>NW_006434709.1:12617971-12618890 GCF_000325575.1 Pteropus alecto | reverse complement strand
TACCTAACTGTTACACTAACAGTGTAGTTGGGTTAAAAGGAGGTAAAAACATAAAAAATTACATGGTATCAGTGTTCCTCATAAAAGGACAAAATTCAGTCTTCTTCAACAGACTGATAGAAATGCTGTATAGCTTCCTATAGTTTCAAGTACAGTGTAGAAAGATGACTTACAAAAATAAATTTAGATTAATTTAAACACATCTCAAAAAGCAAAGATATTAAAAAGAAATCGTTAAATTTGCCTTTCACAAAGTCTCACATGGCTGACTTGAGTTTGAAGCAGGGAGTAGAAATTTCTGTCATTAAAAATATGTATTATGTCATTCTAAAGCAAACGATTAGCCTAGTTTAAAGTCACGACCACCAGAATTCAATATACAATAATACCATGTACCCAGCTATGAAGTAGCTGGGTTTGGTACTATTTGTATCTTCATACCACAAGCATAAACTACAGTAATATTTAAGCTTTGAGCAAGAGTATTAGCTACCCTAAAAGTTACCTTCAGGATTAAATACCTTTAAATGCTGCCGCGCCCTGGATTTCCAGTTAACCAAACTATATTTCCAGCAGAAACTCCTGAGGCATAGAGTAGTTCTTGTCTATAAGCCCTTCCCGCTGGTCTTCTTATGAAGCGGTGCTGGAACGTGTCTTTTTAAATCCTGTTGATAATTTGACTCTCTGTCAACTAGTGCTTGTCGACCCATCACTAGCCTTTCTTAGGGTGGAGATGACCGGAAGGTTGAAGGACTGCAGGCCATACATCACTCTCTCCTCAGTGTGTCTTAATATGAGCATGTCCTCATGACTCTGAGGACAGGAGGTAGAGCTGAGCCATCATATATTCCACAAATTGCAGTCTTTCACTATGTACTGCAGTGCTGGAGAAGGGGATTATTACTGCAAAAAAAAAAAA
>NW_006434709.1:12613432-12617959 GCF_000325575.1 Pteropus alecto | reverse complement strand
ATGCTCACTGTAGAAATAATCTCCACAATTCAGCTTGCCCCCTACCTCCCCCTGTCCTCTCTCTCTCTTCCTCTGTCTCTCCCTCTCTCTCTTTCTCGCTCTCTGTGCGAGGCCCCAGCTGATTCAGGCTGCATCCATCCATACATAAATCATTCCCCTTATTCTATTGGTTACATGGTACATGGCAAGTATTGATTTTTTCCGTTGCCTCATTGCTGGAGAACACTTGGTTTTTGTGAGACAGAAAAAGGAAAAAAAAAAAAAATCCCTAAACCACACAAAAATATCTTCACCAGAGTTTTGTCTAGGTAAAAAAATAATGAGGCAGATTTGTAGTATGATAAGGACAAACATATTCTAAAGAGAGCATACTTTTGGGAGGCCCTTTACTGTCTTATAGTATACCCTGTCTCAAAATAAAAGAAAGAATCGTTCCCAGCTGTGAAGAGCTGTGGGTTCAGGAAGTAGGAATGATATACAGAAAGGGAGATGCTCTTTAATTGTGCATGGCAAGGAGACATCTAATTGATTACTTCTAACTCCAGAAAAAAAGTTTAGTTTAAAACACAATTCACTCAAAAACAAGAATAAGAATGCACAAATAATGGCTCATGGCCAAATGACATGTATAGGACAGAAAGAAAGAGATGCTTATCTTGGTTTATTTTGTGTGGTAATAAAATGTTCAAGTGTGCCTTGTTTGTGTGAAGTACAAATATAGAATGTACCTCAGTTGTCAAAATATTGTGTCTTTTAATACTCAGAGACAGGACATAGAGAAAAGTGAGTACGTCTTAGTTTGGGGTTTGATGTTTAAGTATCAGAGATTGAGTGATCTTCAGAACCTAAGTGAAAACACACAGGAGTCTTAATATATGACTTGTCACAAAGGCCAACTTTTTTAAAGTGGTAGTGTTCTTGGACTCTATCCAGAGAGGTTTTTTGCCTGAAATATCAAAATGACTTCTTTATGAGGTAATACTGTCTGAAAGATTGTCCTAATATACAAGGAGATTGTTATAATGAAGAAATTATTATAAGAAGGTAATAGTGCAATAATGAAGAAATTATTATAAGAAGGTTATAGTGCAAATGTAAGGCATGAAAAGACTATGATAAGCTCATTTTTAAATTTTGTACTCCTTTGTGACAATTGATTATCAATCAAACAATGGGTGAAGTTTAGGAATAAAAACAAGTCAGCATGTTATACAGGTGACAGGATATTTTGCTTTGGGTTCTACTTTGAGCCGCCTTCTAACAAATTTATCAGACACAAAATGCAGATGAGAAGGGCAATGGCTTCTTTAACCTGCTTTATGGCTAAAAGAATTCCTTTTAACCCAAAACATTTACTCTGTGCATGAACAGAAACTATTATATTAAACTGTCACCAACTTCAGAAATCGGACTAGGATTTCTCCTCTTTTGCCTCACAAAAGCTGTGCTGGGGAAGTCTTTTTGTCTTTTTTCTTTGTCAGTTTATGTTGTGGTCCTTGGTCCTTGGTCCACGTTTGTGATAGGGTCTGTCCCACAGCAGATTCTGTGGAGCAGAGCTGAAAGGGGCATATCCATGTGGGGTTGTGGCCAGCCCGTCCGGGTGTTTGGCCCTTCTGTGCATAGAGTAATACTTCTCTCTCTTCTTATCGTTAAGATCCTTTTATTGAAAAACTCTGAGCATCTCTTTTCACATAAAGTGCTGGTTTATCTAAATTGTCATTTCAAGGGAAGCACTGTGAAGGTATGAGAGGAAGCCTGCATGGAATTTTGTCCAAATTAATGTTTTGTTGTTTTGTTTTGCTTATGTGATTGTACAGTTGCATGCTGCCTCAATAATCTCACATCATGTACAATAAATCTTTACCTACTCACATCGTGAAGAAGTCCATAAAGGACTTTGAGCATTTTCAGTTTAAAAGAGAAATAGACAAGAAAACAACAACAAAACCTATGGACAACCATTTGAGCCTGACTTCTTCCTTTTCTCTGCCTCATCCTTTCCTGACTCAACAACTTGAGCAAATGTTTATTGACCACTTACTCTGGGCTGGTGATTTACTGGGGTGAGGGGAAGTTGCAAAGCTAAATGCTCATGTCCTCTCCCAGCATGGGGAACTTGCTGAACAAACACAGGTGTCCAAGCTGCTGCCTAAGCGGAGGAGTGTCACATGGTGACGCTTCTGCTGTGCTGCTCCTCTGTGCTCCCTACAGTCCTGTTTCTTGAGAAAAATCATATAATTACACTAGGTAATGAATACCCAAAAAGGTCTTTGTTTTAATATTTTAACTTCATTAACTTTAGCAAGATTTTAAGTGACCAGCAAAGAAGCCTTGCCCACAGCACACCCTTAGAAGACATTTGTTAGTGTTAGTTTAAGACAAGTGGGTGCCCAAAGAGAGGTAGTTATAACCAAAGCTGGTAATTATTATTTCACATGATTCTCACAACAACCTGTTTTTAAATATTTTAGTGCCCATTTTACAGGTGAAGAAATTGAGGCAGGGGGAGTTCAAGTAACTTGCCCAAGGCTGTCCATCTAATAAATGGGGGGCTCGGGTTTCAGACTCTTATTGTTCTTAACTATCACCCTAGTGTGGAGTAGCAGTGGCAGCTGGCAGAGGCCTTTCATTCCAGCTGCAAGTCTTGAGAGAGGGCATTACTGTGAAAAATGACCTCTGTACTGGCCCTGAAGTTTGTTATATCCTATAATTTTTGTACCCTCTGGATATACTTTGGTTCACTATGAAGAAAAAAGAAGAAACATTTTTTTCCCCCCTCTTTAATTCACCCCCTCCCCCAACTTCCACCCCTGACCTATGGATGTTGCTGTTTCCCCTTAAGAACTAGATCTGAAGGCGGGGCATCTCCTCCCATGCGCTTGCAGCATGCACCTGGGGCCTGGAGCATTCAGGGGGTGCCCCCGGTGCGCTTGGGGGGGCCCTGTGCACACGGAGGGCCCATGGCTCCACCTGGGTGCAAACCCAGGACTTTCTGCGTGTAAAGCAGATGTACTAACCACTATTCTATGAGACCACCCCCAAGAAGAAACATTTTTAATCTACTAGTGGAAATTACTATTGGGAGAAATTTTTTGTGAACCCTTTTAGATGTGAATATAACTTTGGGAAAGAAAATGTTTACCTATTAAATTAGCTGTTGGGACAGGTGTAGATATTTATAAATGGGGTTTACTTAAGGTGAGACTAAGAATGGAAGTGACTATGATAGGCCCCAGCGAGTAGGAATCCTAGGCAGGATCTAAACACTGCCTTTGATGACAAGTGACTTTCCATACCAAGTGGTGACTACCCTCAGTTGAATTTATAGGGTTTTTTTAAAAAAATTAAATTTATTGAGATAACATGGATTAATAATATTATATAAATTTCAAGTGTACAACATTATAATTCAATATCTGTATCCCCTATTGCGTGCTCACCATCAAAAGTCTAGTTTTCATATTACTATATATTTGACCCTCTACTCAATATGCCCTCCCCCAAATCCACTTCCCCCTGGTAACCAACATCCTGTTGGTCTATATCTATGAGTTTTTGTTTTGTTAGTTCCTTTGTTACTTTTTTGTTACATATACCACATATGAGTAAAATATGGTATTTGTTCTTTTCCATCTAATTTATTTCACTTAGCATAATACTTTCAAATTTATAGTGTTTGGTTAAGAGAACCAAAACATCACTCTTTTTTACTTCCCTTCTAATCAAACACTGCCAGGTTAAGAAAATAAAAACAGTGAGTGGAATTTACCTAAGATACTCACCCGTAACATCATTTCTTGACTTCCTCAAAATTTTCGAGGTAGGAAGAAGTGTAGTTGTGGAGTGGGTTGATTGTCTTGTTTGCAATCAACCTCTTAGAGGCAGAAGGCGGTTCAAACCTGTCCTGGGGTACTGAAGTGAGACTTTCCTCCCTGAGTCCCCTCCTTCTCAGTGCTCTTGCTCATAAAAACAAACAAACAAACAAACAAATCATTTATGCAAGAATCGAGGTCAAGAGGGTATTTTAAAATGTAACAAATAATAATAAAATAACTAACAGAGTTGATACATCATCAGGCACACATTTCCCTTCCTTTCCATTAAATTTCTGTCATTGTTTTTGATCTTTTTTTGTGTGCATGCCCACCTGACTGACATACTGGCCAATTGCAAAACCGAGACCTGGAAGGTACCTTATGACAGTGGCAACTTGAGCGCCCAGCCAAGTAAACCCTGCTACCAGCCATTTGCCTGCTCCCAGCCTGCATCAGCAGGAGACTTGTCCCAGCAAACGAGGGCTGTCTAAGTTGTCAGCACTCATTTCATGGCCTGGGCGGAAGAACAAAAGAGGTGTGCGAGGCTAGTGAGGGACTCAATACAACCTATACCCTGTGTTTTAAAACTGGACGGATAAGAACTAGGGAAAGGTTATTTTTACCTGAATTTACTGCTTAGCAACAAAGACTCTACCTCCAGAGAATGCTATTCTATGGGTTCCCAAGAAACCGGCTGTGACAATTACCAAAC
>NW_006434709.1:12609650-12613396 GCF_000325575.1 Pteropus alecto | reverse complement strand
TGAACAAGGGATGGTGGACAGGTAACAAACAATAGGCACGCATCTAATATTTTATTTAAGAGCTGACAGAAGACACAGCTGTATTGGTCCTGCTGCTGCGTAGATGTAACTATTACAATTTGGACATCTAGCTCTCCCGGATCTGCTGTGCTTGAAAGGTTGTTGAAGCAGGAGAGACACCAAAAATAATTTCTACCAAAGGCTACCCTGTGGAGCTTTTGGGGAAAGTATTTCTTATAACTGAACACAAAGTGCAAGGTTTTGTAGGGAATGGAGGACCTGCAAAGATAGTCACTTAGAGAAAGGCAAAACAAAATCTGGTGCTTCACAAATTAGTATTGGTAAATGCTGAGTTGGCCTGGCTGTAGAATTCACCACATATACAATAGATTGGCACCTTCTAGCAGTTAGATGTAGACAAGTATTTAGCACCATTAATATTGGATTGAGATAATCTTGTTCTAAAGGGCCCTTCTTCTGTGGACTCAGAGGAAAAGAAAATAAAAAACAAGATCTATTTGTTTTCATATATTATTCATATGTATATTTTTAGGATTTTTACTTACATCTGAAAATACTTGCCCTCAAGATGTCTAAGTTTCAACTCACAGGCTTACACATCTTCTGCACACAAACAGCTGTGGAAGATGAGTCTGTTGCACACTGGAATATCCAGGATAATTTAGAGGAGATCTCACTACAACCCCTCTCCTTCCTGCCTCCACAAGATCCACTGTGGACACCTGAGAGAACCTATTTCTAGAAAGCGGAATTATAAAAAGCTGAAACTTGTCTTTTAAAAACAAACGTAACAGAATCTCCACGTGAAAGCCATGAGTGGTCATTTTTGAAAGCTTCAGTTCGGTTGTGCTGCTATTGTGTGAGACATCTTTGGACCTCTTCAGAATCAGTTTACCATTATAATAAATCCCATCATCTTGATTTACAGTCACATTTCACTTTGGATCAACCAGATAATCTAGCACCAAAAATGATGTCTGGCACACAGTCACTCTCAATACATATTTGTTAAATGAAGGAGTGAATGAACACAGCCTCGTCCACTCATCTTATTAGCCAGAAAGTTGTAAATGAACTTGGCTGATTCAGAAATTCAAATTCAAATTCACTTGCACTAGATGAGGATTTGCCATTTTCGAGATTATTCAAAGGACTCTAATGCTCCTAAGAAGAAATGTCACTCTTTTATTCATTGAACAAATGTTTATCGGGGTGCCTTCATAAGCAGGTAATATTCTAGGTCTTGTGTTATAGTGCCGAACTAGACAGAGGTGCTCATGACTCTCAGCAAGGGGAGAGAGAAGATGAACAGATACATACTACGTTGCAAGTGATAATATATACCATGGGACAAATAAAGCGGAGAAGAGGAAAGAGATTGGAGGGTTGGAGCACAGTATCTCTAAGGAGGTAACATTTGAGCAGAAACCTGCATGGATGAAGGAGCAGGACATGTGAAATCTTGGGAGGAGTTTCTTAAAGAAAAGGAATGGCAAGTACGAAGATCCCAAGGAGGGGAGTTATGTAATTATTATAATAAAAAAATCATTAATATAGGCAACTTAAAGTCTAGTATTTTGGGAGTATGAATTTTGGAGATGAATTTCTCTGCCTTTTATGGGCTGTCTGTTCCTTTCTCTTAGGATGCTCTGATTGATAGGTAGTCCTTTGTGTTTTGTGTTGGTCACGGCTAACAAAAGAGGAAAAAATATGACCCCACTTACCAGAACCGTGCAATAGCAGAGTTTGTTTAAAATAATGTACCTAAATGAATTAATGGCCTCTCAGCTGAAAAAGATTGTTTGAAATGGTTTGTGGAGTGCTAAAATTTGGTCAGACAACCCCCGTAAATACAAATGTCTCTAGGATTTCACATAATTTTTCCAGCCTTGTGCATTCTAAAGGTACTGGATTTTCTTTACGTTTGTAAATATATTGGTTATTTTTGGTGATCAAATCCCTTTTCATCAGTTTTAAAGATAATTCAAATATCATGTATTTTCCATTAGTATACAAATCTCTGGGTATTATCTACCTATTTCGTCATCAAGTTAATAATCTCAATATGAATAAAAGCTGCCGTTTATTAAACCCCTACTATGTGCTAGCCACTTTATATATATCACCTTTATTCCTTAAGCCAACTCTGTATAAAAAATGTTGTCACCCTTATTTTAAAGATGGAAACTGAGACCCAGAAAAACTTAATAATTTATGCAACTAGTGAGTAATAGAGTTGTGATATTCAAAACCTATCTGCTGGGCTCTGAAGTCCATGTTTTTTTTCCAGTATGTCATAAATATCTCATTCTTTTTCTTAGTAAAAAATTTTTTGAGAACAATTTGAGAACAATTTGAAGTCTCTGACCCTAATAAAGACAAAATTCTTTGAATTTTGAACATTTATTCAGCAAAATATTTATTGAGAACCTACACTTTCTCATTTCTTGTACTAGCTGCTGATGAAATAGCATTAACAACATAATATATTTCCCTAAAAGGAGTTGCAAATGTAGCTGGGAGGAAAGCAGCATATACAGCCAATAAAAACACACTTGAGATGAGGATTATAGTAGAGCTACTCATTCAGGGCTAAAAGACACAAAGGAAGAAATTTTGTTGGGACAATGGCAGTTGAGGAAGGCTGACTGTTCATCCATGCCTTGTGGGATGAGGAGCATCCACTGTATAGAGAAAGCCTGGAAGGACATTCTAGTCAACATGACCACAAGAATGACAGAATGAGTGTGGTGAGATTGAAAGTTGGGATATGTCACAAAAAGTGACCTGAGAATTCAACCTAAATTGAATACTTAGAACTTAATTTCCAACACTTTTGGCTTTTCTTTGATCTTTTACTTAATTTCATTACTGATTATTTGAACTATGCGTGTTTATGGTGGAAGATTTAGAAAGTATAAATCAGTATAATAAATCAGAAAAACAAAATGTCGTACTTGTCTAGTATTGCTAACATAGCCATGCTTTTTTTCCCTTCATATATAGGAGATTATTTTGACAATAAAATTTTGCAGTAGACTTTCTTGCTTAACTTCTTATTATGAAACTCTGTGTTAACATCATGATACCATCAAATGTGTAGTAGTGTTGGTGCCTGCCCGTCCCATGTCGCTGTCTTTGGTTCTGCCAGTTCTACGTCCATGGGATACCCTTTTGCCCAGTGCCCATACCTGAACCATGTGTAGACACACCTCACCCAAGTTGGGCCTATTATATCTTCTTTCCAGAAGTTTGGGACTAAGGCATTAAAAGACTGAGACAGTGCGATGGGCTCTGGAGCCAGAATTGGCACCAAGGCCAGTTAAAGCCACATGTAAGCTGAAGTTATAGAGGGAGAGTGGGCCTAGTTTCTCTCAGAATAGAGTAGAGGAGATGTGCAGAGGGCCAGAGAAAAGAGACCATGTGGCCCAGAGAGAGATGGAGATAGAGGGAAGAGCTGCCTAATAATTTTCCTAGTTCCATAGATCCAGCTATAGTTCTGGTACTTCCTTTCAGTTAGGTTCCCCACAAGTTTTCCGTGGGAATCATTTGAACAGATACTCATTCTTTTAAATCAAATATTGTTAACTAGAGCAATTTATTTAACTAATTTTTTTAACTTTAGGGTTTTTTAAAATTTTTTTTAACTTTTGCTTTTTGTGTTTTGAAAAAAAATTTTTGATAGTTCTATCTTTGATCTTTTTCTTTTTAATTATCAATTGAAT
>NW_006434709.1:12599398-12609632 GCF_000325575.1 Pteropus alecto | reverse complement strand
TTTCCCTATTCAGAGATTACAGATTTTTTTTGTAGGTTTGAAAAAAATGGTATAACTTTTCACATTTAAATCTAATTCATATGAAATCACTTTTGGTATATGTGTAAGATGAAGATCTAATTGAAACATTTTTAAAAATGCTAATAGCTAATTAATTATCCCAGAATCATCCTTCTCTTTCTCACTGATTTGCGATATCTCCTTGATCATATGTTAAGTTTATATATTTTCACATGGGTCTTTTACTAGGCTAGCTATTCTGTTTATTCAAAAGATAATGTTAAAGAATAAAATATTTATAGTCTATGGACAGTAATAATCTCTAAAGAAATCAGCTGGATTTAGAGAAAGATGATGTTAATTACCAGGTCATTTGAGTCCTATGACTTGACCCCCCAGGATTCTGAATGACAAGTGATATTTATATTGTAATACTTCCATCTTATTTCGGAGGCACATTGGGTAACTCTGACAATTTTGATAATTTCTAAAGACTCAGTATAAGTTTTATGTTATAGAATTCCAACTTATGAAATCGTGTTTTATTTTAGAAAACATACAACTATCTAGCATTTCAAAATGTGCTAGATTCAAGCACCTGATGGAGATAACAGGCATATACTGTCATTTTCTCTTTTTGCATCTGTAGTAAATATGTTAATTGATTAACATCTTTCTTACCACTGAACTTGGAACATTAGAATCTTTCTTAGCACAGTACTCCAAGCAACTACTATTATCGATTGGTATTGCCTAGTAAAATGTAATCTATTTTTAGATTGATTCTAGAAAGCAGTATAAATTCTTAGGTTTAAGGTAAAATAGAGAAGCTACATTATGGAAATGGTTGGTATAGATTTAAGGCATTGTTCTTTAAATTTATTTTTGACTGCTGTCCATAATAATTAATACATTTTACATTTACATTTAGCCATATAAAGAGAAGAACAATTGGATAAAAAATTGATGCATTCAGGAAAAAGATATTTTGTGCTAATTCTGCAGTACTGGAATGAAAATAAGTTACTGTTTAAAAAAATTCTCATTATTCAGAAATAAAACCCTATAGTGTTTAATATTCTCAGAGATTGTTATAATCAGATGGAATGATTTTTGTCCCAACCTCTTTGTTTTATCTGAAGGGAAAAATCCAAATTTTTATTTCCCTGAACTTAAGTAAGCCCTCAAAGCTTAAAATAAACCTCAGTAAAAATTTGCCAATATGTAGAAAAAAACTTTGTACCATCATTGATTTTTAGGTCAGGCACTATTCATTAAGTTTGTGGTAGATTTATAGGTTTACGGATTATCATCACCCCTTATGCCCAATCATTATTTAGTTAAGAAAACAGCAGTTCTGAGCTGTACTCTAATCTTTGCAAGCTGTGTGAACTTATCCAACTTATTTAAACTTTCTAATCTGAAACTCTACAATAGATTTGTATTACTTAAAAATCTCCATGTTTTTTAAAAAACTATGCCAAACCTGAATGTCTATTCTTTTAAGAAATAATTTTAATAATTTGAGCTACAGTTTTCATTTTGTTCTCTCAGTATTACATCATGTGTTCAATCTAATAAGATGAAATAATGCTGACATATTAAACCCAGAAAAATGAAGTGATGTTAGGGTGACGTTAAACTAAGCAAGGTCAAGTGAAGTTAGGGGTATATGCTCAGAGGCTGGATGAAGATGGAGAATGAAGGAAAATAGGCAACCTCTTATCTCCTGAAGCAGATTGTATAGCATTACATTTTATCCTCTGGTTTTTTAGCGTTTGGCTTTGGCATTTAAAGTAGGCAGAGGAAATATTTCCAGAATTTAATAGCCATTTTTTTTTCCATCCATGTCATTAGGATCCAGAAGTTTCTAAGAGTGCCCCAGAGCTGTAGTCAGTACCCTCTGGCAGAGCTCAACGTTGGAATGTCTATTGTCAGGATGTCAGTTCTGGCAGCATTTTTTTTTTCCCCCGTGGTAGTTCAAAAGTGGGGAATTCCTACACTTGACTAGCATATCTTATTAAAGAGACCTATTCAGAGATTTACAATGTTTGGAAGTGGTGATTCTGGCAGGAAAAATAAGCAGACAGTTGGAGATAGTTCAGATGTATCTGTTTCTACTGTCTAAAAGGTAATATATGCCAGACTGGAGATTTCCAGTGAAATGGCTCCTGACCTTAGAGTTGAAGACCATGGAAATGTAACCTGTTGTCAAGTTTTGATCATTGTTTCAGAGTCATTCCTTCACTAGTTGAAGCTTAAAAAATTGAAAAGGTAGAAAACTTGAGATATTCAGCAAATGATGAGAATCTTAAAGGTACATGCTCATGGGAATAAATTTTGATCAAAGGTGAGGATGCCAAATGAAAAGTATTTCTCTTTCCATTAGCTATAGCCCTATTCCTAAGGTCACAAGTTGTGATATTTTTTGGTTTTAGCTCTCCAGTGGTTATCACTGTAACTCTAAAAATCTATTTCTTAGAACTTTAAATGTTTATTTCTTGCCTTATTAGTTTAAGCTTGTCTTTTAAGTCCTTGCTGTAAAAAAAAACTAAAATGACCATTTCAGTTCACATCCACCACCCCTCTTCCCTTTGCCCTGTACCTTCTCCCCCTACCCTTTTATTTCCTGTTCCATCAGATATATTGGGTAACTACCTATGCTATAAAATGTGGTGGAGTTGATCAATCATCCCTATATGCTCTCTCATCTCTTCCCCTCTAACACCTACTGTTGGTCAATTCTACCATTATTTTTACATTGTCAAGGTTCAAAGCATTTACATTCTGAATGGTGATTTGTTTCATGCTTTGTCTACATGTTTATTCTGAAAACCAAAAAGTAATTAACTTCATTAACAATATTATGATATTGCTTAATATTATGTCCTGCAGAAACAGATTATGACTATAGAGGTGATGTAATTTACGTTATTAAATCAAGTCTGCTTGAAGTAGAATATTTTGAGTTCCAAGTTTAACTGGATTTGGGTCATAAGGCCTGGGTTATGTTCTGGTTCTTACTAAGTATGTGGCCTTGGACAGGCTACTTAACCTTTCCACTCAGGTTTTACTGCGTCTACAATGGGGACATTGGTACTTCTCTTACTTGCAGCTCATAGTTATTGGGAGGCTTATAGGAGATAATAGACATAGTTTTATAAAAATAGCTTATACAGAATAGGTATTCTTTCAGAGAACAAACATTTTGTTCTTTAAAACAAGAGATTAATTTACCCTCTTTCCTAAATCCAATGAGATATACCATGAGATAGTCCTAGGAATAGTGACATGAATTCAATTTAATTATTAAGAGGTAACACACACAAGGTATCAAAGAACCTCTTTATGGTGCCTCCATCAAATTTCACTGTCTTACTAGCTTGATGAGAAACAGTGATTTTTAAAAAAATTATATTATTTTAATTTAATTTAATTTTTTTTCAGGTTTATTTACTTTTTAATTAAATTTATCATGGTGACATTGATTAATAAAATTATATAAGTTTCAAGTGTACAATTAGATAATACATCATCTGCATATTGCATTGCGTGTTCACCACCCAAAGTCAAATCTCTTTTGCTCTTTGCATCATTATTTATGGTGACTAAGACATGGAGAAACAGTGATTTTGACTGTCATGCTGACTGTTTGCTAAAGTCTGTGTCGTGAGGCAGTTTGTCCAGAGTATTGCTTTCTCACAGAGTCTGACATTTGTATGTTTTGTTTTCCTTGACCTGTCCCATTTTTTCTTCGTGCCCACTGTTTGCTGAATGTAGCTGATATTGCAGATTGTAAGTGGGCTGAAGTGGGATAAAGATGCTTCTGAAGCAGTGGTTCTCAGACTTGACTGCTCAGTAGAATTATCCGAGGAGCTTCGAACACATGCTGATGGCCAGGCCCATCCCAGAGATTCTAATTTATTAGTCTGGGGTGAGCCAGCTCTTGTTAGTTAACAAAATCTCCACCAGTGATTCAGGCCACAGACTGGTATTGGTCCGTGGCCTGTTAGGAACCAGGCCGCAAAGCAGGAGGTAATCGGCAGGCCAGCAAGTGAAGCTTCATCTGTACTTGCAGCCGCTCCTCAGAGCTAGCAACACTGCCTCAGCTCCACCTTAGATCATCAGGCATTAGATTCTCATAGGAGCACCAGTCCCTGGTACCAAAATGTTGGGTGGGGACCACTGTTCTAAGGCACAGACAATACTGAGGACCACCAACACAGTGGCTCTCAAATTTTGGAGCGCACCAGGATCACCTGAAGAGCACAGAGAAATGCGAGCTCTGGGGGCTCGCATTCAGAGATGCTTAATCAAGAGACATGGGATGCAGCTTATGTATTTACGTTTAAATGTATCTGACTTATTCTGAAGCAGGTGATCTGCCAACCACATTGTGAGAAATACTGTTTTTAACAGGGTCTTAGAAACAGCTAGCATTAATACGATAGTAACAATCTGTTAACTGCCTCATTACATGGATTACAGATGCCACCAGAGAGACACACTTTTCAATACTTGGAAATTTATTTTTAATTAATTCATTCAAAACAATGTCTCTAACACCTCTCAGTTCAAAGAACTGTGTTGGGACTGCAGGGGACACAAAGTAAGAATCAAATACAGATGCCATTCACGAAGTACCTGCAGCCAGATAGGGCTGGGAATAAAACTGTAATTCATAGCTTACATAAACGTTTACTTCTAAAATTGGTTTTTAAGGTGAAGACTATAACTGTTTAAATTGCTAAAGAGGGCAACACTTTGGAGACTAGCATGCTGTCCTCAAAATACTTAGCACAGGTTGTTTTCTTCAACTTCGGGACAGAATGCTGCTTCTGCAGTTGAGCCTTATATGTGGCTGGCTTGCATTTAGGGATAATGTCTGAAAAGAAGTATGTCTTTAAATACTGGAATCATATTCAGTGCATAGGACATGGCAGATTAAAGGCTCCCAACTCAAGTTCACTCAAACATGCTCTTTGGATGGGATGGAGTTGGAAAACAATGTATGTTGGGGTGTTGCTTGCACTATATAAATAGGATTCCCTTCTTGCTCACGCTGTCACTCTCTTCATTTTTTGTTTGTTTATTCTAAATTTTCTTAAGGTCAATGGGTGCCTGATAATACAAGTGAAAGATGATTAAGGTCAGAAGATAGACACAGGCCGGCACTGTGTCAACTGAGAGAAATTTTAGCCAGCCTCACAATAACTGTGTAAAAATTGCCAAAGAGTGAAAACTTACCAGTCTTTAATCATGTCTACTTATAGGAATAAGGTACAACCTAAGAGTAAGGTTGTTTTGTGAGATTCATTTAAAAAGTCAAGAAACTTATCAAAAGATTCACAAAAGGCAAACAAAAAGTAAGACATTACAAATGGAAGATTAATGGATTTCTCTCCAAGGTCTTTGAAATGAAAACTACAAATAGAATAATTGTGTTTCACCATAGCCTTGCTTAGACCATTGTAAACACACTGCAATGAAACAGACCCACAGAAACTATCCGGGATAGCCAAGCAGGGAATTTTTGGGGCTAATCGCCTTTAAGTCCTAGTACAATCAGGACATGGCAACTACTGGCAGAGCCTCTAAACCTGAAAATTCCTTTGTTATTTTTGTATCCTTTGTACCTATGGAATCCTTAAACAGAGATACAAACTACATCCATCCATATACAGCAGTCCTTCTAGGAACATCTGGCAAAGCCAAATCAGGCTTTCTCTGATACTGGCTCTATGGACAGTAACAGTCTCTGTGGCTTTACATGCCTGTGAGGTTCCATCTGAGACTGACAGCATTCAAGAAAAAGAATACTTACTTCAAGAAAAGGGAAGAGGCTTATTTTTATTCTTACTTCGTTGCCTTACTTTGGGGCTTCAATCATTTTATGTTAACTTTTGGTGACTCATACACCGGCTGCCCCTAACATTTCAGCATTTGGGATGAGAGGACAAATGGAGGCCCACAAACCATATGTCTACACACATAAATGTTCTAAATCAAGCTAACAAACTGTTAAATGAAATATGTTCTTTCTTTCTACTTTGACAGATATACCTTCTTAATGACAAAATAAAAATGTGGGTGAAGCCATGGTTTTTATATAATAGAAAGTTGGCACAATGTTAAAGATGACTAAACTTAATTATTATTTTGCATGTCTTGGTGTTCTATTATTGGCCAGTGATGTCTGGATGAATAATATACATGCATATTTCATCAATTATATAATTATTCTGTAAGATATATTTTTTCTCTTTTAGCAAAATCACTAATATTTTTCATAATTTAAGTGTCATATAGAAATGAGCTCAAAGAATAGAAATAAAATGTACTTACACTCAAAAGTATACGATTTCATTATATTTTGGCAAAAATATCAATTAGAGTAAATGTAAAGAAAAAAACATTATTTATCATATATGTTTTAAAAGTTACATTTATTTTAAAATATTCAAAATTTATTAAAAGAGGTAAAAACAAATTATGATTAATGAATATAACAAATTTTAAATAACGCCAGCATTGAAAATTTATTTTTCAATTTTGGCTATGTTTATAAATATAAAACTTCACAGTTCTAATGTTGAATGTTCATCTAGTTGCCAATATAAATAATTTTTATTATACTTCACACATATTATGTCTAGATTGACATAAATATAAATTCAAGAGTAATAAGAATTGCTTAACATTGTGAATATTCTTCAACTTCTGTCTGCAACTATTGCAAATATAGTGCTAATTCTGAGTACCTCCAGAATCACAATTTGATACCTGAAGAAAAGCGATAACTCTTAATTATGTGAGAATCTGTTGCATTTTTTCTGAGAGGGAAGGTGTGATAAGGGAATTAATTTGTCCTTCCTCTTGCCTAAGCACCTTTGCTGCTCAATTTCTCCTCTGCTCTAAAGCAGTGTCCATTTTGACCTTTGCAGTGGTACAGTCCATAAACTTTCACAGCATCCGGACACAGTTGCTTTTTGTCTTGAGGACACAGGACAAGAGATGTAGAAAAGCCTAAACAGTGTTAGTTACGAGACAGAAAGTTTAGGGTTCTGGGTATAAATACTCAGTGTCAAATCCTGAGTTGTGACAAGGAATCTCATGTGCTTCTAATATATTTAATGTATGTGTGTGTGTGTTTGTGTGTGTGTATGTGTGTGTGGCATATTAGGTCCTCTAAAGAGTTGTTGGTGGGAGATATCACAGACAGCGAGCACCCTGAGAGCAGGGAGAGAATCTGTTTCATTCATCTTTGTAGCCACAGTATTCACTTGCCTGATATTTAGTGCATGTTCAGTGGACATTTGGTGAATTAAGGGATGAAGCGCTGCTTGATGAAAGCTTCAGGAAATGTTGCTTTCTCCTTTTTTTCCTAAAGCCATGAGCTAATCACATTCTAGGTCTATCTCAGGGACTCAGATTTAGACCAGGGCAGGCCCTGGTCTAAAAGGTTCTATTCTGGAGCTCAGTTACTGCAGAAGATCTGACCTTGGGACAGCCCATCTTGACCCTGGCTTGTAAATCTGAAACTGTCCTAAAAGGCCTCTTTATATCTCCTTAGCTGAATGTTATTTAGCTGCATAATATCTTCTCTTTCTTATTCCTTGTACTAAGACAGCTTTTTGGCCTTTGTTTATGCCTCTGGAGAGGAAAAAGAAATAGAGCAGCTGGTGGAGGTTGTCTCCCTCTTTCTGAAACTAGTTCAACTGCCCGTGCCTTCCCCAAACCTCTTCATGAGCCTCTCAGAAATGTAACCTCAACATGCTGCATCTGGATTGTGGACAGTAAACCAAGCACTGGGCAGGGAGCAGGAAGACCTGGATTCGATCCTTTCTCTGCCTTTCATTACCTATATGACCTTGACCTAACTTCTTGGGATTCCAGATTCCTCATCTGTGAAATTAAAAAATTTGTACTAGATCTTCAAGGTCACACCTGTTAAAAAATTATGTGGTTTTTATTTTAATAGATTAATTGAGCAAAATATCTTCTAGGTTTTGCATGTAGTGATGAGCTATGGCAAGAATCATTTAGGACTGTTAGGTGGGTAGACAGCAGTTTGAAGAGACACTTCCAATGTTTACATGGCTTGTATGTAAACATGCACTCTGGCTAAGTGATTTTCGTCCATTGATTCATTAAGAACAAAGAAAATCTACCTGAAAACCCATCCATGTGAGGTGCTGAAACTTCAAAGATGAAGAAGCCAGAGTGCCTGTTCCCAAAAAGCATGCAAACAAATATTAGTAGAATGTGATAATTGGTATTACTGAGAGTTTTTTGAAGTGCAGGGGAAGAAACAAAGAAGAAAGGGGTTTTTGCTGAGGAAAGAGGTGAGAGAGAAGACCCCCAGGTAAAGAGATCCTTGAGGGGAGCGCAAGGCTTATTTTCATCTCTAAGCTTCCCTGTAGCACAAGAGCTATTTGGGCGGTAGCTTTTGATAAGTCTGTCTTTTGAGCAAACCAATATGATAGTGTTTGGAGTTACTACAGAGGATGAGTGTCAGACTTTGTTGTGTGTATTTGATTCATGTGCTTTTCTATGGAAGCAAATGGTTCAGGTTTTAAATGGTACATGTTTTCCTGCAGTGGACCCAGGAAAGAATAGACTTGAGCAGAGCCTTAGAGATGGATTTGTAGGCACATTGTTCAAGCTCTTAGATTACTTGTCTCATTACTTAGCAGTGGTGGGAATGGCTAGGGGTACAGAAAGGAAGAAGCCAGAGATGCTTGGTATGCAAATTACTTCTTAATCATAGGCTCAGGGCTCTGAGAGGAAAAAATTCCCATGCCTGCTAATGAATCATTTCAGCCGGAGAAATTACTACTGAGTCTACTGAGAGCTACTTCTCAAGAAACTTCCTACTGACTACTGAGAGCAATTTCTCAAGAAATACTCTATGTATCCATAGTTACGAAATGCTTGCTGTGTAACAAGGACTGTTGCAGACACTTATAGAATAAATTAATTTAATTTAACTAATCAAATGCCAAAGAACAACCAAATAACCTATGTGAACATTGAGTTGCTATGAAATAGAAATAAAGTATTGATTAACCTCTAATCACGCTTTATACAAATGCATTCCTCCCTGAATATGTAATTTGCCAATGACATCTAAGGGAACAATAACTTTTGTCTTTGTCAAATGTTTATTTGTTAAGTAAAAGAGGAAATGAAGAGATTTGTTTGGCTTTGTATCTCTACTGGGTGCCCTTCTAGTGATCTTTTTCTATGTTTTTTTTCTCTTATATAAGACACAACATATTTGGGATCATCTATGCAGTACTGCAAAATGGGAGACTGAAAACATTCTAAATAGATTAAAGGTAAGAGAACCTCTTTTCAATATTTATGCTGTGTTGTTGTGGGGAAAGATTGTGGTTATAAAACAGGTAGACTTTCGAATAATTTCAGAATTACGAGGGTACCAAAATTAAGTCTTTTTATTGTATGTGGAAGATTAGGAAAGGAAGAAGAGAAATAAAGAGCTCTGATGCATTATTTATTTCTTAATTTTTTATTATAATGATATAGTATTTCTAGCAAATGACATTTGCAAACTAAAGTTTTTATTGTGAGTAGTCTACTTTTTTTGTCACAGGAGAATAAAGAGTTTATTAATCCTAGTTTTTTTTGCCACCTAATGAACAATTGGCATTTAAAAATCCAGTACAGGACAAAAAAACAACAACATTATTTGTTGTGTCAGAGAAAATTGTCCCCTCCGACATCACCTAGACCAAAATATCACAATTATGGGTCCAAGATCTCCAGATCAATCCAAACTCTACCTTTTCAATCAGCCCTTTTTCTTTCAAAGCACTCAGAAAATTTGGATAGGACCCAGTGGAACAACATTCCGTATCTGAAAATGGCCAAAGCAATTCTCAAAAAGATATTGTACAAAGATAAGAGTTAGCTAGAAAATGAGAAATGGAGAGAAGGAAACCTTTTTAGCTTATAGCTATCTCAACTAGCTTTGTACTTATCTGGACAAGGAAAAAATTTGATTGGAATGAATTTTTAAGCAGCTAAGCTAACCTTCAGCTAATTTACTGATGATGGTAATTCAGTACTGACCTTAAGTGCTACATCCAGACCCCAAATTCATTGGCTTTCTTTGAATTTTGTCTTCTCCTTCCTCACTGTCCTGAATTAAAAAATTTCCCCATCCTCTCCAAGTTCTGATTTTATCACTATTTCCTTTCTTTACCCATTG
>NW_006434709.1:12581726-12599114 GCF_000325575.1 Pteropus alecto | reverse complement strand
AGGGAAAGGTAGAGGGAAGGAAATGACAATAAGTAAAACAGTCTTTACTGATCAGATTCTTAAACATTCAGATAATGTTTAGAAGAATAAATGAGCTTCTAAAATTGTGCAATTTAAATTTTTGTGTCATGGTGGTGAAGGTGCTAAAATCAAAAGCAAGGGTCATTTGTTCACCTAGGATCCAACTAGAAATTAAATAATAGATATTTATTTGTAATGAGTCTAAAACCCTCTACCCAAAGCTGGGTTTTTTTGTTTGTTTTTGTTTTTTGTTTTTTTAATATCCAAAAGCCATAGTGTGAGGCTTGGTATTATAGTCTGAGGATCTATTCTTTTGTGTATAAAAGCCCCTAAGGGGGAAATAAAAACCTGTTCCTGTGCCCTTTGTTCTGAACATAAACCTTTATAGCATTTCTCACTTTTAGATTTCAGGGTCCCCCAAAGAGAAGATAGTACATACTTTAAGGTAGAGAAGAGAACTATTAACTGGCGGTGTCAACTACAGCTTGAGGAGAAAATAGGGAATGCTTGGAGAATGCTCTGAGGAAACACCTTTCAAACTTTAGTGAGCATCAGAACTACCTGGAGGGACCCTTAACACATACACATTGCTGGGCCCCATCTCCAGAGTTTCTGATTCAGTGGGTCTGAGGTTAGACCCAGGAATTTGCATTTCTAAGTTCTCAGGAAAGACTGACACTGATGATCTGGGGAACCGCTGAGAACCATTGCTCTAAAGTCTAGGCAGACGTGAAAAGGAGAAAGAGAGGAGGAGTGGGGCTGTCTGTAACAACAGAATGAGTAAGGTCTGTTCATTTTGCCTGGCAGCACTTTAATACCAATAAGATTTTCCTGTTTTTCCATTTTTTAGTGCTTTGTCTTAAGATATAGATGGTTCCCTTTGAGTATCAGGTATATTGTGCCCTCTTGATGTTCCTCTTCTAGGAAAAGTTGAGTCTATTTGCTTTCAGGCTGCCTGTGCTCTCAAGTCCATAAGGTACCATCAATTGGTGTCACTGATAACTTGCACACAGCAAAACTAAGGACGCCAGTGCCCAATAAGGGGTCCAGAAGATGAACAGACCATCTTTTTTGTGTCCCCGTTCCCTTAAGAAGGCATGTACTTTGTTTAGACAATTTTGTCTAATTATGAACCTTTTTTTTGGAGGGGGGCGCTCAGAATGAGTTGGTGGAATAAACTATATGGGAGATAATTTGTAAAAGGTATCTAGTAATATAGGAGAGAAAAAAGAGCTTTTAGTATGAGAAAACTTGGGGGAAATGGTCAATGTGTGCTCTGCTTGAGAGATGGTGCCAGAGCGCTGTGGCTAGAGGGGTTTGGTTCAGGGGGATGTTTTTAACGTCAGAGAGAGACTGGGTCAGGGTAGCAGAAAAAGGTTATTTGCAGAAAAAACATCAAATATGACATTGAGTGTCTTCTCGTGTGTGCGTGTGTGCATGTGTGTGTGTGTGTGTCTATGTAGAGAGAGAGAGAGAGAGAGAGAGAGAGAGAGAGAGAGAGAGAAAGAGATTGAGCAGTCCTTTCATATCGTACTTGAAATGCCAGTACCAATGTTGAGTTCACCAACTCAGGGCTGTGATCTTCTGTGAATTCTTTAGGATCCCCAAAGATCCAAGCCAACTGGATAAGGGACTCTTTCCAAGGTGTGTAGTTTATTAGTTAGTCTCCCCAGGCACCTGAAATGCTTGACTTGCTCAGTTTTGTTAAGAGGCTTGAAGTTCATATGTACCAAACCATGAGAAATTTCTCACCACCACCCCTTCCCGAACCAGGTGGATAGACCTCAGGTTGCAGTCTCATACCTGAAGTGACACTATCATCCCCTCTTTTTGAGTTGACCCTGGCACTGACCTGGGCAACTGGAACATTAAAAAAGAAGGAATTATTTTTCCTAGAGGATTTGCGACTAGAAGAGTCACTGTGGTCTAGACTGGGAGGGAACTTGGCTACGTCAGTGACCCACATTCTATCCATCAGAGTCACTGGAGTGGACAAGTACATTTTTGGAATATAAAGATGAATATTGAGATATTTGAGGCTATTGCCAGTCATCTTGATACTGTTTGCTTTAATCAAATCAAAACTTCGCTTAGATAATTAAGACATTGAAGTTTTAAATTGGATTAAGAAAAGGAAGGAAAAAGAAGAGAGAAATGCATAGGCTTTTGGAATTAGTTACATTTTTAGGTCTTGCTCTGCAAAACCTAAACAAAAGCAAAATAATTAATATGCTTGTTCCCATGGATAGATTTCATTTCCTTTAGTTCTTTGGAGGGGATATTTGAATGTGATTAAGTTTGGCACTAATTTTCAGATACTATCAGTATTCAAATATAGCATGATTTATTTTACAATATCTCTTTTTAAAGTACAAAAATTATATTTTATTCCTAATTTTAATGTGTTCGAACTTCCAAAATCTCAGGCATAAAAAAATGGCCCTTAAAATTCCAGTTACATTGGTTTTTCTAGAAAGTGAAATTGTGATGCTCATTCAAAACAGCGTAAGTGGATCCAATGCCCTTAATACACAGAAGGGCATTTAAAAAACATACTAGTTAATAGATACAAACAAAATCTCAATAGTAAATTCCTAGGGAAAATACAGTAGTTGTTATGTATTGAAATCTAAAACTTTTATTGAGAGAGACAGAGATAGAGAAGGGCCAATATTGAATTACCAGGAGGGAAACATCTGTCCTCTCATTTCACACCTGCCTGGCGGAAATGGGAGGAGGACAGGATCACTGAGAACTTCCTCTGTCTTATTTTCAGAACCACCCACAGAAAGGGATGTGTACTGCTCTCTTTTTCTGCAGTGTGCAGTGACCTGCCCTGGATGGGGGTCTATGGTTAGACAGTTTTGTCCCTAATTGGGCTAATTTATTAGTTACAAAATTTGGCCAAGATCTAACCCCATTTTTTAGCCTTATCAGTTTATGAGCTGCTACTGTATTTTGACTATTTGACTTTTGTGTCCTACTTTTCTCAATGGGTTTCAAATTCAGAGCAGATTTAGGGCGGCGAGCAGTCATCACCCTAAAACTCCTCCAAGAGAGAGTACCGCTGAGATTTCCCAAAGAAAGTTGTTTAAAAGTGTTTCCTTTAGAATAGGGCTTTAATGTTTTTCCTACTCTTTAGCTGGGTCTGTGAGTAGAGACCAGAGGGATGTGAGAAGCGCATTATTTACTTTACTCCTGTTCTATAATGTTCTCATTCATACCCCAGGACAGCTGCTTAGATACCAACTGCCTTTCCATCTCTTTCCTCCCTTCCCCAACTCTGTACCACCAGGCACCGTGTTGTCTTTTATACTGTCTTGCCCTTTTCTTAAATTCTTTCTTCCTCTCTTAACCTATACAAATTTCCTGGGTCACAAGACCTTTCTTTGATTGATGAGTACCATTATTTTATACCCCTCAAATGGTACTTATCTAATAGTGCTTTGCAATTTTGCCTATATTGGATTGTCTTTTGTGTTGTTATCTAATATACTCCTGTTGTATAACAAGGCCTGAACCTCTTTGAAAGCAGGCTCTTAGATTTTACTCGCGTGCATGTCTCAAAATGCTTTGCAAATATTAGGTGCTTCATAAATATTAGTTGGCTGATTTATCTACTGGATAATCTTTACTGTGTCATTTTAGGGTAAGTATTGAAATATGTTACTAGAAAGATGGGATCTCTTTGACAGGTGATTGATTCATTTTAGCTAATAGATTTAAAATTTGCAAACGCTTGCTAGTTCTACTCTCAATAAGTTGCTAATGGGGGTTGACAGAAAGGAGTAATTGCTTCTATTTTGGCTTACTATGAATAATAATGATATTGCTGAGTCACTGTACCACAACAGCTATCAAACTAAGCATGTTTTAGATATTATCTCATTTAATAATTACAACAACTAAGCTGCTGCTTCTGCTGCTGCTTATTATCCTTGTTTTGCTACAAAAACTAGGGCTCCAATAAAATGCCAGATTGTAGGTGCCCATGCTGGGATTTGCACATGAAGCTTCTTAACTCCACACTTTAAACCACAGTGCCATGCTGCCATACGGCTTTTCCAAATCCATTCTCAAGAAGTTATTCAGCCATTCAGCAGGTGTCTTGTATCTTGTACTCTTCTGCTGTGGTGCTAATGAAAGGGAATGTTAGGATGATCATCTAATGGTTGAGAATATTGCTCTGGAATCAGCTGGACCAGGGCTTGATTCTCATTCTTTTTTTTTCTTTCTTTTTTGATTCTCATTCTTGTTACGTAAAAGCTGTGTGGTCAGGAGTGAGTTCCTTAACTTTTCTGATCCTCAATCCCATCATCTAAAATATCGAGAGAATAATTCTGTTAAATGAGATAATGCTAACAAAAACACCTAGCAGAGCACCTGTAAGTGCACAAGAAATGTGAGTAATAATTATTATAATTACAATTCTGTTTCAAACTACCAATGAGTGCATTAATGAAAGTCAATGAGAAAATTAGCCACTGGAAACCTGTGTAAAAAGGATTCTTGGAAAGTCAGGACTGCAGTCTCCCCAGGGGTTTAGAAATATATAGCACATAAATATTTTCTAAAAATTTTATCATTTTCTTTAGATGTAAGAATAATTCCACAGCACCTGAGTCTGACGAGGCTGCAAGCAGATCACTTAAGTCACATACATACGGACATGAGAGGATAAGGGGACTGAAGTACTTACAAGCACATTTATGTGTGACTCATACGGCCTCCCCACACATTATTTCACTTCCTCTGTGTAAGGCTCTAGCTGAGCCCCGTGCACTATGTGTGAACTCTGAGGCATTTGGACAAATGCTGTCCAAAGAAAAAAAGATAAGGGCAAGTCAGGAGTAAGAAGTTTCACTACATGGAACTGGGAAATTTGGAGGGCTTTTCTTTTTTGACACTTTTTTTGTGATTCTTCAGGTTCTCTGCTTTGTTTGCTAAATGAACTTAGGGCTGTGACGACTTTATATTTAAGACTAGTACACGAAAGAGCATCATCTTTGGGGTAGGCAGGTCAGACTTGGAATCCTTACTCTCCCACTCTCTAATCTACTGACCTTGGGGAAATCCCTGACTGGGCTGAGCCTCTGTCATCTGTAAAGCAGGGCCCAGAGTGATGTCACTTCTTAATGCTCAGGGTTGTAAAGGAAGGTACGTACAAGTGTGAAGTCCTGAGCTACGCAAGTATTTTACTGAAAGAGCTGTCATACAGCTGCTTTGCACCTTTGTCCCTTCTGCAAATCCCTTTTTCTTTGCATACAAATGAAGATAGGGAATATGCTGTTTTGCTCCCTGTACTATTTCCTCCCAACCTTAACCTATCCTAAGTCTGTGAAAAAGAATAGGAAAGTTTAAGGACTAAAAAAACTAACCAACGTGTTTGTGCTATTGGCCTTCATCTGCCAGAGTTCAACATCTTGATTCAGCTACAAACCAGCTACCCTTCCTTACCCACAGTCCTCCTGGAGCCTCCCTCTGTGGCTTCTTGGAAATATACCCTGATTGAAAACATTTCGTTCTCTTTCATATGCCCCAATCTCAATTTAGGTGTCTTTTCGGAGTAATTTACTGAAGTCCTCTCATTCGACAGGAGGACAATGTTATAGATGAGGCAGATGGTCTAGAATGAGATATTACTAACCTGAGGCTAAGTGAGGAAGTAGGAAGCTGACCTTTTCATTATACCATGTTGTGTTTCCTTCAATCCACTAAACAAGGGAAGGACAGGAGTGAGCCAAGTCCTGAAGAGGGTGGAGAATTAGAGGAGTAGACATAAACAAGAAATAGAGGTGGCTACTTATTTCCTTTTCCAGTAGTAAAAACATTTATACAAACATGCATATGTTTGTATACATTATGTGCACAATAAAGTATACAAATAGCTACACAAGTCCCCCAGCTGCTCAAGACAAAAATTCTTGAATACCTACCTAGAATTGGGATTATCGGAGAAAAATTCTTATTAGTTACCCCTGATCCAGCTCTAACTCTTGCTTTAATTTTTTTCCAATTTAAAAAATTACAGAAAAGAACAAAGATGAAATTATAATAATCTCTATTTCTATTACTTAAAATGAACCATTGTTAACATCCTGGCATATCTGCTTCCAGTCTTTTTAAATTAAAAGTAATTTATCATTATGTTTATAAAATTATAAATGCTATATTGAAATAAAAATTATTAAATTTAATGTTACTTGAATCTATATAAGTAAGACTAGAGAAACTATTAAACTTCAAATACATATTTCCTCTTCTCAAGAAATATTATTTCATAAAGTCTTTCTAAAGTTAAGAAAACATGAAAAATATTGATGCTGGAATCAAAAATTTTAAAGTTACATATTTTAATTTTCAACCTTTTAAATTTATTCCCTGCTATGAAAGAATAAGAGAATAGTACTATCACACATTTTCACATTTTTTCTATGTCCTTTACCTTTAATTTTTGTGTTTTATTATTATTTTTACATTGTTTGGGTTTATGGCATTGCATTTTATTCTGTAACTTAAATTTACATATGTTTAACACACAACATTAGAGTGGATTGAATGCTTACCATAAGTCTTTTTTTCTAAATTATATATTTATTTTTATTTCTGAATTTTAAACTTTGATTGTCTAGTTTCTTTTTTTAGACAGGCTCATGGGTAGCATGCTTCCTTAGTCCTTTCACTGTTCATAATGCTTTTATACTTGATTCCCATCTTGGGTATAACATTGTTGGGTCATGCTATTTTCACTTCAAACAATTGTTCTATTGTCTTACAGCTTTGATTGATCAAAGGCGGCCTGATTTGAATCCCTTGTAGGTTATTTGCTTTTTCTGTCCAGATGCCTGGAATAGTTATATTCCTGAAATTCAGGAGCTTAACCAGAATCTTTCTTGGTAGAGAGAGTCCTGTATCACATTTTCTCAGAACATATGTTCTTTCCAACTGTAGATATTTTTTAAAGTTTTTTCAACTCAGATAAATTTTCTTGTATTATATTTTAAATATATAACTATTGAATATATTAGGCTTTTTTAGGAATATTATTCTATGTCTTTTATATCAATTGTCTTTTTTTTCATTGCTTTATCTGTTTAAATATGTATGTATCCTAATTATCTCAAGCCTCTGTTCTACACCAATAATTTTATTATCAATGGTATTTATACAGCTCCTTGCTTTTCTAATTCATTTATTATTTAATTATACTGCTTTGGTTTTTCAGTTTGTTTCCATTGGTCTTCTGTTTTATTTTTCACAACACTCTTGTTTCATCCTTTTATTTTTGACCCAACTTTGAACTGATATTCTTGTTAAGACGTTTTGTGTCAAGAAGCATTTGTGAGAAAAGTTCCTTGAGACCTATTTCTTAAAGGATTTTGTTTTATTTTTATTTTCTTTTAGATGTTTTGAATAGTATGCTTCCTTCTTCTCTGACTGTGAAAAAAAATCCCTCAGTTGAATTGAAACAAAAACCCACAATTATGTTGAGACACCTGCATGTTTTGATTATGATTTCCTAACCAAAATCTCAGATAGAAACCAGGAGAGCAAAAGGGATTTGTACATAACCAAGGTTCACACAAGCATCAACACAGAAGGCTGACACCAGGTCATCGAGTGTTTCCTTATCACGACTTGTTAGTTTTCTAATTCTCTCCCAGTCTTATAGTCTGCATAGTTTTTGTGGAGTCAGAGAACATTTCTAGTTTTAGTTTTTGGCTTGCTTAAGCACATGTACTCCCATACAGAAGGATTAAGAAAGCTTTCTTTAACCCACATCTTCTTTATATATGAACTAGAAAATGAATATATTAGAAACTTATAACTTAAAATTTAAATCATCATGTACTAAGATTCTTATAGGGTAAGCAACTTACCACATCCCACAATACTTTTGGCATCAAAAGCTAAAAAATATCTAATTGGCTGAGATTCTAAATTGGCTGCATCTAAATAAATGCAGATTTAAATCTTTCTAAGGGAAGCAGTAACATATTCACAGGGAAAATACAAAGACTTGAGACTTATATGGTATTTAAACTGTTTTCAAATAATAGCAAGATAATAGCAAGAAATTAACCAGCTTCACTTAAGAGTACTCAATTTGTCATAATACCCAGGGTTTTTATAGTTTCTCTTCAATGCTCTCATAGTTAGAAGGAGGCAATCCATTTTGATTACATGTGCTAAATTTTGTGGTCTTCTGAAATGGTACACAGTAATGGCCTGTTTCAGCAAATATAATCAAATTGTTTCATTTACTTTAGCATGCAAATTCAAGCTCCCTAGTACAGTTTAAAATAGAAAAAAAGTTGCTGGCCTGGCATATGCTGGTGGCTTTGTTTGATTCTCCTTAGGCTGAGAGCAGGTAAAGAGTCTGCAAAATGTTTGTACTTTCATAGGGCGAATAATTACAACAGCATTCAGAATGTTTAGTAGTATAGTGCTTTTTGCGTAAAGTACGTGTTCACCAGAATCTCTTTTATAAATTACCACCCTCTGGAAACATTTAACAAAGTACAAAATTTAAATTTTGTTAAACCTTGCCTTGGAGTCAATCTTGTGTAGATAAGAAAGGGAAAACAATCCAACTGTCCTTTAGTTGTTAAAACAGGAGAAAGTAAAAGCTAGAAAAAACTAGGTGTCACAAATAACGTTTCTCTTTGGGAGCTCAGGATTCAAGGAGATCCTCATTGTGGAAATCTAGGCCCTACAGGGAATGTATTCACAGGATAAAAGATGCCCCAGTCTCTTTTGCCCTCGCTTGTGTTTATCAAACTTCATATTTCCTTTCATTTGGAGTCATAGCCACGCGTATACATAATGCTTAAAATATGTTGTCTCAAAAATCCAGGAGTAATGGAAAGTAAATTTATCCACCCAAAATGATGTGGTACCAATCAGAGTAAGAAGATTTTACAGATAGGAATGGTCATTTACCTCCACTTTTAAAACCAGAACAAGTATTCACTTGAGTACCTATTGAGATGGCCATTTTGCCAAATGAATGGTACATATAATAACATTTGCAATGAGCCTTGGGGGAAAAGCAACCCCTTCCAGAGCAATAGAGGAGAGCAGAGCTACTTGGAACTGAAGGGGAGGGTGTGGTTCTGTAGGAAATAGCAGTGGGTACAGCTTCTCTCAATTTTTGTTTTCCTGGACCCCCTGGTCAGACCTGGAAATCTGTGGGCCCAGCTCTGGTGGCTGCTCAACAAATACAATAGCACTGGATTGTGTCACTGGAGAGGAACTGAAATGCTTGGAAGGAGGGAGGTGAGCAGATGGACCTCCATGGATTATTATGCCGTGCTAGGATTCTTATAGAGTGAGCACCTTACCACATCCCACAATACTAGCACATCTTTATGCTGTGACTTCCACATTCATGTGTGGTCAGATTTATTAGCTCCTGGCTCACATATACATCCACCTTTATGACATGTCACCTGAATTACATCACAAAATTAATGTATGTCTGAAATAGGACCTTTGATTCTCTACCCTTTGCTTTGTTTTTCTGTATCTTGTTAATGACTTCTGTATTCTCGTTAATGTATCTTCATACACTGACCCAACGATTCTACAGAGAAACTCAGAAACTATCCTTGATAATTCTTTCCATCATTCTACTCCATCCTTGATAATTTTTTCCCTCATCCTACTTGTTTGTTGGCCTTCTGTCAGCAAATCCTGTCAATTTTCTCCTCTACTCTGGAAATGTGCCTGGAATCTGTCTAATTCTTTCCACTGGTCCTGGCCACCATCATCTCTCATTTAGATAAGGCAATGGTCTCCAAATCTGCAGACTGTTTTCTTCTTTCCAAATCTAACCCATGTTCTACTTCATGGCAAAGTTAATCTTTCAAAACACACATTAGGTTATGTTACTGCCATGAGTCAAACCTTTCCACAACTTCTCAACAAGTTTAAAATAAAGTTTAGCTCCTTTTGAAGGGCTATGAAGCTCTTTGTGATCTGGCCTATCCCTTCACCCCCACACTCCCTACGTGTTTACCCCAAGCTTATTAGGATGTAGCTACCCAAGTTCTATTTCAATGTCTCAGGGTCTCATTTTGAGTTCCTTCAAACCTAGGGACCTCTTCCTTAACATGGACAACCTTCTCTCTAGTGGTCTCCATATCAGCCTCCTGTTTGTTTTCTTCATTACGCTTATTTATATATACTGGAATTATTTTATTTATTTGCTTGTTTACCTATTTCTTGTCTGTTTTTGCCAACTAGTATATAATAACTCTGAGAAAAGGGACCATCTTTGTGGTCCTGCCCTTATCAGCAGCACTCAGGGAAGGAGAGAACCCAATAAATGTTTGCTGAATGAATGAATGAATGATTGAATGATGTGAAGCAGGCAAGACTGTGGCATAAAGACATACAGTAGGCTCTACAGAGGGAAAAGCCTGAGTTAAGGCATGGGCAGAATCTATAAAATTATGAATCAAAAGGAAAAGAAGTTTAGTCTCCAAATCCCAAAATATAAAACACTGGGCTGAAGAGGCTGCCTTTGACATTTCAGGGAGGTGATTTTATTTATTTATTTTTTATTTTTATTTTTATTTTTTAGGTGAGGTGACCCTTGGTTTACCTCACAGACTGCAAAGACCTTGTCAGCTTACAACCCTTTGTTTTTTCATTTTTTTATTTTTTACGCCTATAGCACTCGGTCTTCCTAGGTGGTCTCCCATCCAAGTACTAACCAGGTCTGACCCTGATTAGCTTTCAGGGAGGTGATTTTAGAACAGTAAACTTGCGAGACTCATTAATTAAGAAGCAACCTAGGAGGATATATAAATGAACGGGAAATGAATATCCAAAAAATTTACAAATGACAATGTCATAAAAGTCTACCAAATGAGGCCTGGATGACGGGAACTGTTATAGGTGAAGGCCAGGGAAAATTCACCATCCATCCACTTTTGTGAAAGTCATAGCTCTTGTCAGTCTGGGTTTAATTCAATATAAATAAAAGTAACTACTGTGTTTTTTGTTTTATTTTGTTTTGTTTTAAACGGAGAGCGGTACTAAGTGCTTTTATTTTCCCAGGTCTGTTTGGAGGATACTCCCTTTATACTGGTTAGGAAGCAGAGGCTTGAGAGGCTAAGAAACCAGCTAGAGGTCACATTTGGTGAGGGGAAGAGCCAGAGAATAAAAGTAGTACTGTCACTAGAGCCCTGTTCCTACCTTCTGTCCTGATCCTAATTAAAATTCAGCATCCCAAGCCCTAGGGAAAATGGCAAGAGACATTCGCCTTTAGCTTTTACTTCTCCATCCTTTACTCTTTTAGGTGGTTCCTACCCAGCCTTTAGAAAAGCCAAGTCCCCCTCCCTGACCTTTAGAAAAAAAAATGAAAGCTTATAAGTCATTAACACGTTAGCATGAATTAGCTAATGACCTTACAGGGAAACCACTGACCTTTGTGAGGTGAAACTATTTTGACCAGAGGCCTCTTCCTCTCCCTCAAGTCCTAGAATCAGAGCTGTTACTCTTGGGTCCATGCTGGCTAATGAGCATGTGCAGGCAGAGGAGCTCAATAAAGATTGACTGATTTATTGATTAATGGGAGCGAGGCTGAGCTTAATCTTCCCTTGCAGCTGCTCCTTTCCTTCCCTGTCTCTGGAGAAGGGTGTTTCGCTCCACCCAACATCCCCACATATTGCTTGCCCCACTCTTTTGAACTGGGACTTAATGGGAATTTGCTGTGAAGTTAATTGGAGGCAGAAAAACATCTAGAGACCCCAAAGAGGAGGGGCCAAACCCGCAGCCCCAGTGCTGAGCTCCTGGCAAAGCAGGAATCTCCATATCACACAAGGGGAAAGCCGATCAAGGCTTTCCCACTGCCAGAGCGGTACAGGGGGTGCGACCTTAATCCCCCAGAGAAAGGCCCCACCAAAGCAGCTTCAGATCCCCGCCTCTGTGTGCGAAGCTGTGAAAGAGCTAGAAAGGGCTCACAGACAGACGCTGGCAAGTGGCACTTGTGCTCCTGGCCCTCCTTGCATATCGGCTGAAAGGGAGAGAAGCCGGTATCAGAGTGACATTCTAGCTGGTAGGTAGAGAGTGCCTGGCATCTGGCATGGAGCTGGGCATACAAGGCCTCATCTGGGCAGGGGCTGCCTGCCACCAGGTGCTGAGGGTACAGTGTGGCTGTGACAAAGACAGCAGTGGTGTGAGGTTGCCCATAATCAGGAACATTTGTGTCCAAGGCCACACGGCATATTTTTATGTTTAGTTTTGGAGGCTGCACTTTGCAAAGGACACATAACAACTAATACATACACATAGTATGGAGAGGGGGTTTTACACTGTTTCATACGAGCAACCATGGAAAAAATTGCATCTGTTTATCCTTGCTACAAATAGGACCTAGAAGGTACCTGAAAGCCAACTTCAACTACCGGTAGAGTTGTGACACAGAAGATGGTTTTGACTTATTTCTCTCCAGTGCTTTGCTTTAGGACCAATGAGTAGAGAAGGTGGAAAGAAGAAGGACGAGTTTCTAAAGGAGGAGTTTTCTTATGATCAAAGGCATCTGAAAGCGAAGTAGGTATTCCCAGGGGTGTTGAGCTGATCATATTTGTGGGCTCAAGAAGAAGCTGAGGGATTGGCATGTACATTGTGTAAGGTGCTCAAGCATCTGAAAAGAGATTATCAGACCACTGAGGGTCCCTGCAACTCTGAGCTGTAGAGTTCCAAGAAGTCAAGATGGTAGCAGCATCTGCCCGTTGGCAGGATCAGGATAGTGGAACAGAAAATCCGCAGAATTCTCTACCTGTGCACAGGTAGCTGGGCACCAAGTCCTTGCTTGTTCTCCTGCAGAAAAGACCAGCACGGACACTCAAAAACAGCCTTTCAAGCACTGGGGTTAAAGGGGATTTTAGAATTCACTTCCAAATATCTCTAAACTCCAAACCCTGGAAAGACAAAGTCTTAGTGAAAAGAACTTGTCTTTACTAAATATTTACCATATTGTAGACCTGTGCTGCCCCATATTGAAACCATTATCCATAAGTGCTTGGTATGTCCACAATGAGTTGTATAAAATACATTTAAGATTTCAAAAAGATTTAGTCCAACAAAAAGAGTTTAAAGATATCTAATTTATATATTTTATACTGATGTTTTGTAATGATAGTATTTTGTAATATATAAGTAAATTAAGTTCACCTGTTTCTCTTCCTTTTTAAAGAATGAAGCTATTAGAAAATTTAAAATTACATATGTGGCTCACATTATCTCTCTATTGAACTGTGCTGCTCTAGACCCAGGGTAAGTATTTCTGTTTATTATCTTATTTAATCTTCAAGACTATTCCATGAGGTGGGCATTGCTATCACTCCCATTTTATTAAAGAAGACACTAGAATTTAGGAAGGTTGAGTAACTTCCCCAAGGCCACGCAGCTAATATGTTGCTGACTTGGGATTTGAACCCAGGTCCCCCAGACTCTGGGACCATGCTCTCCTGCTTTATGTTGCTGTATTGACATCCTCTTTAGAGAATTGCTGCTATATTATAAAAAGCCAAAGGAAAGAGCATGAGAAATGATTGTGGAAATGCTGACAGCAGCTAAACTACATAATTAAAAATGCAACAAGGCCTCTAAAGTATGCGCCGTAGGGGCAGGAATGGACAATGAATCTGACTCTAAGTTCCACCACAAAATCGTGTCCTCAGAAAAGGAAGACTGCAAATCCAGAAGCTTGGAAATGCACATGATGGGGAATTTTAACGTTTCAGAGGTGAAGGGCCGTCCAGGGTTAGAACTTCCCCAGGCCTGAACTCTAGGCGGGATTCAGGCCGAGGCAGGGACCCCTTCTACCTCATGAAGAGCCTTAGGACGAACACTTTCTGCGGGGTTGTTTGGTGGCATCACTGGTGGAGCAGGGAGTGGAAAGGAGGTTAGAGGTGTCCTGCGGAGAATTTAAACAGTGCTCTCTCTGGATTCTGATTTAACTAACTCATAAATGACCATCCTGTATTTGGAACTGCTTTACCTGATTCAAGAAGGCATTTCTTTCTTTTGTTTCCTTCTAGTTAGTATAGTGAGGGAAATTTTGCCTTGTTTCGAAGGGATTCTTCACATTTCTCAATACACAAAAAGCCTTCTCTCTCCCTGTCCTGCCCCCAGTGCCTCCCTTGAGGAGAGAGTGTTACTGGCCCTGTTACACTCCAGGGTGTCTCCAAGCCAGGCTGTGGTGGGCTGAGGGCTGCATGTCGGGGGGCACCCCAGGGCTTTGCCCTGCACTCACACTTAGGAAAACAAAGGGTACCTTAGGCTATGGAGGGTGGGGAAATCGATGACAGACAGGCCTTCTGTCGTTCTGAGTTAGATAAATAAGTACACCCCCTCTTCTCCAAATAACATTCAGTTCAGAAGACTCATGAGACAGAAGCAAATGGCCTGTGCAAATATCTGACTGAAGGGAGAAAGGAACCATGGTAATGATTTTACCTGCCCAAAGGGAAGAGGAGTGGGAGTTGGAAGGGAAGTGATTGACTTATAATTACACTGACTGGGGACTCTGGGGTTGTGATCACAGAAAATTACTAGAACTTTCCATAGCCCTAGAGCAGCCACAAACCCCCCAAAGCCCAAGGCTCTGAAGCAGGTTGGCTGCAGTCACCTCTGGGTCTCTCAGGAGGAGGTGGGGCACGTGGAGGGGGGAGTGGGATGCTAGCTAGCTCGAGAGGTTCAGGGCAAAGTGCCAGTTGGGACTGTTTCAAGGACCACCCAGGATCATGCAAGGGGGTGTGGGAGGCAGGAGATGAAACAGAGGGAACATTTTTTAAGCACAAGCATAAAGGAAATTTGAGGGTCCTATCCTCCCAGCTTCCAAGGTCTGGAATTATGGTGGGACCCACAGATAGGACAGACAAATGAATGACCCTTAGTTCAGACCCATAGTTCCTTTAGCTCTGCATTCTGGGTCTGCGAGAGGCCCAATGTGACTTAAAGGAATATAACTGTTCTCCTTAATGACCTCAGAAGGTTAGGGCTGCACCTGCAGACACACCCTGACAGACTTGCCTGCTGGAATTTATCCAACCCCTTCAGAATCCACTTTTGTTTCTAGTGCGTTTCTACTGGTAATATTGTTAGCAGTAATGGCTACGACCAATCAGGGTTCTGAGCAGGGTGGGGTAAGTCAAAAAAGGACATCTTTTTGGCCCAAGGTTGCTGCACTAGATGTCTGCTGTCATCTGTGCCTCTGTTTCGGGAGAGTGGGAAGAATAAGGCTGTTGTGCTTCTGAAATAATCCCCAAGTCCCATTAGCCCCAGAAATTCCATCAAAGTCCTAAAGGAGAAGGTAAATTAATAAACTTGGGTTTTCTGTCTGTATATTTTCCCAGCCCACATGGTAAGTAGTTAATGCAAATGATATAAATGTCTGAAAGATGTAAATGATGGCTTCGTAGTTATGTTTTTCCAAAGACCATTCATTGTAAGGCAGTGGTAAGAGGGACTTATTGAGCTAACTGCTTCGCAGATGCTCCTGCTTTATTCAGATTTTTCCCTTCATGGCACCACCAGTGAAAATCTACCAAGTTATGTCAATTCAGCCAGAAAAATACACAAGTCCCCCTTTTCTTATAAAGGGGTCGCATTATTTTAAGCTGCTTAGGGGAACATTCTAGAGTTCCAGACAGAGGCTGAACAAATCTTGTCATTTGACCAAAGTCCCAGTTAAAGCACTGAAATAATAGCAATAATTTCAAAGTCCAACATGAGATGCCCAAATGACTTCTGGAATTAAAAAGGCCTTGAAAGTTAAAACTAGCTCAGCACTCACCAGCTCCTTCCCACTTACACTCTACCTCTTACTCAGAACTGTATGGAAAGTAAAACCCCCACAGATCCAGCTCTGCCACACAGTGTTAGCAAGCGAAGTGCAGAGCAGGTCACAGTGTTTCTAATTCAGATTAATGACCCCGTTCAGCCCTGTCTCCTTAGCAGGAAATTAGAAAGTGTAGGAAGGAGCAAATAGTGATTTATAATGTGTGACTCTGGGTATTGGCAGTTATGCTCGTTAAAAGCTAAGATATTGTTTTGATATAAAATAATTGAGCCTGACTTATTTATGGGATAAAATATTCTGCATAATGGGGGATCCCTTTCACAAAGCTAGCTGGTTACATACCCATGTGCTTGAAGGACAGAACTGACCTTTGCCCATTTTGTGTTTGCTGCAGCTCTGACAGAAACAGTAATTTGGGGCAACAGCCTGGTGGGGTGTTGTACTTTTCTTGTACTCTGCTGTTGATTCCATATCTCTTCTTCCTTTCCTGGTCATCTCTCCCCACCCAGTTTAGTCCTAACATTCCCTTCTCCATGTTTACTTCTTCAGGAAACATTTAATTTGAGGGCTTCATTTGCCACTTGTTTGTGTACAGCCATTATCTTTTTCCCAAGTCTTATTATCTCTCCATTCCTTCTCTAAATCCTCATTTATAGCCATGTATATCCATTCTATCTCTCTTTTGCCCTTCATATTTTGTCTGTTACCAAGAGCTACTCCTTCCTCTTTGGATTCAGCTGTTTTCCTTCATTTTCACACTCAATATATAAAGTGGCTCAGGCTCTTGTTTAAGAGAAGGAAATGATTTCTTTGAATAAAAAATCACGCAGAGCTCAGTCCCTGGGCATGCCCAATAAGCCTTACCCTATGAGGATGCATCCTTTGTTTCATGTGCTAGAGATGTGTCTACCCTCAGATGACATACTGAAACAGTGTCGATGAGAACTAAGAGAAGTCGGATGAGCTTCTGAAATATGTGCATCTGAGAAGTCATTTCCAGACCCGGATGCGTATTGGAATCTCCTGGGTGGCTTTTTAAAATGCAGATTCTTATTAAATCTGAATATCATCTCCTACCACTCTCCCCCTTGCACACCCTCCTTCTGCCACTAGACTCCTTGCTTTCCTTTGAGCACAATGAACACGTTTCTGCCTCAGAGCCTTTGTACTTCCTCTTTGGAACTCTCTTCACCTAGATATCCACATTAGCAAAACAGAATCCCTCCATCTGCCTGTTTTCACTTTTTTTTCCTTTCTCTGGATCTCTTCTTCTGGTCATTTTTACTTCTGGTCATTTTTTCCTCCTAAATAATGAACTCTGCGAGGGCAGAGATTTTGTCCGTTTGGATTACAGCTTTATCCTTAGAGCTAGAAATAAGTTTCACACATAGTAGGCACTCCAGCAGTGTCTCCTGAATCAATGAATGAAGATAGACCAGAATCTAGGAAGGCTTATTCTAAACTGATGATTCTTAAACTATAATCCCTGGACCAGCAACTTTAGCATCATTTGAGAATTTCTTAGACATGCAAATTCTTGCTTCACACCA
>NW_006434709.1:12539186-12581680 GCF_000325575.1 Pteropus alecto | reverse complement strand
CTCCAGCAGACTGTGCTGGGTAAAGCTTGAGAACCTCTGCTCCAAGACATTGTTTTGGTGCCACATTATCCTTTGCACTTGCTAGTATTTGTCAAGGCAAAAAAAGAAAAATCTTACGCACTCATATTTAACATTACAGTACTCAGTCTATATCCTAATTATTTCAGATGCATTAGATCAGGAAGCTGGCTTGTCCTGTGGTCTTAAAGCATCTAAGAAGAACTCAGTACACATTTGTTGGCTGGTTGATTTTGCAATGTTCCTTGGATATTTTGGCTCTAAGTGACATAAGGAAAAAGAAAGTTTATACTTCCACTTAGAGTACGAGTATATCTTCTATTAGAATATAAAAAAGACATTAATTAAAAATACTTATAGATTGGTTAATTTTGACTCATGTTTTGTTACTTGTTAAGAGAATATTAAAGTAGTGAAGAACATGAGTTTAGGAGTGAGATTTGGGCTGGATCAGGCTTTATTTGGTAAAATGGGCAATAACACCTACCTTGAAAGATTAATAACACTGGCTCACAATTGCTCAAAGTAGAAATTAATAATAATAATAGACATTTTATAACATAATATGTAACATTTATTATGTTGGTGTGTGTGTATATGTTCATGTGTGTGAGCGTGTGTGTGTGTGCATGTGAGTGTAATTATTAAGGCAGAAAACAGTGGAAAGTATATTTTAAAACAGTGGTTCTTACACAGCGGTCTTAAGACCACCAGCAGCAGCATCACCTAGTTATTGTTAGAAATGAAAATTTCTGGGCTCCACCCAGATCTATTGCAATAACTCTGACAGTGGGCCTAGCAATCTGTTTCAACAAGCCCTCCAGGCGATTCTGAAACATGCTCAGTTTCGGGAACACTGCTTTAAAATCACACACACGCGCACACACACACACACACACACACACACACACTTTCTCTCTCTCTCTCTTTCTGTCTCTCTCTGTCTCTCTCTGTCTCTATCTCTCTTTCTCTCTCTCTCTCTGGTATGACTCTTCTAGGAAACAATCTATTAACAGATAAAAGGACCATGGTAGCCAACAACTAGAGAATTCCTGCTAAGGGACAAGTCAATAGGGTCCAAGTTGTTCAAATTTGGGAAACAGACCCAGTTTCTGGTTTCTGTATCAAACCCATTCAATGGACTAGCTTTCTGACAGGTCTTTGAAAAATGAGGTTCCCAGTAACAGCCCTCTCTCCCTCAAATGTTTCCCTGGCCTGCAGCAATTAAACTGCTGAGCAGGAAACTGGACTTGATGTCCTGTTAACCCTTTGTCAGCTAAAGCACAGAGACAATTTGTCTTGCTGAGGAGATTTTCTTCTTAACTCCTTTCCCTCCCACTGTGCTACAATGCAAAACTGTCTCCTAAAACATCTTGTTGAGCTTCCATGTATGTGTCTGTGTGATTGAAACAGCCAGGTCAGAGATCAACAGAGGTGAAAGGTTATTACAAACTAAATGCAGCCGCTGAATCTCCTTGTGCTTCTCCTTGGTGTCAGGAAGACAAATAGCATTTTAAAAAAAATTCTCCCAATGAAGCAGTTCTCATTTTCTCCTTTCTCATCACCCTCCAAGCATTTCTTAATGAACTACAGCTCAATCATCTATGAGCCTGATGGTTTTAAATCCGAGCATAGCCTAGCTAGAAACGATCAGAACTGAGTTGATTAAGCCAGCTTTCTGAGTGCTTTTGTCCTTGTGTTATTAAGTTTGGGCTTTTACCACAGTCCAAGGCCTTAGTGCTACCCCTTATGACAATATCAAACAAACGTATAGTAATGTCAAGCCAGTCCTTCAGGGCTAGGCAGGACTGGGTCGCTGGGAAAACACCTCCTGGTTATTGATAATTGTGGTGTCTTTGTCTTTTACATACGTTCATTGCTTTTTAATAGCCACATGTGCTTTATAGATTTTCCCTGTGAATTTTGAATTCTAGACCAGTATCTTCCACTATCTACTCGGGGATTTCTCAGGGAGCCCAAGCTAATTTGAACGTGAGCTTAAGCAAAAAGCATTTGAAATCATAATATTATTTAAGCCACATCTGTTAGAATCCAGTAACTCTTTGTTAAGGAAAGACAATCCTGTCTCCCTGTTTCTCAGTTTCTAAAGTTGAGAAGAGTTTTGAATTTGGCAAACATAATAGGGGCCTACCAAAAAAATCCAAATGATTATCTCTTTCATGATAAGAATCACCTATATTGAACCCAAACTTTCTAAAAAAAAATTTATTTATTTAAATTAGTTTCAAGTATACAGTACATTGGTTAGACATTTATATAGTTCATCAAATGATCCCCCCCAATCCAAGCTGTGTAGTACTCAACACAGTGCTTTGCTCACAGTAGATGCCCAACACCTTTTTTTGATTCAGTAATGTTTACAAAGATGGGTTTTAGCCACATAAAGCATAAAAACTAGAATGGAGATATAAGAGATGGAGATATCTGATTTTATAGTAAAATGAGAATTTATTAATCAAATTTTTATTTCTACTCTGTTGGTGCAGATGATGGAGGAAGGAATTGGACTTCTGCTTTTAAATGAAAATATGTATGTAAAGCAGCTAATATGCATTCCACTTCTGTCATATAAGTGCTCAATGAATGTGACTCTCTCGCCCCACCTCAGGTGAGCGATGGCCAATCTACCTACCAAGGGACAATCCTGCTAAAGAGTGGGTAGGAGTCAACACTGTAGTTAGTGGTTTCTCCACCTTGGCCTGTGGACCTCTGTGGGCAGGGTGGGTAGGCATGATTGTGGGAGGGGTAGATAAAAGGTTTGCAGAGTATTCTGCAAAAGCTTTTAAATCTATATGTGCAGTGAACATTACATATAGATGAATTAAACACTATCTCTTACACAGAATTTCTACTCTTTCTCAAATATCTGTATGAACATTATTGCGGTTAATAAAACACATATTTATCTATAATCATTGCAAAATGAATTGCAATATTTTGCCATCCTGTGTTTTCTCAGCTGCTATCAAATGACATCTGAGAAATGTTCTGAGTAGAACGTGTTTCCTCATGTTCAAAAACAGGGGAAACTGCTGTTCTAGAGCACTGCTTAAGGTTGGGATTCCCGGGTGTGGTCCTAAGACCTTGTAGCATCTGTATAAAGTGCAGATTGTCCAGCTCCGTCCCTGACAGTCTGGATTAGAATCTCCCTGGCTGGAAATTGCAAACCTGCTTTTAAAACAAACTTCCTAATGCCAATTTCGCCATGCCTGGAAGTCTGAGAACCATGGGCTTAAGGAAACTGGAAAATACCTTCACATAATTAGGAGTCAGCTTCAGAAAGTTAAAGCTTTGTTGTTTTCAAGTTTTACCTGAAGATGGAATGTTTCCTTCCACTTTAAATCCTTGCATACTGTCCAGAAGCTTGCTAGAATATCTATCCATCATGTCAGATAGTCTACTGACAATGTTAAAATGCCGTATCACTGCTAGAACTGTAAAACCATAGAAAAATAAATTGGGATCATCTACAGATGTGGCTTAGTCACACAACTATTTGCCTTCATTGGTGTGCACTGAAATACCATGCGAATTAAATTATAGTGATCAGGGGAGCTGGATTACAGATCTGAAATCATTAGCAACTCCTGAGAGCATTCACCTGATTTGTGTGTATTTAAATATAATCTCCAATAAAATTAGGAAACCTTTACCACCATCTGTGTTGCCATAGCAAAGTGCAGGGGCAGCAAATATCTGGTCTACGTTTTGACACCCACTTCTCTAGCTTGCCTGGCAACTAGACATTTCTAATCAATTCCAGCAATCTTTCCCCTTAAGCCAGGATATTTAAGTCTCAGAATCCTGTGCCTCAGGCAGCTAGCTGTTAGCAGATGAGATGACTGGCTAATGAAACCTATTTGCTATATCTGGAGTGGTGAAGGGCATAGGCTCTGCAGTCAATGGGCTTAGGATGTTTAAATCCCAGTTTTGCCACTTATAGGTTGTGAGACATAGAGCAAGATACTTAAGGTATTTAGGTACTCTTGCAGTCTCATCTTCCTTATCCGCAAAAATGGGATGATAGTCTCCATCATACAGGATTGTTGTGAAAGTGACAGAAAGAATTCATGTAAATTGCTTTGGATTCTTAGCACACACTGGGTACCCAATAACTTTTAGGTGTTATTTTGAATACAGCTTGAAAGGACGTGGTGATGAGGACAAGGAGGAAAAGAGGACTGGTTTTGAGGGACCACTTGAGTTCTATAAAGCAAGTGTGGAGGTGTTTTTTTTTTGTTTTTTTTTTTTGTTTTTTTTTTAGCAGAGTGCATCCTTATTGCAGCATCCTCTCTGGATAATGGCTTATCTGGCCCACATTTATTGAGGGCTTCCTAAACTCCAGAAAGAGTTCCTAGTACTTTATGAAGAGTAACCTAATTCTCACAAGAATTCCGTTAGGTGAATGTTCGTATCTCCAATATATAGATGAGGTACCTGAGATGTAAAGAGATTAACTCAAAAGATGGGGTTAGGCCAGTGTTATTCAACGTGAGCACACCAGCAGCAGCAGCAGCAGCAGCAGCAGCATCTCTGGAAACTTGTGAAAGTTCTCGGGCCTCACCCCTGATCCCCTGACTCAGGAACTCTGTGGGTGGACCTAGAAATTGTTGCCTTAACAAGCTCTCCAGGTGATTCTGAGGCACATTGAAATTTCAGAACCAGAAGCCAGAGGCAAAGGAGATTGGCAGAACAGGGAGAAGTACAGGAGTGGGCTCGGGGCCAAGTGGAGAGCAGACCTGATGAAATTGGAGAAGGCATGTCCCCAGTAAGAAAGTACGAGTACCTGTTCAGAAACCTTTTTTGATTCCTGGCTGTATTTCTTCCAGGATTTATCCTGGAATCCTGTATGTATTTTTTTTTTTTTTTCATTTATGAGGAACATTGGTTGATTTCTGCTTTTTTTTTTTTACTTTGTTACAAGTTTCAATAAAACAAGAAACCCTTTCTCTCTCCGAATTATTTATAAACTGGCATGAAAGGTACCCAAGTCTCTTTCAAATCTATGCTCTCCGTAACTTATACTACAAATGTGAGTTTCTGGATTTCAGCTCTCACAGGGTCCTGTCTTTTCTGATAGTCCTTCAATTCAATAACTTCTGGCCATCTAGGAAGGTTTTGAGTTCTATCTGCTATGTGAATTTGAAAGGGCCTTGTTAGAGGCCTGTGGCATATAATAAAAATTATAAGAAAAATACAAATATATGTGAATGAAGCCCAAGGCTAAGGACTGCCAGCCATTTCTTCATTGAATCTTTGTAATGATCTTAATGCGGCAGACACTGTCATTATTATCTCCAGCACAAATGAGAACAGTTACAAATCTCTAGCCTTGAAAGGGACCTAACTGGCCCAGTGTGTGAGCAACAGGGCCAGGATTTACCCCAGGTCTGTCTGACACCAAAGCCCACTCTCTTAGCCACATCCTTTATGTGACAGAGGAAGAAGGAGTGACTAGGTTCCATCTGACTGCTGTTTAGCCTTCAGAAAGAGAAACGCATTTCTTTTTAAGACGTTCTGCTGTTTCAAATGTTCCCGGAGGAGACTTAGCATTTGCTGGTTTAGATAGCAGAACGCAGGTCCCAGTGTTCTTGCATGGCGTTCTGGGTGTTGTCCACCTCTTGGGCCTACTGTGCAGCTTGAGGATGAGGGAAGAACTATCCCCAAAGATGGTATCTTCCCAGGGAATTATGGTGCAGCTTGCACTTTGGAGGAGAAGGAAAGGAGAAAGCGATTCTTTCTACCTGTGTCTGCTGCTTTCCTGTCATCTCTCCAACAGATTTGTTCTGCTCCTGAAAACATAAGCTACTAATACATAAATACCCAAGCAGAACAAGTTAAAAAAGACAAAACAGAATCGAGCCAGGCTTCGTTCTTTATATCTGGAATTCAGCCAGACTTCCTTTAGTTTTGGCCATGCAGGTCTTCCATAGCTTGCTTTTTGTTTTTCCAGCTCCAATCCCCTTTATGACTGCCCTTTAGTTTTCTATATTCATTCTAGATTTCCTTTTTCTAACACCAGTTTTGGACCTTTATCTCCAAGTCTGTTCTTAGCGCCCTCTGGGCATGCTTATCAGATTTGCCTTGCACTCAGGCAGTCTGCAGTCGGGATGTTGCTGAGTTCTAGCACCATGGTAGATGAGTGAATAACCCGCCTCAGGGGAGGGAAGCGATCAAATGCCTGGTGTGGTGGAAATTTCCCAGCTTACAAGGTCTGGGCAGTGGGTCTGAAACTTCAGAGTACTTAAGAATCACCAGGGCCTTTGTTAAATTAGAGATTCTCAAGTCCCACTCTCTCTCAATTCTGATTCAATAGATCTGAGGTAGAGCCCGGGCATCTGCATTTTAATAAGCACCTGGGCCATTCATGTGCCTCATTTTGAGAAATAGAAATTTGGTGGTGGTATTGAGGTGTTAGACCATGTCACATCCAGCCTTTGGGGTCACTAAACTCATATCCAAATTGGGAGAGGCAGACAGTAGTGCAAGAGCCAGGAGGAGCAAGACAACAATCTATATCCTCACACTCTTCCTCACTTCTATCTCTTTCCTACCTCTACAATACACCCAACCATAATAAAAGGTTCGGGGATGATACATGAATAAGCTAGGCTAATCAGAGCCCATCTGGGTTTTTTTATTGGCATTATTAGGACCCCTCCCTATCTGTAAGGCTGAGGTAAAACTAAGGCTGCTGGTGGTCCTCTTTGTGGTCACATAGGGAGATAGCACCTTAAAATGAAGCCCAGAGCAAAAGGGCAGAGCTTAGAAATAGCAATAGATTTCGGAAGACATTGTCTAGACCACTGGACCGATCTATTCCTGGAGTTAGTTTGCCCTTGAACTTCCCATCTATGTAAATTCTCTTTGTTGTTTAAATGTTGAGTTGAGTTTCTTGTCTTTTGTAGCTGAGAGTCATAGCTCAATCACTGCATGATTCTTGTGGATGGATGTTCTGAGCAGAGTCGTTGGGGAAAGAGAAAAGAATGAGGCCCTTCATAGGGAAGCAAACAATATTGAGAGGGATTGCAGAGCTGTGGAGGCAGCTGGAAGGCACTGGACACTTGATGGGGGACTGGAGGATAGAACATGAAAAAGGAGGGAAGTGAGATGAAAACTATTTCCCTCTGTCACTCTTAGGCGTGAATATCTGTCCTTTGAATTTGTCTCTTGGGTATCTAAACCATTGGAGACGTTTTGCTTTCATTTCCATGCATATCACCGAAGACCCAGCTAACATGTTTTCAGAAAAACCTTGTAAGAGTCAGTCAGTGTTTGAGGCTATGAGCAACAGCTGGGGTGGGAAGTGGAGTGAGGTATGTCCTCAGGGCCGATCTGAGGAGCTGTAGAGTGGACTGGCTAGAGGGTACTCTGTCAGTGTTACCTGGAGCTGGACTGATGGCATAAGAGCAGTAGAGCTTAGAGGAGATTGCAGATGGGAAATGGTGATACTATTCTTGGGTCCCTGAGAGACAACTCCCAGGGGCAGCAGAAGATCCAGTGACCAGTGTCACAAAAAGTCAGAAGTTTCTTAGCATTATAATTCATGCCAGTCATTCAGATCTGGCTAGTTGATTAAAATTATCCCTGTGGTAAAACAAGCAAATATGTAGTTACCAGAATTCAGCATTCAAATGTTATTGGTATTTTTAAAGCTCAGATTGACGTTTTTTGGTTCTGATTTGTGCACCTGTGTATGTTAAAACAATTAAAAATCAGTTTCATCTTCCCTCTCTGCAATGCCTCCAATCTTTTTTTTTCTCCCACAAGGGCAGTATTATAAACCTAGTTTACAGTCCCAAGTGAGAGAATGATAATCAGATTATTGGCAGGAAATGAGTTTCCTCTGTGGATAACTGGAATATTTTTGAGTTGCTGTTTCTGAGAGAGGGGCCTGGCTGGAGCATACATCATCTGAACGGTGGGCTAGGCTCGACAGCTGGTTCTTTACTGAGGCTATCACTTATTTCCATGGTTCCCAGTGGCAGCTTCAATAAGATCTCAGGGAAGGATAATTGAGAATGGAATAACTGTTGCAGCTGGAATAAATGCAAATAAAAATTTGCAGCATCTCCTGCCTGGGAGCAGAGGATGAAAGCAAAGATGGAAACTTGATGTACTCAGTTAATGGACTGGCTAGTTGTAGGAGGGTAATTCCATTGTTAGATACTGCCTATTGTCATTCTCCTGTTACAGTAACAACTTCTTTTATTCCCTCTGAAGCTGGGTATATCAGAGACCAAAAATATCCTTGGCATAAATCATTCTTTTTCCAGCATTTGACAGCCACTGTCTCAAACTCAATTAGTCATCGGGCACAAGGAAAGCCAAGATCATCACAGATTTGCATGTGTTTAATGGACAAGCAGCAGTGGGGAGAGCTTTCCTCTGTTAAATCTCTGCTGTTCAGCGTTCATTAGTAGATGACGTGGCTATTTTTTAAAACAACAGGGCAGTGGAAGTTTCTTTGAGGCAGGGTTAAGTGGATGTGTTTTATTTTTTAAAAAGATTGATTGAATTTTTATCCCAGAGAAATACAATGGAGACAGAGCAAATGAAAGAGGCACTGAAGGATATAAAGGGTGTTTAATCAGAAAGCTCGTCTCATTGCTTGGATGAGGCCCCTTCCCACCAGGAAGCATATTTCTGAACCTGGAAATCTGAGTACTAGTATAAAACCAGACATCTAGGATACCAAAGGGCTGACTCAAATACTTTTGGAGAAAGTGCTGAGAAAGAGATGTATCATCGATACTGGAAAGCTGGAATTGCCTGGATCATTTCTATTAATCCCATTTAGCAATTTTCTAGGCAGTGATGTCTCCTACTGTGTCTTTTCTCTTGGAGTAATAATGATGGTTATCATTTTATTATACCAAATGGGATTCATTGGAGGTTTCCAAATGCTGTACTGCTGATTGGTTCTAGGCTGGAGATGTGAATCTAAATCAAGTCTGGGAATCAGTTTTAAACAGCACCTTTCTTTTTAAGAGCTGAAAGTATTTACCTAAATCCTTCTCATTGTTTTGCTTCTCTGGGTCAGCACTGTCTGTTTTTCTTCTTCTTTTCTTTCTTTCTCTCTCTCTCTATGTCTTTCTTTCTTTCTTTCTTTCTTTCTTTCTCTCTCTCTCTCTCTCTCTCTCTCTCTCTCTCTCTCTCTCTCTCTCTCTCTCTCTCTCTCTCTCTCTCTCTCTCTCTCTCTCTCTCTCTCTCTCTCTCTCTCTCTCTCTCTCTTTCTTTCTTTCAAACTTTATCAGATCCCTTTTTTAAAAAAAAATTACGGTTGATATCCAACATTATTTTATATTAGTTTTAGGTATATAGCACAGTGGTCAGACATCCACATAATTTACAAAGTGATCTCCCTGATCATCCAGTTACCACCTGACATTATACATCTGTTTTCCTTTTTAAGTTGAAAATCATAGGGCCTATCTATAAACACGGTCAAGGGCAATGTTGTGTCAAGGGCAATGTTGTGTAGAAGGAGGTTCTTAGGATCATAATAGTCTTCCTTGTGGGTTTAAAAAATTGTTCTGAGTTGTCCAAACACCCTAAGAGGTGGGTAAGGGCAGGGGTTACTCTTATTTTAATCTGGCAATATTGAGTCCCAAGAGGTTGAACAGTTAGTATCAGTTTCTAGATCACCTGAGTCTCAGGCCTGACTCCCTGTAGGAGAGGTCGATATTGCCCAACTAAGTAACTGAGGAATGAATTAGGTTGTGAGGGGGTTAGGGTTTGGGCCGTCATTTCCTATCAGATCCCATGGAAGACCCCAGGAATCTGAAGGACAAGCCAGACAAAGTGTGTAGCTAAACTCTTGGTGATAGAAGAAAATGTTTAAACACCTGGTCTACAATGGCTAAAGGCAGGGACTAAATGCAGAGTTCAGAGCCAAAAGTCAAGAGTTAGAAGATGGATTTGAGTACAGCAAGCCGGAAATGCTCAGACAATAGTCTGAAACTGCAGCTAGGTGGGGCTTGGGTAGTAGGGTGTACTACACAACCAGGGCCTATTCTCCAGGAGACAAATCCTTGGCAGGGCCCTCCTCCTACAGTATTTTATGTGCCTACCCAAACTCATGAAGGCTTGTCATTTGCAGTCTAACAAGTTAAGGTACAAGAAGGAGATAAGAAAATCAGGGACTGGAATTATCTTACCTCTTGGTTCTTGTGAGTATTTTAAACTTGGCAAAATGGAAGAAAGGATGCATAAAACCACTTGGCTATATCAAATTGTTCTTTTAAAAAATTCTTTCAGTTAGGTATTTATTTTTTCCAAGGTTATGTGTTCATTGTTTTCTCCCCAAAACACCCATAAGAATTGCTGTATATAAGAAATGCTACACTGACTCAGACTCATGGTCTCCCTGGGCTACCATTTTATTGGCTAACAGAGTCCTGAGGGACATTCATAAGGTGACATCACTTCCTTTCCTACCCAGCTAATGTTCCCAATTTTGTAGAGATCTGAATTTTATTAGTTCATCTGTAGGGAAGGTAAAGTTTTCCTCTACTCTTCTAGGTTCTCCAGCTGGGACTGACATAAATTAATAGGAGAAAAAATAAGAATTTTATTTATATTTATGTTGGAGCTCTCACAAGAAAATGAAGATTCAAAGAAGTGACTAGGCCTAGCTGCTTATATACTCAGTTGAACAGAGTGTAAATTATGGAAAAATAACTAAAATATATGGGCAAGAAGACTAAAGGAAGATAAGAGTTATTTTAACAGTCTGTTTTTACAGATTTCTCTCAGCCTTGACTTCATGTCTCTGGTGATAAAAATGTTTATTCCTCCTGGTACAGGAAGGGCGCCTTTCACATGGGAATTTCATCAGAGTGCCTTTTTTGCATCTACTACTTTTCAAGTGCCTTTAACTCAAAATAGTCACTATGTCAAAGTGCCATCTTTTGGGTAGCATGTTCTGAATGTTTTAACATTCAAACTTTAAAAAAAAAAATTTCCCATGCTAAGCGAAATAAGCCAGACTGAAAAAGTTGAAAATCACATGATATCACTTATATGTGGGATATAAACCTAAAAGCAACAAATAAACAGGACAACCAGAGACTCGGGGACATGGGCAATGGATTAGTGGTTACCAGAGGGTGGGGAAAGAGGGAAGAGGTGGACAGGGTAAAGGGGGTCAAATATAGGGAGGTTGGGGGAGGGTGAAGTGGGTAAAGGGGATCAAATATATGGTAGCTGAAGGAAACTGGACTCTGGGTGGTAAATCCACAATAGCATATATAGATGTCAAATTATAATGTACATCTGAAAATTATATAATTGTATTAACCGATGTTTCCCCAATAAACTTAAAAAAAGTTTCCTGCGGATTCTATTTTGGGGGGTAATAAGTTCCACAAGTTTATTACTGTTTACATGAAGCAGGACTTTCCTTCCTTTGTACTAAAACCAACTTGGAAAGCCCCCAGAAGGTGACATAGAGCTTGATACGTATATCCCACCCCTCCTTGAGTGTTAAAGGGAAATGGAAGCCAGTGAAATCAGGAGTCTTGTGAACTTTGAGATGAAGCAGGAGCCCCCTGGAGTCTCTGGTAGGTCAAAATAGGACTGAATTTCTTTGGAATATAGAGTAACCCCTTCCACTTTTCCCAGAAACTTCCTGATATTTCCACTGAAAGTTTCACATGCTGGGAAATCCCCCAGTCCCAGGCGAACTGGGACAATTTGTCTCTCTGTTCGAAGACCACAATGTCGGCACATCTCAGATGTCATATGCATTCCTAGATTCCCTCTCTTCTGTATTCCTGAGTCTGTTTGGAAGCTGACCCTTAACCATGTGTTACTGATTAACATCCCAAAAATCTTGTTTTGAAGTTTCTGAGGGAAGTTTGGTGATAGTGTCCCTGACAGACCAAATACCTCTCCTCGGGCTCTGTAGCTCCTATAATAAGACCTGCCTGAGCCATTGCCATAAGCCTGATGCCTCCTAATGGTGTCAGCAGCTCATTTGATTCACAAACTTGTGTGGATGAATCTGAAAGATGAATATTTGTTATTCTCTATGGCTTGTGGCTTATGAGATGATGTATGGCAATCTTTTCTTTTAAAAAGTAGGGATATTAATCATATCAACCCCATAGGGTTGTTATAAGGATTAAATAAGTTAATATAAGAAAAGTGATTATAACAGGGATAGCATAGTAAATACTTAGCACATAGTAAATACTTAATAAATATTAAGAAAAAGAAAAACTTAAATGGTACTCTAGAAATATAGACTGTTGATAGAATTGTTGTCATCCTAGCTTGCAAGTTCCCATGGCAGAAGATTTTAGACTGTGGAGAAAACATACTGAAGGTTAAAGTGGAAGTCATTCAGAGTCGGTGAGGTCTTGCCCAAGGAACCTGCGCTTGATGTCTAGATGGCATAATTTTTCCATCACTTGACTGAAACCTGTATTGTTTTATCCTTAGGCTGGCCCTAAATTGGGATAATAAAACCAGCAGAGCTTCCGAACTACTAATTTGTGTGGTGAGTGAGGCTTTGACCACTAGAGGGCGCTGAAGGAGGAAGTAAACCCAACTCAAACTGGATTAAGCGATTAGGAGATTTAATTGCTGATGTAACTGGAAGTCTGGGATCGTGCAACTGATCTCCAGGGTTAACTCAGCCCAGTGGTTTTAGAGTAATCCAAAACTTAGGGCTTCCCTTCCAATAGGGGATCAGGAATGCATTCGGGTAAGGGTTGAGGAATAGTTCTAGCTCCACAGGTATCAGGTAGCCAGTCTTGTCCCAGGCCCTGCATCTGAACTAAGGGCCGCAAGACTAATCCTAGTAAGACCTGTATGGGTAAGACTAGAGTTCCTAACTGGCTGCCAGGCTTAAAGCAGGGGCTTCATGACCTGCAGCTGGTGAGAATCTTTGCTTACATTCTTACTTTTCTCAGAAGGTAAATTCAAATTTGTAAGAGCTCATGTTTCCCAATGCTAGAGGCCTTTCTCGCCACATTTATTACTGGCTTCTTTGCTTGCCAGTATACCAATATACAATATGGGCCATGTTCCCCCACTATGGTAACCAGCTGGGAGACAGAATACATGGAATGAAAATATGGTAATATTTTCATGTCTCTGAGTTCTATTCTTTTCGAAATAATTAAAAGTGGATGGTCACGTTTCACCGAGTGTGCGATATTTGGAAATAGCCTTTCCATGGGGGGAGAGGGCTGAGAGGGCTGGGGTGGGGGGACCCTGACAACTATTGAATGTGAGGATTATCCAGGAAAAGGACGTTACTGGGGAGAGATTGTCAAAAAGGAGGCACTGAAATTGTTTTTCTCCTGCAGCCTAGATAGAAACCCATCCTCGGAGTATTCTCCAGAAAATGATTTTCCAAAGGTATCTTAAATAGCAGTGTGGCAGCATCATTTGGATCAGCCATAATCTCAAAGTTTCTTCATTTTGAAGGATAGCACTCAAATTCCAACAACAGTCCGACATGTATATATCAAAACATTCAAATTATGATACTTTAATATAGGCCCCAAATGTTTAAATTTTTGAAAATCAATGACTATTTTAGGTGCATGCATAATATAAAGTTCCTCTTATTTATCTGTGTTTAATATACATGGTCTCCATGTTGTCTTTATGTTCATTTTCTGGACTGTCTGCACTTTGCAGGCAGACGGTAGTAACTGAAAGTTGTAATGGAGTGCCACCTACTGGGGGAATAGAACGATAGAAAAATAAAACAAAACAAAACAAAACAGACGGGGTCTCACAGCAAAGGAATGAATACTGAGAAAGAGAACTTGAAAATGTGAAAGATAAGGAAAACATAAAAAGAGGTGGGAAGTTTACATTTTGCTTAATATTGGAAAATTTTTATTTGAGCTCTAATATGCTTCTTCAGTATAATATTTTGTTTTAACAATAGGTCAAACCTTAGTACCAGGAGAAACCCTCAGTCTATACTTAAAATCCCAAATTTTCATACAAATAGGACCTTTGAGGTCACCCAATTCAACCATGTTACAGATGAGAAACAGGCTCGGAGAGAATAAGGGAGAATTCATGCTCTCCAGCTAGGTAATTACAGAGGACTTTTGTCCTCTCATTACCAAGATGGTCTTGACTTGGATGAAGTGGCTATTTGGATAAACATTTTGATTTAAGGGATGTCAAGAGGTTATTCAGGGCTCAAACCTGAATACTTACTGGCTAGACAGACTGTTAGAAAATCTCATTACTAGAGTTGCTTCTTTGACTGCAAACTAGTGCTCACTCGTTTGTGCTCTAAGTCCCCACGATCACCATGCAAATAGGGTTTTTCTGATTAGCTGTTATTTCCTTTATTTAGAAAGTAACTTGCGGAACTGCTGCTTTAGATTTAATTCTAACCCAGAGAGGATGAGGAGGAGTAAGAAGGATCTTGTGAGAGGTGACCACGGCACTCCTGAGGCAGTGAGAGCCAAGGAGGAAAGCTGGGCCTGTGGAAGCATAGACTCTGGGCTCCAGAGTTCAAAATAGGTACCTAGAGAGAAGGCCACGCACAGGGATGGGGAGGTCTGAAAACGGTGGTGCTCTGACTATGCAAATGCAAATACACCCAATGAGGGGTAATTAGATGGATGCTTAGGAAAGCCAGGGTGGCTAGCAGGAACTCTGATGACTTCTGATTTCAAAAGAACACTTACAAAAAGATAGAAATACGAGCTTGGAGCCAGAGATAAGAAGGAAGACCTGTGAGAGTAGTAGTATGCAAGCTTTGATTCCCATGGCTTGTAAGAAATGCTCAGGGCAACAAAACCCATAGAATTATGTTCAGAGTAAGTCCCACAAGGGGTGGAGGAAAGAATGATCCTGTCACTTGGAGCAACTCCTGTGCCAGAACCAACAATACAAAAAAAAAAAAAAAAATCAGAGTTCCTCCACTTCCATTCACCTTCATTTTTGGCAAGAAAGAATGAAAGAATGATCATCGGGTTGGAAAGCATAGAACAAACATTGATAGAAGGGAAATGGAAGTCCAGGCTGGAGGAAACCCACGTCAGGTAGGAACAATGATACATTTGAAAGCTTCCTGAATTCAGTGTTTTACCTGCATCATCTCATTTAATTTGTACAATAACTCTATGTTTTAGGCACTATCTTATTTAGATATTAGGAGTCTTAAACTCAGGGACATGAAGCTATTTAAGTTCTATGTAATTAGGGGAAGAGAAGAGGCACAGTTTGTACCCTGGTCCTCTGAGCTGCAGCCTGAGAGCTGAGCCACTCAATTACTTTCCGTCCAACTGGAGATTGGGTCTCCTGGTGCAGATGCAGAACACCTCAGCTTCTGAGAGAACTTTCGAGTGGGTGGTGTGGGCCATGGTGAGCGGCTGGAGATCCAAGGATGGGAAAATAGGTTTTTTTATTTTTAAACTTTTTTTTTCCTTAAAAAAAAGATGGGGAGACTATAAAAGTTTCTACAAACTACAAAGTAGTGAGCATGATGTGATTTTGGATAAAATCCTAAAATCGACTGCTAAAAGGTTAATATAAACCTCTTGGAAAGGAAGCAACCAATCCAAGCCTCCAGCAAGATCTGTTAACACAGGCGATGTCATTTAGAAAATACCGGAGTCCTACTCTGTGCCTACTGCTATGCCGGGCACCCCGATAAATAAAACCCTCCCCTCAAAGTAGTCACTACCAACGTCGAGAAGACAGGGACATGGATGATTGCAAAGATGTGGAAACGCCAGGCAGGTACAAGTACATCAGCACAGGTACAACGGGGCCCAGGGAGGCACACAAACTAGATTAGAGAAAAAGGGGCATAGAAAGTTCCCTGGGGATTGCATTCCTTTTCCTTTCATTAAAGTTTTTTAAAATTAAATTTCTGTTAAAATTTAGATCTAACCATATGAACACATGGGATTGCTGAGAGATTTTAGGTCATAAATTGTCAAATATTGACAACTTTATATGATCCAACTTAACCCAAAGTCTTAAAAGTCCAACAATATCACACACAAGTCTTAATATGGAGAGGGCAGGCGTCCTTGCTCTCTGTCTCCCCACCCCAGACTTTTTTCACCAAGTCTGCCATGTTCAGCTCTTAGAGCTGTTTTCAGCTATTTCTTTGGTTTCTTATTGCCACATAGTATGTTTTACTGTCATTTCTTGACTCTTCATTTTAACACTATGTATTCGATTTCTGTTACCAGGATGGGGATTTAGCTCGCTTCCACCAGCACTGTCATAAATATCTGCATTTCCCAATCCTTCTTATATTGCTCTACTGTATTTCTGGTGAGATCACTCTTTATGTTGACTTTGTTAATGTCAGAAAAGAAGCCTGTTCCAGCCGCTGATGTTTCCCTCCAAACGGTGGGATTTCCCTTGTATATTTCTGTGTTCTTTCTGCCCTGTTACTCATTTATTCACTCACTTGTCTCTAGGAGAGAAGGGGCAGCTTAATCTGGGTGGTAAATTTAGATCAGCCCTTTCTCCTTCTGTCTAGCTATAAACTCTTTGTTACCAAGGATTAAGCTTTCCCTGGAGCGGTTCGCTGGCCAGGTGGGAGTCTGCCTGATTCTGGGATTCAAAGCCTATTTTGTTCTCACAACTACACTATATTAGACAAATCAGACTTTATCATGAAGAGAAAAAAAGTGATATTTTGTCCTTTATCTGAATTCCTTGGTTTCATTTATCAAACTGTTCAAAATTTGGGTGGAGAAGAGGAAAATTATTTACCAGGTTGCTTGGAAGGACCCAACAATTACAATTATGTACCTCTAAATTTACCCTTTTCCTATAGTAACGTTTGTTCCCTCTAGAGCTGTTAACTGGCTCTGTTTATTTGCTTTCGTTTGCTTAGCTCACTAAACTCCTGAAGGTTGAAATTTCTCTTGCACACTGCTCCCTCCCCCTCACCTCCTTTCTACCTTGGGGACATACCTTTCCTAACTTTGGGATGCTCCTACCCCTGTTCCCATCTGTCATGGCTCCTGTCCAGGCCTGCAGTCCAGCTGTCACTTAGAGGCTCTCTTTCACCATCATCCTGGGAATTCTGCTTCCTTCTCTCTGGTGTTGAATCCCAGTCTTTTAGATTACACAACTTCCTCTTTTGGTCCACATTCTACCCTCACACTTGACTAATGATTTTCCTAAGTATATGTTGGACAGAATTTTCCTTGGAACTTTGAAGGAACTGCTGTATTGTATTCCAGAATCCTAGGGTTATGAAATTTCACAGTGATGAGCATTTTGCAGGGTATCTGGTAGGTCTTTCCAATTTAGAAACACATCGTTTTAAGTTTTGAGAAATTTTCTTGCAGTATAACTTTTATAATAGTCTCTCCTCTGTTTTCTCTGATCTTATTCCACCCACCCATCCATGGAACTTCTGTAATTCTGATGTTTGACCACCTGGATTGATCCTCCAATGTTCTTGTTTTTTTTTTCTCTCTTATTTCCCATCTCTTTGCTATTTTGTTTTACTTTCTGTCAGATTCTTATACTTTATCTTTCAATACAGAGCATGTGATTCAATTCCCCTGTTTTAAGTTGGCCATCTCACCTCTCCCTCATTGTCTTGGGTCCCTGAGCCCAGAACCTGAGTCCTGAGCCCAGAGTCTGAGACCCACTACTTCTCTAGAAAGGAGACCACCTGTTAGTTCTCATGATAAGAAGAAAAAATTATAACTTCATAAGGTGACAGATGTTAACTAAACTTATTGTGGTGATCATTTTACAATATATACAAATATCGAATCATTGTATTGTACACTCAAAACAAATGTTATACATCAACTATACTTCAATGAAAAAATAAAAAAAAAATTAAAAGAAAAATAAAGAGAAGAAACCACTTGTTTTTCCGCAGCTAAGGCAGCAGAGTGGGGGCAGAAGTAAGGGTGGAGTGGGGCGTGTAGCCTAGCTCTGTGGGTTTAGAAAGAGAGTTTCACTCCTTCTTATGTAAACTTTCCAATAACACTCCTATTTTCAGCCTCATCCCATACCCCAGTCTTCAGAAGTAACTGATGCCTCCAATTTCTGAGCCTTTCTAGGGCTTTCTTGAGTGTAAATATTTCATCTTATCTTCCCCTACACACTTGGTTTTTGGTTTTCCCAAGTTTGCTAGGTCACAGTGACACGATGCATCTACTTTCCAAAATCCAAAATTGTGCTGACATCGCCCCTTTGCTGTGGTCTCTTCTCCTATATTATCTTCTATGTAAAATGATGCCTTAAAAATTCTTTTATCACCATTTTATTGGGACTTTGGGAGAGATAATGATTGTGTTTACTATTCCATATTTAAAGAGAGCTCTCTCTCCCTTCTTTCCTGCTTCCATCATTTTTTAGTTAAAATATTATTAAGATATAATTCACATATCATCCAATTTACTGATTTAAAGTGTACAATTCTATTTTTTTTTTAGTATATTCACAGAGTTGCGCAACTATCACCACATTTAATTTTAGAATGTTTTCATCAACCCAGAAAGAAATCTGTACCCAGTAGCAATCACTGCTTATTTTCTTCCAATCCCTCCAGCCCTAACCAACCACCAATCTACTTTCTGTCTCTATGGATTTGCCTAATCTTGGAATTTCACATAAATGGGATCAGACAATATGTGGTCCTTTGCGACTAGCTTTTTTCACTTAGCATAAAGTTTTCAAAGTTCAGCCATGTTACAGCATATATCAGTATTTCATTTCTTTTGGTTAATGAATAATATTCTGTTATCTAGATATACCACATTTTATCCATTCATCCATTGATGGACATTGGAGTTGTTGCCACTTCTTGGCTATTACGAATACTGAGGTTATAAACATTTGTGTACATGTTTGTGTATGAACATATGCTTTCATTTCTCTTGAGTATATACCTAGGAGTAGAATGGCTAATGTGGTAGATATATATATATATATGACTGGAATTTCTGGGTGATCATATTTAATCTTTTGAGGAACTACCAGACTGTTTTCTGAAGTAATGGCATTATTTTATATTCCTACTAGCATGTGTGAGGGTTCCAAATACTCTGCATTCTCATTAACACTTGTTAGTGCCTGTCTTTTTGATTAAAGCCATCCTAGTGAAAATGAAGTGATATCTCACTGTGGTTTTCATTTGCATTTTTCTGGTGGATACAATATTGAACATTTTTTCATGTGTCTGTTGGCTGTTCATATGTCTTCTTTGGAGAAATGTCTACCCTTTGCCCATTTTTACATTTTTAATTGGATTACTTGTTTTCTGATTCTTGAGGGGTGTGTGTGTGTGTGTGTGTGTGTGTGTGTGTACTAGTTTCTTCTCAGTTATGTAATTTGCAAGTTTTTTCTTCTATTCTGTGTGTTGTCTTTTAACTTCCTTGATGGTGTCCTTTGCAAGACAAAAGATGCCCAGTTTATCTATTTTCTCTTCGGATGTTTGTGCTTTTGGTGTCATAGAATCAGTTGGAAAGTATTTCCTCCTCTTCTATTCTTTGGAAGAGTTTGTGATGAGTTGGTACTCACTCTTTTTTAAATGTTTTGTAGAATTCACCAGTGAAGACACATTGACTTGGACTTTCCTTTGTAGGAGGTTTAAAACTTATTTAATTCCATCTCCTAATTATAAGTCTATTCAGACTTTCTATTTTTTTCAGTCAATTTCAATAATTTGCATCTTTCTAGTAATTTTTATATTTCATCTCTTTCCATTTTTGTGTTTATTTTTGTCTTGGACACCAGGATTTGAAAAATCTTAGTTCAAGGATATATGGTGATGTGTCTGGGCTTCAGGCTGCTGTATGAGACTGTGCAGGTTGTAGTCCATTTGAACTGTCCTTCTCTGAGTTGTGTGGTGCACAGGTGGTGGCCCAGCATGGCTTAAACAGCAGAAGTGTTACATATGCCACCTCTGTAGACAGACCATCTGGGTTTGAATCCTGATTCCAGCCCTTTCTAGAGGCTTTGGGCAAACTACTAAATATCCTTAAATTTTAGTTGCCTTCTGTATAAATAATAGCACTTTCCTCAGGGTGTTTTATTTTGTTTTGTTTTTACTTGTAAGGATTAAATGACACAATACTTATAAAATGCTAAAAATAGTGCCTGGTTCAATAACCGTTATTTCTTATTAGATATCCTTTTAGACTTCATAAGGTTAGAAATGGGCTTTTTTTTTTTCTTTTTAATTGCTGAAAGCTTAGTACCTAGCAAGATGCCTGGTCCACAGTAGAAGTTCAGTATTGTCAAAGACTGGATTCTAGGGTAAACATCTCTTTAGATCCTGATTAGGGTGCCGATTGATAATGAATGTCACTTAGAAGAGACAAGAGATACACTGAAGCTACCAGGACCCTTGTTGGGTTAAACAGAGTCATAAATGGCTTGAATAAAGCCATGGAGTCCATACCTATAAAATTTGCATTTGACATAAAACCACGTACGAGAACAAAATTTGGGTATGTATATGTTTGTGTGTATATGTTCCTATAATTGGATTCTAAAATAACAACTGTCATAAGTAAGAGAAGGATGTGAATTAGCAGCAACATAAAATATTCTAGAGGTTCTTGTCAATAATAAACTCATTATGAGTAAACAGTTCAGAAGCAATAGTGATCTGAAGCTCTTCATTTTGTGTGGAACAAGGGTCGGGGGACAGGTACATATACAACAGAGATGTGTTGTAGCCTCCTTTTTTGCTGTTTTGGGGGATGGGGAAGCTTACTATCTCTTCTAATAAACTGGATGTAGACCCTCAAGCAACAGGCAACAGACACTGAAACATTCTCTTTACCCATATAATAAGGTTATATTAATATGAACTAAAAATGTAGACAGGTTGCTGTACCTTAGGTACAACCCTTCTTTATGATTGACAAAAGGACTCTAATCACTAAATTATCAATGAACAAGAGTTGGCCTTCTTCACAGGCATGAGTTTTAGGCTCCTCAGATTTCATACAAAGTTATTAATCCTATTCTCAGCTCTGTTTAACTGAAACATAGAATAAGGGTAGCTATCAGTAGTCATTAGTACTCAATTGCTTTCAAAACTGGAGCCAAGAGAAAGAATATTAATGGAAAGCAACAAATAATCTGACTGTTATGTAATCCATCCACCCACATTCTAAAATTTGTCTCTGAGTTAAGCCTGCCTATCAGAGAATTAAACTTGGAATGCATCATAGCCTAGAACACATAGAATTGCTTTTATTGCATTGTACTTAGCAATGAAAGCAAACTACATAAAAGATTGTTTTAGGAAACATACTTTTGAAAAATGTCTTTAGTTTTATATTATTCAAACTTTTTTATTATAACATGGTTTCCTAGAATAATTGTTTGAATTAGCCCAAAAGAGAAAGGTTTTTGTAGGCAAATATGATACAGGAAGTAGTATTGGGGAGGGACAAGGAAGAATTAGAGGTGAAAAAGTACAGTGTATATATGGGAAATAATGGTTATCTCAAATTTTCCCCAATTTACCAAGCCCCCATAAAATCTGAAGCCCAGAGCTCTCTGTAAGATCTATGCTGCCATCCAAAGCAAGGCCACACCATGAGTCCCATCTTCTCCTATTATTAGCTTCAGGATATATCTCAGGCATGCTTTGCATCTTTCATTAAACAAGTATATTTTATAGGATTTCAATAATACACAAATGCAAAATATATCAGTGTGATGGATGACAATATGTTTTAAGACACAGATATGCTAAAACCAAAGGTGACCCCCCTATGAGAAATCCATTCCAGGAGACAGTCTTCTTAGCAGGAGACAGGCACCCACATCACATGTGGTATATGGCTGCTCGCTGCATAAAACTGGAAGCATTACTGACTTCTGCGTGGCTTCTGCAATGGTTTACCACATTCGCTCAAACACAAAGGCATCCCTGCAGAGAGAATAAAACTGTCAAAGTCCTTCAGAGAAAAGAGCATTTTTTATCTGAATCTTTAGCTTCTGGAGGGTGCTCATTAAAGGGGGAAGGGGCAGCGATTTCACCACCATCTTCTGGGCCAGACCAGATAAATCACCTCCACTTTCAAATAAAGACATAAATCCCATGCACAGATTGCTCACAACCAATATGAGCCTTGAATATCATTTCCAACTACCAGACTTCTGGATGTTTCCACACTGCTCAACTTTGGTATACACTGTGTAGAAACTAAAAGCAAATGCATTATTTGCTTCTAAAACCAGTTTCTCTTCCTTACTTCTGTATAATTCTCAAAATAGAAAAAATTCTCACTATATTCCAAGCTTGAAACCCCATCTCCAGATGCTGTCCATCTATCTCAGCCGCTGCATGTAGTCACAAAGCCTAGTGGTTCTTCATCCTAGGTCTCTTCTAGCTTATCCTTTCTGCTCATGCACACTGGCACCTCTTTCATGCCCGATGGAGTGAGAACCAAATCTGACTCTCCACCTATTTTAGGCAAATAAAGTTCTACTGGAACACAACTATACTCATTCATTTCTGTATTATCTATGGGTCATTTCACACTACAACAGCAAGGCTAAGTGGTTGAGACAGAGACTGTTTGGCCTTCAAAGTCTAAAATATTTATGATCAGGCCCTTTACAGAAAATGTTTGCCAAGTCTTGCCCTACAGTATTGCAGCAAGTCTGCCCAGCCCTAATTTCTTTACAGTTCTCCCTACTTTAAAAAATATGCCCCAATCAAAACCCCATCCTAAATTGCCAATGGATCTTACACACACACATACAGAGTTTAAAACTTGTAAAAAACTTCTGACTGCACTTAGAATAATTCCCTATACTATGTCCAACGTCATGGGGCATGGCTTTACCTCTCCAACTTCTTTCCTTGCTTCCTTCATTCATCATACTCCAACCTCACTGGCTCTTCTCATTTCCCACTCTAGGGCCTTTGCAATTACTATTCCTTTTGCCTGCAATACTCTTCCCTGCTCACTTCCATAAGGACAACACCTCCTTTCCTTCAGACCTTTGCTTCAATGTCACCTCCTCAGAGGCAAGTTCACACTTTCTAAAGAAGATTTCTTTCATTCTGTTCTCCCTTAACACTGTTCTTTTCATCCATAGGGAGAAATTCAGCATTTATTTGTTTGCTTACTTGATCACTCTCTGCCTCATTGATCATAATAGCTCTAGGGGGCCAAGTATCATGTCCATTTTATTTATTACTTCACATCCAGTACCTATCAAATAGTAAGCACTCAAATCATATTCTTACAAATGAATGGTCTTCCCTCATTCCAAAATAATATTTACGCTTTGGCCTGGTACAATCTGGCTCTATTCTATTTTGTAATCCTAGTTGTATGCCTCACTGTAGGTATTTGGCAGCCTTAGGGTTATAAGACTGGAGATGAGTAGGAGAAGGACATGGTTTAGCATCAGGCCTCATACATCTTGGGGTGGTAGTCTAGCACAGTGACATCTGGCACAGGGATCCTTTTGCAAACTCTTGCCCCTCTTTTCCTCAGAAGTCTGTTCTAAATGCTCCTTGTGCCCTGTGTTCTGACTGGGAAGGCTGACCACAACCGTTTCCTGCAGTGGTCATGTCTGAGCCAAGTTATGTCTTCCTCTTGTTGCCTCTTCTTTTGGGGGAAACTACTTTTCTCCCTCTAACCCTGGTCATGTGGTGTAAAATGAGGACTGTTATTATTTTGCATGTCCCTGGAACCCTGGTCATAGTGATAGGTCCAGAGATGGCCTGTGAATTCTTCATTGTGTGTTCTTAAATGGGAGTTGCCCCCTCTGGCGACAGAACTCTGAAGATGCAAGTTTGCAGCTGTGGCACCATGTCCACAGCTGGGTGAAAGAGCCTGTCTGCAGACAGAGAGGATGAGGAGCACCCCAGCGAGAACAGCACAGAGTAGGGGATGGGGTAAGGAAAGCCCAGGTATGTACAAGTCTCTGTTTTCCTTGAGATCTTCAGTGCTGCCTTCCCTGTCCTGCTCATAGCTTGGGAGACAGCTTTCTCTTTGTTTCTCTGAGCTACCCCAGAATGCTACCAACAAATTCCTTGTTTGCTTAAGCTATTTAGAGTTAGAGTTCTTTCATTTGCCATTTTATCAGGGCAGAACATCCTCAAAGAGTATTCTTCCGAAATCACACCATCCAAACAGCAGTCTCCTTAGAGTGGAGAAGTGGAGGCCCCACCTTCACGTAGTTATTCAGAATTAGCCTCAAGACCTGAAGAATTTTAGACAGAGGCTGATCCTGAGGGTGCAGATGATTAAACACTTGGAGAGGGTCTTGTGATGAGAAAGCACTTTTCATAGCTTTAACAATAGCTAGCTAATGAGGGATAAAATGGGGGAAAGATCTGAAGTTTGTCTCCCCAGAAAGAGTCTTTATTTAGTTCTGGCTTTGTGCTGGGAGGGAAACCCACTTGACTCTCTTGGTTGTCCTTCAAGTGACCTCAGCCCACTGGTCCATCTTTATTGTCTACTAGCGAGACAGTCTGGCTAATAAATCCTCCCTGAACTTGACTTCTACTTTATTGCTTCTCTCAGAACTGAATGCTCCCTCCTCCCCTCACTTTTCCAACTACTGAAATTCTACATATACTTCAAGGCTTATTGAAGATGCCACCTCCTTCATGAAGCCTACCATATTGGCCTTAGCTAAAATTAATCTCTGCCTCTTTAATTTACAATAGTGATTTTATAGTTCCCTCAGCATTTATTCATTACTTCTCCCAGTAGTCACAGGTACACATCTGATTTTCATGCTATCTTGTAAAACATTAGGTCAGGAGGTTGACCTATGTAATTTCTAAACTCTCTTGAAGTAATTCTGTAACTTCTGTATTCTATAACTAATATGATTTGTTTACAGGCTTAGGCTGCAGATAAAGACACATCTTTTTATTTTTAAAATGAATATCTTAATATCGCTTATTCCTTATTTTTTTTCCAACTTTGAGTTGTAATCAACATATAACATTGTGTAAGTTTAAGGTGTACACCATATTGATTTGATACACTTACATATTACAAAATGATTACTAACCTAGCATTATCTAACACCTTTACCACCTCACATAATGCCTATATCTTTTGTTGTGGTGACAGCATTTGATATTTACTCTCCTAGCAGACTTGTTGTTACTTATATTCACTATGCTGTACATTAGATCCCTTATTGTAAAGAGTTTAGCATATCTTTTTTCCTTGAGATTTCCCCTCTTCCTGAACTACAGAGTAACTCTAAGGAGGCATTGTCCAAAAGAACTTTCTGCCATGATCATATCGTGTGGTCACTGAGCACTTGAAATGGGCTAGTGCAAATGAAGAACTGAACTTTTAATATTATTTAATTTTAATTAATTTAGATTCAAATTTAAATAGCCATATGTGGCTAGTGGCTACCATGCTGGATTGCACACACCTCTAAGAGCTTGCACTGTCCAGGAAGAATTTTTGCTCCAACCTCTGCAACCAAGTGGAATATCGCTGGGTCTAGTAATCACAATAGCTGCTTCTTCTCATCACCAAATGATGTTCTTACGGAAGTTCATCACAGCACTGCCTGCTCATAATTGCTGGTCCCTTGTTGCTGGGGAGGTGATTGAACCCTGCTTTTCATACTGCAAACCTTTGGGGATATGGTATCATTCTCTTGAGCCACACTGCCTGTACTTGGACTCCAAGGCTAGAAGTCTTCTTATTTGTGTTTCCATGCAAAACTACCATCCAGGTCTCCTGCAGCAACCAAGAGTCAAGGTCACAGGTGATTCTGTTGTTCATCATCTCATGGACCCAGAATCACTGACCCCTTGTCTGTTTAGGTATCCATCTCTAGGAGTCAGGTGGCTTTTGAGCTCTCAAAAGCACAAAAGATTGCCTTTGGATTCCTCCAAAAATAGACCCTTAGACAAGGATACAACTGGAAGTAGTTTATTTAGGAGGTGATTTAGGAAGTATCAGCAGGGAGTTTAGACATAAAATAGGGAGGCAAGGGAAGCTGGTAAAGGATAAGATATCAAACCACCGGACAACTCAAGCTCAACCGTCCTGGGGGACCTCTAGGATGCAGTGTAGAACAGGCTTTAGAGTTATCCCAGCTAAGAGGCAAATAAGATGGTATCTATCCACCAAATCCCCATAGGTTATTGGTTGAGGGCTTCTGCTGGAGGTGTTAACTCTCTAGCACTCACAGTCTGCTCCACGTGTGCTCCTGCTGCAAGAGGAAAGCCCTTACAGAGTTACTGGCATTTGAGTAAGAAGTCACTGGTGCATAGACGCAACAGAGGCACATAGGGTCCTGGACAATGGGGCACTCATACTTCCTCTTGTAAGATTGGCTACTTTAACTAGTTCTGGGGTGCTCACACCTCCACTTTTAGAATTACCACCGAGAAGTTTGTCACAAGACAAGTAGAATTTGCTACAATTGTAAAATCTGGGGCAGGGAGCATCATCTCTGGTAAGCTACCCCATTTCAAGTTGCTTTGTCTGTTAGGTAATATACTGACCATCCAATGTACTAAGAACATCAAATAAAACTTTTATGTTGTCTGAAATGCACAACAAAAATTAAATTGAAACCACCTCCACTGGTTCTAACAGTAGCACCAACTTTGCATAAAAGAAAGGGGTTTATAATTTGAAGATATCTTAAATTTTTAGACTTTAAATGTACATATTTTTATAAGTGCTTGCCTTCTCCACTTATAGTAGGAATGGGAAGTATTATGTTGGCATAAAGTGAATAGGATATATGAGTTCCCATATGCACAAAGTGAAAAAACATTGTTTTGAAAGGTAACAGAATTGAACAATGGAATTTGTTCTTAAATATAGCAAGATGAAATTTAGTGATGTGGGAGCCGCTGTAGAGGTGAACTCGGTGTTCCTGCATGGTAAAAGCATTTGGCCTGGACTAAAATACATCATTTTAGAAAGCTCATTGGTAACTATCTCCTCTCACTACTTCCTGAGGCCTGAAATAGAAAGATTTTTTTGACTTTACATTTAATCACAAACTTAATTTGGTCTATATGCCAAGATTTACAATCTCACCAGATATGCAGGATATCAATAACAGAGGAGCTACCAGGCAGTGTGCTGCTTTGTACTGAATATTCGGTGTGCGATATGAAGATTTATCTTGTAAATATCACTGGTTATAGCCTTGCAAATTCAGAGATACATCATCTACAGTTCAGCTTTGAATACAGAGTAAATGAAGGAAGAATGGATTTTTTTAAATGAAAAGACCAAAAAGGGTGATTAATATTTCATAGTATTAATTAACATTTCCACTGCACACTGATTTTTAATATTATTTGGGGTGTAAGGTGTGATTAATACTTTCATAGTCAAATCAGATAATCTGGTCATAAACCTAAATGTTTAAAGGTAATGTGAACACATCTTGTGTGGCTTGAGAAATTAGTCATTAAATTCTTCAATTAGCTTTGTGCTCATTCTGGAGAAATTGCATTATATAAGTGAGTCAGATTGTAAACTTTTAGAATACGAATCAAGTTATTAAGCAGGTTAGGTTGGAGCCCACTGGTGAGAGATGTATGAATTGCTGAATTGGGGGGAAAAGAGGAAACCTGCATCAAGGAGCATGTAACAAACCAAGCTTCCCAGTATATTAACAAGCATTATAGAATTTAACAGATCGCCTAGCACAGTAGATTGGTCAGTGCTTCTGTGCTAGTAAACACCTGCATCTCGAAGCCAGTCAGAATTACTTCTGCGAACTCACCAGCTGACCCAGCAGAGGTGAACCATGTACACCAGATAGGCCTAGGGAAATTGTCTAGAACCATCTAGCCTGTGATTGTGACTCACTTTCCCTTTGGCCTCATCTTTCTTTCTATCCTAAGGCACTTGGCTCCAAGACTCTCAACATTTACCCCTGATCTCTGTGATTCAGCTCTCTTTCTTCTTTTACCTTCATTGTTCCTGTGGCTCTCCCTGTTTCAGCTAAAATCTCGCTGCTTCATTCTCTAATCTTCAGCTGAAAGTCAGCCCCTAACCTTCTTGGGGTTGAGGTAGGTTTTGAGGGGAAAAAAGGAAGAAGGGATTCAGATAATCAACTCCTGGTGGGTGACTAGAGCTTCAGGTTCTACACTTGCTACAGAGTGTACTAGGATCAATAAAGTAAAAAGAGCGCCAGTCTGGGAGCCTCAGAGAGGTGGCCAAGAGCAAGAGACCCAGCACTAATTTACAGGCAGAGATTGAATTTTGTATAAATTAGAGTATGCTAGATTGTGCTGTAATAACACTTACCCCCAAATCAGTGTTTTAACAAAATGAAAGTTTACTTCTTATACAAAGTATAAGTGTGGTATGGTGTGATAATCTGCTCCACACAATCACTTAGGGATCCGAGCCAACCAAGGCACTGCTATTTTAGTATCTGCATCATCTGGGTCATGTAGACTATACTCAACAGCAGGAGAAATGAGACTGGAAAATATGGCATGGGCTTTTCACTGCTTCAGTGCAAAAGTGATACATGTCACTTCTAGTCACATTTTACTATCTAGAGCTAGTCAGATGGTCTTGTAACTTTAAGCGGGTCAGGAAATGTAGGAGAGCTAGTATAATATTTGGTGAGAATTTTTTCTCTACCGTAAGATCCATGGGCAATGATCCCATCAGGAGTGGGGCAGGGGTGCTGCTACTGACGTGCAGACCAGAAGTTTGCAGAAATAGATACAAGGGAATCCATCCAAAAAAGAGGTGAAGGAAGGCAAGAGGAGAGCCTGGTTTGACAGGAAGGAGTTCCATGGAGCCCTCAGCTAGCTGAATTCTCATTCTGACCACTAAGAAGGTCTGGGGCGGGGACTGACATGTAGTATTTGAAAGTTACTTTGAAAGATGATTGTTCCACATTGTTATGAAAGGGGTTTAATAAATGACTCTTGAATGTATTAAGAATTCATGTGCCTTTAAAAACCATGTGCATTCTTGTGTAATGTTTTGAACCAGTCATGCATCATCTCAGAAGGAAATGTGCTATCTTCTGGGTATCACCTGTTTGGAAGAGTTACCTATTCTTTTGAGTCATATACTTCATGTTCAAAAAAGAACTTGTTTTTGATAAATTACTGCTACTGTTTATTATATTAGTAATAATGGCATGATCTCACATAAGCTCTTTATAACCCTAGAAGATTATTACTATTAGCTACCTAGCTTTACACATGAAAATACCGACTTTCAGAGATGTTAAAGTCATACACCTAGTAAGTGGCAGAGCTGGGATTCAAATCTAGGCTTCATCTAAATCCTTTGTCTCATATCTGACGGCTAGAATTAAATACAATATAATGTGTCTGGCATTCACTGGGAGCTCAATAATGTTGACTTTCTTGCTTTTCTTTTTTCTTTTTGTTCCTCTCTCCCATCCCTGGGATGCCAGCCAAATAATTCACCTGTTGGGGATTCCTCTGGGGAGCCAGAAAACCACTTACACAATGATTTCTGCAACTGAGCCTGTGATGGGAGAGAGAGCTGGTGGTGTGGAGGACTGGACACACACTCTTGCGAGCACTGCTGCTGCCTGTCTGTCCCCTCTGGGGCTTGGAGAGGTGGGTGAAGGAGGGGACCAGAAAGAGTCTTGTGCTTATTTACCGCCTCAAAAATAAGAATAAGAGCAATAGCCCTCACCCCTTCCTTCTTCCCTTTTGCAATATTTCTGGCTATAGTGCAGTTTCACTTATTTGTTTACACCTAGAAAAAGTGATTAACTTGGTAATATAAACATTTCTCCTACCAATTCCCAGCCCTTCTCAAAAATGAAGTCACTTTAACTGTCATTCTTAAAATTCCGTGGCTTCATCGACCAGATTCTGGGTTCCTCCTATTCTGAGAGCCAGGTATCCTATGGCAATGAGTTTAAAGATGGAAGGATATAGTTCCACATTTTGAAAACAAGACTTTCTGTGTTTTTTAAAATTTAGAGAAAAATAGGCAATGCCTCTTTACAGCATACAGCGTGGGACCCAGGGGTATTTTTTGAATTTCGGTTTGTAGAATAAACGGGATGACTGCCAGGGAAAATGTAATCTGGGACATAGTTCTCAGTGCCTCCATAGTGAACTACTTTGAAACTCCAGGCTGATACTTGGTATGAGTTTTAGGGTCTCAAAAGGTATTTTGAGTCTTCATGCATGGGAAGCTTGATGCTTTGTCTTCATCTAGTTTCCACTTAAAAAAAAAATAGTGAACTCTGAGGATGAGTTAGAGTTTCTCTGTAATCAAATATGAAGAGAGTATCTTAAATCAAGATGTCAAGACTTTGACCATAGGATACTAAGTCACCAAAGGGAGGATCTCCCAGGGTTCTCAAGGATTAGAAAATCATTCCCCTCCATCTACTTTGCATGAAACAGGGTGGAGGATCAGTGTAGAAAGTATGCAGCTCTTTGGGGGAATATGCTACTGTCTTGAATAGCTAATCTGATAAACTGGCAGAAGACCACAGGGAGCTTGTTATGAAGAAATTGAGGAAGAATAATTGAACTCCGTAGGAATTAATTCATCCATCAAATTTCCTTTTAGCTCTAAAGAAATATCTTCTTCCTTTGAACACTTATGCTCCTATTGTCAAAGCCATTCACTTGGCAGTGGCACTTGTCTCATTCTGTTTGTATCATGAGTGAATTTAATTCAGTAACTATTTACTGAGCTTCTATCATGTGAAGGTTATAAGCTTTAAAAAAGAAATAAAATAATATCTAAGCACTCAGTGAGTTTATAGTTTAGACTATAAATTATATGAATGGCAAATAGGTTTCAACTTAAATGTCTACCTCTATCAATTGATGTTGGTTGCTTGGATTACTGACAAGGATTATGGAGTCTGATCTACATTCAGTAGAACAGAGTGCTATAATTAGTAATGTCTGCCACTTATTTAGGAATGGAGAATGGTAGGTAGCATGGGTGCTACATATTCACAACCCCCAACTTGCAAAACTAATTCAAAGTCTAGATAGTAGAAGAAGCTTATATTTAGTAGAATCTAATCAATCAATACTTTACTTTAATCAAATTTTCTTGATACAAAGAATGTAGCAAATATATAAATTATATGAAATAATTATACATTAATCTACTTGGTCTGCCATAGAAAAGTACCATAGGGTACTCTAACAACAGAAACTAATTTTCACACAGTTCTAGAGGTTAGAAGTCCAAGATGAAGGTTCTGGCCAGTTCAGTTCTTGTGATGACTCTCTGGCTTACAAACAACTACATTCTGTATGCACATGACCTTTCTGTGTTCTTGAGGACAGAGGAGAGAGCGTAATTAGGCCCCATGGGATTAGGGCCCCAGGCTTATAACCTCATTTAACCTTAATTACTTTCTTAGAGGACACTTCAATCCATACATAAGAATATGATATAAATAAGAAACAATAATATATCTCCTATTTGGAGAAGGGGAAGTCATAGTAGTTATAGATCTAGGCGTTTTTTTTATCATTTTAAAAGAAACAAAACATTAAAATCAAATTCTTAATGTTTGTTACAGTAGCTGCATTTATTAGCTTAAACACATCTGATTTTATAGGTTGTTCATTGTGATTCAAGTAATCTACATAATTTATTTAAAAAATTATATCAAAGAAGACAATAGTTCAAAGTAACAGATGGTAAATGGGTTTGCAAGTGCACATTTAACAAAAAATCATGTACTTTTCTAAATCTTAGTGACACCTTAAAATAACAGCTAGCCATCAAAAAGATACTAGTCACCAAATGATGTTAACTGCAAATTTTTTGCTTTAGAACATACCCCATTCCTCTACCTACCAACATGCCTCATTATTGTATTGGTGTGTGCTTAATAGACTGAAAATATCACATTTGTTTTAATGGCTATCTCCATTACACTGGAATTTTTTAAATGTTATTTCTTAAGGTAACATTTGCTCTCATTGATATTTAAATCTGGATCTGGGCTACTTTTTGTTGTGTGTGAGGTTTTTTTTAATCCCCCCCACCACCCAGATTCATTTATTGAAGTAATAAGATAATAGAACTAGCTATTATCCCTAGAAAAATAGAAAGTATACCAATGTTTTGATTTCGACTCCATCCAGCTCTTGCTTATCTCTCCACCCTCCAGGGATTTATATTTCAAAGTAAAATAAATTTAAATAACATTTATTCTTTATTATTAAAGTAAAAGCCAACCTGGGTTTTAAGATAACTCTTAGCTTCAAATGAGTCGCAATGCCTTGTCATTTCTCTTTTGTCCTGACATGACCAAACTGTAAAAGACCCACACTGATAACAAAATGGATTCTCTTGATTTTAATCACAAACAGAACCTTCATAAAATGTTTAATGAATTCTTGGTTAAGGTCTAGAAAATTATAGGGAACTTTTTGTTTATCCATATTTTTATCTCAAAATGACTTTCCCTTTAATTATTAACATGGGAAAGCTGCAGTGGTTGACGGTGACACAGCAAAGTAGAACTGAGTAATGATTGAAAAGTACATGTGAAAAAGCTCTGGGAATTCTGTAAATAGGGAAGCATATCATTTTAAGAAGTTAGCATGGAAATAATCTTTTCATGCCTTTGAGACCTGATATAGTATAATAGATGAAATTATAATCTAATATGTTCTCTGATGTTTGTTATTATAGTATTTTTCCAATTAAAACACATTCATTATAGATCAGGAAAAAAATAAGAAATTGTACACAATTCCACCACTCAATAAATATTGATTGAATTTATATATTAATGCAGATATCTGTCATTAACATTTTAATGTACATTCTTTCTGTTTTCAAGATGGAAATTACATATATTAGAATGCTACATGTTTTTAATAATATATCATAAACATATCATTACATATTAAATTAAATATAATTAACCAATCCCCTATTGCTGAACATTTATGTTATTTGTAATTTTCTATTATTTCAAGTTATATTGCCATCATCTTATATAAATATTGTTGTACATAAATTTCTTGTCTTATGATAAATTATTAAAAGTGGAAGTCGTGGATTAAGGGCTATAAATTTTTTTATGGATCTCAATAAATATTGTTTTTCAGAAAGATGTACCATTTTATGTTCCTATTGGTAATTTGAAAGTGTCCCTTTCTCTATACCTTTGCCATCACAGAGTGTTACAATTTCTTATGCCAACTTGATAGACAAAAAATATGACATATTATGGTTATCCACTTACATACTTAGCTTTGAGCTTGGTTCAGAACATACAATAGAAGTATAGAAGAAAGGCTTGTCAGTCTGTCTTAGTGCTCTAAAGACTAATTTTAGATTGAAACCTTTTCATTAATCCATTCAACAAATGTTTTCTGAGTGCCTCTTCAAAAATGGAAAGGAATTTAGAATGTAATATTTTATACTTGGCAAGTTAGTAATATTTTCAGTTGATGGCATATTAGCACCAAGATCTATGCCAGGATACTCTCTTGTATTATTTTAATAGTTCCCTTCCTTTCATCCTGATTCCCACTCCTTTTCCCTTTTTTTTTTCCCCATAAGCAGCCATTTTAGTGTGTTTAACATATATACTGGATATGCATGCTTTCTTGAAGAATATATAGTGTTTTGTGATTTTGAGTTTAAGTGGTTTTAGTTTACATAAACTTTATTCACAAATCTTACATTTTCTACTGCTAAACATTACGTGAAAAGATTAAACTCTATTCTTGTTGTTTTAAGGATGTTAGATTTTTGCTTCTAATTGCTGTATACCTGAGGTTCAAACAGATATCATTTGCTACCTAGGACCAAATGAACATTATGTGTTGTTATTTCTTGAATAAAGGAGAACATGATTAGTTATGTGATTACATATGTCTACAATGGATCTATACATTTCTGAGGGGGTTGCGAGAACTTTTAGGAAAGCTTAAAATGGTAGCACTCCCTTAGAACATCAACACTCCTGGGAAAAATAAGACTGCTCCTTCCATCCTGCACATATATCCAGTGGGGCATATGCAGCACACCATCGACTTCAGGTGGGGGTGGTTGGTGTCACATATTGTGGTGTGCCTCTCCGACCCTGCCATGGGGTACTGCAGCCAGGAATGCAACACGACCTCATGCTTTGTATCTTGAGCTTCATTTACAATGTCCGACACCTAGGAGCCACTCGAAATATAAATGTTGAATAGATAAATGAAAAAGAATCAATCAAAGATTAATCTTAGAGCAACAAGGTAAGGAGACAAGGATCTCCATTGCCCAAGAAGTGAGGGATTTCCAAAGAAGCAACTTGTAGGTCAGGGTACAGAATTCACTCATGTCTTATTCTCCTTTCCTTCCTGAGCATTTAGAATATGATACATCCTAGGTCTTTTGCAATTAGGTGAAACTGACTAGTTGAAGCTAATGAAATATGCATAAATTTGATATGTGTCATTTATATGTCCAGCTATGTAAGAGCCAATGTGCTACCTGTGAGCTTTCTTTTCCCTTCTCTAACAACACGGGAGGTCACATGTTCCAGATCGTACAGCTACAAGAAGGCAAAACATTAGATAGCCTTGTCACTATGAAGAGAGACACCATCCTCTTACTCTGCCAGTCCACAACGGGAAGAGGTTTGGAAGTGTTGGAGAGGGTATTACATGTTAAGTAATGTGTCTAGGGAAGCTCTTATGGACTGTAAGTTTAGACTTGAAAGCCTGAAGGTGAAGGAGTAAGGCATCTAGGACAGGAGTATTCTGAACAGAGGGAGCAGCAAGTGCAAAGGCCCTTAAGTGGGACTGAGTTAGGTGACTTAAAGGAAGCAGGACAAAGTCAGTATAGCTGAAGCAGAGTGAACAAAGGAGAAAGTAACAGGGATAAGACCAGATCACTGACTGGATTGGGGAAGAACAGATTGTGTAAGATTTTACAGGTTATTATAAGGACTTTGGCTTTCACTTCGAGTGACATGGGGGACATTGGAAAGTTTTGCAAATTGGAGTGACATGATCTGATTTACATTTGACCTATGTTGACCTAGAGTGGCAAAGGGAAGAGGCAGGGTGTGCAGCTAGGAGGCTACAAGCCATAATCCAGGCAAGGGATGATGATGATTTGGATTAGGGTGATAACAGTAGAAGTAGTACAAAGTCATCACATTCTGGGTATAGTTTGTAAGCAGAGCCAACAGAATTTCAGATGACTAGATGAGGGATATGAGAGAAAAAGTCAAGGATGACTCCATGGATTTTGACCTGTATGACTGGGAGAGTAAAATTGATATTTGCTGAGTCAGGGAAGACTGCAAGAAGAACAAGTTTGGGAAACTATCAGAAGTTCATATTTGAACAGGTTTGAGATGCACATTGGACATGCAAGTGTTGATAACGGATTTCACCAGGCTATATTGGCGAGGAGACTGGACTGGGGAGAATGTCAGGGATGATGACACTCTTTACCTAAGAGATGAAGGTCCAGGTTCTCTATGTGGAGACTCAAATGCCAAGGGCATTTGGGAGACTGTTTCATGATTTCTGTTGGACATTCTGGCCTGTAATTCGGTTTCCCAATTACTATGATTAAGGAGATTTTCTATGAAACTAATTATTGATTTAGCAGTAACTACAACTCCATATGAGAGCCATCCATTTGGCAGTTAAAAGGCCAGGATTCTACACTCTTTGTGTAGAAAATCACCTAAATGCACCATTCTCAAAACTTCTGCTTTCTTGGGTCTGGGATTCATTTTCAGATTTTCAGATCTCAGGGATGCACACCGAAAGTATATTTTAAGGCAAGGCAATTTATGTTTATTCTTCCAGCATAAAAAATTGCATTTCCACATCAGAGTCATGTTTGTTTCTAAATCTGTTACCACAGCAAGAACTATATTTCCCAGCTTTCCCTGGTTGCATTATTTATATTTCTTAGCCAACAAAATCTAAACCTTTTTTTTCACTCACTTAGAACTGCTGTTTATTCCAACCCTTTGCTTCATGAAACATTTATATATTATATACATGAACCTTATATGAAGAATTTTACAGGCTCCCCCTCTTCATTTGGGAGAAATGACTGATGTCAGCCTTACACCACTATTCTCCAGGCGCCACACATTCCACTCCTAATTGTCGCACATGCGTTGAACTTGACAGCACCCTTTCCATGGCTGGTAAACAGTGATTCATTCTGTATGCTCCAGTTATGCACAAGTGCCATTTCTGAGACTCAGAACTCATGGGTCAGTTGTTATTTCTGTTTATCTCCCTGTTCATTTATATGATCCCTTACTTTGTGGACTCATTTTGTTTTTTGACTTCTTCCTGCTGTTCTCCTTTTTCATTTTCTCTGTTCTCTTGTTCCTTGCCGAAGGGAAATTGAATGTGTTGCATAGATCCGCCATGCCAGTTCAGGGGAAAGCTGTGCTGCTTTGCCCACTGAAAGGAATGGTTCAGCTTTGTACCCTTGACTTATGTAAGTCACATAACTCAGATGCTTGTCTGGGTAACCCCAAGTAACAAAATAAAAGGAAGCTTCATTTGAACAACTTGTAAGGTGAAATACTCTTTGTTGGAGTAGTATATGGAGCCCAAAGCCATGATCATTTCAGAAACTATGGTGGGATTAAGGGAGCCACATAGGCAAGCATCCAAGGTCTCTAATTCTAGAGAAGAGAAGAGAAGAGGCCATTTCTCAGAGCAGTTCTTAATGTGGTGGGCAGGGCCACTGTGTGCACTTGTATAAACTGTACTCTACACTAGGATGCCCAGCTGAAGGGAAGATGGGGCCTGGACTGCAGCTTGTGGGCCACCATGCACCCTACTTGTGATGGTTAATTTTATGTGTCAACTAAACTGGGCCATGAGGTGCCCAGATATTTGGCCACATGCTATTCTGTGTGTGTTTATGTGAGGATGTTTCTGGATGAGATTAACATTTGAATCACTAGACTGAGTAAAGGAGATTGCCCTCTGGAATGTGGGTGGACTTCATCCATTCAATCAAAGAACTTAATAGAACAAAAAGGGTGAGTAAGGGAGAATATGTTCTCTGCCTGACTGGCTTCCAGCTGGACATTGCTCTTCTCCTGCCTTTGGGACTTATATCATCAGCTCTCCTGGTTCTCAGGCCTGGGACCAGGAGCTACATCATGGGCTCTCCTGGGTTTCCAGCTTGCGGACTGCAGATGTTGGGAATTCTCAGCCTCCATAACTCTGTGAGCTAATTCCTTCTGAAGAGATACACTAATACACTACTTGAGACACCCAGGAAGAGGCGCCTTTTGATAATTCACACAAAGTTTCCTTATGGACTAACCAAGACTCTGGCAGTGAACATGAAGTAGGTATGAAGAGGTAGGAAAGGGACAGATACTTATAATTTGAAAAATTATGTCCTCTTTCACTCTTATATAGCTTAAAGTTTGGCTGTGGTTTAAAACTCCTGGTCTCTGCAGGAGTCTTATAATGTGGGTGATTCTTACAACTCCAGAGGGATGCAAACAAAGGCTTCAGTTCCCCTGCTAAATTTGTGGTGAACCCTGAGAATATCCTTGCTGGTCAGAAACAGTAAAATAGCAATGCGTGATATCCAGAAAAGTACTCAAACTTTGTGTTTCAGTGGGTTTTTAAACACACTGCCTTCACTGTTTTAATACTGAGGTATGACTGATGCTTGTTATAATTCTTATTTTAAAGGTGCGGAAACAGAGCTGCAGAGGGGACACTTGGATGTCCCCATGGCTGGGTGGTGGCTAAAGGTCAGGTGTCTTCTTTAGTTGAGCTGCTGTTGGGCTCCTAGGCTCTTTCCAGCCTTCCTCACGGGTCTGATGGAACACTCAGAACATTGGTGCATTCTTTCTAAGTACTTCATTTCTTGGAAAAAGTAGTATATTCAAGAGTATTCTTTCCTTAAAGAACAAACACTGGAGATGCTGGCACAGATTTTTTTTTTCCTGAGAAAATGGCCATGTTTATTTGGGCTGTAATTATATATTTTAATCTAGTTCTCTACTCTCACTGTCCAAAGTCTCTTCTCTTTTAATTGTTGTAAAGGCAAGAATACATACACACACAAATACGTGCACACACATACACTCACACACACACTCTCACACAAATATATTTCAGGATTGTTTTGTTCAGCAATTTTCTAAAGAAGTACTCAGACTGCACATACCCAGGACACTGTGGTATCACAGAGATCACTGCAATTGAGGGTAAATGTGAGGTCATGTTTGCAGTACCCGACATAATGTCCTCAAAATAAGAATTATTGTTGGTGCTCACCCTCAGCGGGGTGGTGAGGGTAGCAGCGATATGATGCAGTGCAAAGTTCTTTGTGCCCTAGGGAGAAGATGAAAGTCAATGAACTGGAGAACCAAGGTTTTGTTTTTGTTTTGTTTTCAGCTGCTACCCAAATTGATGTCATGATTTGTTACACTTTTACATAGCTTTCCCTCTGGGGCATTTAATGCAGATTGAAGCAACACAGTCAGCCACAGTTCCAACTCTGGAAAGACTACCTCTGAGGAATGGCACATTATATTTATAATTATTGATAATAGATTCTTAAACCATATTCTAAAGTTTGTGATCTTCATATTTACACATCCTCCTAGGAGGGCTGGCTGATGTTCCACGCCAAGAATGTTTAGGAGAAAATCATAGAAGCAGATCTCAATCAACCCTTCCAAATTATCTTTACCTGACATTAATGCTTACCCAAAATCCAATTCTAGGTCACAAAGCTGCACTCTGTGAGGAGTGTAGTGAACTCTCCTTGGCCCAATGAGCTTATATCCTCCTTGAGGAGACAAGACATTCAGTAATAAAAGAGCGGTAAGCCTTGTTTCCCAGGTCGCACTATCCTTAGATGTGATTGGGGCTTTGAATAAGTCCAGAGTGTAATGTTCTGTAAGCTAAGGAATTTCCTCTAGTTGACCAAACTTCTATTTGCCATTGGTTTAGGTCAGTGCTTCTCAAATTTTGACTTCTTTATAAATCACTCGGAGATCTAGTCAAAAGGCAATATTCCATTTGGTAGTTCTGGAGTAGGGACAGAGATCCTGAATTTCCAAGGAGGTCTTTGGTGAAATTAATACTGCTGGTCCATGAACAACACTATGACTAGTAAACGCCCAGAGTGAAATGAATTTCTCAGATACTCGAGTCCTTTTCTGCTTTTCTTTTGGATGCCACTGTGGCCTCTATTTCCTATTACTACTATTTTCAGTCTCATTCCCCACTTATTGCTGCAAGAACATTTAAGATTGGTCTCTTGTCACTCAAGCCTGCTTAGTGTTCATTTGGCTAAACTTGGGTGGCCCCACTTCTGGTTCTTTTGCAAACCCCCAAAAGATGTATGTTACTTTCAGGTCCCAAGGAACTTGGAATGAGTTTTCCACATAGTAGAGTTCCTCAGCTGCCCTTAATATTCCCCCAAAGACTGTGGTAGTCTTTGTCTCTTCTTGCTGGGGACTGTTAACTCATGGTGTATAGGAGGTAACATTAGTCCTAGAAACTTATTCATGGCTTCTTGTGGATGGACAAGTGGCACATATGCAAATGTGTCTCATAGGATACTCTCAGGCTTCCCAAAGACCCAGAAATGAGTGCGTGAATTAGGTTGTTGCTGTGGCTCTAACTGCAAAGAGAACAAATAAAAATTGTGTGAGGGAGGCAGGCACAGGGGTCCCACTTGCTATTCTACTAACTGATTATATCAGAATTAGCCAAGAAGCAGCCTTCAAATACACATTTCCAGGGCCTCACCCCAGAACAACTGAATCAGCATTTTGGAGGGTGGGATTTGTATTGTTTCAAAGCATAGAGTGACTTGCTGTGCTGATGAGCAAATATTAAACACCTTCAATTTATCTAACAGATAAACAGAGTTACTGAGTACCTACTACAGGTTAAGCATAACACAAATACAGCTTCTCCCTTCAAGCCTTTTCCAGCTGAAAGTGGAAAGTAAACAAAATAGAAATAATTGCAAATGACAAATGTTATGGAGGAAGCAAACAAGGTGATGAATTCACAATGAAAGAGTAGGTCCTTTAGATGACCTATTAGTGATGGTGTCTCTGAGGCAGTGACATCAAGGCTGTGATTTGAAGGGGTAGGAGTTATCCAGCAGAATAGTGATACTTAAGCAGAGAACATCACTCATGAATACCTGTGGGGAAGAGCATGCTCTGGCAACTTCTGTAGATACTACCAGACAAACCAAACTTGATTTTAGTCCAATAACACTCATTTCAGATTTCTGGCCTCCTGTGAGAAAATACATTTCTGATGCTTTAAGCCACTAAATTTGCGGCCACAATAGGAAATGAATGCAGCACCATTTATAACAAAGTGCTTCCTTTTTTATCTGTATTGTTGTAGTTATCACAGTTATCAGATACCTATTGATTCCTGTTTCTTCTGTGGAAGGTGATTGCCAGGTGTTAACTGTGTGTTTGGCCTAAGCTTTGGACTCTTCATCTGCAAAATGGGTAAGAAAGTCCATCCCATAGTTGATTCAATAAGATTGCATGCCTCGTCTATGATAGTTCTTGTCCAGTCACAGTGTGACTATGGTACCTTAAAAAGTCAATGAGTGTACCTCAACTTTTGCTGTCATTTATCATTTTTAATGATATGGGGACATATTATAAGCCAACATCCCAGGTGGTGCTGTTTGTCAGAGCTGCCAGAGACTGTCTGCCAAAGAGCAGTCTTCCTAACCAAACTGGCATACCCTCAGGGCAGCTGATTTCTGTTAGGAGAAAAGCAATCTTATTGAGCAAATGTGTGAAGAGGCATTTTCACTTGTGAGACTCTTAACTATGTTTATGTCAGGTAGCTTAGCAAAAGGACTGAAAAAAGCCTGAAAACTTCCAGAGCCTAAGGGGTGGGTCTGCACGGGGAGAGGGGTGGGCCAGTTCCACTGGAGTTTGCCTCACAGGTCAAAAATATTAGGCAGTTCCTGCTTTTAGCACTTTCTTACTTTTCTCTACTCCTCAAAGACACTTTATGTGACCAGGGCAGGCAGGCGTTACAGTGGACTTCTGGGATGTTTGTGATCTGTCACTTTCCCATATAGAGATCTCTTTAGGAGGCGGCCTTCCTTTTATGCTTTTCTTGAGTGCACACCAGAATCTGGGCACCCCAGAGGCTGAGCTTCAGACGCATCTGAACAACATTTGCAGTGCTCCTGCACCAAACACTTTACTTGCCAGATGTAGTGAAGGGTTCACTATGAATAAGACAGGTTCCTGCCCTCCAAAAAGAAAAAAATCAATAGGTATCCAACTAGCTAGAAAAGAAGAAAGACTATGATAACTACAACAATACAGATAAAATAGGAAGCACTTTTTTGTAAATGGTGCTGCATTCATCTCCTATTGTGGCTGCAAATTTAGTGACTTAAAGCACCAGAAGTGTATTTTCTCACGGAGGCCAGAAATCTGAAATGAGCCTTATGGGACTAAAATCAAGGTGTTGGAAGGGCTGTGTTTCCTCCAAGGGCTCCGAGGGGAACCTGTTCCTTGACTCATCTGGTTTCTAGTGGCTGCCAGCATTCCTTTACTTACGGCCTCAGCATTCCAATCGCTACTTCTGTGGTTGCATCATCTTCTCCTCCTCTGTCTGTGAAATCTCCCTCCTCCTCCCTCCTGCAAAGATAGATATGATTGCATTTTGGGCTCACTGGGATAAGCTAGGATGACTGCTCTATCTCAAGATCCTTTATGTAACCACATCTGCAAAGTCCTTCATTGCCATACCAGGTAACATTCCCAGGTTCCAGGGCTTAGGAGGAGAATATCTTTTGGGAAGCCACTATTCAGGTGCCACCCTCATTCTTCCACTCCCTCCCCCACAACCAAATGGTCTACAGTGGTGATGTCCAGTATGGTAGCCACTAGTCACAACTGGCCATTGAACAGTTGAATGTGGCTTGTCTGAATTGAGATGTGCTGTAAAAAATACATGTTAGATTTTGAAAATTTACGAAATCACAAAGCACCTCATTAATAATTTTTGTTGATTACCTGCTGAAATAACATTTTTGATATATGAGGTTAAATGAAATATATTATTAAAATTGGTACCACCTGTTTCTTTTAAAATTTTAAATACAACTCCTAGAAAAATTAAAGTTGCACCTGTGGCTTGCATTTGTGGTTTGCACTATATTTCTATTGGACAATGTTCTACAACATCTACAATAGTAATTCTCAAACTGCTACACAGAAGAATCATGTGGGGAGTTTTTAAAAGCCCCATTGTTCATGGTGCACTCCAGACTAATTAAATCAGAAATCTCTACGGAGGGGCCCAGGCATCAGCATGTTTTAAACCCCTGAGGTGATTCCAATATGCAGCCAAGGTTGAAAATCCATAGAGTAGAAATCTGGAGGACAGTAAATGATGAAAAGAGCATTACTCACAAGTGCAGCTGTGAGTCTGGAGTGGGCAAGGGGGCAGAACAGCTGTTTCCATGAGCCAGAAGGCACCTGGGATCTCAGCACTGAGGCTGGCTGGACCTCTT
>NW_006434709.1:12534356-12539168 GCF_000325575.1 Pteropus alecto | reverse complement strand
CAGTTAGATCAACCCTTCCCTGGCAGTTTCTACCCCAGAACCTGGCAGAACAAAATGCAATAAAGGCTAGCAAGCTTCTAAATGTTCCATTTTGGGGGCTAGATCAAAGCAAAGCACTTCCACAGTGGCTCACAGTGGAAGCATGTTTTGGAGGCATCCATCAGTAATATCTACCACCACCGGAGGTTCCCGTTTCTCCTAGGATTCCCAGCTATTCCCAACTTCACACAATGGCTGTGTTCTCTGGCTCTGGACTTAGAATCAGGTAACAAAGCTAAAATCCAATGCACTTCCATTGAGTATTGTCAGGAAAATGGTTCTTGGTGAAAAAGATAAGCTGTTTCAAGAGCTGTTTGTGTTACCTGACACAACACAGATACAATGAGATAAACCTCTGCCTTGTTCATGCAGTATGATTACTTATGTCTGGCATCATCAATGAATAAACCCATCACCTGGATATATGTTGCAGTGATTTGAAGCTAACTAATTAAAGCGCCATATTATCCTACATTTAAATAATTTTGAAAAATTTTGAAAAATTTTCTCAACTGCACAGCACTCCTCTGCCTTCTAAAATAGCATATACTAAACATGAATTAATATTTTCAAAAGAAAGCGATCTTGAATATGTTTTGCAGGTGGTGAGACATTCCAAACAAAGAGGATAAAAAACCTGAACAATAGGCTGTAGCAAGCTTGTTCCTTTTCTACTTCCTTCCTATCTTTATTGAGTGCTAACTCTAGGTTAGGAAGTTGTCCTTGTCTTCTTGGAGTTTAGAGTCTAAAAGAGGGAGAAGGCATCAAAGTAAAGAAGAGAAAAACATTATAAGGTCTATAATTGGAGATAAGACCTCTTTCCTCTTTTGCTCCTTTCTTCCCTGATTTTTCTGCTGTGTGTGCGTGTGTGCGTGTATGTGTGTGTGTGTGTGTGTGTGTGTGTGTGTACACATATACACACAGTTAACTCTTGGACAACATGGATTTGAATGCACGGTCCATTTATACATGGATTTTTTTTCAACAAATATGTACAGTACCATAAATAGGTTTTCACTTCCTTATGACTTTAACAACATTTTCTTTCCTTTAGCTTACTTTATTATAAGAATGCAGTATATAACACATATAACAAAATTTGCGTTAATTGGCTATTTATGTTATCACTAAGGCTTCTGGTCAACAGTAGGCTATTAGTAAAGTTTTGGAGGAGTCAAAAGTTATACTTGGATTTTCAGTTGTGGGAGAGTGGTTGGCTCCTCTAACCCCCATGTTGTCCAAGGGTCAACTGTGAATATATACACATACATACATACACATATATGTATATGTGTGTGTTTATATACATGTGTGTGTGTGTATATATATATATGTATTTATGTATGTATCAAATACTTACAAAGATACATACAGAACCAGGTTAAAAAGGAAGAAATTGGGAGGGAGAAATTTGAAAGTAAGAAAATTATGAAGTCAGATTAATCAACAAATTATTTCCTTAAGTCTGGTCTAAATAGCTGAATGTGGGCCACAAGTTTAGATCTGACTTCCCAGCAGCCAGTGCAAAGAAGAATACACAACCAATTGCATAATTCACAGCATCCATAAAATTAAAACTTGATTGGCCGAGAAATCACATGGATTAGGCATTATATATATAAGGCATTGTGGGACATACTTAGCAATGTCCTCCATAGCATCTCTCATTGCACCAAAATGCTCTGTAGGGCATGACAGAAATCTGTAGGGTTGAAGAAAACAGAAAAGAGAATATTAAATTCTTGTTGGTGCTAACCTTTCTGCTAGGATTGGGCTGGGTTAGTCTGAGCCTCCACCTTTATAATTTCCTTTAGTTCAATATTCTGTTTTAAGTGCTAAGCTAGAGACATGCACTGGAGGTTATGGAAGTGGAGAGGGATACTCACCTGTGACTGCACCGAAGAAGCGCAGGCCGATGCTAGGGACCTGGAGATGATGCCTGCGGAAGGATCCAGAGGGAGCTGTCCAGGGGAAAAGGCAGGAAGGCCTTCTATCCGTGAGACAATAACTTCGATTGGGCACAGAAGTATGGAGAGTGCTGACAGGGAGTAATGGGTAGTTTGGCACTGAAAAAGTATAAAATATGAGGCCAGGTATGGTGGGAGGTGGAGCTGAAGAAGTAAGCAAGGGCCAGACTGTGCCTGTCTTATGTGCTCTCCTAAGGAATGTGGCTTTGCTCTGCAGAAAGATACTGACATGCCCCTGAAGGGGAACTGAATCTGCTAACTATTGCATTAATGCACAATAACTCTCCCCAAAACTCAGTGGCTTAAACAACAATCACATATTCTTGTGCACAGATCTGTGAGTCTGTGAGGGGAAGGAGGTTACACTTCAGGGTGCAGGTCCTCAGGTTACCTAGGGTAGCCCCGAGTGGGGCCCAGCCTGAAAGAGCAGCAGCCACCCAAGATTAGCTCATCTCTAGTGAAGTGTGGAAGTAGAGGAGGGTGAGAAGACAGACAGAAATCTGTGGAGGCCTCATCAGAGAAGGGATATGCCCTCAGGAATACCTATATTCCATTAGCAAAGCAAGTCCTGTGGCCAAGCACAATGTTATCAGGGAGGGGAGATAAACTCTGCCCCCTCAGTGGGAGCTACTGCAGAGTCACATGCCAGAGAGTGGTGTGAATTATACAGGGAAGTTTGTGAAGAATTATGAGCAAAGATTCTGTCTACCTTGGGGGCGAAATAGTTGGACTTGACATTTTTAGATAGTACACTTGAGTAGTTGCATGGAAAGCGGATTTGAGAGAGGTGATACTGGAGTCAGAAGGATCAGTCAGGAGGGTCAGGTGAGACCTAGTGAGAATCAGGCTGGGCAATAGTGAGCTGTAATGGGACAGTTAGTTCAAAACAACATATGAGATAAAACCATCAGGACTAATGACTTAGAGTCATTTATGGCTGGTTTTAAGATACCTCCATTTATTGTACAGAGTCCACTGCTAAGGTTTGCATATGAAAAGGCTAGTTGCCCATCCAATCAATATCTGTTTTCTTATTTCTTGTTAAAACAACTCCAGTTTCACTTGTGGCATTAATATACTCAACTAAAAAAAATTTTCCTAGCTTCCTTTGCAGCTGGGAGGTGGTCATATGGTAAGCCTTGGATATAAATGAGATTTACTAGGTCTAATTACCAGAAACGATTTCTACAGGGGCATGTGCTCTTTTACCATTTGCTCCTCCTATCTTCTTCCTGCCTCAAATGTAAATGAAAGTCTGGAGGTCCAGCAGCCATTGTGTGGCCAGGAGGCAATCATGCTAAGGATGGCTGAGTGGAGCAAAACACTAAATCTTTGAAATTGTAAAGACGCCATACCAGCTCTCAAATGCCTATCTTTAGAATATCAGTTATGTGAGAGGAAATAAATGCCCTCTTTAAGTGACTGTTTTTCAAGTTTGTATTTAATAGCCAAATGAAGTTTCTGATACCACACATGGCCTTAGCAATATAAAACAGTATTCATTCAATAATTATCCCGAATCAATGACCAAAATTAGAAACATTAAAACTTCATCAAGGTGATCTAGCTTAAATTAAGCAGATTCTAGTATATATAAATTTGCAGAGCAATTTTTCTTTGATTTCCTTCTTCCTTGCCCTCCCAACACAAGTCTAATTTCTTCTGTCAGCCATCTATCTGCTTTGTAATATATGCTTAGGTGTTAACTGATCTGAGAGAGTTAGCAGTGAAGGGGGCTGACTGTTTTGTTTTAGAATAGAACTCTTGAAGAACAAACCTGTGACAGAGGAAAAAAAAAACAAAACAGATGTAGAGATTCCTATTTCCAGATAAGGGGATACCTTACCTGGTAATACTGGTAATCCAGATACTGGTAATCAAAAACTTGCATTTCTGTAGGTACCTTGATAAAGCACTTCATATATATTATCTCTTTAGCTGCTTGAGGCTAGATGATTTATTTGAGGATAACTAACAAGTGACAGAGACAAGACTCACATTTTACTGGCTTATATTTTCTCTTCCTGTGCCAAAAGTGGTCTTAGGAACTGTGTTGAAGAGAGCCCTCTGTGTACATGACAGAAGGACATAAGGAGAGGTGTCAAAGAAATATCACACTGGGCACAGTTACACAGGAAAGGAAGACTTTAAGTCTATAGCAATAGGGGAGAAAGGGAGAAAGAGAGAGAGAGAGAGAGAGAGTGTGTGTGTGTGCGAGAGAGAGAGAGAGAGAGAGAGAGAGAGAGAACTCTATTGACATAAAAAGACAGGAGGATTTTTAAGCTCTGAGATGGGCTACTGGGAAAGTACTGGAAAACGGTGGGAGGAGGAGTTGGTTAATGTGTTTAGGCCATCTGCGTTTGCTAATCAGCACTCATTGAAGTTAGGCTTCCACTATCCCATACAGACTGGGGCTATATCTTCGTTGAGGATTTCATTCCAAAGAGATGGCTTCCTGGGACCTGAGAAACATTCCTGGGTGGTAAAATTGATGAGAAACTGGGAGCTGATTTATATCTCAAGAGAGTAGAGAAATAATTTATGATGGATAGTTTTCTAAAGTAAATGCTCTAAGAAAAGGGTGGTGGGGAAGAAACCTCTAAAGTTTAGTCAATCTGAGGGGAACTTTAAGGCCATTGAGGTCAGAGGGCAGCGCTACTTTTCCCTGCTCTCCAGGAAGCCAGGTCTCAGAAGTTCCCAAGTGATCACCTCTTAACAGGTGGCAGCTTTAGCATGGGACACGTGCCGACAAACTGGTGGGGGGACTCTGATTTAGATCTTCATCCAGGTGGAGATGATTTCCTCT
>NW_006434709.1:12518483-12534320 GCF_000325575.1 Pteropus alecto | reverse complement strand
TGTTTTCTGATCCTCTATCCATCTTGAAGGGGAGAGCATTCATCTAAATGACACGCCTACGACAAAGTGTGCCCACTTCTTCAGGCAAAGAAATGTTTTCAGCTGAGACGATTCCATGTGACTTCACTAGTGGACAGAATGAGGAAGGAGGAAGGGGACTCTTGTAGCCCAAAGATAGAAGCCAGGGGACACAGAGTACCCCCTTTAAGAAATTACCATCATAAAAGGCCCAAGCAATAAATATGGGGTGGCCTGCAGCACAGAAGAAAATGTAAATCTCCTTGGTTGGCATTCAGCTTGCCTAAGGGGCCGTGCTTTGCTCAGAAGGGAGATGACAGGACCTTAAAATCCGGGCCTCCAGAAGTAGGAGATGAAGGTATTTTATTTTTCCCTTAAGGCTTTTACAAAAATGTAAAAGATCCAGTTTTTCCCCCTGAAGCTTTTAACAAAGTAGTGGATTTTTAGAAAAGACAAAGGCCTGGAGGTGGATGGTCGCTAAAAAGCAGTGCCCTGAAGCCTGTCTCTCCTTTTCAGAGCATTAGGGTTTTCCTTCCCCAACATCACTCCCACTCCTATTTTTTCTCAACCGATCTCTTCTTATATTCTCAAAAGTACAAACGGACGGTTACCCTCAGGTACTGCTACCCATTTTTCCTGAACCCCAATCCCTCCAAATACTAAGGTTTTCTCATTTCAGTCTGGCAGCTGTTCCCTTGTCTGGTGACCAAACTGGTGTGTGGAGGAGGGGGCTGCTTTGGCCACGTGGTGGCGCGCGCGAGCCTCCCTAAGTCCGGCGGGCCACAGCTACTCATTTCTCCCGGTTTCCGCCTCCTCCGCTCCGGGGCTCTGAAAGAGCCGCGCCCCCGGTCTTCCCCGGCGGGATAGCGGGGAACGCGATTCCGGAGCCCGGGAGGCGATCGAGCCGCAGCTGCAATCGGCTGGCGCGGGAGGTGCGGCCGGCTGCTGGCAGCCCCGGCTCCAGGCTCCTCCTCCTGTGGGTCCAGCCATCACTCCCACCCCCCTTAGGTCTGCTCTGGAAATCCAAGGCTCCTGCGAACAGCATAGTTGCGGCGGCGGACGCAGCGAAGGCGGCAGGAAGATCGCAGCCGGCCGGCCGGCCGCGCGGAGCCCCAGGGCAGCAGCGGCAGCGGCGGCGCTAGAGCAGCCCCCCGAGGTGCCGCGGAGTCCGGCGTGCCCTTGCACGGCTCGGAGAGGACGGAAACCGCGGGCTGCAGCTGGGCAAGGGCGTGGAAAGTGTGCGTGTGTGCGCGCGCCAGAGTGCGGTGGCGACAGTCTCGAATTAGGGCAGAGGAGAGGGCAGGGGAACCCAGGTACGGCCCTCTCGGCGCCCCGGCCGGTTCCCTAGGTTCTCTCGCGGCGGCGCCAGCTCCCCAGCGCCCCTCACCATGGACTTGTGCGGAGTTGGGACGCGCCTCAGCAGCAGCGCGCGGGTGGTTGCCCGGCCCTGGGGCTGCGCGGGCGCGCGCGAAGGGATGGCGAGGTAGGATGGCCGCCCAGCGCGACCCTTGTCGCCCCAACCCAGCGGCCCCTGGGCGGTGCCGCTGACTCGCCGGAGCGCACAAGGGTGTGGGTGGAGGCGGCCCCGCCGCGCCCGCGCCTTTGGGTGTCGCTTTGCCTCTTCCACCCACTCGCACCTGCCACCGCGCGGATATCATGTCGAAGGCGGCCGGAAGCTCAGCGGCGGCGGCGGAAAGTTGTCCCCCGGCCTCTGCTGGCCCATCCGCGGCCGCTGCGGTGGAGGACCTGTCCAAAGTATCAGACGAGGAGCTGCTGCAGTGGAGCAAGGAGGAGTTGATCCGCAGCCTGCGGCGCGCCGAAGCCGAGAAGGTGAGCGCGATGCTGGACCACAGCAACCTCATCCGTGAGGTCAACCGCCGCCTGCAGCTGCACCTCGGCGAGATCCGCGGGCTCAAGGTGAGCGCGGGGCCCGGCGGCGAGGCTCGCCTTTGCGAGGCGGGGAGCGGGCTGCCCTGGGTAGGTGGGGCTAGACTAACTTTCCCTCCCTCCGTTAACAGGTGATCTATCCCCATTCTCCTGGTCAGTTCCCCCTGCTCCCCATCTTCAGTCCTTGGAAACTTTTCCGAACTTTAGATGCGTTTGATTCCCTCCTCTTCCCCAAGTGAGGCGCGCAAGCTTCGAGCTCCCTCTCGGGGTTCTCTGTGGCCAGAGGAGCGGGACTCTATGATGCTGAAAGGCTGGGAGGAGTGATGGGCATGCGGAACCTTTAATTTCCTAGGGAGCCAGGAAAATCAGTGCTTTACGAAGCCCGGTTACAGCCTGGCAGGGGAAATGGCGAGCGAGAGAACGAATCCAGGGCATCTTCGCCCTTGGGGATCGGGGATACTACACGGCTGCTCTGGGTCCTCGACTTCTCCGGAGGGCAGAGGGTGAGGACAGGGTGCCAAATGCCGGAGAGAGAGGCTGGCGGGCGCCCAGGGAGAAGCAGCAGGCGCCACCCTCAGAGATGGCCCATATCACCGGTGCAGAAGAGCTTAAGCTCTGCCTTCACGTTTTCTAGCTTCTCCAGTGCTTTCTTTCCCCTGGAATTCAGATGGCGTCATCTGGGGTTGTCCCCCCTGCCCATTCACCCCCAGTTTGATTTTAATGTCATCTAGCATGAGAGGGAGCAAAGGGACTCAGTATGAGAGGCGCAGATTTTTGAAAGGCACCCTAAGTGTCAGCCATTGATGCCTGCTTTTTGAGCCAGTTTTCCCCTCTTTGCTATTAGGAAAAAGAAAAGATAAAAATTAAATACAACAAAAACCCAAACCCCTCACCAACTTTATTTTCTCCGTGAAGAGCTCTGAGTGTGCCAGCAGTGTGCATGCCCCGTTGGCTAGCTGCAGCAGACCGATGGCCGGGAACCGCCCTGCCGGCGTGCACCACAAAACTTCCTCTCCACATCGCTTGCGCTGGTGCCTCCTGGTATTCCTTCCTCTCATTGTTCTGCTTTTGTTTATAGGAAGCCAGACACAAACGAAATCACTGCAGGGACCTTAGGGAGCAAATTCCCGCAGGCACATGCTGTTCTTGTCCCCTTTCCATTCCCATCCACTTCTCAGGCAGTCGACACTTTCTTAATTGCCTCAGCGCTCCAGCTCTGGGATTCTGGGGCAAAGAGGAGTGGGAGGAGCAGAAAGCCAGATGCTCACTTGGGTGCTGGGTCCAGTCCACGCGGAGATGGCCCTCCCCTGAGGCTTGGACTGTCTGTCATATAGTCCCTAGAGTGGGTGCAATCGGGAAGATCCCACAGTCAGAAAAATTACAAAGCTTATTCTTTCCTTTGGTTTAATTCAATACTAATGGAGTATTTATTAAGTAGCAGACTCTTGGAGGATTAGAGACAGGCTAGTGTAGTGGGAAGATCATCACAGAGGTGGGTTTGTACCTAGAATTTTTATTTGCCAGGAGGGTGAATTTGGGTAATTAATATCCCCGAGCCTCATTTTACTCATCAATAAAATGCAGATGATAATTACTATCTCCTAGAGGGTTATGACAATAAGTCATGATAATGTAGGGGAAGGTTTAACACTGAACTTGACTACAAAAAATGGTATTTATTCTTACCAGGAGAGGACACGTAAATATGTAGCTGTGCGTTTCCAGGATCTGGGTTTCTTAGGCGAAGTTGGAAAAGAGTATAGTTAGAGAAATGCCTATTAGGTCAGTTAAGGGTGGTTACATCCCAAGTAGGTGAGTCTCCGAGTGGTCTAGGTTTGTGACCTGGTGTTAAAAAGATTTTCCAATCCACTTCTTTATCGAGTTCAGAAATGATGAGGGCTGGTGACTTTCTGACGTAGCCTCTACTCCTTCCCGTTATCCCCCAGCAGCTGCAGTGTGGTCTCTCCAAGCCCTCTACTCGACTTCTCAAGGGGCTGTGGTAAAGCCCTGCCGAGATGCCAGTCTTCTCCCTTCTCTTCATCATGTTAACTCAGAGCTTCCCTGGACACCATAGTGATCTAAGAATGTGGTTGACTGAATAATTCTGGAAGGAAATCAGAGGGCCTCTGATGGTTTGGAATTCTTAGTTGAGGACTGTAAATTTAAGGTATGAAGGCCATAGTACTTTTTCTTTTCTATGTCCCTTTCTGTGAACTGCCTTTGAAATTGCACCTAAGTTTTTCAAGCTACTAAGTGGTACTATAGCTGTAGACATGGGGAAATGGGAGCATTAGTTCTTTTCCTTTGAGGGGCTCGTGACTCTCTGTCCAACCACTGGCTGACTTGTTTGTGTTTTAACATTTAGGAAGTAGTGCAGTGTGTGTGGGTGTGGAAAGACAAAGGATTTGGAATCTGACAATTTGGATAGCTTGGGCAAACCATTAACTTCTTTGAGTCTGTTTTTTCATCTGCTAACGGGGGTCACTAATTCCACATGAGGTTTGATGAGGATTAAATAATACATAGATGAAGAAATGCTAGTGAGGTTAAATAGCTGTCTCAAGGTCATACAGATATAAAATGTTCAAAATAGGCTCACTTTCCTTTTGGCTAGTTGACCTTCTCTGGTTAGAATGTGTGGTCCTGAAAGAGATGGAGGAAGGAGATCAGGATTCTGATGTTGTCAGGAACTGAATTCCTGAGAACCATGCTTGTGTACTGCTGAGCATATAACAACACTTAGGCTGCTCTGACCTGCAATTTCTGGGAGAAGGGGGTGGGTTTGCAGGAACTGGATCTCTGTAGATTTGTTATCTGCAGTAGATTAATTATCCTGCTTGCTCCTCAACACACCAATTCCCTGCCCTGCAATGATGAAAAATAAAATAAAACAATCCTTTAATCACAGATACAATACTTGAGAGTCCTATGAATAAAATTTTGGATGATATGCTATCAAGTGGGTTTAATCCTTTAAAAGTCCACTTTAGACAGAGGACTAACATCCGGTGGCCTGTGGCAATGTTAAAAGGACACTTAGCGTTTTGAAAAAGAAAGCCCAAATCTTAATGTGGCAGATTTGAAGAAGCTGGCTCCCAAGGTTATTATTAAGCTGGATGCTTAGCTGTTTGTCAGAAGGCAAAGGAAATAGCTTAAAAATTGGAGAGTAAATAATATTCCCAAGCAAATTAATAATAGGAGGAAGAAACTATGATAAAGAAAAATGAATGGGCTAATAGCCAACCCTTTTTGCTCCAACTGGAATTTCTAGAAGTATATGTTTCACTCCATTTTGAAAGTGCCTTAACTTCTTGAGGCCCACTGTAGCATAAGACCTGTTTACTTCCCAGTTCTGGAGAAATCAGGAATAGTAAGAAGAACATGACTTGAACTTTCTATGAAATGCCAAAATTAAACTAAATGTGGAATAAGTTCTGAAGCTTAGAAAGATTAATTTTGTTTAGTATTATTTTCTCAGAATATCCACAGCTTCTGATTTCCCCTAAGGCATCAGTGTTAAGGGATAATTTATTCTCCTATTACTGTAGACACAAACATAGCAGGGGCTTGCTGAAAACAATAATAAGAAATCTTTTCTCAGTAGCTAGAGCTGTATCCTGTTTTGACCGCAGGCCTAGCTAGGGATTTAAAGGGTTGGTCAGTCCACAAACACATATTAAGTGTTCACTCTATGCAAGGTACCATGCCAGGTGTGTCAAATAGGTAAAGAGAGATGTTGGGGTAGACTCTGCCTTCCAGAAGCTAAGATATCTGCATTAGGAAAGAAATAAAAATGATGCCCAATGAGTGCTCTAGCTAGTATGTCTTACAGGCTTCAAGCAGTGAGTGGGAAAGTTCATTCATTCATTCATACCTGGTACTGCTGTATGCCAGGTGCCATTCTAGAGTTGGGCGGAGTCTTCTCAGAGGAATCTCTCTTCTTATAAGTTTGTGTAGTGAAGAAGATAGTATTTTCTAGGTGAAAAGGCTAGACAAAATCAGGGTTTAAAATTAGCTGACACAGAGGGAGCTAAAGGCGGAAAGGCAGGAGAAAGCCTTTCGGGCCTGGCCAAAGGATTTATTTATTTTTCCTGGAAAAGCAGAGATGATGGGAGTTGATATGCACGAGAGACATACATGCAGGTAGTGTTTTTAGAAATCAGTCTGGCCAAAGAGAGCTTGGATTGGAGTGGTGAGGGAATAGGGCAGGCCAAGGGGCGGGGGCAGACAGACCAAAGAAGAGAGGCCAGGTAAGAAGCTTTTGGAAATGCCGGGCCTGAGGGCAGAAAGTGGCAATGAAAAGCAGAAGGAATAGATAGGCATTAGAGACAAGGAAACAGTTGCTGGTAATGTCGAGAGTTAGAATTTGAGTTGAACACTAAGCCGCACAGACCCTCTTCTTCCTCAGGCCTTGAACATCACTCCCATCTTAGGTTTCATAACTGTCAGGAAGTGCAGGGCTTGGTTGGCAGATGTTTTCTAGTTTATTTTCTGGTCAGTAGCAGGAGAAGTGTTGGAATCAATCTGAGTTTAAGAGAATTAAGTTTGCTCTCTGAGTACCTCTAATTCTGGATTGGATGATGGAGGCACAAGACCAGAGGTTTTCCAGCTTTGTAGAGCAGGGAAGATCTTAGATGGCCTTCCCCACTTCACCCCCACCAAACCACGGTGCTTCAGGAATCAGTTACTCCTTTTACTATATGTATGAATGGAGAATAAATGGGGACTTCACAATTGATTTTAAAACTCCTTGGTTTCAGGTATCTACAGTGGGGGTGCAGTGTTCTGGATACATAGAGGTGAACAGAGTAGACAGTGGAGGGGGATCTCCATTCTCATGATTCTAGTCTGTTGAAGATGGAGATATGAGTAATAGCCACACTCAGCCATATGCCACTCAACCATATGTGATTACAGATTGTAATAAGTGCAACACGAAAGAAGTCTTAAGGGGTAAGGTAGAGCACCGACAGAGACTTTCTGTAGATTGGGGGTCATGATCAGGGATGGCTTCTGTGGGGGAAGTAACATAAATTGAGACCCGAAGGTTGTGTAGAGGCATTGAGGGAAAGCATTCTGAGTAAAAGAGGGGAAAGGCTTGTCCCTTAAGGCCCTGAAACAAGGCCCGTGTTTGTGGGCTCCGTACGTGATGAGAAGGGGATGTTCTTGCTCTCTCCTCTGCCTCCATGTATCCAAGCCACCATCATCTCCCTCAGCCTGGACTAGCCTAGTAGCCTGCTAGCTGGTCTCCAGGCTTCCGCTTTATCCCACTTCACTCCCTTCTGTCCATTATCCCACTCTCCCCACCTCCCCAGCCAGGTTATTTTTTCACACGGAATTATGGTAATTCTTTACAAAGCGAATAATATCACTCTTCTATCCTCAGCCCTCCAACAATCCAGGTCCTTCCCATGGCTGACAAGGCCCTGTGTTACCTGGCCCCTGACACCTCTCAGACCTCCTTTCCCAGCTCCGCCCTCCTCGCTTTCAGCGCTCTGGCCTCCCTGCAACTTGAGCCACATTTGTCTCAGAGCTTTTATACTTGCCCTTCTCTCTGCCTGGGATCATCTTCCCTTAACTGTTTGTTCCTTAATATCACCTGGGTCTTTGCTCACATGTTTTCCTCTTCTCAGCAGAAGTGTCTTCTCTTAAAAAATAGTATTCATTAAAATTGCTTTAGTTTTCTTTCAGCACCTTTCAGCACATGACATCATGTTCTATACTTGCCTTTTGCCAGTCTTTCCTACCAGAATAAAAGCCGTAGGATGGCAGGGTCTTTGCTGTGTCCACTGATACATCCCTAGCATCTAGACTGGTACCTGACACATAATAGATGCTTACTAAATATTTGCGGATGAACCAGTGACTCACCATTTATGCTAGGGAAGTAGGCTGGGCAGAGGGGTGGGGGCTTTGTGAGGCTTGATAAATTTTGCACCTTATCCTAAGGGCATTGAGAAGCTATTAAGATTTTTAAACATGAGAATGAGGAGATGAGATAAATTCAAGAGGTAGAGTCAGAAGACTTGTTTGGCTTGAAAGTGAAAGGAGTAACTACAGGTTCTTATAAAGAGCAGCGGGGTGGGCGGAGGTGGCAATTGCTGGGAGGTGCATTTCGGAGAGTGGAGTTTGAATATCATCCAAGCTCAGCATTGCTTGTGTTGTGTGTGAGATGCCTGGGAGATGTGTGGGGGATGTGGTAAGTGGGGATTGGAGGTGCAGGACTGAAATGCCAGGAGAGGGCAGTTGTGCTGTTCCCTTGTAGGGGAACTGAGGCTGCTCATCTCATGTCATGAACCCAAAACCTAGGCGGTGTTTGTTTGTGCTGATGGAAGTTCTGTTGCTTCAGAGCTTTTAAGCATTTCACAAGTCACAAGCAGCCATCTTTCTTCCTTGAATGTGGGACAGGGGAGCCTGTTTTTTAATGATTTCCTGTTAATTAACAGGTTACTCCCTAAATACTGACTGGATGACCTTGGACAAGAGAAGCTTTGTGAAGTCCTGTTTTCTGTAAAAGAACTGTAATAGTCATTATCCTCTAAGTGTTTTGGTGAACATTAGTTGAAATAATACATGTAAAGCATTAGGTAGGGAGCATAACCAATACCTATTATTTTTATTTTTATGGAAAGCTACAAACCTGAAGCTTCCCCTCACCTCCTTCCCTAACCATTACAGAGAATTCACCAAATCTAGGCTCCCTCACTCTGGGGAAGTCTAAGCTTGATGAACCCTCATGTGTGTTGTGTACCTCTCTTGATTGGCTGTATCTCTTTTTTCAGGATATCAACCAGAAACTCCAGGAGGACAACCAGGAACTGAGAGACCTCTGCTGTTTCCTGGACGACGACCGGCAGAAAGGCAAGAGGGTGTCCCGGGAGTGGCAGAGACTGGGCCGCTTCACGGCTGGGGTAATGCACAAAGAAGTGGCCTTATACCTGCAGAAGCTGAAGGAGCTGGAGGTGAAGCAGGAGGAGGTGGTGAAGGAGAACATGGAGCTCAAAGAGCTCTGCGTGCTGCTGGACGAAGAGAAAGGTGCCGGCTGCGCGGGCAGCCGCTGCTCCATCGACAGCCAGGCCAGCCTGTGCCAGCTCACCGCCTCCACGGCGCCGTACGTGCGGGATGTGGGCGACGGCAGCAGCACCTCCAGCACGGGTAGCACCGACAGCCCCGACCACCACAAGCACCATGCGAGCAGTGTTAGCCCCGAGCACCTGCAGAAGCCCCGGGCAGAGGGCAGCCCGGAGCACGCCAAGCACAGGAGCACCAGCCCAGAGCATCTACAGAAACCCAGGGCCTCCGGCACCCCAGATCACCCCAAAGCACTCAAAGGACCCAGCCCTGAGCACCACAAACCCTTGTGCAAGGGCAGCCCTGAACAGCAAAGGCACCCCCACCCAGGGAGCAGCCCCGAAACACTGCCCAAGCACGTGCTGAGCGGGAGCCCGGAACACTTCCAGAAGCACAGGCCTGGGGGCAGCCCTGAGCACGCCAGGCACAGCGGAGGGAGCCCTGAGCATCTTCAGAAACACGCCCTCGGTGGGAGCCTGGAGCATCTACCCAGAGCAAGGGGCACCAGCCCCGAACACCTCAAACAGCATTTTGGGGGAAGCCCTGATCACAAACACGTGGGCGGAGGAGGCGGAGGCAGCGGCGGTGGCAGCAGAGAGGGTACCCTCCGAAGGCAGGCGCAAGAGGAAGTGTCACCCCATCACCGGAACGTCTACAGTGGCATGAACGGTGGGTCAGTACGTGCTGGGGAACTGCCTTGGCTGGGGCAACTCAATAGAGAGTTCTCAGTGGCGAAGGGAGTTCCAGACATATTAGAAAGTGTAGGCTCTCTGGCTAGGGGGTGGGTTGAGGGAGGAGCAAACATTTGCGCCCAAATCCTGATGTGTGTTTCTTCTCCTCGATCTGTTTTAGTTTATGCAGTTATCGGCAAATAAGCTTGGAGAGGATTAGGGATGAGGAATTAGGGATGAGGGGTTAGGAGAGAGGGAGGAACAATAATTCCGTGAGACCCAAAGTGGTCAGGGTGAGATTTGTGGGCATTGTAGGTAAAAACAGAACCAGTCTAAGGTTTCTACCGTTTTGAACTTGAGTATTCTCCTTGTGTGTGCATTTTCCTTCTGGGGCTCACGTGTAGAACAGGTGACCAAAAGGTTTTTGAATCCAGTTAATAGTTTATGTTCAGGAAGAAATGAATAGTTATTATGAAAACAATAACATTGTTAAACAAGAGACATGGTGTCCCTAAATAAGTTTGATGCTGGGTTGTCTGAATGCCTATAAATATGCTTTACTTGACCTTGAAGATTTTTTTTCATGATGTTGGAGGCCTTAGTATGAATCTGTGACTGTACTTTGCATTTAAAATGCATCGAATGATTCCCTTCTCTACTCACTCAAAACCCACCCAACAACCCTCCCACCAAACTTCATGAAACATTCTGAAATGCGTGCTCTTTTACATTAAAGGAGGCATCTTTTCTGGTTGCTTGAATGTTCCTCTTTAAAATATACAGATGTGTTTGGACACTTTTTTGGTTTCTAAAGCATAATAACATCTGCTGCATTTGCTGAGGTGGCTCTAAACCTGAGCTTTTCAACCTTTTGGAAGAGGTTTAATTTCCTGCATCGTGGTTCTGAAACTATTTTGAACTCCAGATTAAAAAAAAAAAAATCATTTATTTAAAAAGCAAACACAAAACCCCTCACAGTCCTTTTTTGTTACCTATGGTTGAATTGGGACTAAAACGATTGGTTTTATAGACTGTGGGGTTTTGCATTCAAAATATCTGAGGTTTTTGCTTTATTTAAAAGCTGTTCCAGAGTATATATTTGTGGAGTCAGCTCTGAGCAGTGGTGCTTCCAATTTTAGCAGTGACACAACAGGGTAAATTTTCAATATTGTACTTGGAGATTTACCTGTTGGATTCCATTTCATCCTAATCCTTTTCGTATAGTGCTGAAAATTGACTCCTGAAGCTTGGCTTCTAATGCATCCAATGTTCTTTAAAGTGCAAATGGAACTGGAAAGGATGAGAAAGATAGGAAGCTGCCGCTTTCTTGGTTGTTTGTGTTGGGACATGAATGCTGGGAGAGGCCAATTCACCCTTTCATTGAGGCCTGCTGGCCGGTGCTTTTACCAGGTTCATTGCACCTTCTCTCAGTCTTTCCAGGAGAGGAAGAGATGCTACCCTGATTGCTGTGGGCAGCTTTGGCTGCTCAGTTCTCAAGGGAGATAAAAGTCATTTAAAAAGATATTTTGGTTGTGTTACTCTCATGTGATGGGTCACTGCCATGAAGCTTGTCTTCAGGAGGTAATGGGTTAACAGGAAGGCAAAGATAATGACTTCTTTTTTTGATTACTTTTTAATGAGCATGAGAATTATGTGTGCACTGTTTTAAGGAAACTTTGAAAGGTATCTTGAACCAAGGAAAAAAAAAGACAGGGACAGGTAGTTTGTTTACAAAATAATTCTCTTCATAAAAGATCTTTTTAAAATAAAGAACTCATTTAATCAATGTAGGATTTAACTTAAAGAGAATATTTTAGGTGCAACATTTAAGTAATGCTTGGCATAAAGTAAGGTATGTCTCTAGTTAAGGATGATATGACATTTCTTGGATCCAGACAAACTAGTGGGTAAAGCAGATGTTTTTTTAAAATTTAACAATTTCATTAAAAAATTTGATGTTGTAAGATGTGTTATTTAGAATACCACTCTATTTAATGTTTATGTTTACTCTTCTTATTCTTGAGTGACAAATGTTGACAGTTGATCACCAAAACATATTTGTAGTACATTTGCATTGCATTTTTATTTCAGTAATTAATGGGAAAATGAAGTGCCACAACGAGATGTTTATGAATCATCAGCTGATAAACTTGGGCACTGGTAGCTTGTATTTATCCTGCCGTTACAAATTAATTTTTGATATGAATGGTAAGACATGATCTTTTATAGTTGTAAATCCTCATGCTGAATCCTTGGCTTGTAAATGGAGAGGAACCAGTAGAAAGGTTAATCTCAAATTGCAGATTTGCTGAGTCATTTACAGAGTCATTCTGCTTGGAGTTGGTGTGAGATATGAGTGTTTTGGATGAGTACTTGCATGTATGAACAAAGAGCAGATGAGAGCAAGTGGGAAATGTGTCTGCATTATGGTAAAATGAAACCGAGACGGTGGGATATTGTCCTACTTATAAGGATATCCAAATAAGACACGCATGTACACACTGAAGAAACATCAGTGAAAACAATTACTGTTTTAGTTGACTGTGCCTTGGGCATCTTTAAATCTTGTGCTTTCAATTACAAACTCAGTGGAGAAAGTAGTTGATGAACTTGACCTCCATGAGTTTTCCTTTGGTTAGAACAGTTGGCTTAATTTTCAACTGGATGCAAAGCTGAATTTTAGGTATTTTTCTTCTCTTAAAAATATCTAAGGCTATCTAGCCATTTTAAAATTAGTAGTTGATTAAAAAAACAACAAAACAAAGACAAAACAAACAGAAAAAAACCTCTAAATTGAACAGAATGCTTGTGAATGCATTTACTCTTTAGAAGTTATTATTCAAGTATTTTCAATTTGTAGAGAGTTCCATTTGCAGAGAGGAAGTTGATCCAACACTTATCACATCTAGACATTAAGGCATTTGTATGTTCGTTCAAGTTACTTGCTGTATTCCAGATTTGTAAATTAAGTAATTGAATAGCCACTTTTAGCTATAAATGTACAAAAATGATAGCTTCCTTGATTTGGGGGTTTCATTTACCTGATTCCATTGAAATCCAAGGGTGGACTGAATTTTTTTAGGTGAAAATGAGACCAAGGGGTTTTTGCTTCCAGATATCAGCTGGCAGCTCTTTGCTTTTTAAAAGATAACTTTTTAGCCCAGGTCATGGATGTCATTCGTCTAGCAATAATAGCTCTATTTTATTGTTAACTTTCCAGACAAAGATGAGTCTGATCATCAGGCCCTTACGGATAGTCCACTCATGGGACATTATGAATCTCTTGAAAAAATAATAAAAATAGTTTTATTTTAATTCTAGAGGGGCATATTTCTGGCTATCAGCATCTGAGAAGAAATAAATAGAAGAAGAAACATTACTCCTTATTTTATTATCTTCCTTCTTCTAAAAACATTGCTTAATTATACTTCATTTGACATTTTAGAGCATGTTCCGGTGAACAATAGCTTCACGCCCTCCTTCAGCATCACCCTAGCCAATGAGAATACACATGAGAAAATTATTCACTTGTGTTAGACAAGGTCCATTTAGAATTACATTTGGCCTTGCCAGATGGAGTGTCAGGGTTGTAAGTCTTCCTCCTGAAAGCTTCTTACTGCTTTTTTTCTTCTTTTGTGAGAGAATCTCTGGATATACAAAGAGCGGGCTGTTTCTCCCACCAGCTTTTTCTCTAGATCAGGATTTCTCAGCAGCAGCACTATTTAAATTTGGGACCACATAATTCTTTGTTGTGAGGGGGTTGTCTTGTGTGTTTTAGAAGGTGTAGCAGCATCCTGGGCTCTACCCATGAGCTACCCCCAGTTGTAACTGATGAAAAATGTCTCCAGATCCTGCCAAATATTCCCAGGGTATTCAAAAAACACTGCTTAGAGCAGTGTTTTTCAATCTGGCTGCAGGTTAAAATCCCTGTGGTAGCTTTGAAAAAGTATCTGGGCCCCATGCTCAGATGCCAATTGGATTGGTCTGGCACTGGGCCTAAGCACGTTGCAAAAAGAACTCAGGTGATTCTAATGAGCAGACCCCGTGGAAACCCATTGCCCTAGGGCGAGTGGTTGATATATAAAGATGGGTTGGGGTGAGGGAAGCTCTCAAACACCCAAGCTTCCTGGGAAGAAGAAAGTTAGCTTTTTCTTTTGCTGCACTCCAGGACCGAGAAGGACTGATGCCAGCGGGTACTGTAAAATTTCAGTACAGTAATTTGGTAGCCTTATATCCACTTTGATAGGACCTAAATTTAAGATGTTTTGAAAAATAATTAATGTACAATACTTGTGTGTGCAAATTGCATTTATCATAAGAATACATTTTTATTTGACATGAAAGACTTAATATTAGGAATATTTTGCAATTTCTTAAACTATATCTGAGAGGCAAAGTATTATTGGAAAACCTAGATGGCTTAGAAGGTATTTTCTAGTAGAATGTAAGGTTTTCAACTCCACTGGCAGCAATAGCAAAACGATAAACATTCTTTGATCTAGGGGATCCTTTTCATCTTTCTCCATAGAGGTTTTTCTATATATATAACCTATATGTTATACTTGTGTACATATACATTTTAATAACTTTAATATTGCACCTGAACAATGCCAAACATTAAGTTGACTGACTCTGTTAAACAAACGTTAAGATGTTTCCAGTCACATAAGCCAGTTGCTGCTGTGAAGTCAATTAAGAATCCCTTTCAGCTGATTATGGTTGTCATTTAGCCCCTTTGAAATCAATTAAATGTTTGTATTTTTGGATTCATTGCAGCTTTCCAGAAGATATGATAGAAAGAATATGATTATGAATTAGCGATACACTTATTTTTTTAACTGAAATAATTTAGAATGAAGCATGGAGAAGTGAAAGTTATGGAGAGTATTCCATTTCTTCAGATAATTTCACAAGTGTCAAACGAGTACAGATACAGAGATTTGCTATAAGGCTATACATTTACTCATAGTAATGATAGATTATTCTGGATGCATTGGTGTAGGGATTCGGTGAAGTTCCATTGATCAGAAATAAGGAAGTGAAGCCAAACTTTGCCAAAGTGTGTTTTTTTTTTTTTTTTTTTTTTTTTTTAATAAGGTTTACTTATGTAGCACTATTGGGCCAGTGTATGCTTGATAAAATTTTCCAGACTGAAATTTATGACTTTAGGCTCTAAAATGTCTCAGATTTTAGTTACTCCTAATGCTTAGAGACCCCTCGGACCCCTATGCTAGTTAGAACTGTGACTCTCTACATTAAATGACCCCAGGTGACTTATTTTAATATCTACTTTTAGAATAATAGATTTTCAGTCGCTTCAAGTACTAGCATGTTAGCAGTATTCCTTGCTGCCCTCAGCTGGCTCCACTTTAACTCATTTTCTCATTGTTTCTAAATTCTTTTCTGCTGTTGCTAATGGCTGGTCATTCTTTGGGAAAGTGAATAACGACATTGAATAGAACTGTGTTTAAGAGTAAATGGCCTTGAAGTGTCCTTCTATGAATAAAGTGCATGAACTTTGGTATGTGGTCCATGTGCCATGTGTCTAAATATTTTGGCTTGTTAAAGTTTATTTTTATTTTTTGGGTCTTGACTATACTTAAGAGAATTGAGGTATTTCTATAAGAATTCAAAAATAATTGCTGTTGGGTACTTTGTCACAACCAATTTGCCCTTAATAATACTTTAATACATAATATTTAGCATTATGTACATGTGAAAAAATTATTTTGAATTTGATTCTGGGAAATATTAAGAAGAGTTTCAAGCTCGAAATGGAATGATTTTCAAGAATTGTAGGAAATTTCAAATTCAGTATCAAGAATAGACTGTGGTACATGTGAGAATACAGATATGAAATCTCAGCTCTAATTTCTAAGGGTCTCTAATGTGCAAGAGTGAGGTTCAGATTACTGTTGCTCCTGACAGAAATCGCCTCTTTTTCAGGGTGCCATTCAAGAGTTTCCAATAGGAGTGGCTGCTCTTCCTGAGATAGGATCCTTAAGACACAGAGAGGCAGAGGAGATGTTTAGAAAGGGAAAATGGCAGAGGAACCACAGGTTGCATTAATGTCCTTATAAAGACAATACTGGTTTGTCCTCCCTATGCTAAAAGGCAACGCCTGGGTTATTCACACATGGTTGAATCATTTACAGTTTTCATGTAACAAAGAGTTATGTATTACAGAGCT
>NW_006434709.1:12516914-12518463 GCF_000325575.1 Pteropus alecto | reverse complement strand
CAACTAGTCTGGGTACCTGGTCTTGGCCCTGGATTGAAACTAGACATACATTCAATTAGCAGATAAGAAGTTCAGGAGCAATACTTAATAGTTTTTCTTTTTTGTAGCTGCAGTTATTTAGGCCTTCTGTAGGCTTTTCTATGAATCAGAATATGTTAGGGACAAAGGTTGAGTTTGGTGATTGCTCAAAAATGATATTTCAAGTCATGTTCTCCCTTCACACACAGTATTTAGTGTTCTTGTATGTACATTTACTAGAATATTAAATGCATTGAATTTGAAGATATCGAATCACTTTTTAAATACCTTTTTCACTTTCGTTTTCAGTTGTGTAAAGGAATGTGAATCCTTACATTTTAAAATCTTGCAAACAAAATATTTGTAGCACCATTTGTGCCTGCTGCTATGGTTGAAGGATAGAATGTTTTGGTTAACTTTTGATGACCAAGAAATCAAAGATGGTCTCTGATACTTCTCAAGGGAGTTGGCTTTTCTAGCCAGGTGTATTTATCGTTGCTTTAAACTCAATTTTGTCTTCTAGCCTGGATGATAAAGGAAACTGAAAGGTCGTCTTGTCTTCTAATTTATTGAGAGGTTTTTCTGGATTTCAGGGGAAATCCCTGATCTGAGATATGTGTAGCTAAAGCTTCCTGAGAGTCCATAATTATTATCTGGTTAAAAAATGATGGGAAACATGAATTGCATTTGGAGTATGGTGTGTGTTTTCTTATCAGTAGAAAAACAATTAGCGGTGAATATGTACATATATACACGTATACATGCATGTGTATATATATACACACATATATATTTTCATTTAATTGAGAATGGGTTTTAATGCTAAAGAACGGAAAGAAATTAGGACACTTGTTATATATTTAGTTCAGGAAGTCACAGAATCATAGTGACTTTAATCTGTAAAGTACTTTACATTTTATCCAGTTCAATTTTCCCATTTTCTGAATGAGAAAATTGATTTCTAAAGAAGTTTAGTGAATTTCCTAAGGCCAATGCCCAGTTAGTAGAGGACTCTTAGAGTATGGAATCAGTTTTATAAGGAAGACATTTAATCTTCTAGACCTCAAGGCCACTTGAAGTAAGGGTAATGTTAATAAAGACCCTAAATGGAATAGGGAACCATTCTTCCCCCTTTTATGTTAGAAATTCCAGAGAACCTGAGGCCTGCAATGATGCAAGATAAGAGGAACGTCAGTAGACTCTGGCTTAGATAGAAGACCTGGTGATTTAGGAGGTGAGCTCGCATCTGTTGCCTGGGAACCTCTGATGGGGTGCACAGTTCATAGCTGATGGACAGCTACCGCACTACATTCTAGTGGGAGTGTTCTCACTCCTGGCCCGAGGCCAGCAACCTTACTATCCATTTTCCTGCCACACAGACTCTCCCCACTCCAAGGCCACATTCCTTCTAGAGGAACATTCTGTGAAGATGGACTGACCTTGGTCCTGTCCTCACATATCCACTTGTATTCACAGCAAAAATGCTGTGTTGTGGGGAGTGTCAGCTTCTGGACTACAAGAAACAGAAGGG
>NW_006434709.1:12409496-12516852 GCF_000325575.1 Pteropus alecto | reverse complement strand
CAGGAGCAAAGGGATGGGCCAGATGGCAACACCAACTGCTCTCAAGGAGTTGCGTTTTCTAATAACTCAGCTTACTGCAAACAAAACTAATTAAGCCCATTATTCTGATTTATGCTACTATAGGCAGAAGTAGAGTATACTTACAGTACACTTTTGATGGCATTTACAAGGTCAGAATATCTGAGTTGCAGATTTCTGTTCAAAGCTGCCTGGTCTGTTGAATCACTCTTGAGCATTCAAATTAACCATGCTCATTAATTCAGCATCTCTTCTATTTCCCTAGATAGCAAGTGTCAATTCACCATTCACCTAAACAAAATAATAAGACCCTGGAAAGCAAATCATTAGGCATATCTGCAGATGATGAATTAGACACAAGTAACAGGAAAGTGAGCTAAGAGTCAACTTAGAGTGAGAAAGAGAATGAAAATAGACAGGCGGCGTGAGGGGGACAATGCCACGAAGATTTTCAAAGGATCCGTCTGACGTGTTCATTGTTAATGGGCACCTGTCTTATGCTGATTGGCAGGACAGGCCCCTTCGTTGTTAAAGGGGTCCACCAGAAGTGCCCTGGCTATGGAACCAGGGAAGGGAACTGGCTGAATTTTGCTGCTTGTTTTACATATGTGGATATTTTAGTAGAGAGCACATTTACAATTAGGATCAATTAGAGGTCTAGAAACAAATGTTATCCAGGTGGTTTGCCATGAATAGTTGCCTCACTATAGTGACTTTCATGAGAAATGGTTTGGAATTAAGTTTCTCAAAATTTGTGGAAGAACAAACTTGAAAATTGCTTATTTTTAGTATCCTTTTAGCACTTAAAATGAGAGACCAATTCTTCAGTTCTTCTTACCCTAACACTACATGTCACTTGGTTTTCACCTTTAATTTCTTCGGCTTTTTCCTGTTGCAATCTAAAACTTGTCCACTTTGGGGTTTATTGGCCTACCACGTAAATCTATCTTTGATGGAAACATTCTTGCCAGAGTCTGTACAGCCAGCTATACAATAGGTATTAATTTTAAAAAAGAGCTAGCCTGCTGCTATTAGACCTAATCATAAAGCATATCTAGTTATTTTTATATTCGTAGGTACCTGTGGAATTTCATACACATATTAAAGTAATATATAGTTAGCTATCCTTAAATTAGTATATGGCATCAAAATTTTATGGCTATAAAGCAATGAAATAATTTTATAAACCTTCAGCCAAAATCCATTTTAATTGTAAATAAGCGATGTATATTTAAAGTGTATCTTAAAATATTTAAAAATGATTTAAATTTTTCATGGAGTCAAATAGTGTGATGCACTAACATTTTAATTTTTTTAATTTATTGGGGTAACTGGTTAATAACATCATAAATTTCAGGTGTACTCTTTCTAACAACATCTCTATTGTCTGTTGTGTGCTCACCACCCGCAGTCTAGTCACCTTCCATCACCATGTGTTTGACCCTCTTTACCTTCGTCTTCCCTAACCCCTTCTATGGTAACCACTATTCTGTCTATATCTGAGTTTGTTCATTTTATTTGTAGCTTTTTTTACATCCAATATGTGAGTGAAATTATATGATTCTTGTCCTCTTCTGTATGACTTAGCATAATATTCTAAAGATCCACCCATGTTCTTGCAAATGGCAATGTTTCATTTTTTTTATGGCTGAGTAGTATTCCACTACAGTAGTATTCCACTACATCATCTTTACCTAGTCATCTGTCAAAGGACACTTGGGTTGTTTCCATGTCTTGACTATTGTATATAATGCTGCAGTGACCATAAGGGTACATTTATGAATAACAGTTTTCAAATTTTGGGGTAGGTACCCAGAAATGAGATTGCTGGGTCATATGGTAGCTCTATTCTTAATTTTTTTGAGGAACCTCCATACTGTTTTCCATAGTGGCTGCAACAATTTACATTCCCATCAGCAGTGTGGGAGGGTTCTCTTTTCTCCATATCCTCAACGTGTATTTCTTGTCTTACTGATAACAGCCATTCTAATGGGCATGAGGTGATATCTCATTGTGGGTTCGATTTGCATTTCCCTTATAGCTAGTGACATTGAACACTTTTTCATGTATCTGTTGGCCATTTGTATGTCTGCCTTGGAAAAAATGTCTATTCATTATCTTTGCCCATATTTAAATCAGATTGTTTGTTGACGTTGTTATTGAATTATGTGAGTTCTTTATATATTTTGGATATTAGCCCCTAATTAGAGGTATCATTTGCAAATATCTTCTTCCATTCGATTGGCTGCCTTTTTGTTTTGTTGATGGATTCTTTGCTGTGTAGAAGCTTTTTAGTTTGATGTAGTCAATTTATTTTTGCTTTTATTTCCCTTGCCTTTGGGGTCAAGTTTGCATTAACTTCTTAAAAGGCATTATGGCGCACTGCCAGCTGGAGATTTGGATATAGAATTGGCTTTGCCTCTTTCCTGCTGTGTGACCTTTAGCATACCACCAGCTTGGAGGGCAAGATAATGTGTCTTCCAAGGCCCCTCAAGTAAGGGGCTTGGAATAGAGATCTTCTAAGTCAGTAGTCCCAAAATTTGGATTTTACAGATATATAAAACCTGAGAATAAACCTGGAATCGCCAACTTTTTATCTTTGTTAGATATGGATAGAGAAATAGTAAAAACAATCTTTATCTACTAACACCATTTCACAAAATATCATTTGAACATTTAAAAACAGAAAAATATATGTTCGGTAAAGGGCAGTCTTTCTCCATAAAAAAAAACCAGCTGACAACATATTAATATATCTCCATTTAACATTTTTTGGAATAACGATAACCCAGAGTTCAGATTCAAGAATGCAATACAGAATGCATTTCTAGTGTCCAACATGTTTTGGGAACTAATTTTTATTCCACTCATTGTAGAAAATCTGGTTTTACATAGGATTGTATGTTGATAAACAATCAGCAATGTTAACTCAGTTTCACTTTGGCAGAGGCTGGGCAAACTGATGGAAGCCAGGAATCACAGCTCATGTACAGCTACCAGCTTCTTACTCCTTCCCTTAGCAGGACAGGAAAAAAGGTGATTTATCAGCTTTGGGGGTCTGACTGGCTTAGGCTGGGGGCTCATCTTGCTTGCCACCCACCCAACTTCCTCCAGAGGTTGTGCAGCTGGGCCTGGGGTCCTGACAGGGAGCAGTGGAGATGTTATCCAAGAGGGATTCTGTGCTTAGGTGGAAAGTTCAGTGTGCACGACTCAATATGAGAACCATTGGGCTGAATCCCCTCTCTTCACCACTGTGCCTGGTAGGGATGTGTCAGGGTTGCTGCAATTCTAGCAGTGTCAGAATGGACCCAACCCCTTTTGAAGCGGCCACAGTGATGAGTCTGAACACCTCATGGGAGACCAAAAAGCTAAAGAGGCTCTAATGGAGGTGACTTGGGGTTTGTAGAGTTCTAAAGTCAGTCTGATGTTAGGTTTCTTCTGCTTGGGCAGGTCTCAGGGCAGCCCGCAAATGGGCTAGCTTTGTGTGAAACATACATTCTGTGTCTAGACTCTATTTTCCCACATTGTTTAGATTCTATTTTCCCACTCTGGAAAATCAAGATGGAGGATTTCACTTCTACTCTACTGTAGACTGGGTATCCTCAAGTCTTTTTTCCATCTTTGCACTATGTAAGAGAGTGTGGCTATCAACTAAAGTTTAGAAGAGAGTAAGCCAATGACAGGGTAGTGCCACCAGGCTCTTCATGTGCTTTTGTTATGTCCCATCTAACCAGATTTTGGTGATCTTTTCCTGGAACCTTTGGGCATAAAATAAGACATTCTCTTCTTTCTTTGGCAGTTTGATCCTGCTTACAGCTGGGTGTTTGAACTAGTTTGGAGTAATGCTCTTCAGTGAAATTGGGAGGGTAACATTAAGTGAAGGGAAGGGCAAAATCTATAGCAATTCTATTGTAAATCATTGCCTTGACTCATCAGGCAGCCATGCATTCTAAACAATGTCAGGGATAATAGAGATTTATTACAACAAATTAAAAGCTAATCAGAGTGTGTTCTGAGATAAACAGCATAGTAAAACAAACATAAATGTCAGTAAGGGGAAGCATGAGCTAGTAGAAGATTCAAGGGTGTGTGTAAAGGGTAGAAAACGAAATTCTGCTTATATTTCCCTTCGTATAAATTTCTGCACTGTTCCACGTGTAGATGAGAGATTGAAAATAATACGTGTATAGATACACACTCATTCAGATGTTTATCATGTATTCTATGTGGGTGCAGCTTGGTGATAGACACTATACGAGACAGAGCAGAAGAGTGAGTCACAAGCCCTTTGTACTAGGAGTTTGTGGTCTTACATGTCCATGGAAGGAGATAAATAACTGAAGATGTACAATTAAGAACCAAATGGACAGAGTGAACTTTTGGTGCCATGGGCATCTGTGGGCCTGGGAGATGGAGTCACAGGATGCGCTGTCAGGGATGGCCCCTCGAAGGAGGTGTGTTGTGAGGTCGAGTCCTGGGAGTTGGATGGCCTGGCAAGAGGGGTGAGGATGATGAGAGATGGCCTAGAGGTGGAAATGAGCAAATTGTGTTAAAGGAATGATGAGGACGTGAGAAGGTCTGAGGTTTTTGTTAGGTCATGGCGGACGATTTTGGAAAGGGATTAGAGGCTTGCTTCCATAGAGTGTGAAACGCCATCATGGCAAAATTAGTTTTTCATATGGGGAAGAATGTAAACTGTTTTCCATTCTTTAGACCTTGTGATTAAACCAAGTGGAACAGGAAAGCTAGCTCCTTAGCATTGGTGGGGAGGGGGCGCGGTGGGGAATCTCTTGCTGGGATTTTATAACTTCAATTAATTCTAATTGTTTTTCATTCCTTTTCTTAAGGCTTCCTGAACTAAGAGGTTTTACAGTGATCAGGGCTTGAAGGCTTTATGTACTCAAATTTATGTCATTTAATCATCTATTATTTTTCTACCAAAGGTTATGCTGAATTACTGTTCTTTAGTGGGGAAGTTTTACAATGAAGGTCATCAGTTAAGACAATCCATCTTCTGACTAATATCTTCTGAGTCAATAACGAAGATGTTATAAAGTTTTAGGGAAAATATGGCCTAGTTGCCCAGAAAGTAGATATATACTACTAAGTGAAAATCAATGAACTAATTCTATTAAAACAATAAAAGGAGAAAAGTAATCTTGGAACTTGTTGACTCTGGTTGGTTTCGTGTAGTAAAATCAACCGAATTTAGCCTTTACATTTCATTCATTTTGATGTTTTTCCATTTTAGTTTGACCTCCTTTTAGTCTGTGCTGTTGCATAGTAAGTCTCAGATGGTTTTCAAACTGTGCTCCATTGAACCCTAGCGGGTCTGTGCAGCCTCCTTGGGAGGAGGTGGGGGTGTGAAGTGGGGAAGTGGGTTCTGCCACTCCTTGCACTGCAACCCTTCAGGTACCCTTCAACTGGGCAGCTCTATATTCAACTGATTTGTTCACACTTCTGCTTCAGATTTTATTTGAACAGAAGTGACTTTAGAGAGTTTGAAAACCTCTGGTCTTACCCAGAGACACCCAAAGAAGCAGATATTTTGGAAATATGAGCTGGATTTCTGGACCAGTATATGGATGGTCCCAATAACACCATTTCTTGATTCTTCTTGTCATCAAGCATGTGTGCTTGGTCTCAGCTGTAATGATAGGCATGTTATGCAAACATACAATTAAGTTAATTTATAGGCATGGGAATTTTATTTTTCAGAGGTAGACATTTAAGTTGGTGCATCTTTGAAAACTTTCACCTTCAGTTTCTCCTACTTAGTTTCCACCATCTGTTCTTGATTTTATGATACCTTTTGGGGCTGGAGGGGAAATAAAATATAAATTCTTTAAAGGAAACTAACCTTTTGCTAACCTCTACCTAATAGCTGCTTAGGTGCTAGCGGTAATTTTTAATGGTTTTTATAGGAAGTAACAGACTTTTCTAGAGAAATATAACTTAAATGTTTATCTTTGAATCTGCCAACCCATAGCTCTTTCCTGTTTGAACCTTTTCTTTTCGTTACTGTGGAACTGTCTAGGCAGAATTTGTGTTTCAATAGCTTAATTAGATAAATATGGTCTTTACTGTGACATCAGTGGGTTGCCATTCCAAAAGGGTGAGTTCAAGTTTTAGATTTCTTTAATTGACTGTCCGAGTTGTTATATTTAAAACTTTAAGAGCAAAGTTTTAATAGTATTCAGGATACTAAACTTTTAGCTCAGAAAAAACTAAGCTAAATTGTTAATTTTATTTATAAAATGAAGTTTTGTTTTAGGTCTTTTTCTCACACAAACACATACTCTTATAGAGTCACAAACATGCCTAATCTTTTACCAATACTAACTTTAACTTATTGAAGATTTAGTTTCACTGTAGCAGAGTATTTTGAAGCAGTGGTATGTGTTAACAGCTACACAAGATCCTTTCTTTCCTGAAGTCATGGCCTCTGGAATCCTGGGTTAATGTAAATCAGGAAAAGCCTGGTTTGACAAGAGGAAGCTAAGAATTTATTGGGCACATGGTGAACCACTTGCCATGGGGTCAAACAGTTGTCTTGAGCCCAGCTTGACTCTGAGAAACCTTTATAGGCTTCAAAATGATATTTTCAAGCTTCCACCTCATTGTCCTCCTTCAAGCTCACCCAGTACATACAATAGGAGGAAGGTGAGAGAGAAACGAACATTAGAATTGGAGGCCTTGGCCTTTAGTCTTAGGATATTCCCTCCCATTTTCTTGTAAACTACTGCAGACTTCATAGTCTGCAGTATTCACTCATAAATACTGAAGAAACCAGAATTTCTTTTGGTACCCCATATGAAAAATCCCCCATTTATCCAGACAGGAGGCAGCAGGCATTCTCTACCTGTCTCAAGGACTGTCTTGTGCACACAAGCCCAGGGTCTGTAACTCAGGTGGAAAGGAAAGGAAGGAATCTCTTGGCTGTGGTGTCACCATCTGACCATTCTGAACCATCTTTCTCTAAGGTCTCCTGAGCAGATCACAGAACGGTGGCAGATTTGAATTTGCTGAGTTCTTATCCAACTTATCTTTAATATTCAGTCTTGATGTGATAATTTATATCATAGCTTACTTCTACAGATGGCTGTGGTACAGTGATTCCACAGAAAGTAAATAGAATGCTAATTTGTTGAGTGCAACCTATTTGAAAGTAAACATTCTTATGAAGCCTCATGTGACTTTTTTCTCTGTTCCTTACAAAGAAAATTTATATGAGCAGACAAACAAAACTCTAGTCACTTACAAGAAGATTAATTTAGGCCTGGGTGATATTTGGTAAAAATTACGGGTATGCAAATAAGAGTGTTTTTTTTTTTCTTTCAGAACTAAATGTTGACTTGTATACAAAACTCCCTACTTAAAGGTTTAAATAAGAATGGCTTTTTTGGTTGGTTGGTTAATGCTTTTATTTTTGGCAAAGGTTTTATTATACAGCGTGTTATAATGAACTAGGTGTGCTGGTTGTCTCCAGATATAGAAACTTAGGAGAAATTGGCATTTCTGTTTTAGAGACTTAATTTATGTTAGTTTAAGATCTAAGTGAACCTAGATTAGGTTGTGTTTTTTTTGTTTTTTTTGTTTTTTCCCACGTATGTGAGGATGTCAAACTATACTGTAAAGGAAGATCAGACAAATCTGTTGAGATGGTTATTTATCCATCTGCCCATTTATGCATCTATCTTTTATTAATCTATTATATACTAGGCTGTGTGGTTACCTTTTGTTCCACAATAGAGTTCCTGCTCTACTTTATAGGTTATGGATCCCAGACATACCATTCGAGCTCATATTTGTGACTTCTAAACTTACTGGCTCTTGGCTTCTATTGTCACTGCCATGGCTTTGAGGTGTTAGGATATGGACCTTAAAATCCATTGGAGATTTAAAACTAAAGCAAATCGTAGAGTGTTTTTAGGGATGTTTCTTGAGACTTTCTCAGCCTTAACTAGAGCTGGCTCTTGTCTAATATGGTCTAAGGAAAAGCAACAACAAAAGCTGGTGTGGTGCAGATCGGTGACTGTAAAGTGGTCTGGACCACTGAATGTGGGTTCTTTGAAAGTGGTTGTCGTCAAAGGCACATCTTTGCCTTCAAGGAATGTATATACCACAAGAGGAGTTGGATACCGGTAGTCTAAAGGGCAAATCCAGTCGCAATTATGGTTTTTTTTTTTTTTTCTGGTGTGCATGTGTCCTAACAATCGGAAGGTCACATACAAATCTAAGTTTCTGGCTTCTCTTGATAAATGGGAGTCTTCTGACACTGGCCCTGAATCCCCATGTTGTAACAGTCTGTGGGACTGTGCAGTGGCAGCCTCTTTAGTGAAGGAGTTTTATTTTTTTATTGTGTCACAAACTGTGTTGGCACTTAATTTTGGAAAACAACAACCCTTTGATTACGCTCATGGATTCTGTGAGTCAGGAATTTGGACAAGACATAGTGGGAATGATTTGTTTTCACTCCACAGTGTCTGAGGCCTTAATTGGTGAGACTTAAATTCTGTAGGCTGGAATCATCTGGAGATGTCATTATTCACATATTACGTGCTGGGATGGCTTGGGGCTCCTTGGGCATACCCTGAGTCTATATGCAGCTTTCATTCTCTCCATGTGGTCTTTCTATGTGTCTTCTGCAACATGATGGCCTCAGGATAGTCAGGCTTCCTATATGACAGCTCAGAGATCTAAGAGCAAATATTTCAGTAGAAGGCAAAAGCCTTCTAAGATGTTAAAGAACAAAATTCAACTGAGTAGATCTGGAGATCTAATTGACTTTATTAAGAGGTTCATGAATCAGGGAAATATCCCTTCTAAGAGCACTTCCAGGGATTGTACAAAATGGAAGGTTTTTACAGGAAGAAGGGTGAAGCAAGGGTACTATTAACAGAATAAAAGATATGGTTATTTGTAGACTGGGATATCTTTTAGAGGCAAGGGAATGGCAGATTCCCTCAGCTTCCTCTGAGTTGGAGAGGGGCAACACGATCAGATTAGCTTACCTGTGCTTGACCAGAAAATTGCAGACTTGTTGATTAAGGTTACATATCTAGGAGAGGCTGAAACTGCAATTAGATCGGGTATTAAATCTAGGTTTAGTATCTTGGACTTTTAGCACTAGTGACATCATTTTTTTAAAAATTAAGTTTATTGGGGTATTAACATTGGTTAATACAATTATATAGTTTTCAAGTGTACATTATAATTTGACATCTGCGTATTCTATTGTGTGTTTACCACCTAAAGTCCAGTTTCCTTCAGCTACCATATATTTGATCCCCTTTACAAACTTCACTCTCCCCCACTCCCCTATATATGACCCCCTTTACCCTGTCTACCTTCACATCCCCTTATCCTCTGGTAACGTCCCCCGCATCCCCTTATCCTCTGGTAACCACTAGTTTATAGTCCATGTCCATGAGTCTCCTTGTCCTGCTCATTTGTTGCTTTTAGGTTTATATCCCACATATAAGTGATATCATGTGATTTTCAACTTTTTTTGTCTGACTTATTTTGTTTAGCATGATTATCTTGAGTTCCTTCCATGTTGTTGCAAATGGCAGTATTTCATCTCTTCTTTTGGCTGAGTAATATTCCATTGTATATATGTACCACAGCTTCTTTAGCCAGTCTATCGTAGGGCACTTTAGTTGCTTCCATGGCCTGGCTACTGTGAATAATGCAGCTATGAACATTGGTGTGCAAATATCTTTATAGATATGGGTTTTCAAGTCTTTTGGGTATATACCCAGTTGAGGCATTGCCGGATCATATGGTAGATCAATTCTTAGTTTTTTGAGGAACCTCCATACTGTTTTCCATAGTGGTTGTACCAATTTCCAGTCCCACCAACAGTGTATGAGGGTTAGTGACACCATTTTGGGCTTGTGGTTTTCTATATAATAAGGACCAATCCTTGGAGGTTGTACCTTGTCTCTTTTCTAGTACTCTATTGATTGAAGCAGTCTGAAGCCCATCAAAATGCAAAGAGAAGCACCATAGACCCTCAACTCTCCATGGGCTAAGCGTTAGGGAATTTACAAGTATGTTTTAAAACACCAAAGGGGACAAATATATTTCCATCTGTTGTAGTCTGCACTATCCCCTATTATGTTACATCTAGGCTAATTAACTGATTTCTATGATCTGACTGTCCTTGAAGGCATTAGAGTTGGGGATTGCTGTTCTTCCTTGGTATTTCTAAGTTTAGATGAATCCTAAATTCTAGTTGGAGTTTATCTTTTGTCAACATTTATAATGATAAATCTATTTCCTTTGGGGAAAAGAGTGGAAGGCAATGTGGACTCACACTTCAAACTCCTTTTGGGAATCTGTGTATGATTTTTGGCTGGGCGAAATAATCCACCAAGGTATGATTCATGGCTCATGTTGGCCATGTTTTGTATTTGCACTTGTAGAAATGTTACCTTGTTCATGTATTTATTTCCTTATTTCTTATTCTTGGGTTTGTGCAGTCCCTCCTACATTTCCTCATCCTGGGGAATATGGGCCAAGTTATTTGTTTATTTACAAAATCCCGTGGGTGTTATCCCTAAATAAAGAAATCTTTTTAAGTGGTGTTAAATTACTAGGAATGTTAGAAATAAAGCAGCCATAGTTTAAAAATGCAATTTAAAAAAAAGTATCTAAAACTGATATTATTATCTTCCTTTTTCATTTGCACCAAACTCTCTTCTTCTAGTGAAGGGATCACAGTTGCCTGGTCGGAATATTGGGTGTTATCCACTCTTTTCTTGCCCATCAACAAATTTGGCTATTCTCCTAAATATTCCTTCTATTTGTCCCTACTGTCACTTCCTTAGCTCAGATCCTCATAGTTGGGACTTCTGGTAGTAGGCTGCCTACTTGGATGTTCCCCTGACTTCTAATATCTCTGCATTCCAAAATGTCTTCCATCAGATCACGTATAATTCTCTGCTAACAAGCTGACAATGGCATATCTGTTCCCCAGATAAACCTGAATCTCCTTTTGTAAATGGCGCAGCCAGTCCCGCAGGATCTGGACCCAGCTGTGCTCTTAGACCTCGTACCCGAATTGTTCCTGTTCCCTCCAGTATGGTCACGCCCTCTGTTGCTCTGGTCTTGGCTGGCTTCCGCATGCTGGCCGTGTATATCTGGCCACATCCTACACTGGAAACCTTTGTTGGTGTTCTGTCTTCCCATTCTGTGCCAAGATGCCTCATCTTTGGGTTTCTGTAACATCCTAAAGTATTTATCCAGTATAATTACTTACTACCTGTCTTCTCAATTCTAATTCAGGTTTCTTAAGGGTAGAAACCATCATTTGTCTCTATATATCAATGTCTGGCATGAGTAGTGATTCCATTCCAAAATTATTCTTGCAGTACGACAGTGTTCAAAGGTTACTTGTGATGGATTAGAGGATACTATTCCAGATTGGTGTTTGATGGGGGGAGGCGTTATTCTCTGTGCTCTTCACATTGAAAGGGAAAATATATATTTGGGAGGAGAACAATGAAAGATCTTTTTCTAAAATCTGTGTATACCGATATGTTTGTGTATATTACTAAAGTAGGAAGTGTTAAATCTAGCCCTCCCAGGTAAATGTTAAGGAAACCTCCCTTTGTGTATACCTTTACTTGTGACCCATTTCTTAGTTCCTCAATGAGCAGCCCAAATTTTCACAAATTGTCAGCAGCATCTGGTATATCGGATGGATCACGAGCTTGGAACCAAGCACAGTTTGTGCAAATTCTGGTTCTAGTTTCCTCTGAAGCTGCATGTCCTTGGGAACAGCTCACATCACTTCTCAGAGCTCCACCTTATTTATAGAATGTATATAGCGGATAATAGTGACAGGCGATAAATATAAATATTAGATCCCTTCCTTCCTCTAGAAGAGGAATAATAGTGCACCTGATTTTATATTTGGCAATTGGATAGCCATCTCCTTCATCTCTTAGCTCCTTATTTTGTCATTTTAATCTCAGCAATTTAGAAGCTAGTAAACCTCATATTGGAAGCTAATTGTCATTGTGCGTAAAGAGGATATAACCTCATAGAATCAAAGGAATGCGAGGTGAAGAGCTCTTAACGGACGCTGTTAGGGCTCTACACTTTTTTCAGCTGTCAGCTTCAAATAAGTTACTGTAGTCACTGTTGTTTATAAAAGAATAAATAAGCACTTAAATGTGCTTTGGGTATATACAGAATTTCAGTTTTAAGCTCACTGCTTATTTCTGGGCCCCTGTTGTTGCCTGGTATTCAGATATTAACCAATATGTCACATTACCTACCTTTTATTCTCACTTTGTAGATACAAAGTGAGAATGGGATGGCTTGGGTGGCAAGGTAGTAGTACGGTAGCAATTGGGATCCACGGTCTTGTTTGTGAAGAGTTTAGGTTTGGCTGTCATTGGCAGCAGGTACGTTGTGTTGCCAAGAGCTGTAGCTACAGTTACCTATGTGTCAAACAAAAGGAGTTCTTCTAGGGATTGCCTTTTGCTAGGAGGTTGGAGGAAAAGGGGAGACAGATGATTTTTATTTGAATACTCACAGTCTAGGATCTAGGCCAAATAGGGATTGAGCTGCCTCTTAAAATTTTTATTATTATGCACTCTAAGAACCTCTTGAAAAGAGACTAATGCACTTTTAATGTCTGGATATTAAAGAGTATTTATTTCAAGTATAAAAAAGTTGCTGTTGAAGTGATTTTTCTTTTTCCCTAGAAGGAACAAAGTCTAATTGAGAATAGAACAACCAAAAATAGTCTCGTAAATGTGACCTGATCATAGATGGCTCAGTGTAGGTAGAGCAACCCTTAATAGTGAATTGGAACTTTGGGGGCGAGGCTCCACAGTCAGCAGCGGGATATGACAGGTAGACAGAAGGCTAAGACGCAGCACCACACGTGTCCAATAAAGCTGGAAAGTCATTGAGGACTGGGCTTGACTGATAGTAGGTGGTGATCTTGAACACTCTACTAAGATAAGACTACACAGTTAAGCACAATCTTCTAGGGAAAAAGTATGACATGTAAAGAGTTAGGGTTCTGGGGCCAGACAGAATTTGGAGTCTTGACTTTTCCAATTTCTACATATATAGCCTTTAACAAGCTATGTAACTTATTTGGGACTCAGTTTCTCGTTATAGAAAGAAGATGGTAAAAATTTCTACCTTTTATAGAGATTTTGTGAATATGAAGAGAGCCAGTGTGTATAAAGCACATAGATATCTGTCTATAGTAAGTGCTGCATAAATGTCTAAGATGAATCTTTAGGATTTTGCATCAATTGCCACACTCCTTGGAAACTTTAGGTGAGGAGCAGTGGTAACAAAGGTGAAGGTCTTTACCTGGGTGCTAATTACCCAGTGGGTGAGTTTTCTTTCACCTTACAAAATTCCTGCATTTCCTAGATAGATGCTGGTATCCAAGTTGAGCTGAAGATGGTACAATTAAAGAAAATAAAAAAGGTAAAAGAAGAGCATATGTGAATAAATCATAGTTAACGGTTCAGTTGATTTACTGGTCAAACACAGACTTGAATTCAGACTCAGGTAGTTTGAGCCTAGAGTCTGGACTTTCAACCTCATCAAAGTAAAAAGTGATGTGTCCCTCCCCACCTCTTAAAAATAATGACTTTATTATTTTTGTAAAAAGGGCTCATGACTTGAGCTTAATAAAAATTTTAAACAACACAGAAATTTAAAATAAAGCAAAAAAAAAAAAAAGAAAGAAAAAGCCAAAATTGTATCATCTAGAAATAAACACCATTTATATTTGTGAACCTTCTGCACATCTCTCCATGCATAATACAGATGAAAGCTAGACAGATAGAAACTGTTCTACAAACTAAGATAAATATATCCGTCCCACCGCTTTTAAGGATTGCTGTGGAGAAATATAAGGCTAATCTGACTTTTTCCTCCCCACGAATGTGACTTAATTTTTCTGTCTAGAAAAATTTCCAGTAAACTTCCCTCGTGTGTATCTGGATGTCGATGCTTCAGAATTGTTTTTCCTGGGATGGAGTAGGCCCTATTAATGTAGTCACTTTTTAATTTCAGGAAATTATTTTCTATTCCCTTTAAAATATTTAACATTCTTATTGTAACATAACATAGAGAAAATGGAAAACCAAATTGTGCGATTCTAAGAATTGTTTATAAAGCAAATTCCCAAATAAGCACCACCTGGCTGAAGACACAAATCATAACTGCCATCCCCAAACTCTATGTAATTTCTTCCCAATCAAACGTCTTCTTTCCTTGGGGGGATATCTCTATCCTGACTTTGACAGTCAGCATCTCCTTGCTTTTCTTTATAGTTTTACCACTAACATTCATTTCCTAAAATGATATAGTTTAGTTTACTTGAACTCCTACTCTATGTAGTCTCTAATTACAAGTGATGTCGAATATCTTTTAAGTGTTTAATTGTCACTTGTATATCTTCTTTGATGAGATGTCTGTTTAGATCTTTCACCCATCTTGAAATTGGGTAATCTTGAATTTTGTTGAATTTTTGAGTTTTTTGTGTATTTTGGTTACAAGTCCTTTATCAAATTCATGTTTTGAAAATATTTTCTCCCAGTTTGTAGCTTGTCTTTTCATTCTCTTAACAGTGTCTTTTGGAGAGCAGAATGTTTTAGATATAATAATTCTAACTTACTAGTTTTTTCTTTCATAGATCACACTTTTGGTATATATAAAAATTCATAGTTAAATCCAAGGTTACTTAGATTTTTTTCCTGTTATCTTCTATGAGTTTTTTGCTTTTATGTTTGACATTTCAGTCTATGATACATTTTGAGTTAATTTTTGTGAAAGGCAAAGCTCAGTGTCTATGTTAAATTTTTTTTTTTTTTTTTTGCATAGGGACAACACTATTTGTTGAAAGCACCATTCTTTATTTAATTACCTTTGCTTCTTTGTCAAAGATCAGTTGTCTATTTACATGGATCTATTTCTGATCTCTATTCTATTCCATTAATGTATGTGTTTGTTCTTTTGCTAATTTTGTACTATTTGCTTACTGTGGCTTTATAATTATAGAAATTGGATTGTATGAGTCCTTAAAATTTGTTCTTCAGAATTATGCTGGCTATTCTGGGTCTTTAACTTTTTACATAAACTTTAGGATCAGTTTGTTGATATCCACAAAATAGTTTTCTGGGATTTTGATTGGTATTCCATTGAATCTATAGACCAGGTTGAGAAGACTTGATGTCTTAATACTAAATATTCCAGTCCATGAACACAGAATCTCTCCATTTATTATAAAAGGTATTTTTTTAAATTTCAAATTCCAATTGTTCACTTCTGGGATATAGGAAAGTAGTAGACTTTTATGTATTAATCCTACAACCTTTGTTGTACTGACTTACTAGTTCCAGGACATGTGTTTTTTTTTTTTCCCCATCCCTTTAGGCATTTTCTATATAGACAGTCATGTCACCTGCAAGCAAAGATAGTGTTATTTCTTCCTTTCGAAATTGTATACTTTTTATTTCCTTATTGCCCTAGCTAGAACTTACGGTATAATGTTGACTAGGAATAGTGAGAGAGGACATCCTTGTTCTGAATCTTAGGGGCAAAGGAGCCAATATGATGTTAACTATATGCTTTTTGTAAATGTTCTTTATCAACTTGAGGAAGTTCCACTCTATTCCTAGTTTAGTAAGAATTTTTAAAAAATAGGTATTTTTTTGTTGAATGCTTTTTCTATATTGATATGATCTTATGATTTTTTTCTTTAGTATGGTTTTTGAACTTGCTCACTTTAAAAAAAATTCAATCTTATGTTTGAAGATTCTCCAATCTGGTGCAGGTGGTTGTGCTTTGTACCATTTTATAACTGTATAGCAGGGGTTGGTAAACTCTGGCCTGCAGGCCATGTCTATCATGCAGCCTGTTTTTATGACTCGCAAGCTGAGAATGTTTTTTCATATTTTTAAATGATTGAAAAGATCTAAGGAAAAATACTTTGTGATGTAAAAATTATGATATTCAGATTTTATTGTCCATAAATAACATTTAATTGGAACACAGCCACACTCATTTATGCAGTGTTTATGACTGCTTTTGTAGTTCCATGGCAGAGACGAGTAGTTGCAGCAGAGATCATAGGCTCTCTAAATGCAAAATATTTACTATCTGGCACTTTACAGGAAAAGTTTGCTGACCCCTGCTGTTTAGTCATCCACTATATGAATATTCAACAAAGTACGTATCCATGGGCTTAAAGGTATTACTGGTTTTTGGCAATTATGAAAAAACATGTCATGAACATTTTTATACATATGTACTGGTGCATGTAAGCATGTGTACCGCTGGGTGTATATTTTGGAGTAGTACTGCAGTCACGGAGTATGTCTCTCTTCAGCTTATTAGATACTGTCATGTGTTCCAGAGTATATATTTCTAGTTATATTCTCACCAGTAGATGAAGCTCCTTATCGCTCCATATGTTCACCAGTAATTGCTATTTGTATGACTTAAAACTTTTGGCAGTTTGAAGTGTAACCTAGTATTTAATTTAGGTGTTAACTTATTTCTTCCTGACAACCAATAAGGCCTATTATAGTTTGAATATTTTTCTGTGTTCTTCTAAAACACCAATTATATGTCTGTTCTTTTTTTTTTTTTACCCCACCCCCTTTTGATGGTGACTTACTCAATTCTGTCCGCTGTGTTTTTTATTGTGATTTTAGATGTATTTATTCCAGCTGTTTTCTTTACTAATGTTTTTTATCTCGGTAACATTTTTTGTTTTTCTCTTTTTTAAAATCTAGACTCTGCCATCTTACTTTTTTAAGCTATTTGCCTAAAAACTTCCTGTTTCATTGTGTTTTTATGTTCTTCCTCTTTTCATGGGGCAAGGGGAATGTGAACTGGGACAATCCGAAGTTTGTTTTAGAAGTCCTCTTACTAAGTAGGTTTTTTTTTGTTTGCTTGTTTGTTTTTTTGCCTTGTACTTTGTCTTCCCTTAGGTTTTAGCCTTTAATAGGTGATGCGACTCAGAGCAAAGGCCCTGAAGTCAGAGAGACTGTGTGTGCAACCTCCCCTCCTAGCTGCTTTGCCTCTGGCAGTCTCCATCCTCTAAGGTGAGGTCAGAGATAATAGAAATGTGGATGTCGAAAGGGTTTCTGTTTTAGTTATATCTTCCATGGCATCCTGTGGCTAGTTCTGTATCTTAATTGCTTTCAGATACAGTCCCTATACCATCCCCCAGGCCCCAGCCCCACCCTCAGGCGTACACTGCTCCATCAGCTCGCCCTAGCCATTGGACAGGGCTCTCTCTTGAAGCCTAGTCTGGCTTAAGCTTCTAGGGGAACCTTTCTACCGACGTGTAAGGGGAATGGGTAATAACATTCCCCTCCATTGTTTAGGTATGCTTCACAGTTTTTGTCTTGTAGTCGTCGTTGTGTCCTTGTTCCAAAGAATTTTCTTGTATATTTAGGAAGGAGAATTACTTCGCTTAGCCATTTTTAACTGGAAATCATGACATATCTTTTCGGTGCTGTAAAATACATGAATGGCGTTAGAAAGGTAAAATAAGTGGATAATTATTTCACTTTTTTATGCACATGTGTTTATACCACGTAAAGAGAGTCAGCATTTGTAAGGTGTTTTCTTAAGAGCATAAACATCCAGAATGGAAGGAAAAAAATGTTTCTATATGTAATAAAAGCAAAATGCTCAAAATGATGTTCATTCTAAAAGCTTAATGTAGTGTATCTTAATTATCTAAGGATTAAAGCATGCAACATACAGTTATTATATTGTACATAAAAATCATGGCAAACATCTGAATATACATCTCTGAACATGATTTGCCAACCATTTTTGTTAGTCTTAATTATCTCTCTCTTAATTAGGTTTGCTCAATTATTGGTTTCTCAAAATATGTGCATATTTTAAGGATCATAGGGAAGTCAATTTATGGAAAAGCATCATTAAATTTGTTTTACAGACTAAGTTGTTCTTGCTGAGGTTTGGGGACATATGGCATCTTGTCTGATACAACATCTTGTGTGAAAAATCTTGCTTAGAAACCAAAACAAAAGCAACAAAATATAAGAATAAATTCAACATCGTAAAATTTTCTTCAGTCAAAACGCTTCTAAGTAATTTCGGCAAATATACATATGACTATAGATACAGTGCTAAATATCTATTTGTGAGAAAGACTTTAAAAGCAAACTTGAAAATGGGAATTAATAGTCAATATAGTATTCTTAATAGTTTAAACTATTTTAAAGCAAAACTATACCTGTTAAAGAATAGCTATGTAATTCCCTATTTTGTTAAAAATAACTTCGTAGTACAATAGCAATAATTATACGTTGAAGAAAATTAGAAAATGTAAGTAAATGAAAACACCATCTTTCTACCTTGAGATATTGTTAACGCTGTATATTTTTCATACCCATTTCTGTGCATATATTTGCTTTTTAACCAGAAAAAGCATATTCTTCATGCTATTCTGTAATCTGCTTTTTTTCCCCAGTTAATAATCACTTTTTATGTCAATAAATTTACATCTTATATGTTACTTGGTTCATATTCAAAATGTAGCAGTTGTCTCAAAAATATTCTTTAGAACTTATTTTACAGTCAGGATTCTATCCCAGTCCACTCTTTGCCTCTAGTTATTACGTTCTTAAGTTTCTTTCATGTAGCATAGTTCCCATCTTTTTTCCTTATTGCACCAACTTGTTGAAGAGGCTGCCAAGAAGAGATGGGCAAATTGTCTTGTCATAGATTTCAAATATTAATTTTTTTGGAGATAATATTTAACTTCTTAAATCATCAAAAATTTATTTCTTATGAGGTTTTGGAAGGACCAGAAGTAAGAGTGAAGAGAAGGTAGACCTAAATATATTACTGAACTGAGAAAAATCCCGTGTATAAGGCTATACTAGTTATTGTTTACATGTTTAGCCTATGAGATGTTATCTCCCAAACTGTGAAGCTCTGAATTCACCAATTCCTTCCTCCATTTCTTACTATATTAACTAGGCCGATCACGAGCATCAGTATCAATAAGGAGTTTGCTAATAATACAGGGATGACTTTGTTGAATTTTGTTTAGACTGTTTGCCTTCACACTGACTTTATGTGTATGTATGTTTACATGTGTATGCATGTGTGTGCACACACATTTTTTTTTCTGGGCTTCGAAGCCCACTGCTAAAAGCAATATCATAGAATACCTATAACGTGCTATGCCTTATTAGATGTGATGAGAAGTAAAGATGAAGAACACAAAGATGAATAACGTAGTCTCTTCCCTCAGAAATCTCTATAGAATAATTGTGGAGAAAAGATCTATCAGAAATATGAAAACATAAATAAGTGCAATGTTAGAGGACACCCATGGGACAGTAAACAAAATGGCATTAAAAATTCTCATGGTTTTGTATTTTAAAATATTCTATTGAGGTGTCATTTATATACAATAAAACACACCTATTTTAAGTGTCTAGCTTCATTTTTGACCACTCCCTGCTTCATCCGGCTACAATAATTGCTCATAAAGTCTTCTAAAAGTTCCACCTTCTTCTTGCCTTTCTAGGTATTCAATATTTGTATGGGGCAGGGTGCGGGGGGAGGTTGCTGCTTTCCTGTCTGGAATGCCCTTAACCCCACTTTTTTAGCATGATTCATTCCCCAGACTTTAACTTCACACCTGGCTGTTCACCCCTCCTCTGTGCTCTTGGAGATCCTTGTGTATAACATCATTTTCCAGGGAAAGTGTCTGCATAATGTTCTTCCATGCCACTCAAACTTTACCTTTTCCTCCATTAGCAAAACTTTTCTTTTTACCTATTTCATCCATTTTATAAACATTTTTTCAATATCTATTATATATCAGGGTTAACGCTAGATCCTGGGATAGATGCAACTTAGAATAAGATTTTGATCCTTTCTTCATGGGGTGAAATATAGTTAGGGTGACAGAAAGAATGCGATATGATAAATGTCGTAGAGATAAGTGTGGTCCTAGAGATAAGTGTGGTTATCTATGGGAGCAAGGAGTAGGGAGAGAGCAACTATGAGGGGGAAAAAGGAGTGTTTCATTGAGGTTAGTGCTAAAGATTTAAAGTTCCTGGGATTTGCTAGAAGAAGAGGGCCAAAAGAGTATAGGGAAGAGTACGTATAAGAACATGATGTTCTGAAGTCAAGACATTGACTCGGAATTCTGAGACGTTAGTGTTCTTGGAAGACTCTTTTTGTCAGTATGAAAAATATTCTGTTCTATAATCTCTTTTTATCCCATTAGTATTTAATCTGAACTTCATTGCCTACTATTTTCTTAAAAAGCTGAGAAATCAAGTACTCTCAATGTTCTGAATAAATATTTTAGGGGTTTTTAAAAAATAAAACCAAGCTTGTATAATATAAAGACAAAATACGAAACTATTGACATATCAAAGAATGTGATTTGAAAACAGCTTACCTTTATAATGATTCTGAAGAAAGACAAATTAATTTGAAAAAAAAAAAAAACTGGGACACACACAGAAAACTCACACACATAGAGGAAGTTATGCTTTGTTTTCCAGAAATTCACTTAATATTCTTTTCATTGCAGACAGCTTGTACTTCATCATTTTTTCTCAGTAGCTAAGTGGCATTCTGGAAGATCACTCTTCAGAAATGTCAGTATGCTTAATGATAGGGCAAACCACAAATGGATTGTCTAAAAGCTAAGTAAGACTGGCTTTACCTCACAAAATTGCTATAAAAGTTGATCTCCATTGATAACCTCTTCCTTGTTTCCTGGCTACCAAAATGGCATGTAATAACCTTTTCTATGAATTGAGAAGGAAAGAAATATGCAGGTGGCCAAGGAGGTAGGGTTTCTTGATTCGCTTGTATATGGCTTCTCTATCCACTAAAGCCTTTACCACCTCTTTCCCCCATCCCCCTGGCATTGGGCCTACTGGATTGAACTACATCTCCCTCTCTTCAAAACAGAATTCCGTTTTGTGAAAACATCTACATTTAAGGTACTAATTCTCTTGATGTTTTCTGTGGTTCTTTGCTTTTCTGACTCCATTTCCTGGTATACCAATAATAAGCACTAGCTTATGAATAAGAAATGAGCCACAGATCATTTCATAAAAATGTCTTAGATGGTTTTAGGCTTATAGGTGGCCACTCAAGAACAGAATCAGCCTGTGTGCAAGGTTTCTTATATCATTTTAAATTACCAGTTGCCAAGGCATTTATGTCCCATCATGAAGTTGGACACCACATATACATTTACCATATATTAGATGTGTGCCTAACCAGCTTCCACTTGACCTACTTACAGACTAATGCTTGTCTTTTGCTGACGCCCATAGCACTTGCAGCCTGAAGGATGCTCTTTGGTAAGCTTGTGCGCTTCTCTCACTACTTGAATTGTTTGCTTAACAGGAATTAGCTGTGTGTATTTCCCAACCTGTTTATATCAGTTGTACTCGTTATTGTAATCTTGAAATCTAATGAAATACTGCATAGATTGATGAACTATGACTATAAGTTTTTTCTATGAAAAATAAATAAAATGCTATAGAAAGATTCAGCTAAAGTAAGTCGTTTAATGAAAAATGCTATTAAATTAGAGATGGGCAAGAAAATGGTAAAATATTTGGAAACAGAATCTAAAAATTTAGATTTTTTTTTTTTTTAGGTTACAGTTTTCTTACTCCACTTTAAAATTTTTTAATTTCTCACAACACTTTAAAGAAGAAAGCTGAAGTAGAAAATCTAGGTGACACATTTTGCATTGGCTTTTGTGAGCATTATGGTATAGATTCTGGGAAAAGGGCTTTCTCTATACTTATCACTTAAAAATGATTCTTAACTTTTGAAATTAATGGAATAACCCCTGTTATGCTGTCTCTTAGGTAAAAAAACTTGGGAAACATCTGAAATACAGGGACCCTCCCTCCTTTTTATGTGCACTCATGCAAACAGGAGTATTCTCTGTTTGGACCACCGGGCTGGAACACTTCTCTTATAGAAGAATGAGTTTCTGGACCTGATCAGGAAAGGAGATGTGCAGGCCTTCCAGCTGTGAGGGAGCCAGCCCCTCAAGGATAATTGAACCATGGAGAGTTAATGTCTTTGTAAATCTGTTTTCCTGGCACATAATGTTCAGGGGCCTATCAGACACATTTTCCCACCCGTTGATAATAAATGTGTCCTAAGTCCCCAGTATGAGATGTGACTGGGAAGTAAAGAGACAAATTTAACCAATATACCAGAATTTATACATCTAAATGAGCTTTCTTTTTCAAAATAATGACAGTAGGAGGTTCAATAGTTATTCCAAAAATGCTCTCTATTCAAAAATCATTTTTGAAACTTATTTGAAATTGCTTTAGAAGACAGTTTACATGTTTCATGGTAATGTCAGGTGAATTGTTTGAGTCATATCTGTTTTTAAACCAATGATAGTTTTATTCATCTTGATCTGCCATCTTGGGTCCAAATAGCTACCTACCTATTAATATGTGCCAAAGTTTTTCATTTCTAGGATATTAAAATGCATGCATTTTAGGTCTGAAAGACAGCCCCCAAGAGGAGTTTCAAAAGTTTGAGCAATGGTGGAATCACCGAAATAAATATAAACCATATAATGAGATAAATGCTTTAAAGAGGATAGTGTTAATTTGGATGTGTGAATTATTTGTTTAAAAAGTTCAATTAGTCATATTGCTCTAGAACAGGAATCAGCAAACTTTTCCCATGCAGGACCAGAGAGTAAATACTTTAGTCTTTGCAGGCTATAGGTTTCTGTCCTAACTATTCACCTGTGCACAAAAGCAGTCATAGTATGCAAATGAATGGGTATGGCTCTTTTCCAGTGAAACTTTATTTACAAATACAAGCAGCAGGTTGAATTTGGCCCATTGCTCTGCAGTCCTGAAAAACAAATGACCTGCACTAGTTTTGTCTCAGTCTCATCCACTGAAAATGTAGATTGGAATCATTGCTTTCATCCTTGATACGACAATTACCATTTTATAGGACAGCTACTTGCATCAAAGAATTTTTAAATATTCTGACCAAGCTAACATGTAATTACATCTGATAGCCAGTAGCCTACGAAGGAAGTCTGAAGGGAAATTTACTTCTGTATCTAATCAGCTAAAAGTGCTCATTACCACTGTATTATCTGACCATTGCTGTTGCTGACCCAAAATCTGACCATACAAATGTCCAGAATGGGTATATTGGGGATTTAAGGAAGATGTGATGAGATGGGTCTTCCCATTTACCTAAATAATCTTCTAGAATCCACTTCAACTCTCAAGTGGCACTTATTGTCTCTCTTCCCTTCCCTCCTTTTTTCTCTCCCTGCTTCCCTCTCTTCTCTTTCCGTTTCCCCTTGATATCTTCTTTCCCTCCCTTTCATATATTTAAGATATAATTCAGATACCATAAAATTCACCCATTTAAAGTATACAGTTCAGTGGTTTTTAGTATATTCACAGTTGTATAACCATTACTGCAAACAATTTCAGAATATTATCACCTCCAGAAGAATTTGTATTTAACCTATACCCATTAGTAGTCAATCCCCATCTTCCCCCCACAACCCTGAAGAAACTACTAATTTACTTTCTCTAGATTTGGCTATTGCGGATTTCATGTATATGGAATCATATAATATATGGTTTTCAGTGACCAGCCTCTTTCATTTAACATAATGTTTTCAAGGTTCATCTGATTTTTAGCATGTATTAGTACCTATTCCTTTTGATTGATAAACAGTATAACATTGTAAGCATATACTACATTTTTAAAATTCAATGGATATTTGGGTTTCCATATCTTGGCTGTGGCTGTTTGTGTGAAAATTTTTGTGTGGACATATTTTCATATTTCTTGAATAAATATCTAGGAGTGGAATTTCTACGTCACATGACCCCCTATGTTATATGTTTAACATTGTGAGGAACTGCCAGCTGTTTTCCAAAGGGATTGCACCATTTTATATTCCCAGGAGCAATGTATGTGGATTCTAATTCTCTACATCCTTGCTAACACACTTGCTGTTGTCTGCTTTTTAAAGTTATAACCATACTGGTGGGTATGAAGTACTATCTTATGGTTTTGATTTTTTCCCTTGCTGTCGAATTGTGAACATTTTTCATGTGCTTATCGACCATTTGTTTATCTTCTTTAGAGAAATGTCCAATCAAGGCTTTTGCCCACTTTTGGTTCGTTTTCATTATCAAGTTGTAAATGGTCTATATGTGTTCTAGATACAAATCCTTTATCAGATATGCAAATACTTATCCGGTTTACAATTATTTTTTCCTGTTCTGTAGGTCATCTTTACTTTCTTGATAGTGTCCTTTGAAGTACAAAAGTTATTAATTTCAATGAGGTCCAATTTATCTGTATTTTCTATTGCTTATGCTTTTAGTATTATAGCTAAGACACTCCTGCTTAACCCAAGCTCATGAAGATCTACATTTGTTTTTTTCAGAGTTCTATAGGTTTAGCTCTTACATTTAAGTCTATGATCCATTTTGTGTTTATTTTTGTATATGGTGTGAGGTAGAGGGTTCAAATTCATTGCTTTGCATTGCTTTGTGGATATCCAGTTGTCTAGCACCATTTGTTGAAAAGTCTTTCCCATTGAGTGGGTTTGGGACCCGTGTCAAAAAATCATTGACTATAAAACTAAGGGTTTATTTCTGACTTTTGATTCTCTTCCATTGATCTATGTGTCTATCCTCATGCCAGTACCACACTGTCTTGATTACTATAGCTGTATAGTAAGTTTGAAATCTGGGAAATGTGAATCCTTCAAATTTGTTCTTTTTCAAGATTATTTTGACTATTCTAGATCTCTTGAATTTCCATATGTATTTGCATGTCAGCTTGTCAATTTCATCAATAAAGGCAGCTGAGATTATGATAGGGATTACATTCAATCTGTACATCAATTTGGGGGCATATTGCCAGCTTAACAATATGAAGTGTCTGATTTACTAACATGGGATATCTTTCCATTTATTTAGATCTTTAATTTATTTCAATAATGTTTTGTAGTTTTCACAGTACAAGTCTTATACTTCTGTTAAATTTCTTTATGCGTGTTCTTTTTGATGCCTTTGTAAATGGAATCAATTTCATTTTTGGATTGTTCATTGCTAATGTATAGAAATATATTTGATTTCTGTATGTCGATTTTATATTCTGCACTCTTCCTGAATTCACTTATAAATTCTGATATTTTAAATTTCTTAGAATTTTCTATATATGAGATCATATCATTTGCAAATTAGGTGTTTTTTTAAAGAATCTATTTTATTGGACTCAGCATTGTTTTTCACTCTTTTCTGTGACTGTTTCAGACGTTCATCACTATAGTTGTCGCGTTCCCAGAAGCTGTACCCTCTGCTCTTAGCAGATGATCTTCTCCCAGGATGAAAGAAAGGCAGAGAGATAAATAACACTGTTTGTGTGGGAAACCTCAAGCAACTTTGCATTAACAGGACCTTAACAGCAAGTCAAAGAGTGGCTGAAAAAATTATCTTTTGTAGTTGGTTTTTAAAAATTTCCAAGGCTGGAATAATAGTGAGATCTTATAAAAATAAATGATTTTGTTTTATTATTGGTGAGCTTTTAGTAGTGTGTGTGTGGTTGTTTGTTTGTTTTGATTATAGCCAGACAAGGTGCTTGCTTAGGTTTTTACTTGGAGCAGTGGGCCAGTAAGATCAGGATCATTAATTTGATCGCTGTTGGCCAGTCTTTTATCATCTGTCATGAGATGGCGTTGAAAAGGTAAATTGAGTTTATGAGACTTTGGGCACTAGTGGAAATGGAACTCAGTGTTTCTATTTTAACTAGAAGAGGGTCAGTCATGTTCTCTTGGTTTATGGACGATAGGTATGGCTGAGGCATATGGCCTGGCAAATTGTCCGTTGAACAATTCTAGAGAGTGCAATTCGCATAAAATAAAATGCACGATTATGCTCTGTCGGTCCTGTGATAGGTTTACATGTATTGTCAGAATTGGAAGCCTTTCAGATTTGCTGGTAGAGAATTTAGCTCTCAGATTCTTAGTGCTCATGTTGGCCTCTGCCCACTCCTGCCATTTCTTAGTGAATTTGTTGTTTTTTTTTTTCCAGCAAGTGTTAAAGGGAGTTGTTAAAGATAGATTGGCACCTAATTGAATGAGCTTTTCTCCTTTATGTAGTCAACAAAATTTAAAAAGAAAATTAAAAGTAAAAGAACTTTTTCTTTGTATACAGAAATATGTCCAGTTACCTGATTTGCGTGTGTGTGTGTGTGTGTGTGACAGAGAGAGAGAGACAGAGACACAGAGAGAGAAAGAAAGTGAATTGTATGACTATCTTCTAAGAAGTATGATAGGATACTTAAGTGGATGGATTTTTTTCGGAAGTATTTGATCCAACCTGCAGTTCAGCACATGTATCATCCATACTGCTATCAGTGGTTTATTGGCCATTGGCCATTCTTCACTTGAAGAATCCTAGTTCCCGGGAACTAGTTTTAAAGCCACCTATAATCAATTTTGGACAGATTTTTGTGTCAAAAAGCTGTTTTTTTTGGTTTGGTTTTGTTTTGTTGTTGTTGAATTGAAATTTGCTCCTTTGCTGTCCTCTTCCCATCATATCCTCTTTGGTTCTACTCTTAAGGATTTATAGAGTAAATCTCATACTTTTTCTACATAAAAATCCTTTTGTTATGTAAAAGTGCTTATCACATGTACATTTAAATCATCTCTTCTGGTTAAACAACCTGGAGAATATTCCTGACATATTTTCCAGATATTTCATTAACCCGACTGACAAACTGGAATGTATCTAGAGGAACTCAGTGCCACTCTTAAAATGAGTCACATAGAACCAAATACAGATTTACAGCTGTGATATCATTGCAAGATACAATGAAATTATCACCACCCAAATCAGGGCATGTGTAATGAACTGTGATTCAGACTCTAGGTTTTGGAGTCAAACAGACTTGAGTTAAAATTTCAGGCCTGCCACTTACTAGCTCTGTTGGGAAGTTACTTGAGTGTGCCTTAATTTCCTCATCCATAAAATAAAGATAAGCATGAGAACTTCTCTAGACTGTTAGATTTCATGAAGGCAGGAACCATATCCCTTTTACTTTGCTTACCATCAGTTACCTCGTTCTTAGAATAGTGCCTATAGACCATAATACATGCTTGTTAAATATTTGTTGAATGGATGAGCGAATGGATGCCTGTCACATAGAACTTGGTAAGATTGAAAGCACTTAGCTGAGTGCCCAGTATTTAGCAAGTATTTAGTCATTTTACACAGTTGCTTAAAAAAGCAGCCAGATATTAAACTTCCATTCAACTAAAAGTCCATGATCTTTCACTCATGAACTCTTTTAAGTCATATTTTCTTAATTTGATCTTTTTAACCTCAATACATATCATTACATTTGGTATTTAGGTATTATGATTTCATCTTTTTTGGTTTGTTGAACTCTTGCATCTTCATTGTCTCTCCTAAATATATTAGTGGCAACCATTTCCCGGTCTTCTTTTCCTGTTGGCTTTATAGGATTAATAAATTCAATGACTATGGTAGTCACACCTCTAAAATCTCTAAGATTTCTGCCCACAGTTTTGATACCTGACTTCCTAGCTCAAGTAGAAGAAGGCTGTTAAGATGAACTAGGTGCGCAGTTTTGGAGTTTTGTTCCTAAGTATTGGTGGCTTTTTCTTTTTTATATGAATACATAACTCATGGGGATGCATCCTGACTAATTTCAACAGCTCAGTTCTAGCACTTAAAGGTGCAAAAGCTAACAAAAATCATTAAGTGAAAATACATAATTATAGCTAATGTGGTAAGAGTGGCATTGCTGTGTTCTTACATGGCTGCAGAAATTTGATTAGCTGCATAGAGTCCTCCTTTATTGCTAGCTCTGCACACTGAGTTTTCTGAATTTGAGGAATCTGTGGCTCGCTGTTTCCAGTATAGAAATCAAATGATTTGATATGAGTCCTATTTTTTTCTCTTTTATTTATTTTTTTAAAAACTTCATTCTGTAATCAAGATATCTTGTTTCTGTATCCTTTCTATACAGCTGAGAATGTTGATCAAGGTCTCAGATTGTATCGTAGCAAGCGTTGCTTGGCAACAGAAGGAACGATATAATATTTTCAGATTTTAAAAATAATTCAGGGTTTTATTATTCATTTTTTTATTAAAATTATTTCATTTTGGAAAAATAGCCTGGAAGGAGAAAACAGATCATGGCATTAATACCTCTTTGTCTTTTGAGAAGTATTTTAAGCAGGAATTGGTTTTTGTCCATTTGAACTATATAGATACTCTGGTTGGAACTCAGGCTCATGGTTTAAAGATTTGCCCAGTTTACGCATTCATTATGTGTAGAATTTTTTTCTTATCATTGTTTCCTTCCAAAAAATTGCAGCCCACACCCCGTCTTTCTTCAGGAAGCCTTCCTAGAAGGCTAACCATATCTACTGTCTGACAGATCAGGACCTTTCCCATCTTATTGGTATATTTTAGTAGCCTTGTATTTGTGGTGACTGCATATTGCTCTAACCTCTCTCTCCTGTCAGAGTTCAAGGGCCTTGAAAGCCTTTTTCAACCCCTCTTCCCTCAAGTGGTCTTGTTATGAGGTTTGTTGATGGTCTGATTGCCCTTTTCAGGGTATGCTCACCTTGATTTTAAGAATTGTGAAAGACTCAGTACTGTGACCACCAGTGCTCTTCGCTTTTGTGATTTATGAGGTAGAGCCCTCCTATTTTACTGGGACTTATAAGCTAGATCCATCCTACTTCAGCATGCTAGAAATGACTGAGTTGCTGAGAGATTGAGATGATTTTTTTTTTCAAGGACATTGCACAGAGTAAAGCTGAAGACTAGAATTCCACCACTGAGCATCTTGGAATAACTACATAACTAAGAACTTCCTTTGCAAAGCCAGCCTGTCCAATGTTACTTTCTGGCTCTGCTACTTACAAGTTCTGTGATATGAATAAAATTCTTAACTTCTCTGTGCCCCAGTTTCCTTATCTATAAACTGAAGATAATAATAGTACTCGCCTTATAAGGTTGTTCTCAGAATTAAATGAGACAACACACTACCTGGCACACGGTAAGTGGTACAATATGTTTGCTTTTAGTATTGATATTAGCATTTAAAGGCAGTAGCATAAAAGCTTACACATTATCTTCACCCTCTTTTTAATTACACTCTATTTGATTCAAAATCAAGTTGGGAGAAGTTTTTATCTACCTTTTAAACTACATATACATTGAACAATAATATGTTTAATGAGTTTTCACATTAAGGCTTTCTCATTGCACAACTGAAATAAAAAGAACTGGATAGCTGTAATGATTGCAAAGGCTTCTGAAAGCCCTAAACTTCCCTTTTAGAAGTCTCTTTTTTTATACAAAACCAAGCCAAGGACAGGATTTTCTTACCATAGTCCAGGATTGCTGTGACACAGGTACTTTTACCAGCAGAATTGGGACCTATCCCCTCTGGATGTATCTAAAGTTTCATTTGTCATTCATATCCAGTTTTTAAGAAAATTTTCCCGGAATTAGCTTATAAGGAGTTTAATTCTTCATGATCAAGGCTCAGACTAAGTCTGAATATCTGTACTGTTTTTCATCCATTTTATTTTCTCCTTTTGATTGGCTGAGTTTTTTGGACACATGTACTGTCTTCTCTGAGTTTTAATAGAGAAACTTAGGCTAGTAATCACGGCAAAGCTCGTAATCATGGCAAAAGCTATGCATCAGTGATTGTCAGTCAGTTTAGACCTTACTTATGCAACATTTTTTAAGACTTGGGTATTGGTGGCAAGCCTCAAATATAGAGAAGAGGAGAGAGGAAAAGGAGAGGAAGGTAGAAGAAAAAGAAACAGCAGATTTGCTGGTATCATAGACCTCTCTCTGAGTTTTGTTCTAGGTGATCATCAACTTGTTTATTTTTATTTTTAAAAATTTTTTTAGAAGAACTGTGTTGAAGCACAGTTACAGCCAAATCTGTAAGTCTAGATTTTTAAAAAAATAAAATATGAAAAGTGATCAATTTTTCAAAACAGTATATGGTAAAAATTAGGCTTAAAGAACTACATTGTCTTTGTCTTTTATCTGAGGCAAAAATGAATCAGTCTCGACAAATGGATTTTCACCAGGGGATCAATATGACTTTCACCTTTAGCTAACTTTCCTTTAGCAGCAAGGTGTATCTGAATTTTGACTCTGATATTTCACTAGGAGAGTTCGTTTTTTGTTAGAGAATTTTGGTGAGATACAGATATTAATGTCAGTAAAATTATGTTTGAGAAAGTATTGCAGAGCAAATTAAAAAAAAAAACAAAAAACAAACAACTGCACAATGTCATTATCGGCCAGTGGAATTTAGCAAGGTATTTGGCAGCAGTTAGCCTAACATATTCAACATTCTATTTTCTGTATCTCATGTTTAATTTCATTTTTTATATTTTAAACATTTTCTTGAGGCTGGATGAAATTTTCAGAATTACTTAGACTAATTGAAATAAACCATTCTCTGCTTGCTTACGATATTAGTAACTCATAACTGATAATTTAGGAACATAGATTTACTCTAAGGGTAGGTACCTAGGGCAGATAAACTAATTCCTGGACATAGGCAACAAAAGTACAGCAATTATTGTTCTGTGCTCTCTACTCTCATAATTAGTCATTGAATACATAGAAGAAGTAACAACTCATTTCGTTTTATAGGCAATCCCAGGAATTCATATTTATTTTCCTGCTATTAGAAATGCTGCTGCTAAATTGCAAAGTCTAGATTATTTTCCAGTAGTTTTAAGTTTGATATTGGAAACAAGATTTTTAAAAGCATTAAGACTCTTCCTCAGCTGTTCCCATGGCTGGCACCTCCTTATCATTCAGGTCTCAGTTCATGTATTATTTCTTCCCTTAGGGTCCTCCCCTGACTCCTCTACCCCAATGCAGACAAGCCTCTCTGCTTTTGATGCTTGTTAATTTTTTTTTGAAGCAATCCCCATTTAAAAATTTCTTATATATTTGTTTATTTCTACTTGTTTATTGTCTTCTGTTAAAATGTGAGCTCTGTGAGGAATCTTGGCTATCACTCAGTGTGCTTAGTTCTTGGCCCTAGCCTTGGCCTTCTGAAAGGTAATAGTAAGTGCCTGATAGAGGAATGCTGGAGAAAATAAGAACAAGAATGAACTGTTTCCGGTTCAGATACTCCTTTTGTTGTAATTTTTTTTTCTACTGAAAGTCTACTTAAGTGCTTAAGTGAGTTGCATGATCCAGACAAGCCCTGCTTATCTGTTTCTTAAATCTCAGGATTGCTGTCAGAAATTCAGAAACTTGTCATACACAGTCTGGTATCTTCTTATATGAAAGGGCAACATGTCAACCAAAGTGGAGATTTAGGAGCAAACGAGAGATTTAAAAAAATTAGTTCCTTGAATACTACTATTTTTTCAACCTCTGATTCTGTAGGGTCTGATGGAGGTGATACCCTAGCTGCTCATTCAATTAGCATGACACTAGAGTCTCTTCTGGCAGAATTTGGAAAAATAACATCTCAGCCGCCCTCTTGGTGAAACACTATATGCTAAATCATAGTCTTTCTAGCTTGAGATGGGAGGAAAAGCAAGTTGTGTAACAAGGGCCTTGGCTTTTCCATGGCCTCTCAGTCTAACAGTGCCTCTTGGAGAAGTCAGTGAAACAGCTGGAGTCAGTCTGACTCAACTGTGCATAATTATGGGTTCTTTCTATATCTGGGTGACTCCATTTTATGAAAAAGAGACACATTCTAAAGGAAAAGAGCTTCATGGGAAAGACAGGAGACCTCACAAATAACAAATTGTCTATGACCTCATGATTCTTGGTTTCAGTTGGGTGAAAGAAGTTAGCCTTGGCAGTATGTTTTTACTGTAGACCAAGGTTTTTTAATGGGTGCCTAGAACCTTAGGGAGTTCATGGCTTGAGAGAAATCTGTCATGTAATCCCCCTAATATTTGATCCTTCCTGTTAGTATGCATTTTTTTTTTTTTTTTTGGTTTGGGACAAATGTTCTTAGCTTCATCAGAGATATTTAATCATTTACTTCACTTCTTTGCTTCACATTCTTTTCTCATCCCACTCCAGTAGTTCTTCAGTTCCCACCACTTCACGGAGTCAGATCACCTCTATGTTGGTGATCCCAGAGGGCACTGTTCTGACCACTCAGCAGCACTGGACCAGAATGGCCAGTCTCTCCTTTTAATACTTTGCCTCTTGGCTTTTGTGACGTCGCATGCCCCTTGCCTACTTCTTTGGCTGTTTTTTTCTCTTAGAGTTGGTCTCACTCCTCTCCTTGACCTTTCAGTGTTGGAAGATCCCAGGGCGTTCTCCTTATTTAGGTCCTCTTTTTACCTCCCTTTTCTACATGCATATTTAGGTAACTTCATTTGGTCCCATGTCTTAAATGTTAATTTTATACAGATTATTCTCAAATCTGTACCTATAGCCATGTCTTCTATGTAGGATTTCGTACTCCGATATCTAAATATCTATTCAGCATTATCACTAAGTGGTATCTTATACTTGCCCCAAACCAGACTCTGGATTTCTTCTCATAGCTGCTACTCCCATGGAGTTGCTGATCTTAGAAAATGACAATAGTTGCTCAAGCCAGAAATCTACTACTTGCATTTGACTTCTCTCAACTTCCACGTTCAGACCATTGAGTCTGCCTCCATATATATAAATTTTATATATATTTGAGATATATATATATATTTGAGATATATATACATATAATTGAGATACATATGAAATTGAAATATATATATAATTGAGATATACATATATATGAATTTATATAAGGATGCATGTTTGTATATATTGTCTGCTTTCTCCCACAAGTTATTTAGTGCTCTGTCCCCATCATCTGCAATTGTGTCTGGCGCATGAGAACTCAATTATTTGTTAAATGAATGAAAATATGATTATATGCAAAGGCATCTGTGATTTGAAAAGGTATTAAGAATGACTGATAACAGCAGAACAGTTGACTTGTTGAGGATTTGTCTTTCATGCCATTGTATGACCAATGCCTTTTGAACAAATACGACGTCTCAGAAATGTGCACATGAAAGAAGAAACACTTGCATGTGACCTAAGAAGGCAAGGCCAAGAACTCACCATCCTATCCAGTTCCTGGTGAACCTAGGCTGCTGCTTTGGTGGGGGTTGTAGCACTCTCCTGGACAGGCCAGGAAATTGAGGCTCAACACATTAAATTACTTGGCCAACTACATAGCTGGAGACTGAGGGGCCAGGACTGAACTGTTTTTCTAACTACAGAGCCTGTTCTGCCACAAGGAGACTATACAGCTTTCTTCTGTCATCCTTTGAAAAACAGTAGAGGGAAGTCATGCTAAACATTTGTGTGAGGGAATTCTGGAACTCTGAAGCAGGAGTCAGCCAACTTTTTCGAAAAAAAACTAGAGAGTAAATATTTAGGCTGGATTCTGGGCCAAAAGGTCTCTGTCATAACTACTCAACTCTACTGTCACAGTGCAAAAGAAACCATAGACTATATAAACAAATGATTGTGACTGTGTTCCAATAAAACTTTATTACGGACACTGGAATTTGAATTTTATGTAATTTTCAAGTGTCACAACAAATCTTTAAAAAACTTTTTAACCATTTAAAAATGTTAAAGTTCATTCTTAGCTTGTGGGCTGTACAGAAATAGGCAGTGGGCTGGATTTAGCCCAGGGGCTACAGTTTGCTGTCCCCTGCTCTAAGGGATGTTATTGGAATTCTTGTGTGGTATATTTGTGACTCTTAGAATGGCCTTCATGACTGATGCCTCGGTTGCAGCTCTTGTAACCTCTTTGAGGGAATGCCTTTGTGATGGAATGCCCTTGCTCGCCACATTCTTTTACTGACGCTTGCTTGAGTTGACTCCATCTTGTTGAGTCCTGTTTTGTAGTCTGCATGAAAAAATACATCTTCTCTACACTACATTTTAGGTCCAAAAAAAAGGGAGATGTTGGCTGATGCATGATCAAATTTAAAATGCACCAAGGGCTGAGTTGTTTTTCAAATATTTTCAAACTTCTGAGAGAAAATCCTGAGGGGTAAACTCTGAAGGGTCAATAGCATAGCACCTGAAAAATGCTCTCTCCACCAAGAGGCTAGCTAGAATGTCTTTATTTGATAATACTATTCCTCAGCATTTAAAATGGATGGTATCTGTTCATATAGTTAACACCACATGGACAGATAATGCTTGTTCTGGTCCTCTTTTATTTCCAAATTCTTTCTTCTTAGCCTAACCTCTTTTTACTTATTCATACAGCGTTTTTGTGCGTTTACTGAACTTTTTTTTTTTCTCTCCGTGAATGAGAACAGCATGCATGTGAATGATAAGTCACTTCTTTCACTAGAGAGCTTTCTCCTTTTCCTCATTATCTCACTATGCTTCTCTCCTGACGGTCATCTTAATCAGCCATCTATCTTGGTTTTTAGGTATAATGCTAGCTTTGTTTCTGTCATTTCACTGGGCTTTTGGAGGGCGGGATTTCTCTTTTGTCTATGTGGGCTCAGCGGCTTTTAGCATGGCATCTTGCCCTTGCCCTAAGTAAGACCTCAGAATATAGCTGCTGAATTGAACTTGGCCCCGCTCTGAGCTTGCTTAATCTTTTATTTCTAGCTACTGGTCTTACCACTTCAACATGTCTTGGCTACAATTTTTTCCGATATTAAAAAGTAATAATAAACCTCCATGGATTTTCTTTTTCTCAGATTTCATGCTAATTCCCATCTTGGTTCATCTTGTAACTCCTCAGTCTTTTTCTCAAATTTGCCTATTTCATTTTAGCTATTCATTACTTCTCACGTACCTTTTTCTCCTCTCTGGGTTTCATTGCCCTTTCAAATATGCATGTTCTCCAGAGCCAGCTTAGACCTTTCTTAAAGATATTCAGAATTAATCTAATCTTTCTAACCCCTTGATTATGTATTCATCTTCCTCCACTGGAGTGTTTACACATTTTTTTCTTGTCCTGCTTGTTTGCCGACTTAGGGAAGACACTGTGTTTTAATTATTTGAATAAGAATTACCATATTATGAAATTTTGAACAATTTTTATCATTTTGGCTTATAAAAATAGCTTAGTAGATGTTCTCATATACCTACCTATAAGCCTGAGCATAAATGAGTTGATTTCAGGTTGTGAAAAAAAGTTTACTAAAATCTAAAACAGATCAAAACAGATGTAAGGTTTTGGGATCATTAATTTCCATTAAACTTCTGTGGAGACCTATGAACAAGCTAAAAATACCTTCAGTGAATTATATGAAATACCATCTTCCAGGGTGTGCAATGTGATAGGGGAAAAGTATGATGCTAAATACTAATTTATACTCCTTTTCTGCAAGCTTGTCTAAATGAAATGTGGATAATCTCATTACTTAGAATATTTAATAGAGTAGACACAGGAAGTTTTCTGTATAGATTCCTTCCTTAATTTCTTGTCAAGGTCCATTTACTGTAAGACCAACTAGAGCTTTGATTAAATAACCATCATTAGATGTACTTTGAAAAATAATATACTAGAGGAAGTTTATTCTGATATTGGTTTTTCCACGTGAGTGAAAAATATAAATTAAGAAAAAGACAAAACTAATCAATGGGAGAAGCAAAATATATAAGACACTAAAGAGATTAGTTCCCCCCACCCCCAGCCCTGCCCCCGCCCAAGTTAGTATTTATCTATAAGACATTCCTTGAGCAAATGTGTGTCATGCATTTAGTGCTGAGCACAGGCAACTATGTCATGATATTCAGTCTCTGGAAAAATGGACAGTCCAACAAAGGAGAGAGAAAGGGACAAAATCAAATGGGAGTTCCATAAAGGTGCTACAAAAAATATCTGTACTAGATAAGAGAAAATATTTTAGGGTAAGAGGTATGAGAAATCCTTGTGGAGGAAGTGTGGTTGAGAACAGCTTTAAAAAGGGGGTATTTGGTAAATAGGAGAGCATTCCTGTTGGATGGAAAGCCATAGCAAGAACCAAAGGGAAGAACTATCAGGCTTGAATAGGAAACAGAAGTTCAGTTTGTTTCAACAATACTGGGAATACCGATATGACCAAATATGGAGTGTGAATAATAGTGGGGATAATAATAGAATAGTAACTTCCTCCTAGGGTTATTATAAACATTGAGAATAATGAAGGAAACATCCTCATGCAGTATGTGATTTCAAGCATGCCCTCTGAGTTAATATGACTGGTATTAGGGGGGCTGTAGGGTGCTCTTCCCTGTGTTTGAGCAGAGACATGATATAATCATGTGCCTGATGGAATGGAATGTGGACTTGGGGCAGCTGAGAGGTCAGGGAGATAACATGGTGTGATCTGAACCTGACTTCTGTAATTTATTTCTACACTTGGCCTCATTCTTGAGTTGGAAATCAGGTTCAGATAATAGAGAGGAGGTGAGAAGATTAATGTAGGGGGAAGAGGAAGAATTAATGAGGGATAGAGGAGGTGTGAGACCTCACACTTCTTGACCTTCTATGAGAAATTCATTTTAATTTTTTTCTTGACTCTCCACATTTTACACATTCCATTTCAGAATCTAAAAATGCCCTGCACAGTGTCAAGGGGTGGTGGTGACTGAGGGAAAATGGGATAAAGTAAGCATCCCATTTACCTAGTGGTGAGTGAAGAGAACCCGGTCTCCTTTTGAGTCCTTTTCACTCTGTAATGGCTGCTTCAGCACTGGCCTCACGTTTGTGCAAATTTGTCAGGCTTCTTGGGTCCCCATCATTCTCATTCCTGTTCTAATGCCGGAATGTGTGAAAGATGAGAAATTACCCCAAAGGTACTAGATTGTCTTTTAGAAATATAAAAAAGTAGGGCTCCTCCCCTGCAAGAATATTGATTCTATCACATTCTTCTATCTTGTCCATATTTCTTGTGAACTTATTTATGAGGCTCATCAAAATGTGTTTTAGTTGGTTGCTAATCCATGCAAAATGCTGCTTTGATGCAAAGGGAGTATTTCTGAATGGTGCTCATTTCAACATTTCTTGTTCCATTGGGATTTTCACTGGGGAGAGACCTGGAATCTGATTGCCTCACCGAGGGCTAACCCCAGACCTTGCCCAGTGTGGAGAACCACTCGCTCAGGTGTGGCCTCTGCACTTCTTCACTTTAGGTTTCTGGCATGAGTTAGAGAGCACACATAATCTACAATTCTTCAAGATTATTCTTGTTACAGTTATAATTAAAATAACAGGCAGGCCAAGCTCATTTGGCTGGGAAGGTTGGATGCAGGAGGCAGAAAACAGGTGGCCTGCAGGTGTTTCCGTAGTGTTGCTCTTGTGTAACATAATATTCAGATTTATACCTACAGGAATCCAGTAGTAAAAAATCCATAAGAAACTTGATGTGCAATAACAGTAGTCACTAATGCGTATCAAGCACTTTGTTAAGCAATTTACATGAATGTCTCATCTCTATTTTAAGGACAAGGAAACTGAGTTTGGTAGGTTAAGAAATTCGCTATTCACCAGAATGCCGTGGAGCTAAGATTCAAATTCAAGTCTTCTCATTGGTTTGCTAGAACTCTTAACCGTGATGCTATACTCATTCTAACCACTGAATACTAATTAAAACAAAACAAAACAAAAACAAAAACAAATTTTGCTATGCTTAATAAAGTGTTCTTTCTTTTGTAAATGAAGAAAAGAATGTCAGTTAGGTCCCCACTGCTTGGTCTAATAGGAATTGGTGACTCGTTCTGGTGCCTCATGCTGTGTTATGCATGGCATACTTATCTTCTTGTTGCAGCCTCATGGCAACTTTAAAAGATAGATATCATCTCCATTTTAGAGTTGAAAGCTGAAGTTTGAAGAGGTAAAGAGACTTTTCCAAGTTCACCCACAGCCAGTTTGTGGCAGAGCTGAGCTTGGAACTCAGGTCTCCCTGACTGACCTGTTCATCTCTGTTCTTTTTACTGCGCCATGTGCCCATGAGGTAACAGGTTGATACAAACGCAGCACTAAGTATTCAACGTTTTCATCTTAAATGTACAAACATAATAGATGATCTATTCTTTTGTTAAAAATAGGGCTTATTCTTTGTGACTCATTTCTGGCATAGCCTAGGTAGCCTATACTTAGGTTTGAACATTATACAAATAAATATTTAGAATATGAAAAAACCTTTGAAAATTATTTGGCAGCTTTATCTTTATGGGTATGCTTAGTTAATTGGAATGACCAGCTTGTACAATTTGTTCACATCATCAGATTCATTTTCACTTCAAAGAATTGATCGGTTCTTTGAAAATTCACTGCAAATTGTTTGCACTAGACCACTTATTCGATACCATGCAAGACGATAACTTTGTGCTATTTCGAATCCTGAGTTCAGTCTAGCCAAAACCAGCTCTTTTCATGGAAGATTGACTCATTTGATAGGCATTGTGTACACGTGTAACCTTGGTTGTATGGCTCAGAAATGGGTGTTTGTTAAAAGTTATTTAACTACTTTATATCTTGCTTTTTATTTTCCTTTCCCTGTGAGATGGAACATCATATTCACATGTTTGGTATTTATCCAAATGGATCCTTATACTTAAGACTTTTCTTGGCAGCTGAAAATAAGTGGAAAGAAGATTGTAAAGAGAGACTGGTTTCCTCCCAAAGTGCACTGAAATTTAAAATGTTGAAGGGAGAAGAGTGTGCTTTTTGATGTTTTCTGAGTAAATGTTTCACTGTCTTTTTATTAAGCCAGACGTCAAGGTCACCATTTGACTATGGAGTCTGCACAGGCAACCAAATAGGTTTATTTGGCTCAGAAAAAGAGAGAAACGCCCTTATATTCAAGGTACATATCATACTATTTTCTTTGCTTAAAAGTGATCAGGAGAGAGAAACCTCTGGATAATGAAGCCCAAAAGAGAAATGGCGTAAGTGATATATGCTTATGAAGCCAGGCTGACAAATTACTCTCTGTGGGTTTTTTCTAGCTCGTTCTTGTTTCCTCTTCAAAATACTTTTATAGGAAACTACATATTGCTAAGAGATAGCCAAGAGCATTTCAGTTCAATCACCTTGTAGGTTAGGGTCTGGTGCCTTGAAAAACAGCTCTGAAATACACCAAGGCACAGTACTCATGAGAATAAATTGAAAGTATTTGTTTTTATGCTGAAGATTCATTAAACAATAATTTTGGTGTGAATTTTGCTTTACTAAAAGGTTCATCAACAGTTTGATTCTTTAGACCCCATTAAAGATTATTCCCAGGTTTTGGATTTTGGAAACGGCACAGTCTGGCCTAATTCAGCAAGCACATTGTCCTGACCATTCAGTGACAGTTATTGGCAATATGATGTAATAATTTGTTGGAGAATTCCCTTGGAAGGCTTTCGGAATTATACTTTTAAGGACCATCATAACTTGAAATCTTTTTATCAACTTGTCATTTTATATATTTCTGTTCCATGGTCAGTTTCTAATGGAATTGCTTGATTTTTTTAAAAATGAAATTTGCATATTCTTAAAACCTGCATACCCATAAAGTTAAAAAAAAGTTTAAATTTAGATATAATTCACATACCATAAAGTTCACTCTCTTGAAGTATACAATTAAGTGGTTTTAAGTAAATTTACAGAATTGTGCAACCATCAACGCTATCTAATCCCAAAACATATTCATCACTCCCAAAAGAAACAATACAAATTAGCAGTTGTTCCCCACTTCTTCCTTTTACAATCTCTAGCGAGCGCTTATGTACTGTGTCTCTATGATTCATCTATTCTGGATATTTTATACAAATGGAATCATATGTGATGTTTTGTGTCTGCATCTTTTATTATGTTTTCAAGATTCATTTATGTAGCATGTATCAGTAATTTAGTCCTTTTTTAAGACTGAATAATAGTTCATTGTGTCGATGTACCACATTTTATTTATCCATTCATCAATTGATGGACATTTGTGTTGTTTCCTTTTTTTGGCTTATGAATAATGCCACTGTGAATATTTGTGTACAAGTGTTTGTGTGGACATATGTTTTAAAGTCTGTTGGGAGTGGAATTACTGCACCATGCAGTGACTATGCTTAACTTCTTGAAGAACTGCCAAGCTGTTCTCCAAGGTGGCTGCACCATTTTACATCCCCACTAGCAACATATTAGGGTTCTAATTTCTCCACATCCTTGCCAACACTTGTTACTGACTGTCTTTTGGATCATTGCCATCCTAGTAGGTATAAATGATATCTCTTGTAGTGTTTATTTGTCTTTAAGGACTAATAAACATTTTTTCATGTCTTATTGACCATTTGCATATATTATTTGGATAAATTTCTATTCAAATCTTTTACTCATGTTTATTGGCTTGTCTTTTTATTGAGTTATGAGTTCTTCGTATAATTTAGATAGAAGTAGCTTATCAGATATATATGATTTGCAAAGCTTTTTCTCATGTTGGTTGTCTTTTCACCTTCTTGATACTGTCCTTCGAAGCACAACAAAATTTTAATTTTGATGAAATCAAGTTTGTTTTTTATTTCAATTGCTTATGCTTTTGGTGTCACATGCTTGTGTTGTCTTCTAAGAGGTTAGTAGTTTTGCCTCTTACTTTTAGGTCTTCTATCTGTTGAGTTAATATTTGTATATGGTGTGAGGTTGACTTTCACTTCATTCTTTTGCATGTGGATATTCAGTTGTCTCGGCACTATTTATTAAAAAGACTGTTCTTTCTCCATTGAATTGTTTTAGTACCCTTGTTCCTTGTTGAAAATAAGTCGATCATAAATGTTCTTACATTTATATCTGGATTCTCAGTTTTATTCTATTGATTTATATTTCTCTTCTTATGCCAGTACCACACAGTCTTGGTTACTGCAGCTTTGTAGTTAAGTCTTGAAGTTGAGAAGTATGAGTCTTGCAACTTTTTTTTTTTTAAGATTATTTTGGTTATTCTGGGTCCTTTGAATTTCTATATGTATTTTAATATTTGTCAAGTTCTGCAAAGAAGCCATCTGGGATTTTGAAAGAGATTGTGTTGAATCTGTAGGTTAGTTTAGGGAATATTGCCTTCTTAACAATATTAAGTCTTCGGATTAATGAACACGGGATGTCTTTCCATTTATTTAGGTTGTCTTTTATTTCTCTCAATACTATTTGTAGTTTTCAGTGTACATATTTTGCACTTACTTTGTTAAATTTATTTTAAGTATTACATTTTTGATAACTTTGTAAATGGAATTGTTTACTTGATTTCATTTTTGACCATTATTCATTGCTAGTTTATAGAAATACGGTTGGTTTTTGTATCCTGCAAACTTGCTGAACTCATTAACTCTAATATTTTATTTCTGGATTCTTTGAGATTTTCTATATACAAAATCATGTAATTTGCCAAGATAATATTTTTACTTCTTTTCCAATCTGTATGCTTTTTATTTTATTTTCTTGCCTAGTTTCCCTAACTAAAACTTTCAGTCCATTGTTGAATGGTAATAGTGAGAAGGGACATCTTTATTTTGTTCTTGATATTAGAGGGAAAATGTCAAGACTTTAACTATGAAGTATGATGTTAACTCTGGGTTTTTCACTGATGTCCTACGTCAGGTTGAGGAAATTTCTTTTTACTTCTAATTTATTTGATTAGTATGGTTTATTACATTGATTTTTCATATGTTGAACCAGCCTTGTATTCCTGAGATAAATCCCACTTGGTTGTGGTATATAATCCTTTTTATATTTAAATTCAACTTGATGTTCAGTTTGTCTTGAGAGGAAAAGATTTTACATTGGAATGTTTTCTATAATTTTTAACATAACTTAGTGAAAATTGGGCTGTGAGGAGAGATGATTGAGATATGTGATATAAATTGGCTTTCGAAGGCAATTCATAGCATCAACACTGGGTAGCCATTAGAGGATTATTGTTCCATTTGGTTTTAGACACTCCAGATGAGTAACTGTAAAGCCAGACTATCCTGATGGCGCAGAGAAACTGCTGTTGAGAAACTTTACCCTAGTGTTTTCGTCTTTTAATATGCACCTACCTTTTAAATCTTAAATGGTAACACTTGGAGAAAGGAGGACAGAAATTATTGTTGTTATTTAGAACAACTTCTTGGAAAGATGGTAGAGTCAGTGTATGTTATGAAGAAAGAGCACATAAGAGGAAGAGGAGACTCGGAGAATGATAGGATTGTTAGCTTAGATTTGAGCATTGTGGTTTTCAGTGTACAGATAGACTCCTTTCACTGAGAGTTAAAAAAAAAAAAAAGCTAAAACTTTCCTTGTTGGATTTGTTTTGTCCTGTTCTTTTTTTTGAAGATCGATAGTTTTAAGACCTTTCACTTCTGACTTTATTTTGAGAAAGAACAATTCATTTCAGTCACCTTGCAATTCAAGTATGTGTGAAAGACTTGGAGTTGTGTTTGTAATTGTCAACAATATTTTCCTATGAAAATTCAATGAAATTCCACTCTAATATTCCTTATGAGGATTCTAATATGCTGCACACTCTCTCAAAACATGATTCTGCCATCTTTGTCCAATAAACCAAACTGCCCTGGTTGTGTAAAGAGGGTGACTTCCTATTCCTGTGGGATAATTTGAAAGTGACCAGAACACAAAGGGTTTCCAGACTTTTCCTATCTGTGTCGTGATCCCTTATTTGGGTTAGCACAGGGGCTCTCTGACATTGGGTTGCAATGAAAATATATTGCTTGAGAAGAATAACAATAACCCACTGGTATCCAATGATAGCTAGTATTGAGAAATTTAAAATTTATTTTAATACTTGTCTGAGGATTACCAACATAGAATATGACAAGTACATTTTTTTTTTTTTTTTGGTTCGCGAAAGGAAAAGGAAAAGAACTTGGAAGATACATTTTTCTTCTACAATTCTGCCGTGCATAGATCACACCTGGCAGTATTAAAAGTGTGTTTATCGACAATCTTAAGGTAGTTGGAGTGTTCTGGGTTTTTTTCATTGAGAGTATTTAGGCTTTTAATGCAGTAGGAGCCCACAGAGAGAAATGGGGTCCTTGAATCCACCATGTTTAAATTTGAAGTGTTTTGTTTGGGTATCTCCAAACTGTGCCTTGTTTTAATGGCAACTGATAAGTGTCTTCTTTGGTGCTTTGATAAAAATATGAAATGGAAAAGATTCACCATTAAAAATGTAAACAAATAGACATCATTGAGGATATGAAGGACACTGCAGGTAGAAGATATATTTTCCCTTTTAATACCATTTTGTAAAATATAGCCCTGTTTCATTCTCTTCTTTGGATCACAGGAGAAAGGAATGCATTGATTTAGTAAATAAATGGAAAATCTGGGGATATTAAAATTGGGACTAGCGTTTTGCCAATATCAGAAGCTACTTAGAGAGGTACAGGCCATTCAGAGAAGAAAGAGTGCTTCGGAAGCTCTCCACTCATTCGCTGGGAGCAGGGAGACCTGTCCGGTGTACTCATGCTTTATCTACTTGGCAGAAAGTTACAGCAACTTTATCTTTTTCTCTCACTAGATCATTTCAGAAAGCGACAGGGACATAAGTGATATTACTCAGATGGCTGTTTCTAGATGTCTCAATTTCACGAAGTCAGAATATATCACTATGATAAATGCTTCTGTTCTCTAAATATTCCACAGAAACATCAGCTCTGGAGGGAGAATGCTTTGCCATCTGGTGGGAAGGATGATGGATTTAGGGTGAAGGGCCTATTCTGGGAATGGCTGACCCTGGAAGGGGCTCTTCTGCTCAGATGTTGAGCCCTAGTGGCTTCTGTTTTGGGGAAAGCCGTGGCCTCCTAATCAGGTGCTAGGATGGAGCGGTGCCCCCAGGAGATGGGCTTGCTCATTGGATCAGTATGTCTTGCCCTCAGGAAAATGAGGAAGCAGGTGACACAGGCCTTTGGTGCTGTAGGGGAGGAAAAATTTTACTCTACTCTTCTAGGTTCCTTTTGACTGGTCTAATAATTAAATTGTTGTAAGACAGTGAAAGAGAAAAACAATGAAATTTAACTTCGTATGTATGGGAACCACCAAATATATGAGGTTCAAAAAATGGGCAGCTTTTGTACCTGTTAGACAAAGAAAGAATTATTTGTGAAGATTTGACAAAACAAAAGTTTTTGCTCGAGACAGCAAATTAATGAAGAAGTAACAATGTTTATTTATATCACTTTCTCAGCCTTGAATTCCCCTCCTCTGGTGATGAGGGTACTTTCTATCTTCCTGATTTAGGGAGGCTACTTCACATGGCAGATTTATTTTCTGCTTTCAGGGGAACAAAAGAGGGTCAGAGTATTCTTGCATTGGCCGTTTATCATGTAACTTTAATTCAGAATAATCAGTATGCCACTTCGGCATATTTAGAGGTGGGTTGCCCTACACCCTTCAGTGCCTGCCACCTCCCTTCCAGTGCCAGCTTCTCTGCCTTGCAGCCGGCCTGTCTCTCAAAGCTTCAGTTTCCACGTAAAAGCCCTGGCATCTCAGGGCTCCCATTGTGGCAATCCGCTTCGTCCTGCCTGTCCAGGCCCACGTGCTGGTCACTTCTGGGTAGACTCCTGCTTAGGGTAATGGACGACCATAGATGCTGACTGAATGTGTTATGTCTACCTGAGGTGTTTCTATTTTTTTAGTAGATGTTATTTTTAGCCCAGTTTTAATTAGATTCACAGCAAAATTGAATAGAAGATAGATATTTTCATATACTCCCAAGGTGTTTCTATTTTAACTAATAGCTTCTAGCAGTGCAGAGCCTCATCACAAAAGTGGGGATTCCAGGCCATAGCAGACAGTGAGGGAAGAGCTAGAGAGTGATCGTTGTAAATAATAGCGATACTAATAATAATAATAACATTTATCAAGCACTTTTACATGGCAGGGTCTGAGCTAAATGTCACATACATGACTTAATTGTTATGACAACACTCTGAGCTGGGTTCCATTAGGATCACCTAGGTAAAGAAGCTTGAGGGCAGATCACTAATCCAAGGTCACATAGATAATAACTGGCAAAAATCAAAATTCCTATCAGGGAGTCAGATATCAAAATCCACACTCATAGTTAGTTGTCCTAAAAATCATTATCAGGTAGGAGGTGGTATATGTCAGGACTCCTGAGAACAGGTTGGACTCTCTGCAAAGCTAAGGGCAGGGGCCGTAACCTTCAGTCAAGGGAAGAACTCACTAGCCTAAGGTGTCCTTGGAATGGCGCGTCGGGGGAATAAATAACAGGATGTCACTCTCTTCCTTCTGTCCAGTGCTCTGCAGATGCTGCCCAGTGACTGAGCCCATGGAGAAGCCAGAGGCTGGGAGAATTCACTGCTGCAGTTCTTGTAGATCAGACTTTCAGGGACAAGGGGAAAAGGTGGCTGTCACCATGGGAGAGGGGCCAGCAGACATGAACTCTGCCTTAGGTAGAGGGATGTACCTGCTGCCAAACCACAGCCTGGCAGGGAGAAAACCCTTTTCTCTTTACTCCCATCTCTTGCCACGGTCTTTTATTGACTGAGCTCAGTGAGAAACTAGAAGACGGGGCTGCTGGGGTGATGGAGCCTCCTGGGGCACAGCAGGCTAGAGGAGGGTGGAGTGAAACTGGCACAGAAAAAATCTTGCTCATAGCCCATCTGCGAATCCTTCCCTGAAGAGCAACCTCAGAAGACACACTGTGGCAGCTTTGAGGTCACTGAGTCATTGGTCAGCAGCTTATTTAGGTCGGTTACCTTTGTATATACAGCATCTTTCACTTGACCTTGTTACTTATTAGTTTTCTCTGAGCTTTCTAGAAGAAGCCTGCATCAATTTGCTTCGCCTTCTGAGTAAAAGCCAGCATATTTGCAGGGGGCCAGTCTCCCCGCATCTGAATGTCTATGTAGTTTGCAAATTCTTGATCTTCAGTGGCCCTGGCATGTAGTTGTTCCTTTGAATGTACACCTGGGCCCTGGGGCATTTGTGTCCTTCAGATGCCCCTTCCTCTGATAAACTTTCTGAAGGTTCAGCGTTTTTCTTGTCTCATTAAAATTTAATTTTCTGTAACATTGCCAAGCCCAGCCATACCTATATATAAATGGCTTTATCATCCCATTCTTTGCATTGCCTCTGGTTTGAGGATCTTGAGGTGGTAAAAGCCTTCAGCATGCCAGCAGTCATGAAGGGCAGGAAGGGCAGGTGGGTCTTCGTAGATGAGATCTGTGTGTTTACAGGCTTTGCTTCTCTACAATATGCAGGCAGGGACTCGGGTTATTGTGAGAGTGCAGTAGAAGGGAAGGGCTTTGTGGGAAGGCAGGAAGTATCTGGAAGCAAGTGTTAATTCGTTTAAGGGCTTGGTACTTATTTGAATTTGGGGAAGCCCACTTAAAGTATAGTAAGATTTTAAGTTTGGATGCTCTTCTGAGCACCAACAATAGAAACGTCCCCTGAATCCTATTTTGCAATTAGCATAGAGACTACAATGGATTTTTATAATTATTTCCATGCACCCAGGCCTGTATATGTACAACCTTTGGAAAATATTCTCAGTTTGCAGTTAGAAAACAAAGGAAGCTTCCTGTTGGAAACATTGTTGAGAAGAATATTGCAGTGTATCTGAAGAATAAGGTACAGACCTAACCAGGGAAAAAGTAAAGACAAGCCCTCTTTGGCCTTCTGGTATGGCAATTGACATGGCAGCCAGCTGAACCGGGGAAGAAACAGGAGGCATGGGGAGAAAGGAAGGTAGCAGGGGCCGGACCAGGACATTCAGGCTGAGAACTGAGAATTCCAGGTCTCCTGAGAAGCAATGAGTAGAGGTTTATTTATTTATTTTTTTGGTTTTCAGAAGTGACTATATTAGGAGAAAGATTATAATGTGATTCAAGCTTCTAACGTATGTTTTCCTTAAAAAAAAAAAATCCAGAAAAATTGAAGCATTTGGTTAATAAACAATTAGGTCTCCATCAATCGAGTGACCAGTCGTCATTGCCAGAGTTAGTCTCTTGAACCAACAGAGGAATATTAGAAGTCTATTTGAAGGATTTTAGGTGCAGAGGTCTCTTACTGTAAATGTCATCTATTTTTTCTTTCTTGCCAGATTCCCAGTGTGCCTACCTGACCTCCCTTCTTTCCTGTTTTGATTTTCACTCTATAATCCCTTTTTATTTGTTATCTTTCCACTTTTAATGATCTCCTTTTTGTGGGTCCCCCCCTACCCCTTTTTGGATGGTTTGGGTCTAATATTCTTTCTTACCTGATAATCTCTACGCCATTAGTCTCATCAGTTTCTCCCCCAAGCGCATCCCCTGCAACAGGTAGATAATAGTGCAGTATGTTGGTAGACTTTGGGGAAACAAAGAACATGGATGCCTTAGACTTCCCTGGGGACAGTTCTGCCTTGAGATGGCGCTGCTTCCTCTTGTTGGGTAGCAAATGAATTGTAAGCCCAGGTCTACCCACTGCCTGGCACATACTGGGCACTTAGTGAATATTAAACAAGTTGCTGTATTCTCTGAAAATATTGGGCCAGTAGGAGTGGAAAGTAAGGGTTGCTCTTTGAGAAAATGTTGTTGGGTTTCATTTGAATTTGCCTCTGGGTATGGCAGCCTTGCCATTTTGCTTGTCTTTAGTCTTGGCATTCTGTTTCCTTCACAATTGCTTATTTTTGGTGGGTTCTGCTGTTTCTTTTTCCTTTGATTTTAATGTTGTTTACATCAAGTTGTACCCTCCTTTTGGCTTAATCTCCCTTGGAACTGCATTGTGTGTGTTCCTTCCTTCATGGCTATGTCATTGACAGCTCCTTTCCTCCTCTGTCTGCACTGCCTCTCCCTGCTGTTCTTACTCTTATTATCGAGAAGCCTCTACTTCCCTCCCTCCTTTGGTGCCTTTATTGAGTCTTTCATTCTGCCTTCTTGAGTGACATGGGTCTTGATCTTTCTAGGATAAGGAGCTTCTGCTTCATCACCCTAGATGAGCACTGGGGTGTGAGGGACCCTGAGAGAGTAGAATGTCCACAGCGGAGAAAGAGACCATTATTTCCTCTATAAGATAGCCCATGCCACTCAGTTTGACCTACTCTTTTATCTGTGAGATTCATGCCATCAGAGTTTCAATGGCCAAATCATCTAATATTTCTTGAGTACTTACGCAGGCCAGGCGTTGTAGGGTGAGCAAACCCAGCCTGCTTCCAAGGAGCTTACCATCTAATGGGAGAATGTTATACCTTAATCTAAAATTGTAGCTGTGAAAATGTTTAATATGTAAAAGGAGAAATACATTACATATGATTAGGATGCTCAGGGTATTTTGAAAAGCTTTTATTGATGTATAATATGCATATAGAAAAGTGCATATATTGTTATAAGTGTAGATCTTCATGAATTTTCACAAACTCAACACTCCTGTGTAGCTAGCACCAGATGAAGGAACAAACTTTTCCAGCACCCAAAAACCTTGCCTTGTGCCCTCTTCAAGTTTCTACTATGAATTGTATGATTCTATGGTTCTAAGCTGTGATCGTAACTTCTACCACTGCCAGTTGGTTTGGAGATTGGCTCTAATATAAAAGCAGGGAAGGTTTTCTTGAAGTGTGGCTGGAGTTGAAAGCTGAAGGATGAGTAGGATAGGAGTTAAGGTAAAGATTGAGGAAAGAGTCCAGGCAAGGGGCCCTGTGACAGAAGGGAGCAGGGAGCATTTGAAAAACTAAAAGAAGATGGGAAGAGGGCTCCTGGTATAGATTGAGGATGGAGAGGAAGGTAAAGTTGGACCATGCTGGGTCTTGTGGACCATTGACAGCACTGTCTCATTCTAAAAGTGGAGTTCAGGAGGTGGGGGAGGGGATAGGGGAGCAGATTACATGTATATTACAAAGAGATCACCCTGGTTGCAAAGTGGAGAATGGATTGAAGAGGGGTCAGAGTGAATAAAAAGAAACAAGTTAGGAGTTTATTGCAATATTCTAAGCTGGGGAGGAGGTGGCTTGGTCAAGGGTGGTGGTAGCAATGGAGAGAAATGGGTAGATTTGAGAGCTGTTTTGAAGCAAAGATTGACAGGACTTGTTGGTGGGTCAGCCACACAGGCTAGAAGAGGAATGTGTCACAGATAACTTATAGGCTTCTGGCTTGGAAACATGAAAGAATGGTGATGTCACTTGCTGAGATTGTATGCCAAATGGCTATGCAGAATGTAGATTTGGGACAGAGGTGCAGTTAGTTTTGTGCCCATCCAAGCAAATGTTGGCTGTGATAATTCTAAGTCACAGATTGGTGCATTTGGGTATTAAAAAAATGTGCCATATACTCATGTATCCTAATTTATTCCCCTCAACTCTACTCTTGAGGAATAGATACACATGTACATACATACATCTATACACACACATATCTTTTTACGCACACATATCTATCTATACACGTGTGTGTGTGTGTGTGTCAATGTGTAGCTTATGTATTTTCCCTTCTAGCAGGCAGGGGTTAGCCAGAGTAGTTGTTCAGGTATTTGAACAAAATGATGAGGGATGTTGAATTTGATGAATATGAAGAGACGAAAACCTAACTTCTGTTCACAGGTCATAAAGCACCCTTAGTAAACTCTCAGATGCGCCCTAATAGCCCCTTTAGTGATGCTGTGCAGGTTTTATTGATGCTATTTCCCTGTACTTTGGGGTGGTGGTGGTAGCAGTGGTGTCAAAGATAACAATGTGGATCCTGCCCTGAAACAATTGAATAGAGATGATTAGATATTTATGCCAATGTCTGTTGCGTATGAGAGTGCCATATTGATTAATTTATATTAAGAAGCAATTACTGTACTAAGCACTTTAGATACAATGATGAGCATCACTGACTCAGTTCACAAGTGCCTATTTCTTTATGCTGTGCTGGACTTTGGGTTTTGATGGTGAACTAAAACAAGCAGGGTGTCTCTGCTCTCAAAGCTTATAGGTTTGTAGAAGAGGCATACATTGATTAAAGACTCAACAGATAACAGTGATGTGTACTGAAGGGGAGGAATATAAAGTATTATGAGAGTAGATAAATAGGTATTGGAGCTACCTACGGACATCAGAAAATGCTTCCCTGTGGAGGTGATGATTAAGTTGTAAGAAGAATAGTATTATTGAGATAGGGTGGTGAGAAAAGCATTCTGTCTAATAAGGCAGTTTGAAGAGGCAAGAGAGAAAGCAGGTAAGTTATGTGTGAAAAACACATTTAATCCCTAGATTCCAGGGGCTTAGCATTACAGAAGTTTGTTACTTCCTTTTCCTACATGAATGATAGAGCTTAGTGAGATTCTATTCTTCATAGGTAATGAGGGACCCCAACTGGTGGGGGCTTCCCCTTCTGGAGCGTTGCAGGTCACTGTCTGCAGCATGAGGAGAGAACATATGGAGTTCTCATGCCTTACTTTTCTCTGTTCCCATCCAGAAGTAAAATACTTCTGCTCATGACCCATTACATAGCTGATTGCATGACCCCGCCTGTGTGAGATGATAATAATAATCACTGCAGTAATGATTATGGTTATATCAAAGGAGTAAAGCTATCAGTGACCATGCAAATAATTTCTCAGAGATTTGGTGGCTGATAAAATGTAAATGGTGAAGGAGGGGGAGGAATCAAAAAGAAAGAGGTGGCCTTTAGCACCTGGGTGAATGTAGAATTAAGGTACGGTTCACAAGGTTAAGCAAATGTTACTTTAGAGGCCTTTGCAGGGAGAGGAGAAGAGAGAAGTCTGGTTGAGATCATATTTAGTCTGGGTATTAGGAGATGTTGGAAATGTAGGACTAGAGCTTGCAGAAGTGAGGGATGGAGATGACATTTTGAGAGAAGTACAGATAGGAGTGATACTAAAGCAGAGAGAGAGGATGATAAGAACCGTACCTTGGGGCACATTGCCATGAAGCTGGCATCAAGAGGAAAAAGAACCATCCCAAGAATTGGATAGCACATGGTAGCTCAGGTAAAGGGCATTTCAGAAGGAAGTAGTGGCCACCACTAGTAAAATGCCATAGACATTAAAGAAGATGGAGAATGAGGCCAGGCCATTGGCTCAGGAAATTGAGGAGGTCACTAGTGATCTTCTAGGAAGGAGAAAGGAATGGTGGAATCATGGGAGTTTATTAAAGTCATGGATCCAGGGTTGGGAGGAAGAGAGTAAACCCTGATCATGATAATAGGCATAGAATAGGGATTATATGGAGAAAGGGAAAATGAAAACACGGGAAAAATAGGATTTAGAGGAGATAAGAGCAGACTGAATACAGAGTTAGCTGAGACTGAATTATGAATTAGCCTCTGTAACAAGGAGGAGGCATTTCATTCTTAGAGATAAGAGCAATAGATGGGAGGAGAATTTGAGAAACAGAAATAGTTGAGCTGATGAAAGGGTTGATAAGAAAAATGAAAAGATGTACATAGCCTATATAGAATTCAAGACCCTTAAAGGTTTCCCATTCACAATCCTGAAATGTACGATAAGTTTCACGGCAGGACTAACCATTCAGGTTAGCTCACGAAGGTCAGAATTCAAGTATATATTGGTTGCATGCCACATACCGAGGACTCTGTGAAAGGGCTATTGTTGGGAAATTAAAAACAATAGTAAATGTTGCATTTTGAATAATTGTGTTTATTATTGAGCTTTTTTTGGGCGGGGGGAAGGAAACATAGAACCAACTTGCTGGATGGAATTGACTACAGATCTTTTTAAGCAGAATCAAGGTGCCTTGTAGGACTGTGTATGAGAATTAATTAATGAGAATATTTTTCAGATGTCAGGCACCCGCTTATTATTACTATTAAGTGGGCACAATGTGTCCTTGGTGACATATTGATCAGTGTTATCAGTTTAAAACCTGTCAGTCAGCCTAGCTGTGAATTGTCTAAAGAAAATTCAATTATAAAGTGGTTGACTAAAATAACTCAAGCATAAGGAGGGAATGAATTACACCCATCAGAATTCATTTGCAGTATTAAGTCAGATATTATTTAAAGGATTATGTCTTCAGTGTTCACTTTAAAAATTCAAAGTAGGGCAGGCCAATTTTAGCCTGATTTAGGAGGCACACAGGTGACAGGTATTGTTTGGCTGGATTTGACTCTCTTGCCCAGCTTGATGAATATAGACCTTCTGGCCCAGTGCCTAAGCTGTGCGAATGACTGCCACATACATTTGGTAAGCTCCCCATGACTTCAGAAGTTGGGAAAAGAGTGAACAGCCCTGCAGACTCATCTGAAAAGATTTAAAAAAAAATCAGGCACCATTTGTAAAGTGTTGCTGGATGAATTCCATTTATTTTTCATTTTGTGCCTGAGAGTTTTAAAAATAACTGTTAGTAATCTCAAACAGATTCAACTTGTCAAAAATGTTTGAGGAGGAGGAGGAGAGAGCTCACTCACAGGGGGAACATTCAACCAAAGTCCACATAGCCCTGTCCTTCTAATATAATGAACATAGAATATCTCAAATGACCTATGACCTTAGAAGTTATCATAGACTTTGGTTTGCTTTATTCAGTTTGTAAAACATTTAATGATTACCTTCCATGGGCAAGGTGTTATGGTATGTACATTCTTGAAGCACAAAACTTTATACTGGATTCCTAAGAGAGCTTATAGTTTCATATTATCGTGTGTGTGTGTGTATAGGGGAGATGGTGATAAGGCATAAATAATTATAATGGAACTCAGAATATAATGAATGATACAAATGAGACCCAAAGTACTACAGGAGTTCAAAAAGGAAAAGTAATGTTTTCAACGGAGGGATAAGGAACATTTTTTATGAAGGATGTTCTATTTAAAGTGAACCCTGAATTATAAGGTGGGATAGTAAACGAGGGAGGTGAGGGTGAAGGTACAATGAAGGGCAGAAAGCAAAGGGAGAAAAACAGATGGGAAAAGATGAGGTGTATGTAGTCATGCATTCCGATGGAAGCAAGGGGTGGGGGAGGGAAGTCACAGGGAAAAGCATTTGAGAAGAAGGTAAGTTTGGGCATAATTTGGGGGCTCTTAGATGCCTGAGTGGAAGATCGAGATGAAACATTTGAGAAGTTTAATCAGGTGTGTATTCAGGTATGTAGAAGAGGGATTGGGGAGAAGAGATGCTGGAGGCAGGGAGATAAGTTAGGAAGGTATTGTGATGATCTGAATGAGAAATTGTAAAGAACTAAACAAGGAGCATTGCTCTCTGAATTGACATGAAGGAAAGATACAAAAGATGCTGTAGATGTCAATGTTTTTTATATTAGCTACTGATAGAGAGGAAGAAAAATAGATTGAAGATGCTAATAGGATGTTGACATCCTTTCCAACAACAGAAATAGTTAAATCAAGAAGAAGAGCTATTTTTTATTGGAGATTAGCTAATATACCAAGTTTGGATTTTACTTCCTTAATCATAGATGTCAGAATTTATCAGAGATGTTCTTCCTTGTGATGTCAACTTGAGAGCCATGGAGATGACATTGAAGGAGTGAATCAGTTTTTGAGGAGTGAGTGAGAGGATGTAGAAGAAAGGGGAGAGCAGGGTCCAGCAGCACACCTGCTGTTAAGAGATGAGAGAGGAAACGTGGCTGTGGCAGGAGTAGAGGAGGAACAGACAGGGAGGGACGGAGGGAGAGGAATAAAGCCGAAGGAAAGATACAGAAGCTGACGGAAGAAAGAGTTTGTAGGAAGAGAGTACCAAGGAAAATGAAGAATGACAAAATGTCTGTATTCATTAGGATCTCACTGAAAGCTAGATGCAAGAAATTCAGGGGGTACCAAGGAAAATGAAGAATGACAAAATGTCTGTAGAGTATTCATTAGGATCTCACTGAAAGCCAGATGCAAGAAATTCAGGGATGAGTGGGTGGTGGGAAGATGAAGGTAGTTGTTTAGTTCTCACTGCTATTCTCATTTCCTGTCATAACCCATCATCATGACCTGGCCTTGGCTTGAGTCTTTCTCCTCGGAGAATTATGGACAGACTCTACTAAGCAGGTGGCCATGCGATGAGGCTGTTCAACATCCCAGAATAGACTCTTCCATCTATAATTTTGGTAGAATAAGGTTGTAGTTTAAAGGGAAGATGGGATCTAGAACAGGAGAGACCTGAATATAATTGTGACGAGGATGAAGTCAGTAGAAAAAATGAAGTTGAATTACAAGAAAAAAGAACTGATAAAATTGTGTCTCTGCAAAGTCAAGAGGGGAAGAAATCAAGTCTGAGTTTGGTTCGGCAAGGAGAGGGGACATTTCTTCCTGAGACATGAGGGGGAAGGCAAACGGATTTTGAAGCAGAATGGAAGGAAAATTGGAGTACTTTAAGTTGGATTTCTTCAGTCTTTTCAGTACAATATAAAATAGTCTTCTGTGAGAATGAATGAGTGGCTAAGATATAGAGCTAAGGCCTTTGAGAATGTTTAGAATAATTGACAAGGTTGGGTGATTCAGGGTCAATGCGAGATGAACAGAATAAGGATTGGACAACCTCAAGGGGTGGATGAGGTTGGATGTCATATATTTGTAGCGACCTAGGCCATGGCTTTTTCCTGCAGTGTGTGGCAACTGAGGGTCGGTATCGGGCTTACCAGCTGAAGTTAACAAGGACTGAGGATGAATGGAGCAGGAAAGTTGATGAATAGGAACTGAGGAACCTGGGGTGGGAGGAGTCTATCAGTGATACTGTTTTTGGCTGGAGTTCATTTTTTTTAACTTTTTAAAAAATTAAGTTTATTGAGGTAACATAAGTTAATACAATTATATAATTTTCAGGTGTACATTATAATTTGACATCTATATATTCTATTGTGTGTTTACCACGCAAAGTCCAGTTTCCTTCAGCTACCATATATTTGATCTTTACCCACTTCACCTTCCCCCTACTAGGGCGCATTTTTTATGGATAAGATCATAGGCGCTGATTGCTTCGTTCCTCCATTCTCCTAGAGGCTGACGTATCGGAATTATTAGTTTCTCGAGATGGTACAGAACGGAGGAGAGTGAGCAAAAGCTGTGGCCCTGGTGTCCCCAGCCCTTCTGGGGCTCCCTCTCCCAGCTGAGGCTCATCTAATCCGTGCCCACTCTGAGCAGGGCAGGGAATGTGCACACTGGGACCTTCCAGTCCACGGGTGGGTAGAGGTGGAATTAGTTCTGCTCTGTGCTCCCCTGACTGACATAGATGTGGTGAATCCTGGCTCTTGGATGTTCGTGGCGTTGTAGCCTTCACTCCATGCCCTCGACATGTGCAGACTCCTTCTGGGAATCTGCTTCAATTTCTGTGTAGTGCTTCTCCAGGAGTTTGGGATAGCCTGAAACTCTGCTTGCATGGCTGGCCCTCTGTCACCTTCCTAGGTCTTTCTAGAGCCTATTCTCTAGAGACTAGAAACCTACCCATTGGCTGAAGTTGTGGCCTTAATAGAGTAAAAATGGCAAAGCTGCTTTTTCTTGCCAAATTGGGCCCCTTTAGATACTGATGATGGCACAGATCAGATCTGATTTCTCCTTGTTTCTTTGGACACTGAATGCTGAATTTCCCATTACTCATCTTGGGAGCTAGTATGGTAGCTGGATCATCTTCACCAAACCCAGGTGGGCCTGCTTCTTTAAGAATCTATGTTGCCGAGTCCACAATATTCCCTTGGCAAAACCTGCTCAAATGTTCATATAGAGTTGGGGAATTTAAGGTGGTGAGTTAGCAATCAAACTAGCATTTAAGACAAGACAAGAGACGTAAGATGTGAAGGAAACCAGAAGATCAGGGAACAGGAAGGTTAATGGAAAGCAGAGAAATACTAATGTGAATATCAGCGTGCATCGTGAAGTCTGGAAAGATAGCATGGAACCAAAAAAAAAAAAAAGGGAAAAATGGACCCAGCAACAGACAAAAGATGTTTAGGTGTTTATGTTCTCCCCAACACACCATTGACTCCCTGCTGGATAAGAGATTTTCTTGAGCTTGGCTTTCCTAGGGAGTTCAGCCAGAATTGGGATCAGAGTAGGAGTGAAAAAAGAAAAGGTAAATTCTGGCAAAGAATCACAAGAATCTTTCCTTAGATTAATGCTTTTCAAGAAGATGTTTGCCACTGCCCATAATGTGAGAAATAAAGCTTTAGTGAAACCAATTTATTCAATCTTGGGCTTACATGACCATGATAAATTTGTCCATTTTTCTCTTGAGTTGCTCTGTATTCCTGTAGTTTAGTCTGATGAGCAGGACAGGGCTGTGTTAGTAATTGTGTTGCATTTGTGACCTGAGTAATCTCTTTACTAGGCGCTGCTGCCACGAAGCATCTTTTGGGTGTGAGGTGTCCTGGTGTTGGCCTAAACTCCACTAGCTCTAGAAGTATATGTACCATACTAACTGTTCAGGTTATTACTTTAGTAAAAGGAAAAAGTTGTTTAAACATATAAGCGTGTCATTTTAAAAACACTTCTAGTGATTCATTTTGTTGGTTAAATATCTTATTTAGCCTGAACAGTCTCTGTATTGTTCTCAGGCATTTAACCTTCGATTATAGGTCTTGCCTTCACAAAAACTAACGTAATTTTTGAAATGCACCTCGGTGTTACCAAACCATATTGTACAAATTTAGTTGTTTTTGTTGTTTGTTTGTTTGTTTTAGGTGATGAAAACACTCTGACTTAGTAATGAAGTTGACACAGCCCTGAATAGGCATCAGGATTCTGGATTTGCATCCTAGATCAGTCTTGTCCTGGGTGATCTGGGGAAATTTGCAAAGTCTCTCGGAAATGGAACTTGTTCATCTCTTAAATGAGGATAATGAAACCTCCATCAGGGAGAAACCTGTGGTAGCCCTTTGAAAACCACAGGGTTATATAAATGTGGTGCTATTCTTGGGCTAAAACTGAAACCCAAAGCCTTGCACAGAGAAATAGGGCAGCACAGTTGGTAGTTTATAAGTTCAGAGTTCCCAACCTCTTTCCTTCCTTTATGATGTTGTTTGCTTATCCTGATGTATCCATCTGGCATAGCCCTGCTGCCATTTTGAACATCCATCCGTACAACAGTTAACTAAATTCATACTCTAAGATGTATCTCATTTAAGCCAATGTGAAATTCTGCATGTACTGCACCCTAGTGGGATCACTTTGGTTGTATTCAATCTATTTCTCATCTTACTTAGTTCAGTTTACCCAACGTTTACTGAGTGAGCATCAAATAAATGTAAGATATGGTGTATGGCATGGTCCCTGTGTTCCCAACAACTTTCCCTCTGGTGAAATGAGAATAAGCTAGCTGTAAATTTGCTATTTGAAAAGTAAAAACAGAGCTTCTAAAGTGACTTGAAGCAAATTATGTTGTAGGTAAAACGAGTTTTTACATGCCCTTTTATGATATTCTTTGCTTATGTACCGTAGCTCTCAATTGCCCAGAGGCCCAGCCCAAGCCATGTGCTGGCCCTTCACCCTTAATCCCTATTTAGCATCTACTGTCCTAGTTCCTCTAGCAACTAGGAAAGCACTAATGAATCAATTAACTATACATTTATTCAGTAGTGAACATCTGCCATGTGATGTGTTATAGGATTTGGAAGATTTTGAAGCTGAGAGGAGAGAACTGCATGAGCCCAGTTTTACTCTAATGGTGAAATTTCACATGCCAGGAATAGGACTGTAGAGGAAATTTGAGAGGGCCAGTGGAGGTGTGGGCTAGCCTCTTATAGCTGTATAATTACCCCTCTTTTGTGTTAAACTGATTCTAAAGTCTTCCTTTGTCGTTATAGAACTTCACTGATTCACTGCAAATTTAGTGAGCTATCCTTAAAGTCAGCGTTACTTTAGTTTTAATATTTTTGCCACCTTTTGAAAAATTATTTTTTTCATTTTTAAAAATGTGTTATTGAGGTATAATTAATATACAACATTACATTAGTTTCAGGGGGTACAATGATTTAATATTTGTATATATTGCTAAATGGTCACTACAGTAAGTCTAGTTAATATCCATCACCATACATAATTATAGAATTTTTTTTTGTGATGAGAAATTTTAATATCTATCTCTTAGCAACTTTCAAATATGCAATACAGTATTATTAACAGTAGTTGCCATGCTGTACATTACAGCCTTATAATTTGTTTTACAATGGGAAGTTTGTACCTTTTGACTCCCTTCACCCATTTTGCCCACCCCCACCCCCAGCCTCTAACAACCACCAATCTGTTCTATGTATCTATGAACTTGTTTGTTTTTAAATTCCACATATACACGAGATCATAGGGTATTTCTCTTTCTCTGTCTGACTTATTTCACTTAGTCTAATGCCCTCCAGGTCTATCCATGTCATCACAAATGATACAAAATTTCATTCTTTTTCACTTAAGTCTTGATTGAAGTTTGGGTAACCGAAAGGAGGGTTATGCAGAACTAACTCTATGTTGGTTTTGGATTAAAAAAATTTTTTTTGAATAGCAGTGCATCAGATATTCTGGAGATTTATTTTAAACATAATAAGGTTTGCTCATAAAGACTTGTTTTCCTCTTTTCTATAACTAATTGTGGGAAATGTCTCGCATTCTAATACAAAATTAGTTTTCACTCAGCTTCCTTGATTTCTAAGAGTTTTTCTGTATGAGAGGGCTAAGGATTGGGCGATTAGGTACTGCTGGATAAGCTGATGTAACTCAAATGTCCACAGGTAATGAGAGTTGTCTTCACCTACCTGGGAGATGCTCATCTCCAGTGGTGGCCATCAATAAACAATCCACACATTACTAAGTGTTCATTAAATTCTCTGTGGTGTCGGGTAACTAGTGGCAGTGGTGTCTGTGAGACAGCAGCAGGGTCAGACCTCATGTTCAAAGTAAGGTTAAGGTAGGGCATTGCTGTCTGTCGCTTCTCGGTATCATGCTTTCCAACAGAGTCATCACAGGGCAAGCTCCATGCACAGAGAATGTCCATATGATGCCAGCACAGCAGCTCACAACTAGAAAATTTAAGTACACAGCCATGTGTCTCTAAACAGGGCATTTGGTGTGCCCACTTCTCCCCTGACTGGATCATTCCATTACTTTGGCAGAGTATAACTACAGCTTCAATTACATTGCTTGGAAAATAAGAGGCGCCTCAGAGAACATTTTTTTCGAGACTACTTAAAGAGTTGATTAACAAAGACACCAGCAGGGACCAAATGAATACTTAGTTCAGAATAGCACTAGAAAGACTGCAAGCAGCACAAAGCAAGTGAAAGTACTTAATTAGAGTGTGTAAAACTTGACCTTTCCCGGGCACTATGACATCCTGTAGAAATGCAGTACAGTTCAATCTGGAGGCACAGAGCTCCCGTAGAGAGCCCAGCACCCTCAGGTTTGCTAAAGGCCTAATGCGTGAGGGAAAGGGAGAGCCTGGAGCTCTTTGTCTTGCACTGACTGCCACACACACTTATAGAGAGCTTCTGGGTACTGTTAGCTTCTGTAAATGCTAAAACTTGATTAAGAAATAATTTTTTTAAAACCTGAATGAACGTTTGGAGACAACTAGAATAATTTACTTTTGGGGTTTTTGTCCCCTTTGAAAAAACATTCTGTGTAATTGAATCAGGACTAGACCTTGAAGTTCACAGTGTGTTTCCCACTCTCTCCCCCACTCCACCTGCCTTCTCAGGTGAGAGGAGGGGTGCTCGAGGTAACCTCCGGCTCCATGCAGCCCTGGCCAGGGTAGTCTTGAATGTGTTCTCCTAAATTTGCACTTTACCTATATACCAGGCTGGTCCTGTGGATGCGCAGCCTGGATGTGTGTGTTCTTTAGAATGTGTGAGAGTGTGCGTCTATGTGTGTGGGAGGACTGTGCATTGGGGCAAGAGATGAGTGGGGTGGTGTAGACATTTTAGCAGCCGCCTTCCTACGGTAGAGAATATGGCTCTTAGGAACTGAGTACTGATTCATTCTCCTTTTACAATGGGGCAAATAGGATAATTTATGATGGACTCTTTCTCAGGCCCTTTTGCTCATTTCTTTTCATCTCTCCCAGTATATAGACTAAAACATTGGACTGCTCAGGGTTTCAAACCTTGACCCTCTTCACTTTTCTATTTCCACTCATTCTCTAGATGATTTCAACCTCCCTCCAGAACTCTAGACTCTTATTTTTAACTGTCTGTTTGATATTTCTTCTTGACTATCCAGTAGGTTTTCAAACTTATTTCCAAAACCAAATGTCTAATATCCCCATCCTTCTAAAACTCGCTCCTCTGGCTGCCTGACCAGTCTTTCTGTTTCCCAGACTGGGAACCTAAGACTCACCCTTGACTCTCTCACATCTTATCTTTCTCTGAAATTTCATATCCAAAGTACCAGTAAAACCTATAGGCTCCACTTTCAAAACATCCAGAATCCCTCCATTTCTCCACCTCCCCTACTAGCACTCTGGTCTAAGCCACCATCATTTCTCTTCTGGATTATTGCGATAGCTTCCAAACTGATCTCCTCCTGAGTATCTATTCCTCGAACAGCAACCAGAGTGATCCTGCCACTATATCACTCTTCTAGTCACAACCCTCTTCTTGCTTCCCTTCTTATAGTCTGAAAGCAGAAGTCCTCACAGAAGGGAAGAGGCAGGCCCTCCGTGATCTGGCCCCTGCTTTCTGTCTGACCTCACTTCCCCAAACACCTCACTTACTCCCCTCTAGGCCATCCTTGCATATTCTGTCTTTTTAGGCACATCCAGTATGCTTTTGCCTCAGGGCCTTTGCATGTGATGGTCCCTCTGTCTTTCACCTTCTGGTACTTTGCATGGTTTAGGCTCTAATTCAGATCTCTGGTTAAATGTCACCTCTTCAAGAAGGATTTCTTGGACTTGCCTATATAAAATAACACATTAATAGTCTCCTTATCCTACTGTTACCTCTGCCCCTTACATTCTTTTATTTTTCTCCATAGCACAGACCACTGTGTAACTTAATGAACCAAATTGTAGAGGAGAGGGGCAGGCATTGCACCTGGATGCTGCCGGCACTCCCAAGTCTTACTGAAGAAGTGGGAAGGGGTCTTAGTCTTTCTTTGTCGAATTTATTTCATTTAGCAGAGTACTCTCTAGGTCTATCCATGTTGTTCCAAATGGTAAGATTTCACTTTTTTAAGGCCGAGTAATATTCCATTGTATATATGTACCGCATCTTTATCCAGTTGTGTGTTGATAGGCACTTAGGTTGCTTCCATATCTTGGCTATTATAAATAGCGCTGCAGTGATCACAGGAATGCATATATCTTTTGAATTAGTGTTTTGGCATATGATTTCACTTAAATGTGGAATCTAAAGAACAAAATAAGTGAACAAATAAAACAGAAACAGACTTACAGATACAGAGAACAAACTGGTGACTGCCAGATGGGGTGTTGGGGTCTGCACAAAAAAAGGTAAAGAGATTAAGAAGTACAAATTGGTAGTTACAAAATAGTTACAGGGGTGTAAAGTACAGCATAGGGAATATAGTCAATAATACTGTAATAACTATGTATGGTGTCGGGTGGGTACTAGACTTATTGGGGAGATCACTTCGTAAATTATATACATGTCTAACCACTATGCTGTGTACCCAAAATTAACACAAAATAAAATTGAATTTCAACTTTAATTTAAAAATAAAAATTAAAAAATAAGTAAAGGGGAGAAAGAGGAAGGGGTATTGAAAGAGGAAGGACACACTATAGAAGAGAAAAGCTGGCATTCTGATGCCACTTGGCTAGCAGTGTCAAAGTTGCCTTATTGAACCAATTTGCTAGCATAATATCTTTTGTGAATAATTCTGTTAACACAACTACTGGTAAAGATTAACCATGATTTATATGAAGAAATAAAGTCTAGAAATTTACAGTTTAGGGTTCATGGCTTCAGATTTTTACTGAGAGTCTTATATGAGTTAAGCAGCTCCCTGATTCCTATGATTCAATCTTCTCTGTCCTTCTGCTTCTCTCTGTGTCTGCTTTTGTCACCTACTTACAGCCCTACCCTTAGTTCTGTCCTCATTAAGAAAGGCTATTTGCAAGTTGTACAAATGAGGATGTTTAAGATACATTAGCAGTTAATTAAAGCTTCTCTGCTGCTGTTACATGGCGAACAGGGTAAAGACCATTGACGCTAAAGAGGCTGGAGCATTGTTTGCTTTAAATAAAAATGAGCAACTGAGAGCAAGATCATGGAAGATTTTTCTATTTGTGAATCTTTGTGTGCTTGTACACAAGAGGACAGGCTTAATTTTTAAAAATATGCAATGTAGAGATAGTATAGTATGTAATTATAAACAATGAAATATGTTCAGGGGCTTGGTTTGTGGTATTTCCAACTGAGAAGTAGAAGCTGTTCTAAAATGGAACAATTCTCACCAGCCCTAAAAATAGAGGTTAACTCCTCCTTCACCCCCCAGACCCCATTTCCCTGCCAGTTTTCCAGTTCTCACCAGCCCTAGCCAAGGCTACAGAATAGGAATCAAGCCAGCTCCCTGGGCAGATCTCTTTAACAACCAGCATTGCTATTTGTGATTTTTTTTTTAAAGCAAAAATTCATATCAGCGAAAAGATTAATTAAACCTTTGGGAATGATAGTGTTTCAAGTGCTCATTGCCTTTTTACATATAGTGCACACCTAAATCACTTTAACTATTTTTTTTTAATGTGGTTTTTGATTCTTCAAAAAGATAATTGATGTATTCATCATAGTGCACAGACCTTCGTGTTCATTCTGACGGAGGCCAGGTGGGACGAATGTGAGATGCCAACACGGCTTCAGCACGCTGGCACCCAGAGTGAGCTCAGGGGGCTTATGAGCAGGTTTATTGAGTATTCACTGCCCTAATGGAGCATAAAACTGGCTATATTGTACATAGTCAACTTCAGAAAACAACTGGATCGACCCATATTCCACTAGGAACACTAGGGGGTGGGATTCGGTATAATTCAGGACTTTTGAAGACCCCACACCTCCACCAGAAATTCACTGACAGTATGTTATTTAGCCAAAATTGAACTACCAGGATTTAGAAATATCTGGAATTTCTCCTGAACATAATTTAAACAGGCCTAATGGGTAGTAAGTAGTGTTAAAGCAAGTGATGTTTGGTATGAAACTTGGTAGGCTCAGAAAGCCTGTTTAACAATTTTCTAACAATTAATTTCAAGGATAAATCTCGTAGGCTTTCTATGCTGACCCTTCTATATGAAGTTAAATGATGCCCTTGAAGAGATATATACAAATTAAATCTTAGATCAGATTATGCTTTTAATACATTTTAGGTTAATGTTTTTGGAAGATTTATAGGAGCTCTTCAGGTTAACACTAAGTTTCTAAGTTTCTGAGGCTTTCACATATATATCAGGAATGACATTTAATTATCCTATGGAACGTCGAAGACAAGGATCTAATGTGCAAAGGGAGATCCACGTTTTGTGGGGCCTGACACATCAAATTTTGGAGGACCGCTTAAAGAAAAACAAAGTTATGTACAAATGGAATCTTTAGAATAAGAAAAGAAATTACAGCAAATTACAGATTAAAAAAATTCTGACAAATACTATTATTGTCATATAATATTCAGAAAAATTATGTAATGTTTTAATGAATTACCTCCATTGTTTTTTGAAAAACATTTCTGGCTGCATAGTCCTTGATCACTTCATACAACAGTATTTTATGTAATATTTTCTACAGAGAGCTTAGAAAGATGATTGTCTTCCCTCTATCAAGGTTAATTGGACTTTGTTTTTTACTGCTAGTTTAGCAACATTTTAGATTTTATTAGTAATGTTATATACATTTTTTTAGCATTGCTGTCAAATTAGGGAAACTCGATCAAATTTCCTTCACTGTAAATATCTTTCGGCAAGATTTAGAAGATTTTTCCATAGGCTGATTTCTGGCTCTGAAAACTTATTTCAGCTCTTGTTTCCTCCTCCTCTACCTCATGCCTTTTTGGTGCTGGGCAATGTAGGCCACATTTATTTTTCAATCTCTGTCCCTGCATCTTTGGGTCATGACACGGGGAATTGTGACAGTGTGTGGCGGGAAAATTCCCAGAAGCCATTTCTCTACCAGGATTCCTAGCAATAACTAACCTTATATGGAAGCACATATATGTATTCTGTGAAATCCTAATTAAGTGTACTCCCAGCTCAGCTGCTCCTTAGCTGGGTTTCAAAATGCCCACAGATGTTATCACACCACCTGGCAGGTGTATGTGTTTGACAGGGTGTATGAAGAAGGAAAAATTGGAATAGAAAGAAGCGATCTTAATGGTAGTGGTAATAGATCTCACTTTTGGAGAATTTATAAAAACGTTAAGTCTCTATGAACACGTTAATAGGGCTCCTCTCAAGTTCTTAGAAGAGGCCCAGGCAAGTGAGTCCTGAAGCTTAAGCTTCATTATCATCACAGTAAATCTGCCTTTGCTAATATGTATTAATTCATCAAATCCATCACCAAGAGTGCTCTCCAGAGTAAGAATATGGCATTTTTCCTTACCAGCAACTCAAACCCCCAGGGTCACATTCAGTTTTCATAATTTAAGCATGTGATTTAACATCTCCTTGTGTTTAATGATGCCGTCTCACTCCTGGTAGCACTACCCTTCCCTTTACTAAAAAAGTACTGGGAGAGAAATTTTTCTTTTTTTTTTAAGTGAGGGTATGCAAATGTTAGGCTAACTGGGCTTGCAATGGAATTAACACCCATTCATTCCTTTGGGTTAGCTCAGATGATCAATACCATAAACAGCACCTTTATATATTCCTTCCACATTAGCTTTTCTGGTGATTTTTGTTTTATACTCAACATGGGATATGCATATCTGTTAGTTGGACTTCTGTTGGAATCCTGTTTGCTAAATGCTTTCTTACAGTAGTGGCATTGTTGGGCTAAGTGAGTGTCAGATTCATTTTGTGCAGAAATAGCCAGTCAAGTATGCCCCACCTGTTTTCATTCCATGGCAGGAATTAAGATCTTGATGCATGAATGTGTACATGTCTTTACGTCAATCGGGACTGGCTGATTTGCACATGTTACACTAATTAGTGGTAGGATCCAGAAAGGTTTCATGATTTATCTTAGTGATTGGAAATTGATAACATTTCAGGAATTATGTAAGAATTAGCATCATTTTCTTAAATATTATTCATGTACTTTCATAATTTGATGGCAAAGAACAATACCTAAAAAAAATTAGTTTACTCTCATTAATTCACTAGGTATCACTGAAGGGTGATTTTTAAGAGTCTTGGTTAATGAGGTAAATGTTACTACTATTTAGATCTCCAAAGAAAATGTGATTATAAACTACCAAAGAGCAAGAAAAGCTACCATTTACATTTAAACACCTGAGATTAAAAGTAATAGTTTGTAGATATTTGCAGTATGTGTCAATGGTGTACCCCTCAACATTTGATTCTTCATTTAAATCAAGAACTGTTAAAACTAGAGGGATTGTTTTGCAGTTATTTGTACATGTTCTAATTAATAACACCCGAATGAAAAAATTACCAGATCTTTACGTTTGAGAGTCTCCAAGGCAACATGCCCAGCCCATACATTCCAACCTTCCATAGAGCCTCAACTTGTAAATGGGAATGTGCGGGCAAAGATTATAAGGCATTAGAGAAGAGCTTTCAACATGGAAGAAACACTGAAATGAGTAAATTGAAAAAAAGTATAGAAAATGGAGACAAGAAAATGTCAAAAATAACCATGTTTACTATGGGATGGTGTTATATTTATGAATTAAGAACAGGATGCTATAATAAAGGAGCAATTAAAGAATAGACAGGAGGTCTTGTAAATGAAAACATACTTCGCCAAAATTTTGAAAATCAAAGGAAGACTGGGAAAATAATTCTTCTAAAAAGTAAATAAAAAAGCAAATGTGGAAAATAGATGAAAGATGAAACTAGGAGATCAATCCGTGAGGTTCCAATTCGATATGAATTCTAGAAAGAGAGTCCATCAAAAAAAGGAAAAAATCTAGAAGTAACATCAAACAAAATCAAAATATATATATTTTTGAACAATCAGAATTCAGAAAGACGTGTTTCTGAAGGATACACTGATTGCCTTAATATATGTTGGTAAAATCTAGACCTAAGAAAACCATTACAGAATTCCATAACAAGAGGTGGGAGAAGAAAGAAACAGAAAAGACTTTATAATAACATCATTGGATTCTGGAAAACACAGGAACAATGCCTTTAAAATAGGGTGGAGGGTAGTCATCTTCAACTTAATATTTCATACCCAAGCAAATGATCAATCGAGTATGAGATAAAAGAATGATATTTTCAGGAAAAGTATTTAAAAAGGTGAGATAGAAGATACATTTCTTGGAAAGTTACTAGATGATGTGCTCCAACAAAATGAATTAGTAAATCAAGAAGAAGACATAGGTCCTGTAAGAAAGATAATGCAACACTAAAGAAAGAAAAAGGGAGTCCCATGATAACAGCTGTGTAGCAGAGTTGGGTAGCATGACTTGGAGGTAACTGAGGAAGGATGCTAGAGAAAAAAATGGAGTTGTAGAATAATGTTGATTTGGGGAAAAAACATCTTTCTTATAGCATATTGTGAACATTAAGGATGAATGAGTTGAAAACTATGTGAGAAAATTGGGCCATTGTTATCTCTAAGGGATATACAAAGTTGGTTAAATTAATCGTAATCACAGTAAACATCACTGAGAGTTTTAAGTATATTTGGTTAAGCTTATCAACCAAATCAGTTGATAAGTTGAAAATAGCTATCCTATAGTTCATTAAGTTCAACCCTTGTAGATAACTTGAGAAAGATCTATGTGTTGTCTTCTTTTTCATCTTCTCCACCTTCATTGATTATTTATCTTGTTTTTCTTATAGAGTTCTGCTTAACTTGTGTACACACACACATACACTCACAGAAAGAGAGAAAGAGAAGAGAGATATTTTAAGGAACATCTAAGGAGGAATGGTAAGTCTACAGTTTGGCAGGCCAGCATGTCGGAAATTTAGATAAGAGTCAATGTTGCAGTTTTGGGTTCAAAATGCAGACGGCAGACCAGAAGGCTGAAAATTCAGGCAGTTTCTATGTTGTAGTCTTGAGGCAGAATTATTTTTTTGGTGGGGTGGGGTGGGGAACCACACTCTTTGTTCTTAGGTCTTTCAACTGACTTGATCCAAATTATGGAGGTTAATCTGCTTTCTTTAAAGTTTACTGATTATAAATGTTAATTACATTCATAAATACCTTCACAGAAACATATTAGGCATAGTGTTTTACCAAACATCTGTGTGCTGAAACCTAGCCAAGGTAACACATGAAGTTAACCATTACACCCTGTTAAGTGTAATCTATGTCTTAGTGTGGGCTGCCATAACAAAATACCATAGACTGGGAGGCTTAAGTAACAGGAATTTCGCTCACATTTCTGGAGACTGGAAGTCCAAGATCAAAGTGCCAACAGGGTCAGGTGTCTAGTGAGAGTTCTCTCGTCAGGTTATAGACAGCTGCCTTCTCACTGTGTTCTCATGTGGCCTTTTCTTGGTGCATACACATGTGTACATGTAGGTGGGGGGCAGGAGAGATTGGAGGAGAGGTTGGGGGAGGAGACGGAGGAGGGAGGAAGAGAGGCGGAGGGAGGGAGAGAGAGAGGGAGAGGGAGAGAGGTGAAGCAAGCTCTCTGGTGTCCATGAGGGACCACCCTTGTGGCTCTTCTAAAACTCTCAAAGTCCCCATCTCCAGCTACCATCACATTATGGGGTAGGGCTTAGACATATGAATTTTTGGGGGGGAGGGCGGGGACACAATTCAGTTCATAGGAAACAAAATGCAAGTTAGTTCTCATTTTGGGAAAATGAAGCAAAAGTTCTTGTGAAACTTCTGAGTAAGTCTGTTTTTTTGTTTGTTTGTTTTAGTACCTTTCATAGCTCTAGTTTTGCTGATTAGGAAAAAAGTTAGAAAAACTTATATCTTATGGGCTAGCTCCATGATGTTTACTCATCCTGTTTAAGTGTCTTGTTCAAATTTGGTTCTGGAAAGAATTTCACACTTAATCAATTTAGTCAGATTGATAGCTTTGAGAGAATTTCACAGTGTATGAAATAGATATGTGTAGGACATTTGTCCTCCTTATATTCCTATTACGTAAATTTAGGAACTCATTGTTATTATTTTACCTACTGGAAATTTTGGGTGTAAATATGCCTGGATTGGGTAACAAGGTTATTCATTTAGGAACTTTTTTTTTTCCTATAGAATTTAGTCAGATTGATAGCTTTGAGAGAATTTCACAGTGTATGAAATAGATATGTGTAGGACATTTGTCCTCCTTATATTCCTATTACGTAAATTTAGGAACTCATTGTTATTATTTTACCTACTGGAAATTTTGGGTGTAAATATGCCTGGATTGGGTAACAAGGTTATTCATTTAGGAACTTTTTTTTTTCCCTATAGTCCTCCTTATTTCGTTTACTGGTTCTTGGTATACTGCTTTCTAAGGATGACTGGTTAGAGTGGCATGGAGTAGGTTTTAAGTCTTGGTGAGTGTATTTTAACTTTAAGGTGACATACATCTGGATTGCAAATAGAAACTAGTGATTGCTTAGGCAAGCATCATCTGCTACAGCAACTAAATATGTGTTCAGCTTGTAGTCAGTGCTGAGGACCCTAGCATTATTACACAGCCCGTGGAACAGAGAACAATCTCCTGACCTTCCAAGAGCAGAGAAGTTCTCACATTCTCTGAGTTGCTAGGTCTTTCTAAGACCACAGAGTCTTCTCATTTTGACATATCTTTTTGTCTTCAGTGACTATTTTGATTCTTTTATAATAGGTCAGCAGCTTAAACAAGGAAGCTAGATCCTGGTGCCAGGTTGGCAGTTCTTTGATAAATTTTCTCCTGGTCTTCTCTATCAGGGAATTTCTACCCGTGCCTTTGATATCTGTCTTCTAATCATTAAGAAGTGGGAATGGAGGTAAAATTTTAAAATAATCTTGCATGGCCCCTCATTTTTGAGGCCTGATTAAACCATTTGAAGCAGTTGGTTGTTTTTTTTCCTGAAAACTCTGGAAACAGGAAATCCAAAATGTCTCTAATTTTTTTTCCTTGTTAAGAGATTCTTATGATCAACTAGATCTCTCCTGTTTTAAATTAAGCCCATTTTCTTCTTTATTCTACATTAACATAGAATCATAGCCCCAATGAACTTTAGAGCTGAAGACAATTCTTTAGAGATCATTTAACCAGTCTCTCTATTTGACACAGGAGACATAGAAGTATAAAAAAATTCACATGACTTGTTTAAAGTCATAGGGCAGTACTCAAAGCTTGACTTGATATATGATAATTGCTTCATATATTACATGTTAAAATTTTCTGGAAGAAATTTCTGACAGAATTCATATCTTCATTGGTTCATTTATTCTTTAGGCTAACATTATTAAAGTACCTTCTATGTACAGGGCATTCTGCTCAGCATAGGAAATGCTAACATGAGTAAGATGAGGCTCTAGACTGTTGACTCAGAGTAGCCCCTCAATATTTTCTTCTGTAGAAGCACCATAATGAGTGAGAGTAGCACTTACCTCTGCTAGGTTTTTAAGCGGTGCTGACTGACTCCTGCTCTGAGTTTAGGAAGATGAGCTGGAGTTAATTCAGTCAGAGGTATTAGGAAAGGACATCGTGGACAGGTGGAATAGCATGTAGCGAAAGTAACTCAGGAGAGCTCATGGGGTTCCAAACAGCTTGGCATGGCTGGGATTAGGTAGGCCCGTGAGGACACGTGGGAGGTAGGCAGGACCCATGTCTTCAAGGACATTGGATGCAGAAGAAGCCACCAGGAAGCTTTTGAAGGATTGTAGGTGGGGGATAATATGAAATCATATTTGCTTTTCAGAAGGATCAGTGTGACAGCATGGAGAATGACTCTGAGAGCAGAAGCTGGGGTGCAGGGAGTATAGGAAAAACAGCAGTTTAGGTGGGAGCTGATGGAGGTAAGTAAGGGCACCAGAGCTGCGTGGTTGAATCAACTGAATATAGGAGAAGAAAGTGAGGTGAGTTGATGATTATGGTTTCAATCTTGAACTTGCTGATTGTGGGAAGCTTGAAAAATGCCCGAGTGAGATGTCCAGTGGGCAGTTGGATATGCTGGTCAGGAGCTGAGTACATGAGTCCTGGCTAGAGGCACAGGTTAGATGATTGGCTATGTAGAAATGTCATTAGAACCTGTGTGTTTTTAGTGTCTTTCCACCATCCCAGAGTTTCTAGATCCTCTGTATTGGCTTGGGTATTTCCTCTCTTCCCCTCTTTTTTGAGAGTTAAATCAAGATAATTTCCTTATAACATAAACTTGTTTGAGTCCAAACAGGTCTGCTTTGAAATGGTTTTATTTTTCTATAATCACAGCCTTCGACCATGTCATGTCGAATTGTTCTTTGTTATCTTTTAATGTTGTCGTATATATATCCCAGAGTTTTCTGGTCACTCTAGGTATCTAAGAAAGTCCAGCCCAGTCTGGTCCAGTTGAATACTTCAAGCTGATCTCTGGCTTGGGGCTCACCTTTCTCCTGTCCTCCTATGTGGTGCCCAAGGGCCCAGTCTGAGGGGCTTGGCATGTTAGCAACATGGTCTACTTATTCTCACTTGTTCCTACTTTTCATGACTTGTAATTTTTTTATTGTATGCCGGACATCTAGGAGAGTCCTCATAGGGAATCTGGTTTCTGTTGTCTTCTTTGAAGGAGATTGGATTTTCTTCTGGCCAGTAGTTAAATTTCCTGATAAATGCTCTTGATCCTGTTAGACTTGGTTTTATTCTTTGTTAGAACTGCTCTGTTTTAGGTTTTGTTCCGAGTCCTAGGACACGATCCTTACTAGAGAGTGATGTTTTCTCCAAAGGTGTGGACTTTCTATGGCTTTAGCTGAATGCCAAGGAGTTTGGTGAGGTGTCTTCATGCTGGCTGCCACAGAGCTGCAGTGTCTCTCAGCATAGTGCAACATCTAGTATCTTTGCTCATCTCTCAGCCTTGTAACAGCTATCCTCTGCTAGGCCTGGCACAGTCTCACTCTGTACCTGTACAACTCAGCCCTTAGTCAAGAGCCTATGGGAGACCACCAAACTTCTGGGTCTGTCTCCTGGGAGTTTCCCTCCCCCCTAGTTCCCAGCCCCACAAATTTCAGTCTCATTAGCGGCGGCAAACTCCAATCTCTGTCTCCTCAGCTCGGGACACAGTGTTCTGCTTGGGTTCTACTTCCCTGTGCCAATTCTGGAAAGTGCTCCCGGCAAGAAGCCAGGGCAAACATGGGCTCGCCTGGTAGGCTTTCCTCCTCTCAAAGATTACTGTTTTCTATTGCTTGTTGTCTAATGTCTGAAAACAGTTGCCATTCCATTTAACTTTACTTGTTTATGTCAGGAGAGCAAATCCAGTTCCAATTATTCTGTCATGACTGGAAATAGAAGAAACATTCTCTGTTGAATGCATGTTAGAGTTACATAACCGATTCTCCGTCACCTGGCATTCTTTTATCTATCAGATCTATGCCAGGCTTGGCCTTTCAGTATTTATGCGGCTCTTCTTTCTTGGCTCTAAGACTATTATTTCTCCTTTATTTTCTCACCTTTACCCTTTTTGGATTCTTTCCCTTTTTGCTGTTTGCCTGAATTTAAGAAATGGGACATTGTAGCACCTAGCACACACAGTTCTGTGCATATAAATGTGAACTACTTTTTCAGAGTGTGAAATATTCTTCCCAATTTGGAGCCGGACTTCAGGCCTCTTAAATTGCTTCCCTGTTATCTTCAGATTTTCCCTCTTCCCCAGAAAGCTCCCCATGAATCATGGAAGAGGCTTTCTGGAGAAGCTTAGGGGCCTCCTTCCTCCCTTTACAGAACCTGATGTCAGTCTCACCTCTGAACACAATGCTTTTGGGGATGATTGAAAGTTTACTCCCCACTGAGAAGGAGCACTAATACCATGGTAATTATTCATTGCCCAGGGATGGAGTGGTCTGAGGTCCTTACATTAGTGTGATGCATAGTTTTATATCTGGTTATAATCACAGCATTTTTATTTGAAGCAAGCTCATCATGGCTCAACAGACTTTACCTTCATTTGCCACCTTTCCATACTTAAAATTTACTTTTGTTCTTTTTCTCCCTTTTAGCATCAAAACAATCAGATGCTTATATATTTTCCAAAGCAGAAAACCGAGAATGAATTACAATGAAAATTGCTGCCAGTTTTGAAGCTTTTCTTATAAACACAAACTTAGTCTAATGTTTTTGACTGACACTTTTCAATAAATAATGAAATTATTGTGAAATAAGTTAGAATTAGCTATGTCTGTCTGCATATTTTAGTCTCAGAGTGTTTTAATTAGATACTTTGATGTATTACGTATAATTATATTTACCTTTAATTTGTCATGAAAATGACATCTCCAGAACTAAGTTCCATAGTGTATTTTAGAACAGACCACTAGGGAAGTACATTTCATCTTCTGGGGTCCTGTTTCTGCTCTCCCTTACCATTATTAAAGTCAAATCAATATTTTTTTTAAGAAAAACAAATCTGGTTGTGCCTAACTTGTAGACCCTTAGATGACAGCACCACAATTAACACCATGGTCCTAGTCAGTGTCCGTATTAATAGTTCAGGTGTCTTGTGGGGGACCATCACATCTGCTCTGTAGTGGAAAAGAGATTATTTCTAAAGTCTGTGTACAGAGAACCTTGTGGCCATACATAGAGGCCCTTCAGTTGCTGAGGGTTTCGCTAACATGGCAATAAGTGTCTCAGTGTAAAGCAGAGGTGGCACAGAGTAGCTCTGGGAGGAGTTTGGGGTCCAGGATGCAGACCAGCATTCCTGGGTATAGATAGAGCTGCCCACGCTGCAATTAGAGTGTCACATGAAAATATATGGTTTTTAAGTCACCAGGGCCCATGATTTCTGGTTACTGGCTGAACTCAGTTTCAGATTATCATTCTTTTGTCTCTCCTTTTGCATGTAAGTTTTTTCATGTATTTATTCATTCTACCCACATTTACCAATCACTGTTTACTATTCACTATGGCAGACACTGGGGATATAGGCCTGACAAATAAATTGTTTAGTAAATGGACCATAAAACATAGTATAAATATTCTGATACAGTTTCGTGAGCATTGAGAGATGCAGTTAAACCCAGACTACAATGGAGGGGAGCTCATGGAAGGCCTCTGAGCCAAGCCTTGAAAGAGATAGGATTCAGCTGGGCAATGAGGGGGTGATGTGCTTGGTAGAATGGCATTCTAAGCAGAGGGAACCTGGGAGAACATGGCATGCTTGCGAAGCTATGCAGTTCTGTATGCTTGGACTACACAATCTAAAACAGGGTAGACGTGTCATGGGGGACAGTGAGAGATAGAGCTGGAGAGGTAGGCACACACCAGATCTTGAGGAGCCATCAACTCTACCATCTTCTTTCCACCATTCATCGGTTTACTGTGTGCTCTTTACTGAGTATGTAAACTTCAGCTTTGTTGACTGAATCGTCATGAATTCTCATTTAGTAAAGCTTAATGTTTTTTAAGTTATTTTTGAGAGATGGAGTTAAAGCCCACTAGTAGTGTAAGCACATGCTGGTAGTAAAATACAATCTCTTTGTCAAGGGCTGTATTAATATTTCATACTTCAACTACAGGTCTAAATTGAAGGGATTATTTGGATACTAGGCTCTCAGTCAGACCATATCTCAGAGGAGTTGGGGTAGCGATTGTCCTGGTTTGGACCCAGACCCTCTTTTTCTGCTATTATCCAGTCCTCAGTTACTCCCATCTGCTTCTCTGCTCTTCGCTACTGTGGGCCACACCCGTCTATAATTTCCTTCTCTTATTTTTTCATCAGTGCTGACATTTCAATTGTAATGAGTTTCTAATCTATCTATAATCACTCAAAGATCAGTCTTAGATTTAATTCATTATCTGTCTGTCAGTCTAGCTATTTTGGTTCGTAATTATTAACTATATAATCCATGTAAATGCTAGGGGTGTAACTTTTTGCCAGTACTAACATGACATCTCAACTCTTTTCAGTGTGTTTTTTTTTTCCTGGTTTTGGTGGGAGGGGTCCTATGGAGATCCATCATTTGTGCTGGGGGGGAAAGAATGAGCTGTTGCCAATTCTGGTGTTCATGATTAAACATACCTGGTTCTTTGTCTCTCAGCTATGGCAAATGAGGTCAAATGAATTAGGTTTGCATCCATGGTGAAATTTTGCTCTGTAACTCTTTCAGACTTACTCAGTTTTGGGTTGAACTCATAGTAACTCCACTGACGATAATCATTTAACTATCCAGAAGACAAACAGAGGAAGGAAATAGTGTAGATAATTTTGAAATCACATAATTAACCTTTGGTCTATAGATCATTAACTTTTAACCATCATTGTTAGTATTTCAAATTTATATCACCAGCATCTTTACCCTGAACCAGCAAATGTCTGTTAAGAAAACTACATTTGGCATTTTCTTACATATTTGTCTAGAAAAGTTGTTTCCAAAATGTATTCTGTGAAAAGCTAGTTCTTAGGGACGTCAATTGGTATCAGTAGAAAAATTGGTTCTGTTGTCAAATTAGTATGGAAAATATTTGGTTAAACAAAGTTAGTCAGGCTTGTTTACTGTAATTCTTTTGGAGCTTTTAATATGCTAATGTGCATTGTGAACTTCCAAGGCCAAAAAAAAAATAAAAAGATATAGTGATTCTCAGATTCATTTTTCTAAGTAATTTTTTGGAGGGGGGGGGTAATTTTCAAAACTAACATTGTGTGTGTGTTGTACGGTACTATTAGCACAACTGAGGTAAATTGGGAAACTCTGATCTTGGAAAATTTAAATATACAGGTATCTCGCTTTTTGAAATTTCTCTTTACGTGACTTCACTTTTACAAAAGACTTATACTAGTACCTATTTCTGCTACCTGAAAGAAATTCGAAGAGGATTTTCATTTTTATGAGAAGGTGAAAGCGAAAATAGTGTTATGTGTCCTAAGGTAATTACTTCTTCGCTTTGCACCATTTGTGCTTTCAAGAGGTTTCATAGGAATGCTCTCCTCTCAGGTCATGTGTGATACTTGCATTGCTTTCTCATTTAGAGACAAATGATATATGTACAAACAGAATAGTAAGGGAATTAATAAAATCCTGATATATTAATCTTTGAATAGAGGCTCGATAACAAAATATGCAGAGGTGGATCCAGCCAAATGGGTTCTCATTTATTCATTTATTATTCATTCAACAAATACTGATGGAGTCCTCCACTATGAGACAGGCACTATGCTGCAGGGAACAAGACAGCATTAATGAGTGAGATAAAGGTGTAAAAGACTGGACACCTCAATAGATAATGAAAACAGCTGGTGGTAAGTACCTTTATATAAGTGACCATAGCTGTCAGAAAGAATAACAGAGTGGGGGCTTCTCTGGCTAGAGTGGTCAAAAGGCCTAAGTAGGTGATGTTTAAATTGAGACTTAAAGGATGAAAAGATGCTTTTCCCTTGAAAATCTGAGAGAAGGTTAGAGGACTAGTAAGTACAAATACCCTGAAGTGGGAAAGAATGTTTGAGGGGCTGTCAGGGCATAGTGTGGTTGCAGACTAATGGGTGCATAGCATGAGATGAGGTCAGAAATGTAGATAGACTATATAAGGCCATGCGAACTGAGTTATGCATCTAACTTTTATTCAAAGAAACATGGGAAGCCTTTGTAGAGTTTTGAGGAGGGAGACATCATAACCTGATTTACATATTGAGAAGCTCATACTGACGGCTGAATAGAGAGAATTGTAGGGGAAGGACTAGCAGTATAGAGGCCAACTGGAGGCATGTGCAGGCCCAGGTGAGCGGTGGTGAAGGCTATCTCGGACTAGGGTGAATTTATGGAGAGCATTAGGTAAATTTGAGACATACACTTCAGTAAAACCATTACATCAATATAAACATTAATGTGGCAAAGGCATATATTGAGTTGCAGTATATTTCTAAACTTGAAAAGGGATACACATTTTATTTCATTTCTTTCTGGTCTAAACCATTCCAGTTTGGACTTCAGAGGGAGCTGCAGACCTCTCTACCTTCTACAGCCCTTTCTTAGTTCCCTGGGAAGAGGAGAGTCATTATGAATAATCAATTGGATTTAAGGTAGGATAAGGGACAAAATATTAGTCTGGTAGCTTTTAGTGTTGTAGGCCACTTGTACCTGCCTCAGACTTAGACAAAAAAAAAAATATATTCCATGTGGTCTGTCCCTTGGGTATGCCATTTATACATGTCTCTTCCAAAGGGGCCATGAAAAGCATTGTGAGTTACAGCACAATGATTTCATCATTGTGGATGTTGATTCCTGGTTAAGTATCATCCCATCCCATTATGGCTAACATTAATGAGATCATCTATTAAAAAAAAAAAAACCTGAAAATGAGGTAGTGTGCAAACCTATAGAAGTATGACTTTCTCCAGATAATTAAAATAGAGTAGATAATAGTATGAAGCCAATTGATTGCTCATTTAGAGGAGAGGAGGGCAGACTAGAACAGCACTTCAGCCTTTTTGTGTCATGGCACATGTAGAAAATGATAGCATTTATGCAGCACAGTGGAGTGAGTAGACCAGGCTATTCACAGCTGGAGAAGAAAAGAGTCAGGGCTCAGCCCCCTTGGGCACTGCCTGGCTGTCTCAATGGGGAAAGGGATCAATGTCTGGCATATTAGTGACCCATTTGCTGCCCACCAGGTGTACTAGTTGAAATGTTCTAAGCTGGAGGATTCCATGAAGAAAAAAACTAAAGATATCCCAGAAAATGGGACTCAAAAGTCAAATTTCCAGGTTTGGTTTTTATTCTATAGGAATAGTTACAGCCAGCATTATTCAGTCACTGACATTCTCAGTTTGGGAGTGGCCTCTTGTAATTAGTATTTTTTCTTGTCCATCTCAATCATCAGATAATTCTGTTTTGAATTGAGGATTCACATCTTTTTTTTTTTTAAGTCACTTGCTCTGTGCAGAACTTGGGGATGTGCGTATGAAAAGGGGATACTGTTTCCAAGTTCCTGGGCTGGAGGAGAGAACTTCTGGAGAACTTCACACTTAAGACTTTAAGTCCAATGCAAGACTTGCTGCTTTTAGGGGGACTTTAGCTGTGAGGAAGTATACATGGTAGTTCTTAAAGCTAGTACCTCCAATTGCTGAGTAACTGAAATACCCAGTATGGATTGGTATTGTTAATATTAGTAATAATAACGGCAGTCAGTTATTTCGGCAGTGATGAAGACTAAAGTGTACCTGATTATAGCTTGCTGATAGTTTGTCATTTTGTGATGCAGAAACTCAGCCTCCACATGGTTAAGGGAGAGGAGGTTGACCTCTTTCTGAAAGAATGCTGCTAGAGTCCACCCTAAGGGCCCTCAGAGGGCTGGCAATTGGTGTGGGTGGCAAGTGGCTGGCTCCAATGAAGAGAAATGACCCCTCTCTCTGGGATTCTGTTGCCACTCACTCTTGTTTCAGATAGTTTTTGTCCACATTAAGGAGGTGGTGTCTGTGTAGCGACTTCTCTCCATGAGCTTTAGCATCGTTATCTAATGTCAGGAAAGTCTTTGGGGGATAGGATAAGAAGGATGTGCCTGGAGGAATCCTTGTCCTTCCCACATTGGTAAGCTTTTGGCTTCAGGCAAAGGCCAAGTGAGGGGCTGAGGTGCAAAGCCACTAGAGTCACTGCCCAGGTGCTGTGTGCCTGAGGATTTCTGTGTCAGGATTCTGTAAATCTAGTTGACAGGATTTTCTACTTTCCAATTAAATCTGTAAAGTGTTGACATCTCTCTTACATATACAATAAGGAGAGGGGAGGCAGGCAGCCCTGAAAATGGAAACAAAAAGTCAGTTTTTAAAATGTGAAATCTGCAGGCAGGAATTTTCCTTTCCTCTATGTGAAAATAACATCAGGAACTCGAGCACACCAGCAGGATCTCATGGGATAGCTTTCATTGCCTCTCTCTATTCTCAGTATTTCCCACTTAATAGAAGCTTCCAAATGTGTCTAATGGCCACGTGTACCTCTTTGGCTACCCTAATGGCACCTTCGTTAAAGATTTATCCCAAAGAGTCATTAATAGTTTAGAAAAAGATTTCTTTTTGCTGAACTTATGTTATGAAATAACTTAAACTATTTGACATATCTAATGAGAAGTCCCTGGAATGCGGTAGGTTTTCTCTTTCCACTTTCCATAAACAGCAAATGAAAACAAGAGGAAACTGTTGAAGCACACCTAAGCCTGTCAAAGGAGAAGGCAGCGTCATGGTCACTGGGCACCCTGTCATTACTCTATGGAGGCATACAGGTGATTCTCACCTAGTAATTTTTCTTAAAGCAGGGTGTTAGCTTCTAGAGTAGGGAATTTTGGTGGATTTTAACATTTAATAAACATTAAGCAGGCATTATACTAATGCTTTTTTTGAGGTTTTGGCTTGTTTTGTAAAAGATTCATGGGACAGCGAGCACCTGGATTGTATATCTCGGGCATGAGGGAGGAAATGGTTTACTTTGGAAGGGCATTTCCATTTGCCTTGAGAGGGAATGCGCCATGTCTAATTATAGAAAGAGGGAAGAGTTAGCAATTTAAACAATTTACATAGCAAATTAATAGCACAACAATTATCCATTGGCTTATTTAAAATGGGCCAGGGTGCCTGCTTTTTTCATGGAAGATTCTTTCATTGCATGTACTAAAATAGAATAATGCCATACAGAAAAGCAGTAAAAATGAAATAAGACTTTTGAAAACATATTAATATATAAAATATTTATTACGGAGGCTCAGTAGTGTTTGCATTTAATCATTTTTATTGCATATCAGGGAATATACAATACTTCATTCTGAATTCTGAAAAATGAACATGAGATGTTTTGCAAGCACTGCTTTTTCTGGAGTGTGCTCAGTGGGATTTACTGAGGAAATACTTATTTGTTGAGAGGTGGGGCATGTATCTGTAAGCACAATACAAATGCTTCCCACAGTGGCACGAAAATGATCAGGGGAAATAAGAAGCAAGCCTGGTGAGGTTGCTTCATTGAAATGGATTCTTACTGGTACGCTAAGTTGAGTATGGATGAGTTACAGAAGCTCACTCAGGCCAACAGAGGCAATGCCTCTCCTCTGGCTCTGTATTTAGAAAACCACATGCTTCTCTTAGGTGTTTCGGATACTAGTCTTTATACTAGCCTGTGTTTCCCATTGTGTGGCCTTTGTGTGACACATATATATATATTTTCTCTTTCTAAAATAAGATTATATGATTGTTCCAGTTTTAAAGCCAAGAGTTGGAGCATTTGTGATGCAGCTACTTAATAAGCAAGAGTTAACTGACTGAATGATGATATATTTTGAGTGAAATCACAATGCAAGGCCATGGAAAGTGGCTCCTTGTTGGTAAATTTTCTGTGTTACACTGTGAAATCCCCAAGGACAAAGTCATGCCCTATTCTCAGTCAATTCTAAAAGCATAGAGCAGTGGGGAAAATATTTGCTCACTAAATCCAGGTTAGTGTCAGAGCTTGCTGCTTGAGATGATTTGGGGGCCTTGGATGCTGGTGCATGGAGCTGGGTCCGGAGCTTTATTCTCCTTCAGCCATTTGGCCAAACTGGGCGATACTTGGCAGACAGTTGGAGCTTGGCACCAACCACTGGCAGTGTTTAGGCCTGTAAAAAAAAAAAAAGGCTGTGAAATGGTAATACCTCCCAACCTGTTCCGTGTTTGGGACACTGTGATCTAATATCAACAACATATTCATCTTCGGGAATTGTTTTAGCTGTGATTCCCAGGCTGCGCCATCCTACACAGATTGTAGAAGGGAATTCCAAGGTCATGCCCTGGGTACCAAAGACATCTTTCATAGCCATGGAACCTTCCTGGGGTTGACGGTGTGTCCAGAAATGATGATGCCTTGTTTGTGGATGCATTAGCTAGAGGCAACTTGTGACAACTAGTTTTGGGTAATTTGAAGTGGACTGAGTTAGTACTGGCTGAGAAGTAGCAGGAGAGAGAATAGGCAAGACTGAAATGATACTCAGTGCTCTGAGTTTACTACAGAGGTAATTGCAGAAGTGAGGGTTCTGGTGTGTGAATAAATTCTAGACAGATACCTGCATTGCCTAGGAAGCATCATGAGGTTTTAGATCTGAAAGGGACCTACATGCAGGAGAGTCCTCATTTCAACCACATGATGGAGAAAATATTAACTTGTACCATATTTGGTTAAGGGAACATATTAATACTTTCCGTAAGTATTTAGATCTTGAATTCTGTTTTAGGGGTCAGCTGCATTTTTCTTAATTCAGAAATTTATAAGGAGACTCTAATATATATGGTGTCATGCATTCCTTGAGCATGGGATGAATTTAGAGAATCTTTTAAGCCTAATAATATCTCTTTTCTAGTTTCAAATTTTCTTCAACTCTTTCTAGGACAGCTGGAGTCCAGGAGGTCACTTAAATGGTTTATGGTGTCATCACTTATCTCAAGAGTAGAAAATAGTTGGAAATTAGGAGAAGCATCTAATTTAATTGCACATAAGCTTCGCAAGGTTGGACATTTGAGGTCTTACTAAGAGAGCAAGTATTTAGCCATACTAATAAGTTCTGTTTGTCTTTTGTGGCCTTTGAAATGCTGTGATTTTATTAGCCAAATTTCAAAGGTTTGGAGAGGAGAGACCTGGGAGGGAGTTGCAATGCAGAGTGGACAGAACAGCTGGAGAGGGGACAGCATCAAAGGTACAGATTCTTCCTCAACTGTGCCATTCTCATAACCATTTTGGACACACAGAGTAGCAAATCCAGTCACACTGTAGCAAATGCCAGGCTTAGGCATGCATTAGCGTGACAGGGCTGAATAAAGCTTTCCGCACCTGTAGTTCTCATGCATTATTTATTGCTTGTACCTCCGCTCCTTACTCCTCTTATGACTGCACTCAGTCAGGAAGAGTAAAGAGTGAACAGGAAATCTCCAGTTCTTGGCCTAGTGCACTTAGAGAATATTGCCTGCCAATTGCTAACTGTGATAACTGCAGCAATATTCTTGGGTAGCTTGTTTCCAGGGCAGCTTTAATGGGAGGGGAGGATGTAAGGAGGCTATTAGCCTTGCCTGTGCTAAGTTTAGAGTGCTGTCACTGAGCCACTGCATGATGCCCCCTGCTGATTTCTTCTTTGATTAGTCTTTTCTAATGTTCTTGCCTTGGTGCATCTGTGTTGCAATTGAGAATTAAAATTCATAATGTCTGTTTGGGATCCCAAGGCTGTGCTCTATTCTGGAGCCCAGACGTCTTTTGTTTCCTAGGTTTGCCACTGGAAACAAATTTCCTGGCAATTTGGATGATTGTCGAATGAGCAGCATGAGAAAGAAAATGCTGGACGTGGAGGATGGTCAGTTACAGTCTGTCTGACTCAGGAGATTCCAGCTGCTGTGTAGATTAGAAAGGACAGTAGCCAGTGAACAGTTGTCTTGAATCAAGAAACTGGGTAGGGTGTGGAACAGATCATTGTAAGCAAAAAGACAGAGTAAATTAGATCTCTGAGGTAGGATCAGCTGTGATTCCTTGCCATTGTTCTCATGAAATTAGCTGATGCTTCCTTTCCCCATCCCCATTGTGTCTTATAGTTATATTAGTCCATTTGACATGGCACTGGAGAGTGAGTTTTTACTAACTAAAGATCGGCAATTCATTTAAAATCTGTACAAAGAGGACACATGTCTTAGGGATCTCGGGTGCAATGACTCAAAGGGCGTAATGGGGACTATAAGAGTTAACCAGGTGGAGAAAAACTGGAAGAGGTGAGCAACTGGACAAGAGACATGACTCAATAGGCCCTATTCTAGGGAAGACAGGAGTATAGTGTCTGGAGAGAATGATGGCAGGTAAGAGGCACTAGGTTATGTAAAGATGTGTCCTAGTGGTGGCTAAGGAGTGACCAGCACTTAGAAGCAGAGAGTACACATAGACCCAGGCAGACCATTCTCCAAGTGACTGATTCAGAGAAAGAACTCCTTAGTTCCCAGACCTAGAGGAACTGACTTACTGGACAAGTTATCAAGATTTGATAGTGTAAGGTATTAGGGGAATAAGTAAGGACATAGTTCTCCTATGGAGAAGGGATGGGTGGAGTTTGACTTTAGTATCTAGACCTTTGAGAGGTATACAGAGTAGGTTCTAAATAAATATTTGCTGAAAAGGTAAATAAACATGGAAAATATTTTTTGATGCTGAAAATAGACTCAGATATAGTCTATCAGCAAGTATAAGTTAATGCTGATTCGTTAGCAAGTTGACTTAGATATTCCCAGCAATCCTCTACTACAAGGGCAGCTTTAGTCACCTGGGGGCAGAGCTGAGCCTGGTTGTGGGGAAGGGAGCTTACTAAAGTCTGATCTAGTTGGGTGGAAGGGAAACATAGGGGCAGATATAACCTGTTTTCAAGGATGGACTACATTTCAGTTTGTAAACTCAATAAATGTATACTTCCCCCCCCCAGAGGATTTAATAATCTGTCCAGTTATTTATAACCTGTTGTAATAAAAACAGTTACAGCATTGGGCACTCCTGTCAGTGTGGGTAGGCTAGCCCACTCTTGTCAAAGCCCATTTGGGGATGCTGGCTTTTTTTTTTTTTTTTGAGTATGATTGCATTTGTGTTTACTCTGCAAGGTTAGTGAACCTTCCTTTACAAGTTTAAGTTTTGAGTCACGTTTAATCACATTACTTTTTCTTACAAACTGCAAACTTAAATTTAGAGTACTATCTAAGTAATGTGAATTTTAAAACCCTGGGTTTAAATGGAAAGAGTAATAATCAACCCTCTCCCTTTTTAAAAAAAATCTGTACAAGTTCCATTACTAAACTAATTTTTTTTGCGCCAGAAATTTTTTAAGTCAATTTTTAGACTTTGGATGCCTTTACTAAAATAGTAAAAAAAAAAAGCTCTACCCTAAAATCTTTTCCCACTCAATATAGTATTTCTTTGTGTTATACAAAGTATTTATAAGAAAAATCAGATTACTCACTAAATGTATCCTGTATGTGTGTTGTGAGTGTGGTGTGCACGTGTTGTGTGTGCGAATGTTGTATGGGTATGTGTTTGTGTTGTGTAGTTAGTGTGGTATGTGAGTATAGTGTGTGTTATGTGTGAGGGGTGTGGATGTGTTGTATAGTGTGTGTTGTGTGAGTGTGGTGTGTGTGTTGTATGCATGAGTGTATACATGTGAGTGTGCAGAGCTCTGTCAAAGGATGAATTTATGTCAGGATACTTTCTCTGAGTATGACCTTCCTACCACCTGAGAATCACCTAGGGTGCTGGTTAAAATGTAATTTGTTTGGCCACACCTTCCCTGTCAGAATTTCTTAAGGCTAGACTCTGAGACTCTTTTAAATAAGCATACCCCTGCTACCTGTGATTCTGTTACACAGGAGATATCAGGCTGTATAATTTTTTGGACAATATGTGATTAACACCAAAAGAATAGCAAGTAAGAAAGGGAAAGGACACTGGAGATGGTGTTTGAGGTGTTGAGAAAAACTTTATAGACAGTGTAGAATCTGAATTTTTCTAGGTGCTGAGGCAAGAGACAGACATTTTATGCATAAAGAATAGCTTAAAACAAAGAGTAGAGTTGAAAAGAAAGTAAATAGATCTGCTCCATCAGATTGAAGGCTTTGTTTCACCTGGGGCAGTAAAAGATACTTGAATAGGTAAGATGAGGCAAGATATAATGAAGGGCTTCAGAGAGAAACTGACTGGTGTTTAGCTTGGGGGGCAAGAATGAGACTGGCTTGTAAGACCACTGAAAATAACTTGTGATGCTTTGGCCCATATAGGTTCCTTTCCTGTATCAGAAAGTGAAATAGGCATGGCCTCCAGAATTTTGGACCAGAAAAACCAACCATATAATTGTAGGAGGAAAACTACTTGGGAGAAATTTATTTGGTTTTGTATTATTTGCTTAGTACAAAGAGATGTGGACAGAGATTAGTGTGTCCAGATACCATCTTTCCAACACAATGACACCTTTGTTTCTAATATTTCCTGGCGTGAACCTAATCTTAGACTAATATAGTAATTTTAACATAGAGCTCATTTTACAGTCATCTAAGTCAGATTCACTGTGTGCGTGTGCATTATGCTTATTCGTGGATGTTAGGTTGGCTCTCCTAAGCCTTCCTTTTTTCCACTGCTCTACAGCCAGCCTAGTATAAATATTAAGAACAAGGTCTTAGGAAATTGCATTGCTTCTTCCTCTCCTTTGATGCTCATATGAACCTCGTGAGGCAGATGAAATGGACAGGCGTTGTTAGAGCATTATAAGCTGAAAACTTGAGTGTAGGAGAATATGCTTGATGTCATGCGGAGCAAAGTGGGGGAAGATTTCAGGCCAGGCTTCCTGATTCCCAGGCCAGCACTTTTCCTCTCTACAGGCAGTGCCTTTTTGAATGGACCTGCTGATTTCTTTTCTGGAACTCCAGAGATATTCTGTCCTTGAGAGAAGTGTAAAGCCTTTAGGCGCTGGCAATAATGGTGATTCAGTTTCCAGTCAGAGATTTCTCACAAAATTCAGAAACTTAGAACATTCTTTGGACTTTTGTCATAGAATTATTGAGGCTGGAAAAAAAATGTGCTAATGCGAGCACTGAATGGGCCTTTATTTCTCTTTTGTGACTCAGAAGTATACTGTCTCCTGAGATGCTGATTATAGTATCTAACTTGTAGGACATACTAATGTTGGAGGACATGGTGATCATTGCAAAGTGGATGAACTTTAGTGGGCTTAGAGATTTCTAATTGCATTGACTTCTGATAATTACAGCGTCACAGAAATTTTTCTTTCTCTCTCTCTCTCTCTTTTTTTTTTTTTTTTTACTAAGTAACTTCCATATATAAGGCATTTAGGGCATATATAGGATTGTAAATTACAGGTCTCAAAAAGCTTGGTATAACATTTTTAATGTATATGTTATGGGACAGAAAATAAGAAATGAGGTTTAAACTTTCCAGGGAATAATTTCTTTCCTATTTAAATTAAAATTTCAACAATTTGAAAGTGATATTATTCAATCTTATTAGTAGACTTGACTTTCCTCATTTTTACTTCACCATATCTTAGTTCTTCTTTTGTTTTTCTCTGGATTTAGCTCAAAGCTGGTTTGTTTTGTTAAATGATCAGCTGGATAAATTTTATTGAAGCGCTCTCCCATGTGCTGCATACTGCAGTAGGCACACATTATGATAGCAAAGTCAAACATGGCACCCACCATGAAGGAATGGAAAGTACTGACGGGAGGACAGGCCCCTCACATGCATCCTCTTGCTCTTTTGCCCCTCATTTGGACTCTGTCCTCATTTCCACCAGTCTTCTGAATAATTCTTTAATTTTCACTTCCTCCCCATCAGCTACTTATAGAATTATACTGTCCTCTTAACTACTGTACGAGTTTCTTATATCCCTATCCTCCTATAATGCAAACCTGGTCTAATCTTCATCCATATATTGCTTTTCAGTAACTCTCCATTGCCCCGGCCAAATGATACGTTGGGATAGGTAGAGGTTCTTCAACACCTGGCCTCTACCCATCTTTTTGGCCTCTTTGCCACCTCCCTGGCACTGCTTTTGCTCCCTCGTATCTCTGTGCCATCACGCTCACATTAAAATACAGTGTCTTCCCCCCACCCCTGCCCCGTTGTCTCTGTGCTACCACTGTGAAGGCATCTCCAGCTTCTTCTTCAACCCAGAAAGAAGCCTTTTCTGTTTTTCATTAACACTTTATACCAATATCATTTATAAACCTATCTCATTGCATCTTAATTTGTTTACTTGTCTGTCACTTGTGCTAGACTCAGAGTAAGCCACTTATGGCCTTAGGTTATGTCTCTTCTACACTTTATATCCCCCACACTCTGGCACATAGTAAATAATTATTATATAATGTTTCAATGGAAGATTGTGCATGATTTTGTGGTTCAAACTAAAAATAGTCCAAAAGAAATAATACTGGCCCATAGGAACCCAGAGGATATCAGCTGTTAGTTTCTGCTGATGCACCTTCAATTATTGGCTCAAGACCTGGCACTGAGTATTGCTTTAATCAGTATTTGTTGGATGAAGAAATGGAGGAAGATCAGCAAGGACTGTCCCAAGTAGGAAAGAACTTGATCTGAATACTGAACCTCGAAGGCTAAGCAGTTGAATGGACACCAAGCAGGAAAGGCATTCTAAGAATGGTAATTGTTATGAGCAAAGGACTTGGTAGAATAAGAAGTTAGTCCTTATGGGAGCCAAATCATTATTTTTCTTTTCTGAATGGTTGCCGTATTTATAAAGCAAATGAGAAAATACCAGGCTCTTTTTTTTTTTATGGAAAAAATTATTCATAAAAGTTTTGAACTGTCTTTGTTAAATGCAAAGAGCAATTATTTGATAAGTATGGCTTAAACTATTATGTTCTGGCATCATTAATGGACAAGCAATATGTTGGTTAATGTGAGGTTGTTTAGAAGCTAATGAAGGTTGTTTAGAAGCTAAGTCTGCAAGGACATTTTTGAGAACTGACGCTAGCTGAAGAAGTTTATCATATCAAGTAACGCCAGGAGAGGCTATGAAAGAGATAAAGAATGGAACAAAGAGAGGAAAGAGTAGATGTTACATCTCTATGTCCTAGTGATTTTCATCAAATGAAAGCATTTATCTAAGTTATTTCAGTTTGGTAGCAATTGTGATGGTTCCTTACATTGCTGTGATCTGGGCTGTTCTAAGTGCATTCTCATTAGGAAATATGACATGTTATCTGAAATACCATGCCATTCCATGACCAATGCCACTGACAATAAAGTTCACCTATGATTCTGTAGTTCTAATTGAATACAGCATGTATTATCTGGGTTTTCTGGACTTAAGGAGAATTCACAGAATTGACATTTCGAATAAATGTTTTTGAAATATTCTCATGCTCATGCTAAACAATGGCACTGAAGATGGATTCTGAGTAGAATTTTAAATCTGGGAATATTATATGCTTGTAAGTTTGGCTTTTGTGCAGTGGCATCGATAATTTCCTCTAGGACTGATACATTTATAAGAGAGTTCACCGTTCCAAATAGACTTAATTATGAGGTGAAATAACACTCTGTGATTTTATTCGCATCTGTGCTGGTGACAGAATAGGAAATTAAAATTATGGAAAGACCTGTTGAGCCACCCACATTAATACTGTGATGAAAGTGAAACTCAGAAATGTTGAAATAGCGAACATTTCTTAAAAATTTTAAAGAAAATGTCTAAGTAAACTTCTTTAAAATGTTTAAATTTTTTTTTAATGTTTGTTTTAATAATCCATGGAAGATTGTACTCAGGATTATCAGGAAAAAAAGCAACAATGGTTATCATGAATATATTTAGGACATAACACAATTGACACATTGTCACTTCTATGAATAACTGTCACTAAGGGATGGAAGTGAAAATATATGTTTATTAGTATTGGCTAGCATTTACTGAATAGTTACATTTTAGCAGATACTATTTTAAGTGTTTCATAGGTATTAACTTGACCTTCCAACAAGTATGTGAGGTGGGTCCCCATTTTATTGAAGCACAGAGAAGTCAAGTCCACTACCCTAGGTAACACAGCTGGTAAGTAGTGGAGTTGGATTTGAACTTGGACAGTCTCCTGTGTTTTTAAACACTAAAATATTCTGCTCTGCGTTTCTTGTTGGAGGAATACTCTTTGTAGTTCACAGCCTCTACTGCCGGATTTATTCAAAAGGCAGGAAAACAGCCAATAGATAATGACTCTAAGAGATTCTGTAATTTGTGTATCTGCCCCAAAGGCAACAAGATCAGACTTATTAAAGTATTTAAACAAGGAGGCCATTAGATTCAGATGACTCTGATGTCTTTGTTGCCTATGTAAGCAAACCAAAACCTAAGCCAGAGTCAATACATACAAATCCAAGAAACTGAAACTTAAGAACAGTCAGTCACAAACAGCCAAGCAGAATTTTCCAAAGAAGGCAACAACATGAATTATAAGCAGTCAAATAATTTCTTTTTTTTTGCTTCCACATCTTCACCATCAAAACCTTGTTCCTATCAGTAGAGCACTCCTAACCACTTTCCAATAGGTGTTTGCTCAAATCAACTTTTCAGAAATTGTATTGTGCCTCAGTTTACCTTTTAATAGGCTTCAACAGTGGCTTAAGTTTCATTACTTGCAGAATTCAGCAAATTGTATCTCAACATTTACTGATTAAAGTCATGGTCTCAGGTTTAATTGATTGGCTAGTTTATATGCTTAAAATTCAATATTGACATTTACAAGTGGGCACACTGGCTTTGATTAATTGCTGAATTTAATTCAGCATAAAGTACTTCTGATTCTGTAATCAGCATTGCTGATTTAATAATCAAGTACTCTTGTTTCCCAGATGATGATATTAGGTACCAGAAATGACAATTTGAAGATTGACACATTTCAGTTGAACCTTATTTCAAGAAGAGATTCCCTCCTGCCTTGGGCTGTCTTCCTTCTTTCAATTCCTTTGCAAAAATTGTATTTAAATACTTGCCAGGTGCCAGGGCTGTGCTAAATGATACAGCTACACCGGTGACCAGGAACAGGAAGAGGTGGTCTCTCCCCCTGTGCTGTTAGTTCTGTGAGACTTGTAGAACAATTTGCAGAACAAGAAGTTACATCTTCCTAAACAACCATTTTCAGTTTGATTGAAAATGTTTTATAGAAATATTCAAATTTTACGTCATCACATAACCATTTAACACGATCATACATCCAATTCAGAGAAATAGTGGGAGTATAAGTTTAAGTTAGTATGAATTAGAATGCTTTATGTACTATGTGTTTATATAGTAACTCCATGTCCTGGTCTGTCTTAGTCAGTTTGGGCTGCTATAACAAAAATATCATAGACTGGGTGGCCTAACAACAGAACTTTATTTCCTACCATTCTACAAACTGGGAGGCTAAGATCAAGGTGCCAGCATAATCAGGTTCTGGTGAGGGCCCACTTCTTGGTTGCTGGAACCTTACGTAATGGAGAAGGAGAGAGGAAGAGAGGGAGAAATATTGGTATCATCTCTCTTGTGTTTTTTCTAATCAGGGCATGAATCCCATTCATGGGGTCCCCACCATCATGACTGAATTACCTCTCCAAGGACCCACCTTCAAATAGCATCACATTGGGAGTTAGGGCTTCACCTTAGGGATTTGAGGGAACACAAGTATTTGGTCCATAGCATGCCCCATACTGTTCCTAGCCAGAGATCTGCCAGCTATACTAACATGCCAAGGAAGCATGTTTGCTATGTGGTTAGGCACTAGATGTTTATTGAACACCTACTATGGGCCAGGTCCAGGCCGGGTGTTGAGTGATAGCAGTGGCAAGATGCAGTGTCTATCCTGGACAAAATGATTTAGTAGGATATTGCCAGACTCAATGGGATTATCATCTGAAGTAGGCTACATTTTTCCTTTCTAAGCTGGTATTATGTTAGGAAGACATTTTGCCTAGTTCAGGTTAATGGATTAAAAATTCAGAATGAGCAGTTTTGCTCGATTCAAAATTTATGTGACTCAATAATTTAGAATTTTTTAAAGCTAGAGATAAGGTTAAGCATTTAAAAATTTTCTAGAACCATAGCTTAAAACAAAAATATCTACAGGGTTATCTTTATAATTTACTTCTTGTGCTTTGAACACAATAAATTTGAGTCTTTTTAAAATAAAATTTACTATAAGTAATATTTTTGAATTCATTTTTCTTGATTTTTTTGCATGCTATAGTCTTACCAGTTAAAGGGATGGCCTACTTTTAAGTATCCAAAGTAAGAAAAATGATACATAACAGTTTACCAAGATGAAATATATTAATTTTATAGCGTAGAAATTATCATTTATGTGTAAAAAAATAATTGAGTTCAAGCCTGCTGCAATCAGATCAGTTTCTCATAGAAGTCAAGTTCCATTGAGGCCTCTCTCATTCCCAGGAGTAACTCTAGTACCTTACTTGGTGATAGGAGTAGCAGAGAAATTTAATGAACTAATATCTGTGGAATAAATGGCTCTTTTTTTATATTGAATGACACTTATACATGGAGACTTTGAGTTTTCTCCTTTTTATTGATATATACATGTAGAAGTAATAATTAGTATATCATTGATTGAATGTTTATTTTTTGCCAGTTATTTATTTCTTATGCTTACAGCAATTCTACCAAGTGTTGTTATCCTCATTTTCCAGGTGAAGAAACAGGCTTTGGGAGATTAAAGACTGCCTAAAGTAGTGTACCTAATAACTGGCAGCACCAGGATTAGAACACGTGTCTCCATGGCTTCAAAGCCCATGTCTTGTCCACGTGCTATGTGCCATTTTATTTAGCAAAGTGAGATCGTAGACCCAGTGATGGGCACTTAGGTTGGAAAAACAGAATGCGTACATAGCCACAGGCATTCTAGCATTAGCTTGCAATGAAGCAAAGTTGACAGAATAGCCTGCAATGGTTATTTTGTCCTGCTTCTTCTAATGTCAAGATGTTCCTGCCTGCTTCTGACATTTCTACAAAAGTTGTAATACCTATGACTAAAGCAAACCTGATAAAAAATGATTTGACATATAAAAACTTTGATTTACACAGACAAAACGTCTTTTCCCAGTACAACTGGTATATACAGACTAGTGGAGATGATTCATATATAGGACTTACTTTTAAAAAATATTTTTATTTTTCAATAAGGACCGACATTCAATATTTTACTTAGTTTCAAATTATATGGTATTTGTCTTTTGCTATCTGACTTATTCCACTTAGCATAATACCTTTTAGGTCCATCTATGTCATTGAAAATGGTAAAATTTCATTTCTTTTATGGCTGAGTAATATCCCTTTGTATGTATGTACCACCTCTTCTATATCTCATCATCTATTGGTGGGCACTTAGGTTGCTTCCATATCTTGACTATTGTAAATAGTGCTGCAGTGAGCATAAGAGTGCATATATCTTTTAGAATTAGTGTTTTGGTTTTCTTTGAATAAATACCCAGAAGTGGAATTGCTGGGTCATAAGATAGTTCTGTTTTTAATTGTTTGAGGAAACTTCAAACTATTTTCCATAGTGGCTTTGCCAATTTGCAATCCCACCAACAGTGCACGAGGCTTCCTTTTTCTCCATTTCCTCGCCAACACTTGTTGCTTTTTGATTTATTGATGATAGCCATTCTGACAGGTGTGAGCTGATATCTCACTGTGGTTCTAATTTGCATGTCTCTGATGATTAATGACACTGAATATTTTTCATATGTCTATTGGCCATCTGTACATCCTCTTTGGAGAAATACCTATTCAGTTCCTTTGCTATTTTTTTTTAATTGGATTTTTTTTTCTGGTGTTGAGTTGTATGAGTTCTTTATCAATTTTGATATTAACTCTATCATATATATCATTGGCAAATATCTTCTCCCATTCAGTAGGTTGTCTTTTATTTTCGTTGGTTTCCTTTGCTATGCAAAAACTTTATAGTTCGATGTAGTCCTATTTGTTTATTTTTTCTTTTGTTTCCCTTGCCTAGGAATATATATCAGAAAAAATATTACTAAGAGCGATGTCAGAGTTTACTGCCTATGTTTTCATTTAGAGACTTATGGTTTCATCCTACATTTAAGCTTTAATCTATTTTGAGTTTCTTCATGTAAGAAGGTAGTCCAATTTCAATTTTTTTTCTTGTATCTGCCCAGTTTTCCTAACACCATTTATTGAATAGACTGTCTTTACCCCATTGTATACTCTTGCCTCCTTTCTCATAGATTAAATGACCATATGGGCATGGATTTATCTCTGGGCTCTCTATTCTGTTCCATTAATCGATGTGTCTGTTTTTATGCCAGTGCCAAGCCATTTCGATTACTATAGCCTTGTGGTATAGTTCGATATCAGGTATCAATACCTCCAACTTTGTTCATTCTTAAGATTACTGTGGCTATTCAGGGTCTTTTATGGTTCCATATAGATTTTAGAATTATATGTTCTAGGTCTGTGAAAAACTCAACTGGACCTTGAGACTGCTTCCTATAGAAATAATGGGAAAATGTTATTAATATAATTATGCTGCATTGAGAGTTAATAAGATTTATTTTGGTCAGATGGGAATCTAGGTGTTCCTTCTGTGGGAAAATAGAAAAAAACCTGTGAAGATAACAAAACTTTCTTCATAAGAAAGTAACTGCAGAGGAAAGTTTGATTTTATTTCTTGTTCAAGAACTGTACAGAAGAAAGGAAATAAGAAGTGATTTATGACATGAATCCTTGTAATGGCTAAAATTTTCTTTCTTGGTATCAGACCCAGCTCTTAAATCTGATAAGCGGCCATGAAGATCACAGTTTTGTAAATACGCTTTATGAGCTTCAGCTTGCAACACACTGACAGTGCCAGCGTAATTATTATAAAAGTTTCACTGACCCTAGTCGGCCTTACAGGCTCTGTTTCTAAAATGTTTTATGGTACAGTGATCGTTTGTTTAATACCACAATGTATTGCTCAGAAAGTAATGGTGACACTGATGTGAGAGGTGACGAGATTATGTGCAACATTTGGTTAATAATAAAAATGAATTTTGGAAATAAAGTCTGGGGCAGTTTGATGAACTGGGGAAATGAGTCTACTTGTTCCTGGTTCATTTAGAAAACTTTGGGAAAGGATTTGGTTCATTTAGAAAAGCTTTAGGAAGGATTCAAATATATAAAGAAATTATCATGTGTCCCAGCGTGAAAAGTTGTCAGTGACTTTGACCATCCTTTGAGGGCCCAAAAGGATGTTAGCTGAAAAACTAAATGCTTCCAAGAATGTGCTGGGGCTTTGGCAATGGGGTTTGAGGCTGGCTTCAGCTCAGCATGGTTGGCTAAATGTCAGCAATTTTATGGTTGCTTCTTAAGTTGTTATAACAGTGAGCAATTTGCCTAATAGAGAAAAAGATTGCTTTTTTTTTTTTCTCCTTCAGTTTTTGGCCCTTTATACATATGCACAGGGTCCTGGGAGTTGCACCGTTCACACCATCAACTTTTGCTAATTTGTCCCTTAAGAATCAGAGGCCTAAAGAAATGACACACTCCAGATCCCATCCAACTTGTGACAAGGTTAGAGTCATTTGCTGTCTCCGGTTACAGTCACTGTTTGACCTACATTTTTAGTCTCAGGGGAGACAGGGACATACCTTGGAAGAAATGTCATGACTGATCATTGATGCAACTGATTGTTGGACAGATGTTTGCTTATTTTGACAAGGAGCGGGTAGGCCAGAGAGCAGGGCTGCCTCCAAATACAGGAAGCAGTTTCTGATGGAAGCAGGACCAGTTTAGGTTGCTGAGGAGGTTAGCACAGAATCTCTCTCGAGTCTAGCTTTCTGTTACTCTTCTCAACTGCAGCTATCCGAAGCATCAAGAAATCCCAGTGTTCATCTAGCACACAACAGAAATCTCAGAATAATTCTTTTTAGGCAAATTAGATTTCCTCTCTTCTAACTTATCATAAGACCCTTATAAAGTTAGACCATGATGATGATTATATATTAAGAACCAAATTAATCCAGCCAGACCAATCAAACAACAAAAAAAATTGATCTACTTCAGCTTTATGTTACTGGATCATCTGAGCACATTCTTAATTGATTTCACATTCCCTGGGCTTAGGATTACTGTGATTATTAAAAGTTTCTATGTGGCTGCATCTGAGAATGCCCATTTAAGAATATGCCCCAATGGTGAGAAAAAAAAAATGAGATTCCTATTGTTAGAGCTGTTCCCGTCACATCTGTGTAAGATCTACAGCACTCTGTACTACTGAGAAAAAGAAGCAGCCAAAAATTCTTCCAGGAAGCCAAATGAAGACAAGGTTTTATGGACAACTGTACATGCTTTTCAAGAAGAGAGGATTAGTTCAGTCTGTTTTTCCACTTCAGGTTTAGAGGTCTAAACAGAAAGCATAAAGACTGCTGAATTCCTTCCTGTTCCTCCTACAACTTGAGCCTTTCTCTCTTTAATTCAGACCTTCAAGGAACTCTTTAACTTTGTGATGCTGGTAACTTTTAGGGAGAAAATGTCAGATATGACCTTTCCCACCCAGGTTTCCCGAAAGTTCACTAGCACTGTCCTTAAACATTTCCATGAATATATTATTCTTACGTGTTGGTGTTTTGATTTATAACATAGGGAAAAAGTAATTTTGATTTATATTTTGTTGCAGTTTTAAAAATTCTTCAGAATTCTCAGTGTACTCTCTCTGGTGATGAGGCTCAGGGAAAAAGAGGGAGAGACTACGAACCTTAATGTCTCAAACTAGAATCAGTTGTTTGGGGCAGCCTTCCTCTCTGACTGTTTCCCCCTGCCCTCATTCACACTGCATAATTAACACCATTCCTCAGGCATCAATGTCTTTCTCCTTTTGTAAGTTTCCATCAATGCTTAACCTTGGTACTTTGGCTTTTGTTGGCTTTTAGCAATTCTGGTGAGAGTCTTTTTGAAACTACTTCTGAAAGCTCATGCTAATGATCTGTTAATCATGGTTGTGGTTGTTTTAATGACTTTGCAATAAAGGGAAGGTAACTAACATTTATGAGAATCAAACATGTGCTAAGAGCTTTTATGTGAGTTTACAATAATTCTAAAAATCTAGCAATAGAATTTCCCTTTTGCAGATGTAAAACCAGCTCTGAAGATTGTGTAAGTTGCTCAGGGTCTCACAGCTGGCACAGGGCACAGCAGTGACTCAAGCATCCATAGTACTCTAATACCTTGCTCTCAAAGGGCTGTCTAGGGAGGAACAAGAGTGCCAGCTGATCTCAGATCTACTGAACCAAATTCTACAGCTTGAGGCGATTCATAGGTGATGTGACACATTAATATTTGACAAGGACAGCTTTACTCAGAAGTTCAGATAAACTGGAGACTTCAGTAAGTAAGCTGAGTCAGGGACCCTTCCTCCTGGTAAGAGAGGAGGCATCTGAAAAATGCAAAGGAAAAGGCTTGCAGAAATGACTGACTCGGTTGTAGATTAACTACATCCTTTGGATCTCTGAATGGCCTTCTGAAAACTTGTCACACCTACATGAAAATCGATTTGTAAATAGATAGGACTGATTGTCCGGAAATTCCTTCCTTCTTGCAGCCCCTGCCCAAAACTCCCCACTCCCATCCTGAGTCAGAAGGTGCATATAGACTCTCAGACAAAGGAATCACATGCCCCTTGCATGGAACACTACTGGGGTATATATAAGCTGTAAGAAAGCTAACTGGAAGAGCTTGTGCCTTTTGCCTCACGCTCCGCAGACCAAATAAACTCTCCTTCCTCTAACAAAGTTGTCTGAGCGTCCACATTCCTCCGACGGGTGTCACTTCCTGCAACAATGGCAATGTTTAGGTGTGATGTTGGACATCTTTCTAGCTTTGACTAAAGTAGGAAAAATGACAGGAAGTAGGAGAAATAAAAAAGAGAAGCTTGGTGTTAATGGTGACCTACAGATTAATTTTTGAGGTGCAGAAACACCACCATCACTATCATCAATAGTGAATATCTACCAAGCACTTTTTTTTTTTTTAATCAGCAGCCGTCAGTTGATGAAACGATTCAGAATGTCTGTTTATTATGAGACATTTATCAGGAGAAAATGGGAGTCCATCAACATTTCATTGACTATGTTTAAACACTTGGAGTCAGTGCTAAAAAAAAGCAAGAGAATCATTATTAATTAAATATTTGATATTTGCTAAAGTTATCACAGTAGAGTCTGGGTTTGAGTTTATAATGTAATGGGGTTGTATTTTGTGATACAAATACAATGTATGATGCATTAGGGCCCTTTGTATAATCAATGCGTACCATGCATAATGCCCATATTATAGGATTTGAAGAATAACTTTAGTACTTTTCATGATTATAAAGATTTATGATTATTTTTGCTTTTATGACATTGTAGATCATCCTATTTATGACAGCTGTAATACTGAATACTAGGTCAGAAACAAACGCCCAATTACAGTATAGTCTCAGTGGGAAAACATGATTTGCTTTTTGAATGTCCACTTTATCAGGTCATTTTAAGGATTTTAACCTGATACAAAGGAAATATCTGTACTTTAACATTCATTTATTTGACATTTATTGAGTGACTACTATGTGCTATTCATCTCATTTTGGAAATCTGACAATATTTACACGTCTTGAAACTAATGTAATATTTCTGGAGTCTTATATAAAAAAGGTAGTCTTGTTAGTTTAGGTTTTAATTCTCACATACAAAAGGTTAATGACTAAGTTTGTAGAGCTCATTATGCTTCCAAAATGCTTCACATACACCATCTTATTTAATCCTCACATAAGTTAGGTCTTAACATACCATTTTATGGAAAGACAGCTGAGTCAGATGATCTTATTGCCCTTTGCATCTTGAAAATCTTTTATTATGTTCATAGATGAGGAATTGCCATATTATTGCTCTGAACTTTCATGGCTGTTATTGTTTGTACAGCCTGGTTGGCAACTAATCATGTTCCTGTTTGTGATAACTGTTTGTCTACTATTTTTATCTTAATAGTCATGTAAATCATTTATTTTTTATACATTTCACTTTTATTTTTCTAACTAGACTGTGCAAATCTCATGTGTGTTATATTTCTTTATATTCCTTATATTATCTGGCACATTGTGGGCCCTTGATAAATTTAGCTGAATCTAAAGTGGGAATAAGGAGGACTGATATCCTGATTTGCATCCTATTCTCATTTGTTTCATCTCCTAGGCAGTGATTTTTCTCTGGGCCAGTCAAGGCTGGGACTGCTGCCTCTCATTTCCAGGCTCTCGCTTTAAGCCGTGTCATTGCCCAGCAGACTATGGTGCAACAAAGAGGATTGGAGCCCAATATACTCAGTTTTGCCAAATGTTCACTGCTCTGATAAATCATCTATTGGCTAAGCTAACTTTGGGGAATTATCTGTGGACTTTAATTCTATTAGCTGGCCCCATCTGGTTGCCATGGATACTTGCTGTGGCAGAAGATTATCCTACACACACTGGTACAAGATTTGCCTGTGGCAACAAACAGCTTGGTGGGTGGCAGAGGAACAGGGATGGGACATGAGTACCAGGTATTCCCAAGGAGGGCAAGAACTTTGGTTGGGCCCAGCAGAGGCCATGGAGGGCTCTCTAGTCAGATAGTCAGTGCTGAGCATGTGGAATGAGCATGTGGTGTCAGGAGATGGTGTTGCTGCAAGCAGTAATTAGCATTGGAGAGGCCCATTAAGGTAGCAGGTGTGTTTTGGCTGGTGATCAGCCATGTTGTGATGGGGATTCTGGTGGCAAGTATTCTACAGAGATCCCAGTGAGCTGGCAATTGAGATTGAACTTTTTATTGAGTAGAGTAGATGAGGAACAAGAGTCAAGGGCAGTCTTGATGAGCTGGGGCACTTAGCCTTGGAGGGAGGGGGAAGGCAGAGCCTCAGGATCCTGGGAAGAGAAGGTGAGGTTAGGGCACAGCTGCCTAACAGAATTGAATCTGTCGTCAGAGCTGGAGTTAGAAGCTGTGTGGTACTGGACACTAAAGAGTACTGACTTGGAGTAGGAAAACTGAGTTCTAGTCTCTTTTCTTCCATATGTTAACCCTGCTGTCTCAAGGAGTTATCGTGCTTCCCTAGGCCTGTTTCTTCATCTGTAAAATTTAAAGGAGGGGCCGATGTGCATTTTCCACTATAACCTACATAGTGTTGTCCTTCGCAAAAAGCATTCTGTTTTAGAAATAGTTTGGGAAATGCTGCGTCATATATCTTTCTTTTCCCAACGTTGCCAAGACTTACAATGTTCATTATTATCTTAAAGTAGCCAGTGATGACCCATGATTGATTCTGTTTAGCCTAGTGGTTCACAATCTGATTGACCACAGAATGTTTTTTTCCCAGAGCAGCTTTTGATTTGGTGCAGGCATCTAGAGTTGAGAAGCACACAGAATGAGAAAGACTGGGCTCAGTGATTTCTCAGATGCCTGCCATTTGAGCATACCTTTAAGGACACCCACCACTCATTTATGAGGCTGCTGGCACACAAATGGCCTGTCTGATTGGGTCCCTTCCCTTCAAGTTTAATTTGGTATTTCCTTCTCTTCTTCCTCTTGAAAGTTATAGTGGAGACTTTACTTCCGTTTGGAATTTCCTATCCCCCAGCACTAGGGCATTGGACCCTGATTCCCAGATCACGACACACAAGAAGGAGTGTGGAGAGCATCTGTGATTATTTCCTCTCCCCTCCCAGACCCTTGGTGTTGGGGATAAAGTCAACTTTCTCAGGTCTGCTTCTGTCCCCTACTAGAGCCTCTCCTCTTCCCAGCCCCTTTTACTTCATCTGTCGCAGGCTTCTGGAACCCCAACCCCCCTTCCTTCCCCGAGCATTATTTCTGTCAGTCGGAAAGTGTTTCCTCTTTCCAAACAACTGATTTACAAATAAACTTTTGGAATCCTGCCCATCCACCCCACCTCTCATGGGGTTGGCTGAGGTAATTCCTTAAATACAATCAAGAGTAGGAAAAAAATACTAATTGTTTTATCAGACTGCATTTTACATAAATAACTTAAGAACAACTTGACTTTTTTTCCCCAGCAGCCTTTTGGGAATGGGGAAATTTCATAAACTTGGTGGAAGTAAATGTGACTGTTTTCTAGTGATAGAATCTAATTCTGGTAATGACTTTAAGACCAAAAATATTTACTCAAGTAGCAAATACTTAGGTGGTTTATACCACATATCTACGATTGTTGCAGACACTGTGGGGTATCAACCAAGCTCCTGCCCACAAGGAACGTATGCAAGGGGGGAGGGACAACCACTATGTGGATCTATTAGAATGGAATCCGTTGTTATTCCACATAATATTTCATTGAGCTGAGGGAAAGTATGGTATGAATTTAGAGATGGGAATGACTATTACAAGCTAACTTAGTCAAGGGATGTTCTGAGATGGAAGGATTTGAGGGCAGCTACTGAAACAGTTTGGATTTGTGGATTTTGCAAAGAGAAGGGACTGTGTAGATGGGCGGAAGAATCGGGAAATCAAACTTCCTCAAAATACTTTTGGAACCCTGGTGTGTGGTAGAGAGTGCATTTTATACCAGGGGTGATAATGAGAACTCCCTCTTTGAGGTGGCAAGTGGATGTGTAGGGCTTGGGAACGTAATGTTCATAGTAATAATATAATACATTCCTGAGACATATTCGTTAAAATAATTTAGGGATCTGGATTAGATGACAGCTAATGAGAATATAAATTTCAAATAAAATATTGATCGTTTTCATTTGGAATCATCCTAAGAACTGCCAAATTTGGTTTGAATAGCTATTAACCATAATCTCTTTGAGGACACTTACATCATTATATGGAAATTTATGTGGTTATCCTATAATCTGTTCTTGCATATCATGGGCAGAATCAATTCAATGCCACTCTGGATTTTATTTCTCTCATATCTTTAGACAGCGCCTCAGAACTTTAGGTCTGCTTTTGACTTTTGGTCCACAAAGTCACAAAGGACTTTGGTCCAGCTGAGTCAATAGAAATATGCATCCAGTGGTTCACCTGAGTTTTGAGTTTGGCTTTGTTAGTTGTAAAAAATGACAGGCTACTGATGAAGCTAACTGGTGAATTCTGTCGAAGCTTTGAACGGTTTGCAGGTGTAGACACAATCTTGCTATTTGACTTGGAAATGTCACTAACCTTTGCTAGGTCCCATTCACCCTATCTGTGGAATAGTGATGATACTATTGTGAGGGTAAAACAAAAAGTGTCCAAAAGGCACATAATAAGAGAATGTTTTATTAAATATATGTTAAGATTTTTTTTTCCAGTACAGACACATGGTTGACTCTATAAATTTTGTTGAATAAATGCATGGTTAAAGATTCCCACTTCTGTTTTAGGCAGTTATTCACAAAATAGCCAAGTGTCACTTTTTATGGTAGACAGATGTCATTGATATTCAACAAATTGAAATATTAATGATAGTTGTCAAAAGGTTTTTAAAATGGTGTGTGTGTGTGTGTGTGTGTGTGTGTGAGAGAGAGAGAGAGAGAGAGAGAGAAGGATACATGTCTGGAAAAACATTCTTAAAGTCATAAATTTTCTTCTATTCTGTGTTCAATAGGATATTCTATTTATAGAGCAAACTTTAACTTTATATATTGAATTAACTCAGGCTATCTCATGTTATAAGAAATGCATATAGTAAATGGAAGATGGTAAAGTTGAAAATTTTTCTTTTCCTGTTATTAAAAGCCTGTATTTCCCACGGCTAAGCCAGTTCAACAAAGACTTGTAGGCACCAATTATTTAAGATTTTTCTTCCAAGCAGCAAACTTTAATTAAAATATATAGTTGCTATGGTTACCGAGCCATCCATTTGAGCAATTTATCTGTAAAGATATTCTCACAAAGTAAATTCCACATTAGTTGAAGGTTTACCTTCTGTATTAAGGAGCACACCTACACCAGCCAGTATGTAGCAGTCCAAAAAGTCTACGCTGGCATTGCTGGATGTAGCATTTTCTCCAAGTCTTATTTCCAAATGAAACATTATATGATTTTTCATAATTATTAATGTTTGAACTAAGGCTGTCTATCTTGACTTGCAAAGCTAAGTGGGAAATTAAATACTTAGCCAGGCAATCCAGTTAATTTTCCCCAGACTCTCTCTTTCCTCATTAAGAGGAAATTTTACCTGAAATATTGGAGTCGTGTCACAATCGGAAATGGTTTTTTTTCAGAAGGGACTTGAAAAGGGTGTTTTTTGCAAAGTCCCCTGCAGAGTAGTCTCAGTGATGCTCTTAAATGGCCTTGGAATTTAAACTTTAAAATCTCTCTCTCTGTTTTAAAAAAGGAATTAAAACAATATTTTAAACTCCAAGCCGTTCATGGATCTGCTTGCCTGTTGCTATGTAATCTCTAGGTCCTACTTTACCCACCTCGTCTCATCTCTATCCTCGAGTTCTGTGGTCCTTTCAGTGCGAAGATGGGCATTGTCCATGACTATTTTATTTGTTCTTTGACTAACCAGATCACCACAAAGTTTCTAAAATTCAATCCACCTTTTTTCTTGTAATGAAGGCTGATGATTGCTATGCATGTCATATACTGAAATGCCTTCTTCTGGTCCAAAGTTAGTCCAAAATGATAGAGCCAATACAATCTGCCTTATCCGTGCCTATCAATACATCACTTCCTATAGAAATTTATAGAATTTTAGAGCTGAAAGGGATTCCATGACCCTAATCACCAAGCTGGTGTGAGGCAGATACAGACTTGATGCTTAATACTCTTTTTAATTGTACTCTCTATTTAAAACAAAAGTATTGTGTTCATCTCCATCACAGGGCCTTTGCATGTGCTGCCCCTTTTGTCTAGAAGGCTTATCCCTTGACCAGGCTGGTTTTCATTCATTCAGTATTTATCAGTTTAAATGCTCATTTGTCAGAGATGCCTTCCCTAACCATCCAATCATTCCTTCATCCCCCTTAATACATCTGAAATGATTTCACTTGTTTATGTTCTTGTTTCTTGTCTGTTGTTATATATTGTTTGTTCTCCATTATATTCTAGTATCTGGGACATTCAAATATTTGTTGAACAAGTAAATATACTGCTTATATGTGACCTTTGTTTGGGCCTAAACTCAGTGTTCATTAACAGCCAGAGTTCAACTAGTCAGTTTACTAATACTAGTTAAATTTGGGGCACATTTAGTCATTTCTTCAGTGCTGCTCCAAAACACAGGCAAAGACTTTCCTTTAAATCTTCTTATCCATTCCTATTCATCTGATTTTCACTTTGATTTCATGGATTCCCTCAGTGAGGTTCAGTGCTCGATGCAGTAGTCTGGGTGACTCATTAGTTGCCAGTGTTAGTGTGTATGGCTGAGACCAAGCAGCCCATGAAGGTTTACGACAGGAAGCCAGGCCGAAGACCATGTGGACTTCAGTGGGGTAGAGACTACACAAATATCGAGCATAGTCCTGTCTACCATCATGGCACTGGAGTTGGAGGGAAGAGGAAACAAATAATCTACTCCACAGGAAAGGGCCAGAAATGTGGTGATGGTGGTATCAAACCCACATTTAGCACTAGGACGGGGGCAGGTAATAATCGCTAGGGCTTACTATGTGCCAGGCACTGTCCTTGGTGCTTTACCCATAGTAACTCACTTCATCCTCCACTTATGAGGTTGTGATTGTTATTAATCTATTTTACAAATGGAGAAACTGAGACCCGGGAGTTTAGTAACTTTCTCAAGGCCAGAGTAGGGAGTAGAGCCAGGATTCCAACTCCGGCAGTTTGGCTCTAGCATCCATGCTCATAAGTACTAATCTATACAAGATCCCAAATGAGTGTCCTCAGGAGGCTGATTCTTACTGTAGCATAAAGGGAGTATCACACAGAAAAGGCAGGGTCAGATAAAAGCTGCAAGTGTTTGGAAGATTTCTAGTTAAAGTCAGTAGAAGCAAATGAGCAGGAGGGATGCCTGGTACTGAAAGTCAGGCACAGGTCAGTCTCAGTAATCTCCACACCTGAAAGTTGTTCCTCCTTTGAAGGTCTGGCACCTGCCCTCCCACCTGGCCCTTGCTTTCCTTAAAGTGCAGTGCTCCGCTCCCTGGGCTGACTTTGGATTTGTGGCTTGAGTTTGGGTCCACACCTTCAGACCAGAACCCAGAATGTCAGCGCAAATTAAAAGCATCCACAGCATGCAGCTTTCCAAGAGTACAGATTGGGATGGGTTTGGCAGTCTTCTGGCCCTAGACCATAACCTTTTTTCAAGAAAGAATATCTTAAGACTTTGTATCTGACATGCTCCATTTTTTCCTCTAAAAACAGTACATAAAAATGTTAAATGCAGTAGCATAAATTAAAAGATGCTTTAAAACTTGGAAACTTTTTATTTAAGAGTAACTTTTAAGAGGCCCAATTTTTAAAAGAACACAATAACTAGATAAATGTCGTTTTGAAATAAATATTGTGTGCACTTTTCAGGTGCCAATAAAATATATAGAAAATGCAATAGAAAAAATCAAGAAACATTGGGCACAACTGATACCATTATGCTGCTGAAGACATGCAGAAGACCCAAGTACCAGAGATCAGGACCCCAGGAAATGTCCTAGAAACTGGCTAAGGAATGCACTGGACCCCACACACAAAGTGAGCATTGAGCCCAGGTGCTGGGAGACTGAACAGCAGAACAGAACTTAGCTTCCGAAAGTGTAAGAAGTGGAGGCCAAATCCAACCACTGTGAAGGAGACTGGGCCAGAGCTCCAGGGAGAGTCTGTTACATTAACTTAAGAGCTACTACACCATCTGCTTGATGTTTGGATTAGAGTGAAGAGACGATAGTAACAGGCAGTTCCCGACCCTGTGGGTTTGAGAAAGTTCCATTTCATAACTCCCTTCCTGGGGTAGAATCTTCTCTGAGATGATGTGGAGGACTTGGCTAGAGTTTTAAAAATTCTTTTTTCTTCCTATATATCAAATATGCAATGATGTTGGTGATCACACAGCAAGTACTTTTCTCGTCTTCTATTTAAAAAAAGGCTAATTTAATTTTATTTACACAAACTTGAGCACGATCTTCAGAATTATAGTGTGTGCTCCTTCCAAGTAATTCATTGTTTTCCATGTATATTAAGAGCTAAATTCTTAGTTTGATTGTAGGGACAGGTTAAGAAAAGTCCTATGTCTCTTGATAGACTGACTTCTCAGTCACCCCTGCGCAGACAGCAACAGGAAAATAAATTTCAAGCGAATTATTATTTGGACTAAGAAGATTATCTATATAGATCAGTTCAATAATATGGTCATTATTGAATGATGTGTATGTATGTTATTTGTAAATGTAAGAGGTGGCCATCATTTTCCATGGATTTGAATTCACATGGGTCATAGGCCTATTTTCTTCTATCTTAATGTTCCTAGATACTTCTTAAGGATGGGCTGCAAGTTAAAAACAATTGATCTTGTCTGATTCCTGTGTCTAAGATGATGATTTGAGAAGCCCTTTAACAGTAAATCTGCTAAGCCAGTAGTCTCAAACGGCAGCCCTGGTTGAGTTGTCGGTGCTACCGCAGAAAGCTTAGCTGTCCATAGAGGGGAGAAGGATGTGTGTATAAGCAATTGTTGGCAAACCCTCCGCTTTCTTGCATTGTTTTAAGTTCTTACATAACTTTGTTTATCCTCGGGGGAAAACAGGCTCATAATTCTCTTTACACAATGACAGTGCCCCCACAGCTGTATACAACCAGAGGAGCCAGGATAGAATAGCATTAATTATTAATTGAAGAAGTACACAGACAGAAGCTCTCTCTTTGACTAGCTTTCTCTACCAAGCATGTCCTGAGATATCTTACTAGAATAGAATTTTCCCAAATGTGTAAAAACTTTTTTTTTTTAATTAGAATGCCTCACTCAAGCCATTTGGGAGCAGGTAGACTATTATTTTAAAATCATAATTTGTCTTAAAGGAGAATGTTTTTACTGTGATCTTATTTGTACTTCTATTTACTTTATGCCCAATTGTTTCTTCCTTAAAGTCAACTTCTTGTATTTTCTTTCATTTCTCATACACTTGAACTTCATAGAGACATTTTTAATTCTTAAAATACTCATAGGTTGTTATTTTCATGCTGAAGAGGTATGCACCTTAATTTAACAGCATTTTGGGGTTTAATATTGGTGCCAGACTTGGGGTATTACAGATGAATGAAACAAAGTTCTTTCCATAAGGAACATGGAGTCCACAGTCTATTTTAGGATTTCACAGTCTGTTTTATTCCATCTTTTATTTTTTGATTTATAAATTGCTTATTTATAATTTAAGATCATCCCTAAACAGAATGACTACGGACTAGGGGTAACTCTAGTGAAAACTTAAAGATTTTCAATTCCATCTGCTTTGAAAGTTACAGAAGCACTCTTGTCTTTTGTGAGGGTGAATAAAAAGCATTGATTTAAGAATGCCATTTTATAATACAGCACATAATATTTCTAGGGTAATACATAATCAATCTGCAAATTTGTGTAAGCAAAACAGAACTTAATAGATTCACTGTATGGCCAAAATGAATTTAAAATATCCCTTTGATTGTCACGTGTATAATTTCAGGCCATATTGAGCTAAGAAACCATTATTTGAAGATTACTGTTATTTTAGATGTAGAAGTTTATTGGACCCACTTGTTTCTCATGTATCAGAAGTAGTGATACATACTTTCAGAGTCCATAGGATTTTGTGGACAAGGACGATTACTTTAAAAACAGCGCTTTGAGATATTCAATTTAGAGGAATAACCAACCTCTCTCCAAATGCCTGTAATTACTTCTGCTGGGTAATATATATCCAGTTCTCTTTTGTTATCACCAGGAAGAATGTTGACAGCATTGATGGCCATGACATTAAATTAGGCAGAGTGAACATTTAACTTAGTTACCCAGCTGTCCAGAAGAGAATCCAGGAGAGATTCAGGAAAGCAGCTGCTTTGAAAACTAAAATTAGACATTTACAAGCGAGCAGAAAGTGCCCTTTGCCTTTGTTCATTATTTTCTTCTAAGCATGTAGATTTCTGAGACCTGGATTGTAAGAAGTTTGTGAAAATTTCCAAGGATTGCATTGTGAACGGCATCTGCAATTATTAAGTCCTAATGACTTAGCACATCCACGCACCTACCTTGGGGTGGTTTGTTTGTTGGTGACAGTAAAACTTGCTCTCTTCACTTTGGCTGACTCTTATTTCCTTGAAGGCAGCATCATGTGAACGGAAGAGGTGATACACTTATTTGCATCTTAGGGAAAACATGGTTTTCATGCTTTCAACAAATGCATCAACTGATTGATGACATAGTGCTCAAGTATAAGGACAAGGAAGAGATTTTAAGTCAATAACACTCTATTGGTGCCGATCAAATTCTTCGATAATTGCTTAATATGGCCTTCACTCTCTGCAGAGTCTTTGTTCTCCAGCGGTGGGAAGGACTCATAATGCTGCAGATGGAGGCCTTTGCTGGTGCAGACCTCAGGTTGAGTTCCAGAATGGAGATCTAGCTTTGTGACTTTGAGCAATTACTCAACATCTCTAAGCCTTTAGTCTTTCTTTGCTAAGATGAGGGTAATAATACTACTTAAGTCTGCAGTGAGGATAAAATGCATTAATGCATGGGAAAAATGCATATGCCTTTCTAGTAGAGTGTTTGATACATGAGAAATCAAGTTGAAGTTATTAGCCATTATTCGTGTTATCTGATTTACTTGCCTGACCAAATTGATTAGTCTGTTGTTGCCTAGTAATTGTTTGGTGAAGACAAAATTACTGAATACTTGTGAATCTAGAAGCGCTCAAATGAACTTTGAGGTCAGCAGTAATTTTCCTGGCCAGAATGTGTTCTCTCTACTGCACTTTTATAAAGGACCCCTAAAATCAAAGGACGTGAAAAACAGGGTAAACATGTTCAGGTTGCCCTGTGTTGGATGTATTTAATAGGACTTTTGAGATTTATTTCCTATATCAATTTTAGTAATGGCAGAAAAGAAACCCTGATATCTGAAGTTATGTTAGAATACCACTGTCAAGGAAAATGCTTAGATTAAGTAGTGCTTTTATGGTTTTTTGACTTCCTGTTTTTTGCAAGTATTCTATAATTTGTTCTCAACAGTGGCATGAACTAATATTCCTTTATACTGAGGTAAATATTTTTTTTCTTAACCTCGTAACTTTCTTTACTGGAAGGAGTTCTTAAGTATACAGAGTTTAAGAGAGAAATCTGTAAGGAAGTATTCTTAAAGAGCAGTATTTTAAAATGTAAACAAGCTCAAATAAGCATGTTTAGCTGCCATGATCAGAACTAGTGTGCATCTACCACATGGCTGTGCTTTATTTCCTTTCTCTGAACATTATAACACTGTCTTAAATATTCTCTGCTTCCCCAAGGCCTTCTGCATGGTAGATGTTCTATAAATGTTTGTTTAGTGAATAAATGAAATAGCAGCATAACATACATATACTGTTAGAAATCCTTAGCTGCCTTTAGCAGTTAAACCATTAATAAAGATTATTGTAGAATGCACGGTAACTGTAACCTAGGAATTGTGGGTCTTCAATGAGTCATAAAGGTCATCTCCTTTGGTATTCTTGCTCAGTGAGTGAAAGCTAAACCCCACAGCTTAGTCACTGTGCTCTGCTTCACTC
>NW_006434709.1:12338429-12409477 GCF_000325575.1 Pteropus alecto | reverse complement strand
AAAAGGGTCCCAAATGAAGATGAGTGAAAGAGGCATGTAAAAGGGAGCAGCAAGAAATAAACAAGAAGATGGGAAGATTGGATTTAAGAGTGGAACAGGTGAGAGTGAAGGAGGGCGGGGGTGGGGGAGGGAGAGAGATCTCATTCAAATGTACACAAGCAGAAAATACACACGGTCTGTGCCAGTGTCTACAATGGAGGCTGGGTGCTCGCTCAACTTTGAGGCCCAGGGCTGGGGAGAAGGGGATTGTAGAAAGGTGCCTGCCACGTGACTCTTCGTCATCCTCCAGGCTTCTGTACTCAGATCCTTCTCCATCCCCCATGCCTGTTGATAATAGCTCTCTGCTGTAGACTTTCACATTTAAGCCAAAACCCTGAATTTCTCCTCTGAGCTCCAGATTTGTATATTTCACTGCCTACTCTGTATCTTTCCTGAAATATCTAGTAGAAATAGTAAGCCTAACATGAATGAAGTTGAATTCTTGATTTCAGATCTCAATCCTTCTCCTTCTCCAAACCATCTCACAAATGTCACTGTCATCCCCTGTTTGTTCATGCTGAAAATGCAGCCATTCTCTTTGGTTCCTTTTTCCATAGCACTGCACATCTACCCTGGATGTCTGCTTTGTTGTTTCTCCCTCTAGGAGACGTATTGAATGAAGTCAGTTCTCTGCACCGCTGCTGAGAACTCACAAGTCATCCCTCAGCCCATCTCCTACAGAGGCTCCCTCACTGATCACCCGACCTTCACTCTCAGTCCCTTTTCCTCTGTCCTCCACAGCAGCCAGGAGGATCACTGTAAAGTATAAATCAGACGACGTCACTATAAGATACCAATCCCTCCCTTTCCAAATAACTTCCCACTCCAAACAGTACAAAATTCAAGCTCCTTACATTGGTTCACTGACACTTGTAGGTCTTGTCTACTTCCTACTACTCCAACTTGATCTTCTCCCTTCTCTCCTCGCTTTGGCTACAGCAGCCTTCTTTCTGTTCTTTAAGTGCCTCGGGCTCATTCCCACCTTGGGGATTTTGCAAATTCTATTCTTGCACTTTGGAAAGCTCATTCCAGATCTTTACATTGAGGTTTCAACTTGGATGTCCCAGATCTTCTCTCATGATCTAGATCTAAGCTAAAGTGTGGAGGGTGTACAGGGAAGCAGTGCACTTATTTATATGTCTGTGTGTGCATGTCTGTCTGTATGTCTCCCTTATAAGAATATTTCTTGAGCAGAGGAGCCCTTTTCGATTGTTTTCAGTGGAGAGTCTGTGGCACATGGAAGAGCGTCTAGCACAAAGTAAATGCTCAATATGGTAACCGACTGTGATTACAAAGTACTTGTAGATAAATATAACAAAATTGCTAACGTTCATAAAAATGTTCTAAAGTATATGGTCTTTCCCATTTTGTTTATCTTAACTAGCTAGATTCATCCATTATTTATCCACATCCCTTTTTATATGGAAAGATAATGCTAACTCATTGTGAAAACATTGCATTTCTTATATAGGGGAAATATTTCTTAATTTTTACACTGTGAGTTTTGTTTTGCCAACTCTTGCTTTATAGTCAGTGCAGACAGTATATATAGGCTAAATTTAATAACATTTCTATGACTAATTGATGGAGTCCAAATTAATGATGCTTTGCTGTGTAATTTGATAAAACTTTAATTTTGCTGAAAAGTATGACAGTAAAAAAGGAAATATATCTAGGCTTTTAAAAACACCTAAATACACATAAAAATTCAAAATAACTATCCTAAGAGAAAACAAGATTTTTATAGGTTTACTATCTTTCGAAAATTTGTTTTTACAGATTTACTTCCCTGTGCATTCACTGACAATACCTCTAATACAAGGGGGCCACATACATTTAAGAAAATTGTTATATTCATTAAAATGACATCAATTTTTATCTTCTGGCATTGGAAAAGGCAGTTATTTTCTCTAAGATGACAACAGTAGCAACATAACAGTGGAAAGTAAGACACATTTTAATCCTAAATAGCTGTTAAAATGGTACATATGCTAAACAGCTCTTTAAAAGTTTGAAATATTTTCCAGTCAGTTAGCCCACTTTATTGCTACTTACCTGGTACCTCCTTTGTGGGGCTGATGCTTTCAAAGGAAATGGTAAAAGTGAAGGCAATTTTAGGGCACGAAAAGTTCTTTTAAGCCAGACTTCAGTTTAGATTGCTTGTTATTGTGCATTTTCTAGGTGAAAATCTGACTGCATTTTGAGTTAACTGCTTCAAACTGTCCTGGGAGCACAGAACTTTGAGTAGCAGCTAGAGAAGTTGGGAACAGAATGACAAGGATGTTTGTTCATTCATTCCTTAGACAATCAGTTATTGAACACCTTTTAGCATATAGCACTGTGCTAGTCATAGCTCAGAAAAGAAATATAAGGATGGAGCCTCCAGCTTAGAGAAAGAAATGGAAGCTGGAACAGTCAGGTGCCAATTCCCAAGGAATAGGTACAGGTGGATGACAGTAAATATGCAGCTAAATGTTACTGTCTCCCATTTTAAAAACACTTTCATTTGGGAAGAGGAGAAACTTGAACAAATTTATGGTGATTATTTTCTGATACAAAAGTTAAGACATAATTTTTTTCTGATTTCTAAATTGATTTATATGTAAATCATCAGACTTTGATGTCCATTTAACTGTTTACTTTTTTCTAGAAAGTAATAAAACAAAATCCGGACTGTTTCAAAAAGTATAGCCCTTGCTATGGCACTAGGAGAATAGCACTCATAATTTTTTTCTGTCAAGCATTGCAAAATGGTTCGGTCTTCATTCTGATTAAAATAAAACAGGACAGCACATTTCTCTGTTTTCCTTGGAAATGAGACATTTTTTTCTCTTCAGAAAGAAACATAACCTGTTTTGATCTGGACCACTGCCTACTGCCCTCTGACAGCTCAGAGCCCCTCATTCAGGGCCCGACTTGACACCTGCCCAGTGCCCCACAACTGTGCTTTCTCCTGGCCCTCAGCATACCCCTTGCAGAGAATGGCTCAGAGGAGAACATCCAGGTGAAGTTTACATTCCTTCCAGTAGGTATCTGCACCCAAAGGAAACCTTATTAAGCAGATATCTAGCTGAAGGGCCTTTATAATACATTCTAAGATATTAGTGATAGAAATGGTCCCTAATTTGCACATCCACCCAAACTTTTCCTTCTCCTTTCTCTTTATTTCTACTCTCTGAAGTCAACCCATAAGAGACAGATTCCAGTAATATAACTGGTAAAATGTTCATCTCTCTCTTTCTCTCTCTTTCTCTCTCCTCTTCTCTCTCTTCTCTCTCTTCTCTCTCTTCTCTCTCTTCTCTCTCTTCTCTCTCTCTCTTCTTTTGTAGAGCCTGGTCAAAGCACATTTCAAATTTTCTTTTTGAAATTACCCACCAATGGTTATATCTGACATAATGTGAGAACCTCCCCAAAGTTTCCATCCAAAGTTTAATGTTCCATAGAATGTTTTTCAAATGGCACAACAGAATTGCTGTTAGGCTCCATTTAAATACAAAACCTGTCTTACCTGGAGGGATTGAAAAAACCTGTACTACGAAATAATTTCCTTTTGGGGCACTTTCTACATAACTGATTTATTGGTGACTCATTCAATACATCGGCACCGTGCCAGACACTGTTTTGGCGTTTAGAGTATATCACTGAGCACAACAGACTAAGATCCCTGTTTGTGGAGTTTAAGTTCTGATGGGGAGAAACAGGTCTTACACAGAAAACTCAACATAGGAACAAGTTAGTTAATATGATAGAAAGCAATAAAACGTTTTGAAGAAAATATGTACAGCGGGCTAAAGGAGATGAGCGTGAGGTGGAGGTGAGGGCAGATTGTAGGATTAAATGTGGTAGACTCGGTGGGTCTCTGAGAAGCTGATTTTGAACAAAGACTTGGAGGTGAAGTTAGCCAGGCAGCTGATGGGAAATAACATTCCCGAAAGCAGGGACAACTAAAGCACGCCTGGGTTGTTCAGGAACAGAAAGGAGGCTGCGTGGCTGGAGCAGAGAGAGTGATGGCATGCTGCGGGTAGGTACCAGGTGGCCAGATCACGTGAAAGCTCTGTTGGATATTTTAAGGACTTTTGGCTCTTATGTGGTGCAAAATGTTGAGCTGCTACAAGGTTTTGAATGGAGAAAGATGTTCAGACTTAGCATTTAGAAAGAAAACCCTTACTGCTGTTGGTTTGAAATAGACTCTGAATGAAAATAGACCTGGGGGTGGAGGCAAGCAGAGAAGCAGGGATACTTGTTAGACGAGACGGTTGTGAGGTGGGATTCTCATGATATTTTGGAAGTAGGGCCAACGGAACTTCCCAGTGGGTGGGAAGTGGGGTTTGTGGGAGGGTGAGGCCACACATAGGATCAAGTTCTTATCACAAGGAAAGACTAACAGTCTAGGTCTAAGTTTAAACAGGAAAAAGAGCACAAGGTTTTGAAAATTTAAGCAGTGGAGGAAGGTGACAAGACAAACTGATCCCTGTCTCAAGCTGCTGTCACTTGCCCCCTCATAGATCCCAGGATACAAGTCTTCCTAGCCAGTGCCTGTGCCCTCAACTTTTCCTTTTGCCTGGAGCTCCCTTCTCCAAGACCTTTGCATAGTTGGCTTGTTTGCAGATCTTAGTCCTCAGAGAGCTCCTCGCTATACTTCCCCAAACCTCTCTAGGCTAGTACTCTGTTTTGTCTGTATGGCACCAATGACCTTCACAAAATATCATATTTTGCTTTTTATTGTCTGTCTTCCCCACTGGAATGATCAATGAGATTCTGTACATTATCATATTTTCCAATCTTTGCATATTCTAATTATTAGAAAGCTGGTTTCATACCATGCATAAAATAAAAATTACTGGACTAGCCAGAGTGAGCATTTGGCCAGGGGAAGGTGTGGGCAGAGAGCCAGAGATAAGAGAAGTTGAGGCCAGTTGAATAATAGTGAACAGGTTTCTACATGGGAAGAACTGGATAGAAAATAACTACCTCATATTTCTTTTAGGTAGGCTCGGGGAGAAGGGTCTGAGAAGAGTAAAATTAGCTTCACAGATAATAGACTGGAGCAAGACCTGACATTATTCTCTGTCAGTAGGGCAGTTTGAGTTAAATATCTGGGCAAATCTGAAAATGCTGATTCCATCAAGATTTTTTTTTTTTAAATGAGTATCAAATCATAGTGAGAAATGTAATCACTTATGCTTCCGGAGCTAATATAAATTCAAAGTAGGAAGGAAGAGAGACACTTTTAGTCAGAACAGTAATAATTTTTGAAATATAATTCTGAAGTGCTTTCCTTAAGAATGTAGGTGGTGGAATTTATTTGGTGGGTGGTGGAATTTATTTGGGACCAATACAAGCAATATCTGTAGAGCTTGGAGTTTATTGAAGAGATTCAGATTTGAAGTCATGTGGTCACTGGACTCTCTCTGGCAGAGAGAGACTCTTAGGAGCCACAGAAAAGCTAACATCTATAAACTCCTGGTCACTATTGTCTTCAAATGATTTTCTTTACACTCTTCCAAATGCTATAATTTGTCTCAGAATGGATCATTACCCAATTTTATTTTCTGCCCCGAATTTTGGAGACCAGACAGCACTTCATCTAATCAAAACCACTCAGAAGTTTGACAAACCTTAGACAGTTGCAACTAGCAGCAATAAACCTTTTATGTACAATAATCAGAGCCATTCATGGGTGATTTCAAGGATAGGTGTTTCCCTAGGGAGAGAAACACTGCTGTAGAAACCAAGGGGAAATAAGAGGGTTTAATATTTTGATCAGAGTATTTTCAAAGTAGCAGAGAAAAAAAGTTGAGCTACTTTATAAAAGTGAATGCATTTTAGGTTAATTAAAGTGAAATCAAGTCCAGGATATTGTCTAAGGAAAATATCAAGTTATTGTAAAAGTAAAAATCCATCCAGAATATCTAAAATCCTGAAGAAAAAAGAACTTAGAATTTATCTATGTAAGAAGCTTGACACATTAATGATTAGTAGATCCAAGATAAGAATCAACTGTGATGCCCTAGCAATGAAATAAAATCTTTTGAATATATTTGGCAAATCGCTAGTGTTAGTCCAAGGTCACTCCCTTTTTGGCCTTATTCTCTCATTTGCCAAATGAGTTAGGGGTTGGGGACAGGTCGAATTGGGAAATCTGTAAGGTGCATGCCAGTTCTAAAATTGGTATTATTTAGATGTGAATTCCGTGGAATTATGACCATTTCTTACACTTGTTTTACTACAAGAGGTGCTGTGGCCTTTTACATGTAAGGCCAAAGAAAAGTGAGGTACATGGAGAGAGATGGTTTCTGCTTTGAAAATAGGCCCAAGATTTACCCAGAGAACATCCTGAGAATCTCGTACGATTTTCACATTGGTATTGTTTAACACTGCTTTTCTAATGTGTAGATGTCTGTAGGTTTCCCATGGTGGAAGGAGAAATAAAATACCTTTGGGGAGGTTAGAAGCAACTCACCACCTGCATAACTATGTTTTGATGTTGTGTTTTCAGATCTTTGATTGTGGAAAGCAACTTGGCCTTTCCTTCTGTTTCCCAATATGTTCCTTTCTCTTCCCTCTTGTGATTTTTTTCCTCTCTTCCCTGTTTACAAGATTATTCCTGACATCTGGCCCTTGTCCATCCTGTGGCTCCACTCACTTCTCTCTGGCCTGTCAAACTGCTTTTGATCCATTAAGCTTAAGTTACTCCTTCATAAGAACTATGGGTGGTATGATCTCTTTCTGTATTGCTCTTTCACATGATTTAGCACTGAATTTCATATTGCCTTATTGTTTATTTTTGCCGCTTCTCCCCACAACTGGTTATATGCTTCTAAAAGGGAGAGTCCTTTTTTAGTACACTGTATATCTATGTAGAGTATAGCAGAGAATGTGGCTTCTTTTTGGAGGGGAGCCTTGATGCTCTTTTGGAAGCCTGTTCTCAGAGTTCTGAAAGCCAAAATGACTTTCTGAAATCTCAGTTTTAACACCTGTCAGCCACTGGTATAAAACGTAATGATGATCGGTTCAAAATATAGCACAGTCCAACGCAGTTGTGTGTGTGAGTGCACATGTATCACTTTATAACAGAGAGAATGCCCGTTTTTGTCAGACATTCTTCTTAGGTCAATGGGCACTTGTCCTCTGCATTCCCTAGACGCAACAGAAGACCAGTTTACTGTATAGTTGACACCACTCTGGAGGTCCCTTGAAGAAGGAAGAAAGGGAAGCAGCAGCATGGGGAAAGGGTTGTAGAGGTCATGGCTGAATGTGTTCCAACACGCGAGGGGCTCCCATTCTTTCTTGCACACAAGATTTTATCAGTTTTTTCTTATGGTCACCAAGGACCGGGATATGGATTGTGATGTGAATATTTTAAAAGCATAGAGTTCCTTACACTTTATCCTATTATAGTTTACTTTAAAATATTTACATATTTTCTCTCCTGTTATTGGCTGTATACTCACAGTCAGACTTGGCTAGCCTATGGTGCAGTAACAAACATTGACATCCTAAGGAATCAATAACACAGATATTTGTTTTTCTCTCACATCATGGTTGAAGGATTAGTTGGTTTCTTCAGTGGCTCTTCATATAGGGACTTGGGGACCCAGTGATGATCTTGTAGTATATTCTAGGAAAATGTCTGCCTACTCCACTCTCATTAAAGGATTATGCGATCAGTTTCTTGGGGAATAAAATAACTAGCAGCCTGAGTTCTCTTACTTATGTATGCAGATCAGCTATTCTTCCTCTCTCCCCACCCCACCAGGAGTTTTTTTCTTTGTTCTATTCCTTCATTTGTAATAACTGCAACAGAGACTCAGGACTGAGCCTGGAACAGTAGGACGTTCTAAAACTGAGCACATGGGCATAGGAACAGAATTTGTACTCTGAGAAACCTAAGACTTGCAATAACTGGTCATCTTTTCATCTCAACCCTAGAGCAGTTCCTCACACAAATCAGTGACACAATATTTGTTGAATGAATGACCTCAAAACTCTTAGTTTTGCCTTCACTGTAAAGCTATTTTTTTTTCATTATTTTACCTGTCTAAAATATTCCTCAGCTTTTCCTGTCTCTGCCTGTATTTGCAATGAATGCTTTGAAATGAAGATTTGAACTTTATTTATTGTAATTTGACATTAAAAATTGGAGAAAGAAATGTTTTCTAAATTTAGGAATACTCCCTTTTTTTGGAACTGACATGGCATAACTTTTGAAATATAAGTAAAAACTTAGTGAAACCATCACATTAAATATACAAACTGCAAAGATTTTTAAAAAGAGAAATAGATTAAAGTGACTGAAGATAGTTACTGAATTAAAATTCATTCAGTGGCAGTTTTCAAAAGTTACTTGAATCACTCTGTATAGAGTCATTTCAACTACCTTAAATATTACAGCCTCAGGGAGAGTGCAGTATAGGGACAATCAAGATAAGATGCAAATTACGGACAAAGGAGAAAAGAATGTGTTTGTTCATGATTTAAATAGAGTATTTCTGAGCAACTTTTCACTTGGATAGCCCTTATCAAGTGGTTGTTTTTTTTAGAATAGAGAGAGTGGGGCTTTCAAAACGGTAAATCAGGCAATCTGCATTCACATTTTGATGATCTGCAAATCACTTATTCATTTGCTAGAGTAAAGCAGATTCATGAAATCAATAAATTTGTTATTCATTTATGCCTTATACTTTTTTCCCCCATTTGGAAGAGTCCATAAAACAAACTCTTAGCATTTCGTTGAACTAGGAAATGAGAACATATTTCTAGCAAATGTCTTCAGTTTCCTTTACCTTGTGTTTCTATCTTGTATAAGGAATGCTCGAAACTGTCTTCTCCACTGTTGTGAGATCAGTGGGTGGTTATATTAATGTCAGTGATGGGGACTCTGCAAACATTTGTGAAAACAGGTATGCTGTCAACTGGTCAGGGATGAGCTTAGTGGTTACATTTTTGAATTAGTGACTGAAGTCCCTTATGTATTTTACAAAAATGTTGCTTTGGAGGTCACAAAAATGGAATCGAGTGCATATGATCAATTAAAATATAAAATTATAGCGTTTCCGTGATAAATTTCAGATCAAGGTATGAATTTGCATCCATATTCATCCTAACTTCAGGTTGTCATGGGCTCCAAACACTTACTTCTTAAATGCACTGCCATCTTGTCTCTTGCTCTTTTGTGTTTCTGGAACTGAATGTGCATGGAGCAGGATCTGCTGCTTTAATATTAACTATGGAAATATACTGTGGATGCTATGGTCATATACATTCCTCTATGCCTGAAATATGTCTGTTCTTGGGTAATGAATGAATTGCAGCCACGTTGCTTATGATGTGCTTGAATATTTTTGCTTTAATGAAAAAGAATTACTGTCAGACTGTAAAATGAAACTCCACTTTGCTCCACGTGTGACCCTTTCCCGATGTAAAGATATAAACTTCAGTTTCACTGGGGAACAAAAACTAAGCATGATGCTGATTCTGAGTTTTCAGCACACACTTGAGCTTGTGAAGAAATCAAAATAACAATCAATTTCAAGTCTGCCCTAGTTTATATAGAGATTTTGGGAAAACTCGGGTCTCTGTCATGCACAGCCAAAATCGAAGTCAAAATTCAGCCCAACTCTAATTCTTTAGCCTGTCATAGTCATTCTCTGAATTATGTCTTAATATCTGTAGATTTGTGACAAGAACAAACATTGCTCTTCAGACCCGAAATATTTATTGGGTAAATGAAGGGAGCTGGATAATTGAAATATTTTTTTCTATTTTTAATATGATCTTGTAATTTATTTTGGTTATAATCAACATTATAAAAATGTCTTATGTGTGGGACACTTATTGAAAGCTCAAAATACACAAAATAAGTAGAAAAGAAATAACTGTCTTCAAGATGGCTAACATTCTGAGGGCTGCAGGGTGTGTAAGTCTGCAATGTCACCGCCTGTTGATTTCTCTAATTCTCGTTAACATTGTACAGTCGTTCAAACCATTTGTAGTTTCCATGGCTCCTGTTATTATTTTTCTAGGGAGAAAGGTTTTTTTTCTTCTTCTTTTAAATAACAGTATAAGTAGTCACTACATGATTTAAATAAATCAAGCCATAGATTTCCTGACAGTGCACCAAACAAGACCTGTGTGTATAATGTGAGTTCTTTCTTTTTAATTTTAGAATCAACCTTGTCCTATGTTAGGCAGCTGGAGGCAAGAGTAAGACAGCTGGAGGAAGAGAATCGCGTGCTGCCCCAGGTGGGTGACTTCCAGAAGCTCATAGCTAGTCAGTGTCGTTTAAGTTATAGCATTTTATTTGAAGTCTCAATTACATTTTCTCCTTTAAATGATAGAAATCATTTTGTAAATAGCCATTCATCAATGTGGACTGTGATTACTTTCCATAATGGCCATCATATTATCCAGATTCTTAAGTGTGATATGAAAGGATGCAGATGTCTGAAATAAGAATGTAAAATAACTTTGGAAGGAAGAAGGGAGAATCTGAGAAGTAGAAAGTACTTTGGTAGTACTACTTGTATATATCATGCATGTACTTGGTGAATATAGAGAAAGGTCTCATTTATGTATTTTATTTTTTATTTTTATTTTTAGGCGAGGCAACCCTTAGTTGACCTCACAGATTGCAAGGACCTTGTCAGCTTACAACCCCTTAATTTTTACGCCTATAGCACCTGGTCTTCCTAGGTGGTCTCCCATCCAAGTACTAACCAGGCCCAACCCTGCTTAGCTTCCGTGATCAGATGGGATCGGGCTTGGAAAGGTCTCATATTTAAATCGAGAAGTGGCTAATTTATGAGCTAGGGAAATCTGTAGGTAGTTTGAAGATTTCATATTTTAATTAAATTACTACTTTCTAAAATTCTTTGTGATATAATTGAACTCTTTCAGTGCAATGAAATGATGACAGAAATTGATAGCTCTTACTTTGGGACTTCATTTCTTTCCCCTGGTGAATGTAAAGTGATATTTTTTTCCCCTAGGATTTAATACCTTGCTATCTATTTTATTATAAAATTATTTTCGTGGGTTAATTTCTTGGTGAGATGATGTTGGTCTTTTGAGGTGATAGTTCTTGGGAAATGTTTTGTTGAGGAGTTGGACAAATCTGATTCTAGGTTGGTTTCCTTTAGAGGCAGATAAACAGTAATGTATTTTAATATTTTATACAAAGGAGCTTTCTAAGCATTTAGTCACTAATGTCCTATCCACATTTTGGTGATTATTTCTATTTCATAAGTGACTAAGGGAAAATTAGACCTCAAACAGCCAGTAAGCAGTAGTTTGAATGAAAACAGAAAGACTGGTTTTAGTGCAGGAGAAGATATATAAACTTGAGTGCAAATATGCTTTAGAAAGATATTTTAGGTCTTTTTAATCTTGTTTTGTTTTTAAACTACCTTTGCTTATTAGTGACGATTTGGGCTATTAGGTATTGTATGTGAGAATGCCTTTCTCTTTCTCCACTGGCCAGCCATCTGGCTAGAAATCACGAGATGGAATAAAATGAATCTACTTATTTTCCTTCTCAAACTATATATATAGTTTTATATATATATATGTTAAAACTCATGATGACTGAAGGGATTATTTGTACCATGAAATATACTACTCTGGTAGAGTTTTTGCTTTTCTCTACTTTTCATTTTAAAATTTTCTTCGCCAGTTTTCCTTTTATATTGGATTTACAGTATGACTGTGCTAGAACCCTTGACTGAAACCATCTAATTTCTTCTCTGTTCCAAAAATATAAAATATATTGTGAACATTATATATAGTTATACCATCTCTGAGGCAACTGTGAATATAAAAAAAAGCAAGAGAAAAAAAGCTGTTTCCTAGTTTTCCTCTGAGTGGGAATTTAGGCTCATATCAACACTGACATGCTAATGCTAGCATATATGCTATCTTATTGAAAAAGAGGCACAAATGTGAAAATGATTACTAGATTGATTTTTCAAAATCTGTGAGTGTCAGTTCTTGAAGGGAAATCAGAAGGGTCCTCAACTATACTTGATGTATGTGTATATTTAAATATAGTCCTTGCATAGTGGAGAGTAGAAGAGAATTAAAAACTTTTCAAGGTAAAGTGTTCAAACATATGTTTCTAAATGCATCGCTATTTTCTATCAAAGAAGATTGTTGTTGTTTTTTTTTTTTTCCATAAGAAATGGCTAGGAAAGATCAAGTTTTATTGAATCTAAGATGTTACTGATATGGGATGCGCAATGACCATATGTACCATTAAGAAAGAAAAAAGATGTCAGTTATTCTGTTTCATTCTTGCTGATTTCAGAGATGTTAAAATGAAAAACGTTTTAGAATTAAACAGTTATGTACGTGTCCAAATTACTCTAATGCAAAGAAAATTCATTGTTTGAATGAAATGTGCTATTGGGTATATTCAAAGAATACAATAGATCTATCTCAGTCCAAAAACAATATTTGTGTTTAATTTCTGTATCTGATAGTAATGCCTTCATTTACAGCTAAAATATGATAGAACCACCAATTACAATTACTTGTATAAGCACAACTGAAATGAACATAGTCAGAATCACGTGAAGGGACTCGTTGTGGAAGGCTGAGATGACACAAAGGATATGCAGCTACTTCTTAGCTGTTACTGGGACTATTACAAATAATTATGAGATTTCTCTGCAGAAATGACTTCTAACTATACAATATTAGCTGATTTGCAAGGTCAGTTCAATGACATAAGCTGACATCTCTGCATAAATTAGGCTTAATATCTGAACCCACAGTGTTCGATTGTAAGAGCTAGTTTGCTGGGCCTTGATTAGAAGGCATTCTTTTTTTACTCCCAAGTTTTTAAAAATATGTCCACTTATCTTTGGATAAACGGGAATAAGAATATACTTGGCAATTGGAATTCCAAGTATACAGATATCTTTTGTGGCTATGGTCAGGTTTTTTGTATAGTTTAGTGTTTAGATTAATTATGTAAAACATTTTCCTGGAGGACGAAATCTTTTTTAATGCTCATATTTATTCTTTATGTAAAATTGTACATAATGAACAGAAAGTCACACCTTTGCCATAGCAATACATATTTAAAGATAATGTGCTTCTGGATTTCTCTCTGGTTTGGTACAAAGGCTTCAGTTTCTTAATTTGTAAATGACAAGGTCTCCAACAACTTTTACATTTTGTAGGTCTAAGTGTAAATAAAGCTTGGGTCCAGTCTTATACTCATGCAAAGTTACCAAGTCCCAGTTTTTTATTTAAGAATTGATAGAAAAATGCAGTGAAGATTAGATTGGTTCTATCCAGTGGTAAAGAGGAGCCCACGGGAAGTGTGGATGGACCACCAGTATAGACCATGGTGGGTCATCATCACCCAGTGAACACAGAGCTCTTTGCTTTGCCATGGTCTCTCCAGTATCCCACGAGGATCACTGAGCTGTATTTTAAATCTAGTTTGTGAACACAGTAATCAAAGGTGCCCTAAAGTTAGAACAGTCTCATTATTTTCAGAAAATGTAGTATTATTGCAAGGTATTATTTGGAAAGAAAATGCCTTAAAATTTTTTTTTGATAGACAACAAGAGATCTATCCTCTTAACATATTTTTAAGTGTACAATACAGTATTGTTATTTATAGGTATGTTGTACATCAGATCTCTACAACTTATTCATCTTGCATAACTGAAATTTTATACATTGATTATCAACTCCCATCTCTCCCTTCCCCGCAGCCCCTCGCAGTCACTATACTATTCTTCTATGAGATTGACTATTTTAGATACCTCATATAAGTGGAATTGTGTGGTGGTCATCTTTTTGTTACTGGCTTATTTCACTTGGCATAATGTTACCCTGTGATACAGCGATCTTTTGGATATTTATACAAAAAGAATTAAAATCAGGCTCTCAAAGAGATAGCTGCACACTCATGTTCACTGTAGCAGTATTCACAATAGCCAAGGTGTGAAAGCAACCTAAATGTCTATCAACAGATGAATGGGTAAAGAAAATATGATATATACATACAATGGAATATTAGCCTTAAACAAGAAGGAAATCCCTCAATATGTGATGTGAGCGAATGTCGAAAATACTTTTTTGAAAGTTGGTACAAATGATCATTTAAGATCACCTGAACTTAGGGTATTCTTTCTTGAACACATAATGTGAACACTTTTTACAGGTTACGTGTAAAAATATTTCAAAGGATTGCATCTAACCTCTCATAACACATGCAATGCTAAAACTGCTCAGACTGGTCTGTCAGCTCCATTATGTACATATTTAATGTGGCATGAACCCTAATGAAGATCGTGTTACTTAAACGTAGCAGCTAGCTATTAAATTTATTAATTTTTAAATCCAATGATGATAGTCATTCACAATGACATAAGTAGGCATTTATGAAATAAGACCCAATATTGTGTGAAATTTTGTTGTAAGGAATTTTATATCAAATTGAAAAGAAACATACCTATTTCATGTATACATTTACATATAAACTTTATGTAGATAAAGAGTCTGATTTCCAAAGTTTACATGTCACATTGGACAACACCCTCATTTAGTAAAGGAATATAAGGGTCACAGAGGTTGGGAGTATAGTTCTGGCCATATAGCTAATGTAGGCATATTCAATGTTCTTTCTAGCATACATACAGTGCCTCCTTTAATCACTTCATACCATTCATGCAATTCAGTGTCATTAGGCTAATAAATCTATTTTTATCTTATTGTCAATTCTTTCATTCGCACATCTTAAAAATTAACATTGGATCTGCTTAGCCATCTAAGATTTCTTAGACATTTATTCTATTTCTACTTTAAGGGAAATAGTCTTTTTTTTTTTTTTTTTTAGAGCTGTGGTATCTATCACTAATGAAAAAATGCATTTTGTAGAGTCTTCTCTCTGACACATTTTAAAAATACTTCAGAATCAAAGTTTTATTGTACAAATGTATACCCACATCTGCATGAAAAATTCATACTTAACAGAATGTAATGAGAGAGAGCCTTTCCGTTCAGAGTGAGCTGGAGAGAATGAGTACGGGAAAGAATAGTTACAGTAGTAGTTTTCAAGCTATATGCCTATGAAATTTGGTATCAAAAACCTTGCTTAGATCTCATTCCATTGTCCTTTTCTTGATGGTTATCTTACCTTTGGAGTGATTGGAGTTCTGATAACACACACAGCTCTAGGTCCTTATCACTGATGAGGAAATGAATTACAACTCAGTGACTATAAGAGATACTCGTTTATTAAAAGCACATTGTGAAGTAGAAGACAGGTCAAACCTAAAACTGGCTAACCACGTGGAAATAAGGATACTTACCCCTGGAGGGGGAGGGGTACGGATTACAGCCAGGGAAGATGGAGAGATGTAACCCCGGGTGAGGGAAAGGTCTACCTTATATTTAGGGCCATGATGGGTGGTTCCAAAGGCGTTCTTAGGTGATTAGCAAGTGAGGCCATTTTGATTAACACTTGGCTGCTATGTAATTCTTTGCCTAATGTGCATGTGCTTACCCAGAATTCAGTCTGTTATAATTAGATTCATGAACTTCCAGCATAAACACAGTATTATAATGAAGCTTAAAGTCATAGGCATATTAGGGTAGTACTTCCTGTGCAGGGGTCTATAGCTGGATTAGGCTAGCTAAGATTATGACCCCCCTTTCCTTTGTCTCTGGGGATGCAGGAGGAATTTTCTAATTACCAATAGGGTGTTCTTTGGGTGGTCTCTAGGCTGGGCTCCTATTCCTTTGTTCCTCCTGTCACAGGATTTTTAATTCAGACCTAGCCAATATGTTTATGTACTATAGCTGCAATAAAGTCTATTGAACTAGAAAATAAAGTAGGTGATACAGAATACCTGATGATTACCCTTTGAAGACATTAGTCACTGTTCAGACAGAAAGATGACATAAAAACTGATTTTTAAAACTATTCTCACCTATTGTGTTGACTTTGGATTTTGCATCATTAGAGGACTTAAGACATGAAACGTGCAGTTTGCTGAGATGCCAAAGTCAGTTAAGTACATTTGTTAAAAGCCGTACTGGGAAATCTGTTCCCTTCACCCAGTGCTCTGGCACCTGTTTGGAAAGCACTGTGTATCTCCTTTGTGCCCTGGAGACCCTCTCTGAAACAAACCACCCACCTCTTGAGATCAACATTTTAGAGACATTTTCAGAATCCGTAAAGGATCTCTGACCTGCCTCGTTCACATGCCTGCCCCTGTACTGTGGATGCAGCAGACGGGTTTGAGAGCCATGACAGCCTGGAACACCACTGAGTGGGCCCCTTTCAGCAAATGTTTCTATTTCTCTTGTGTTAGCACACAGATAAGGGTCTAATTTTAGGAATGGGAATGAAAAATCTCCCTCTTGTGTAATTTGGTTATAATGTGGCCTCACAATGCAGTCTTCCAGTGCATTGGGAAAGAGACAGGGCCATTTCCAGAGCAGTTTCTCAACAAAGGAAAAGAACCTGTCACTATTGCCAAAAGTGCTGAGGTGGGGTGCACGGGAGCTAAAAAATCGAGCTTCTCACTTCCATGGCAACACAGCCCAGGTCCAGTGTCACATCTCTAAAAAGCTCCCTCACCTGTGTGCTCACTGCAGGTTACCACTGTGTGGGGAAGACAGACCGGGGGGTTCTCTCTCCACATAGATTTCCTTCCTGTGCTTTTCTTTTTTGCTGTGGAGATGTTTATTTGTGGCTGTTACTCTTTCTCCTTGTCACATTTCCTAACTTTATATTTTGCAAGTCATTTTTGTCTTATAGGGCCATAAATATATGGCTCTTATAGAGTCTGAATTGCTCCAAAAAAAAAAAAAAATGTTATTAACTATTGCACAAAAAGCAGGCACAGAATAATGCTTTGCAGGATGCTTAAAGCACATTGTAGTATTCTTCAATTGTTATTTGCATGGAAATTACCATTCTGGTCCTCCTGAGGGGTAATTTGTGCAAAAATTTATTTTTCATGGATAGCAACTCCATGTTACACAACCCGAGTAGAATCTGGATACTACTGATAGGAGAAAAAAGTTAAATCCATTAAGGGTTGGTTGCTGCTGAAGTCACAGTTGGGAAAAAATTGACTCCACCAGAGGAATAGTGCTTGTGGATTACCATTTTCTCTAAATCACCATGATTTACATAATTAAAGAAAAAAAACCTTTTATATATAGTTCAATAGAGTTTTCAGAGGACAGATGGGAGCTACACAAGTGGTGTGGGTGTATTGGAATAAGAGACAGATATGGAAAATAAATTTATGGGGAAAAAGTCATGCTGGAGAACCTAAATAAACGGAGACTGGATTAAGGGAAAGCTAAAGGCCATCAGAGAAAATATCGGAGAGACTAAAATTCATAGGAAAAATGTCTAAGGCAACATGGAAGATTCTCAAAGTGAGATTTACAACATTCTTCTGTGATCTCATGCTGGAGGGTTCTTGTTTGAGAATATCCGATATGTGATTAGAAATATCCATTCTAATGAGAAAAATAGGCAAAATAGGAATATAGCAGAAAATAATAGGTATGCCACTTATTTAGCTTATTAATAGAATTATTAAATTTAAAAAGTATTCAGTTATTAAGGGCTATAGTATCAATAATTCATATTTAACAGCATTGCCTTTTTAATACCTCCAGTGGCATGTTAATCTATCACTAGGGCATATTAAACTTTTTTATTTGTAATTGCAATAAAAATAGCATTTTTGTTACCTGTCCTTGGCAGAATTTGTCGCAAAAAATTATGACGCTCTCTCAGCATCAAGTTTTGCTGTGTAATAATATTTGCTAGAATCATAGATATATGAATAAGAAGCAATGTGGAGGAATATTTGGGGAAATCTGAGATGGAACTATAAGAGAAATTAATGTTGCCTTGTCAAGTGATTTTCTACTCTTCTTTTGCTTTTCTAAAAAAAAAATCCAAAGTCAAAGTTAAAGTTACAGATGAAATAGTCTTTCTGTTTCTAATAGGGTAAGGAAACAGGCTCACAGAATGTGGTGGAAAATATAGTGCAGTGTTTGATTTGGGAATTAATGCAAATTCTATTGAAATTTGGATATCAGAAAAGCAGAAGCTTAGATGCTGAGGTTCCTGTTTGAGCACAGTCTTATTTTCTCTTCCTTTCCTGCTGGAGGTCACTACCTCTATGACTGATGTAAAAGAGGCATCTAAACCATGCTGTCCTCTTTCTGGTTCATACTTTTCCTACAGTGTGGTTTAGGCATATTTCATTTAAAAGCACTTCTAGTTTCTTTGCTGTAGCCTGAGCAAAGTAAACATATTTACAACACATAAAAATTAAAGTTAGTGCCTCTTGATAGTTGGTAGTTACCTATATCCTCTAAATACAAAGTAGACAAATATAAATTTAATATAGGCAGTATTTATATTGTCTAAATATAAATATACTATAATCAATGTAATAGAGACAATTATATTCTGTGACAAAATAAGACACTTTAAATAAATTTCCAAGTGACTTAAGACTTTACTAATTATATTGAAAAAGCTATCATTATGTGAAAAATAAGCAAAATATAACTGAATCACTTTGGAAATCTGAGACATAGCAGTGACTTTGTAATCAAGTAATCAAGTGATTAAAGGAGGTACTGTGAATGTTAGCACGAACCCTGAACGAGGATAACAAGAACAATGTGTTGGTCTAATTGCTGTCGGTCCTGGATAATACCTCTAAACTCTGTGAGCCTCATATGCCTTGACCTTGAAAAAGACAATTGTGCTAGGGGATGTGGAAAGTTCTACTCAGTTTTGCAAACATGACTCTATCCAGAAAAAGTAGGTTTATGTGACATGGGCACACAAAATAGGCATACCCATTTTTGTTTTGATATAAAATTCCTTAAAACTACAACTTTACACAACACTGGGTTTTGTATTTACAGGTGCTGACTTATGTCATTGTGGGTTATTCCATCTCATTGGAGTCTAAAGTTAATAAAATTTCATCAGATAGCTATTAAATTTATTTAAGTAACATACAGTCGTGAGTGTGTATCTTTGAGAATCTTCACATCAAATACACATATAGTGAGACTCACATACTAGTCTGAGCAATGTTAACTTATGGGTATTTTGACAGTTAATATGCAGTCCCCTAAATGTATTTTTATTCATTATATTAAATTATGTATAACGAACATAAAGGCACTAGTTTTCCTTACAATATACTTATTTAAAAATAAGATGAGCATGATAAGTCCTTTGGGTTTCTCTCTGGTGAGGTGCAAAGTCTTCTGTTCCTTTATTATTAAGTGTGGTTCCTTCCAGCCCTGAATATTCTGAGCCCAAGGATAAATGAAGGTTTGTGTCCATGTCTCATATTCATGCAAAGTTACCAGGTCCCAGAATGAGGTGTCTTTACCAAAGAACAAATAGAGAGATCCAGTGAAGATTGAGTCAGTTCTGTCCAGGGGTAGAGAGCCCATAGGAGGTGTGCATGGAAGATCCTCACTACCCTGTGAGCAGGACGCTCTTTGCTTTGTTGTAGTTTCTGTGATATCCTACAGGCATCCTGGAGCTTCACTTTAAATCTGGTTTGTAAACACAATATTTCAAAGAGAGCCCAAAAGTGTGAAGTCTTATAACTTTTAGAAAATACAGTGTTATTTATTAGGTGCCATTATTTGAGAAGGAAATGCCTTTTAAAAGTTGATATAAATCATAGTTAAAGCTCACCTGAACTTAGGATATTCTCTCCTGAGTATATAAACTCTTGTAAAAACTCTTAAAATCACACGTAAAACTATTTCAAAAGGTTTTATGTAATAAATGGAGACATGACATTTCACAGAGAATTTTTTAAACTGTGACAAAAGAGAAAAATAATATAGGAAATGTTAGAAAATTAATTTTTATTTACTTCTAATTTATACCAAAACAACGTGTATTCTTTATTTTAAAATGTAACATATATTTCAGGAATTCCATACTGAGATAGCCAAAATAAATTACTGTGGGGAAAAAAAAAGACATGAGATAGCATACATTAGTTTTTTGTACTGTGACTTGACAGAATAAGAGTCCCTCCCTGCATATAAATCGAAGTCAGCTTTACTTGTGATACATAGAAGAAACAATGTCCAGAGGAAGAAAACATATTTTTCAAAGGATATCTGATTCATTGGATTCATTCCGTAGACTAAAGCATCTGAAATAACAGCCAGCAAGAAGTAGACTGGGCCTTTCTTTATATGTTCTTGTTGACATCAAGAATGAAAGAGAAATTGTAGGACATATACTGTGAGACAGTGATCGGTGTCACTTTTATAGTTTATGTAGAGCTTTTCTGTAGTATCTTTTAAAATGTGTGCCCTCAAGGCTGTATAACCTGGTAGTATGTTAACATTCGAAGCTAATTAAAGCAGGTGTAGAGAAGCACTAGGAAGAAGAGAGCCTGTGAAACACAGACTTTGCCTTGTTTTATGACTCATGGGCCTTTGGTGGCTACAGGTAAATCATCCTTAGTAGAAGTTTATTTTTGAGTTTTACTCTAGAAATTCTACAGAGTAGTTCCTATATTAATAAGTAGAGGAGAGTATTTTAAAAAACAAACCATGAACACTTTTAAATGTTGCATTACCTAAAGTAATGGATGTGTTTACTCAGGCCACTCGCGTGGAGATCGGTGTCACAGGGATGGAATCAGTTCTCTTAGCTCCCATGAGCCTACCTTTGGGAGCTGCTTCTTCCTCAAGTATATAGGTTTTCCTGAAGTGTGGTCCTGACTTGGGCTGTTGACTGGCTGCTATAGTGATGTCTGGCCATTCTCCATGGCTCCCAACCTTCTGTGGGCAGAGAAAATCACCACTCCTGCTTGGGTGCTACCTTGCTTCAGGCCCAAAGCCTATAGAGAAAGTATTCCTTACAACAGGGTTCTGTGTTAAGCCCAGAAATGGAGGTGGGAAGGAAGAGTTACTATTAATAAAGGGACAATCCATTCAGAGATGGTTCCTCCCTTTTAAAAGTACTTCAATTATCCTTGATTCCAGTGTATTTACCTGGTCAGATTCTTTCCTTTGGGAGAGCTTCTCAAACTTCTCAGTCCCTGAGATACTTGTGATTTCAGAAGTGCCCAGCTGAGGCACACAAATGATCAAAGCCCTCTTTCAGAATTTTTATCTTCTTTGAGATTTTTGGAACTTCCATAATATAAGTTAATGGACAGAAGCAACTTTTGAATTATTTTTTTTAAAGAGAAAAATAAAACACAATAAGGAGGCAGCCAACCTACTTATAACTCTTGGACTAATTACTTTGGTCATTTTATTCACCTAGCTGTTGCTCTTAGAAGTTATATTAGAAAACAGATTGAATACAGACACATAATTGATCACAGAAGAAATGTAAATCTGGCTCAAATGTATTATAGCAAATAAAAGAATTTGGTACTCTTTTCTTCCCCTAAAATGCCTCTCATTTGCAACAGAACAACATGTGAGGCAGAAGTTCTAATGTTTGACAGATAACAAATAATAAACCCGGGACCAGATGGAAGCCATCCTGGACTTTTATAAAAGCTGGCTCTAAGAAAGGAGGCTTTTTAATAGCCAAGATATATCAGCTGTTTCGACACCGAAGGCAGGTGTGTCTTCACGTCAAAAAGAAAGAATATTTTTATTTAAACATTTTCATATGCTATGTAATTTAACATCTATTACTACAGAAATCTAATAAAAGAAAAATATAAAATACACACTCAGAAATAAATCAAAATTCCAGTAAATATGGTCACAAATAATTGCGTGGGAATGCTGGGTCTTTGTCCTTTTGGGTGCCAAGCTTGTACTGAATGCCAAAAGTTAACAGAAGCTATGCTTAGAACTTGGATAACATCTTTCTGACAAAGAGTTTTAGACAAAGGGGGCTTTAGCAGCATTGCATTTCGAATTTGATTGTTTTGTGTGGGACCAGCCTCATTCACTGTCCAGTCCCTGTCCCCAACCACTCCTATTTTAATACGTGCTACCTTAACCAGAAACAAGTCCTGCAAATGTTAAGATAGTGATGGCAGTTCAGGTTCTTTGCTAACTTAAAAGGACTTTGGAGAGGTCTGTTTAAGACTGGACCCTCTAAACAGTCACTTGTGAAAAAGGTGGCTCATGTGGCTGCTCATTTTTTTGAAGAGGATTCTCTTGGTTAGAGAAACCAGTTATATTGCACCTTTGGCACTTGAGAATGAAATCAAGATGGGCATGAGAGCTGTAAGCTGCCCCTCCAATGTTTTTCACTTAAAATAAGTACCTTGCTCAGGATCTTGATATTGACAAAGTTCTTCAGAATCAGTCATGAGAATATAAGCTATCTCTCAATTCTGGGTGGTTTCTCGGGGCTATAAATTGATGCCATAGTAATTTAGGAATAACTAAGACTTTAATTGGTCTTTAAACCAGTAGAAACTGTTCAATGTTATCACGTTGATTTTCAGTACTTTTTGCCTTATGAAATTATGCTTTTTCAGATGTATCGTTTACATTAATTGTTTGAATACATCAATCCTACTGGTCTTAATTGTTTAGAATCTTAAGCCTTTAGGGCCCAAGGAGAGATGCTATTGGTCATGAAAAAGACAGTGTCCATTCTTTTATTTTTATGTGCTAGTTTTTTCTTTTACACGATGGGGTTGCAGCCTGAAACGGACCTTTCTCTTTATGAGAAACATAGCTTGGGACACAGCAGGATGGATGATTTATAAGAATCTGTAACCCTTACAGCTAGGTCTGCCTCAGGGTATAGACAGTGCACAAGATGGGATAATTGTGTCACCCATTCCACCCTGGAAGTTTATTTTTGTCACAAGCACAAACTACAACCTGAGTATCAGCTGAGGTACTGGATTTTGGACCAACATTGAGACTATCTTGATGTGATTTCCTGGTCTGACCCTGGCCTGTATGATTATCTCTGTTTCACAGGGGAGAGAATGTCCAGTGATGTGCGGAGGCATGGTCTGTGTCCAGATTTTCTGCTATCACTAGTTTAGTGATTTTTTTCTCCTGAAACCTGTCTTGAGTGTGTTTCTCTTGAAGCAAGATAGCAATGAAAACACCATCACCACCACCCAAATCAAACCTCTAGTGTATGAGGTATCATTGGGGTCTGAACTGGGAATTAGCCAAGAAACGCAGTGTAATTTCTAGTCCATCTGTTTTGCTATTCACTGAGAGATTTCATCCCTCTAATGATGACTTCTCAGCATGGGAAGATCTCATCCTTTTATCAATCTTAAGGACATTGCTAGCCTCTAGATAAATGATTACACAGGAAAGAATATTTGTCTACTTATCACTTCTGATTCAATTATAGTTTCTCCTTAAGCCACTTGCCTCCTTCTCCAGAATCTTCTCAGACCATTCCAGTCTGCAGTGACCTTTTCATCCTCTATATCAGGGGTTGGCACTTTTTTAGTAAAGGACCAGATAATATTTTCAAATTTGTGAACAGTATATGTGTTGCAACTATTTATGTCAGCAGTTGTAGCACTAGAATAGCTGAAAACAACACAGAAAACATCTAAGTGAATGGATGTGTCCGTGTTCTAATAAAACTTTTTTTTTTTTTTTACAAAACAGGTGAAAGGGGCTGGATTTAACTCCGGCAGTTGTTTACTGATCCCTGCTCCACACAAAAATAATTTGCCAATTACTTGGGTTACCTTTTTTTTTAAGTTGGTCTTCATATTGTTACATAATTTTTTATTTGTACATAAAGAATTTATTATATACAAGTACTTTTCTCAATAAGTGTTATTTATTTTTTCATTGGTTTAAGTTCCTTTGTCCTGTCATACCCAAACTTGCCCTAAGTTATCAGGCTTTTGAAATGTGCTGTGGTTGAACCAGAGGAGTAGATGGGCAAGAGGCAAAGATTTTTTCCTAATAAACCATTTGGGATGAAAATTTGTTGGAGATGAAGGTGCTTGCATTTAACTTGAAAAGGCAAGTCCTCCCAAACAGGAAAGACAATTGTTGTCGAACTATCGGATAGTAAATTTGTACTTTTCTGAAAGACACATGTATGGTGACTGAAGCTGTATATCAGCAAGTGATTGATTATGTTGCTTTTGTGTCTTGGCGATTCTTGCATGTCTTAGAGAGATTGCTAAGAAGATAACATGGGGCAGGCTTGTCTCTAAAATAGATACCACATGGCTGGTGGCTTGGAAAAAGACATGAATTTCTATACAGACGAGTGCAATTTTAATTCATATTTATCAGTGAATGAGGAAAACCATATCCAGCTTGGGAAGAGGTCAGAAATCAATCATCCTTTTCCCTTAAATGAGAGCATTTCAAATGAGAAATTGGAAGATCACTGGTAAAAATGAAGTGAATTCTGTGTTTTTTGGGTCCTTCATATTAATGTTCTCCTCTCTCATGGTCTTTCTTTGTCAAATATGTGGTTTTTAATTATGGTGTATGTGTGTGTGTGGAAAGGAAAGGAAAGAGAGGAAAAGCTTTCAGTTGGCTGTTTACGTAGTGTCTCTTCATCGGGGACATGCAAGGTGCTCTGGAAGAAACAGAGGAGAGCAAAGGATGGTTTGTGTCTCCAGGATGTTTCCCATGGATCAGGATGAGACCTATAAGAAAGTGAGAAGGATCCTCACTAGGACTGATTCACGTCAGAAGAGCCAAGGAGTAGAAGAGAGCAAAGAAAGAGCCAGACGTATTCTTAGTGCTTAGGTGATGACCGATGGCAACCTGGCAATTATCAAGCCTCTCTATAGCACTTATTTCCAGAGGGCTGTGCAATCAGGTTTATTAGTCACCCTTCACAGCCACCACGTGAAGCTAATTGACAGACCTCTGCATTTTAGCATTGAGGACAAGTGACTTGCTGAGGGTCAGGCAGTGAGTAGATTATGGAGCTCATTAGTCTCTGGGTCATTTCTCTTGAGTAGGCAAAATAGTTTTTACCTTTTTTTTTTTTTTTTTGATCTTTTTTTTTTTTAAAGACAGCTCTAGCCAGTGTTGAAAGCTTATTACTTCTAGTTAAACTGATTATTTTCCAGGATGATATTATTGCAAAAATTCGTTTTTAAAAAGTTCATTCTTAAAATTTGCCTTTCCTAAAGCTTTATGATGTCATTTTTCAGAATTTCTCAGTCAGCATTTTAGAGAATTTTAGCTGTGTGCATTTTAAAGTTAACCAGGTCCTTTACTTGGGTAATGCTCTCAAAATGTTGTCCCTTTTACTACTCTTTCATCCCTCACCCAGAATCTTCACAAAAATAAAAAAACTTAAGCAGGCACACTTGATTTGTGGCTTTAACTGTGGTCAAATTTTATTTGGAGAGATGAGGTAAAGCTATTCTAAATTTCAGTTTTTTATTCTATCTTTTATCCCCAGAATCTAGGCTAGACAAAAGCAGTGATCTTGCTATTTGGAATGAAATAGGTTGACAATTATCATTAGATGGGTACAGGGATCTTCATTTGATGGGAAGCAATGAGTCAGCTTCCACTGCTTTATTATAACTAAAACAGCCCTTAACAAATATGGAATGAGATTTCTGTAGGTCATTGGAGGATGTCTTGGCCATTCATGCACTATTTCACCCCTCGGATAGTTTATGTGTCTCTTATGTAATGATACTGTTTTAGACAATGGGTAAACAGGCTTGAATAAATAATTTATGCAGCTTACATTTTTGTAGGTGAATCATGATTAAAAAAAAAACATAAATATGTCATATCCAGGTGTGATAATCACTATGAAGAAAACAGAAGCAGGGTACAGAATTGAAGAAGTAACATCTAAAGGGACCGTAAGGAAGGAAAGGAATATGGCTGGAAAAGAGCATCACAGGAAGCAAGGACAAAACTTTAGGTAGGAATGAATGAACTAGTCGTGTTTGAGAAAACAGGAGCAAGAAGACTACTGTGGCTGGAACAGTGAGTGAGATGGAGAGTAACCAGAGATGAAGTCAGAGAGACAGGAGGGGAACAACAGACCCCGCAGGCTAGTAACCATGGTCAAGTGTTGGGATTTGGGTTTGAGTTGATGGAAAGCCATTGGAGGAGTTGGGCAAGGGTACGATATCATCTATTAACATTTTCAAAAGATCGCTGTCAATGTTGGGTAGAGACAGGAAGGTAGAGGCAGGAAGTGGGGATAGACATAGGGACACTCATTAGGAAGCTAGTTTGGTAGTCTAATAGGGCTGACGGTAGCCTGAACTAAATGGTAGGAAGGAGATGGTCAGGAGAGGAGTTGGATTCATAGTGAATTTTGAAGTCAAGCTGAGAGTGCTGTATGATAGAAACAGAATACAAAGAGAAGTGACCCTGTATGGCTTCATAGGTTGGGCATTGACAACCAACCCCTGGAGCAACTGTTCACATAGACCAGGCAATGAATGGCAGCCCAGTGTGGTGGCCCTGGGAAAACTCCAGAATGACTCCTTGGTTGGATCTAAGCAACTACATGGTTATTGGTGTTGTTTACTGAGATGAGGGAGACTAGGAGGAACAGGTTAGGAGGTACACAGGGGTCAAGTTCTATCTGCATGGTAAATTTGAGATGTTGGACGTCTCCGAGGAGATGTCACATACAGAGTTAATTATACACACACACACATCTGGAACACGGGAAAAGTCAAGATTGGAGATAAAATTTGGAAGAATACATGGCTATAGGACTGAATTAGGATTTCCTGTGAATGAATATTGAGAACAAAAGAGAAGAGGTTTCTGGATGTCCCCTGAGACACTCTAAGATTTAAAGCTAGGGAAGGAGAAAGGAGGGCAATGCAGACTGAAAGGAGAGGCCCATTTAACATTTTTAATCTCTCCAAATTACAGATGATTTCTGAACTTATTTTGTTAACTAATTTTGCGAAGTCATTTTATATTTTCTTTTAACTCTGATGAGTCCTAGATTTCCTTTTTGAATGTTATTTACTTAAATGAGCATATATAGTTTGAATCCAAAAATCTTGTTTTCCATCACAAATTATTTATGTTAGGTAGGGCACAAATAAACACGTTTTTAAATAACTTATTGTTTTCCTTCCTAGTAGGAGTTGTTTGTGGAAGTAGAACTCATGCTTTCACGATGCTTCCTCATGTGTTTGGATGGTGTTCTCACTAATGGGAGATTTCATTTCTCCTGCTGGTGAATTTATTGTTACCATGTATTCAGAGGCTACACTGCCTAGATCATTTTGTCCACTAATGTTTTTGTAAACCTTTAAGCATGAGATCACTGTGAATGCTCCAAGATAGAGCTTTCAACAAATGGGCTGGGTGGAGCTGCAGTCTAACAACCAGCTGTACTTGTTTGTATCTTCTAGAAAGGTAGCTGCCCTGGTATGAAGCTGACTTTCTGCCTCTGTCAACCTCTTTCTTATCATGATCTTCCCATTTTGTGCAGGGGCTTTGTACACTGGAAGACTCCTTGAAGAAACTGAAGACCCTTTGTTTTGCTAAAGCCAGGGCAGCAAACAATACCTCACAGTGTACTATTTCTTAGTCAACACGACAAATATTTATCTTAAAAAGCTATTTAGTCCCTGGCGCTCTAGCTCTGTACAGGTCTTCCATTGGGCTCTGAAGGAGGGCCACGGTATTTAACACAATCATTAATTGGCTCAGTTCTGCAAACCGAATGTAGTGTTGATCAGCATGACTTTTTTGCTTTTGTGTCTACATTGGCAATGCAGTTCCACGCCCTGACTCAGTTCTACTCATGACCCCAGGATCCCCCTTGTTTATAAGCCCAAGACCTAGAAGCATTCAGATACCTTCCTCTCAGCAATAATACAGTAAACTTTTCCTATGGAATGTCCACCTAATTGGAAAGCCATTTAGATGTATCATTCTTTTTTTCTATAAGTTTCAGTATTTCTCACTGGGAGTTGTATGGTTAATAAAAGACAAGAATTAAGCATATAAACTCATTACCTAGAAACAGAATGTACGTAAATCTAATTATCCACATATCCTACCTATTGTTTAACAGCTTTTTTTTTTTTTTTTTTTTTAAACCAGGCCTTCATTGTTATTCTTCGTCTGCTGTCACTCTGACTACAGAGATACAGGGTGTTTGCTGTCTTAGCCCATTCAAGATATTAATTCTTTTCTTTTTCTGAGAACTATATTTATATGCGTTTGAGTTTTACCTGGAGTCACAGGTATCCCACAATTATCTTCCTTTCAAGAACATTGTCCAATCAGATATTTTCATCATGGCATGATGAAACTATTACAATTTAAATATTTTGTAAAATATTTTATTTTACATGTCCAAAGAAACCCATTTGTCTAGGTACCTGTGAGAATGATGATTTGGGGCTTTATACATTGTTAATTACCTCTTTGATTTTAAAATCCAATGGAGTCAGATGTATTCCTTTTCCTGGCATTTCCTGTCCTGGTTAATGACATGGCCATTTAGCTGGTACACAGCCAGAGGGCTAGGAGTCGTCCTGAGTTCTTCTTTCAACCTCATTGCCTACATTCAAATAAACATTGAGGTTCATAGGGTCCTGTCTTTTAATCCATCAGTATCATCATCTTTATTCCTTCTGCAATCGTCCAGTGTAGGCAGTGAGTAATCATCTTTCACTTTTTTCTTAATATCCTAATTGGACTTCATCCCAGCCAGTCTTGTCCCACCCAAATCATTTTCCACATTACTAGAGTGATCTATTGTTACTTGTCACAGCTCATGTCTCAGCAGAGAATAAATTTCGAATCCTTCATATGGTGTAGAAGAGTCTCTGTGATCTGACCCCTGCTTTCCATGTCAGCCTCACTTCTGTTACTCTGTCCCTCACATTCTAGGTTCATGTCCTTCTGGACTATTTCTGTTTCCCTGAACAAGACGACTGTCTAAAATTCAGGTTCTCTGAATTGAAGCTCCTTACCACCTCTACTGTGACTCCAGACTATAATCTTAGACATTATTTGGCATAGTAAATGAAGAGTGTGAATAAATATTACCTTCTGGTTTCTTTAGGTGGGAAAATCTGGATACTTATAGATTGGCCTACACTTAAGCTGAGAATACTATCCTTTTCGATGATTTTTTATTTTCACCACTTAATGTTTGGTATTACATAATGATTTTGATGGGAATCAGTGTATACTTTGGATGCCTCAGTAATAAAGCCTATTTCTACTTTTGTTCTGCTAACCATCCCCAGTGATTGTTTCAGTTTTAACATGTTTGAGCTTCACTGTAGCTTTAGAAATAGAAGTGATTTAAGATTTTCAGGATAGATTTATTTTGCTTGAATAATAGCAATTGACTGAGAGAAAAAAACAGTGGGAATTTAGTCTGTGCTTAAAGTGTATAGACTTGCCAAATATGGATCACCACAAAAATGACAGTTTCACTTATTTCAGGCCTTTTTAGTGCCCTAGAAGTGTACTTTAGTTACTTAACAAATAGATAAATACCTACTAATTACCAAGTACACAGACACACAAGTAAAGCATTTACACAACTATTTCTGAGAGGAAAAGCCACAATCTTACACATAAATTTTGATCATCCATTGGTATATTGTTAATCTGTGCAAATAGAGTGCTAGTCATCATGATCACAGAGATAAGTCAAGGGCAGTGACCTCGAGGGACTCTTTGATATATGAAATATTACTGTAAAATATGATATGGCTTAAAACTGAGCTATGAAAGAGTCTTCTCAGCTCACCTAAAGGTGAGTGGTCAAGGTAATTACACCTATCTGTTAAACAATGAATAGTAATTCACATGATCATGACTTTTTCATCAGAGTCAAGAGTGAAGCAAATATTTTACAAATGTATTCCAAGATGAGGGAAAATATGAATATGAATATAAATGTGTAAGGAACCAGAATCAAGAGAGTAACATCCTGGATCACACTGGTGTGGAACAAGAAAAGCATCACTAGAACCCAAACCCCAAAAGAAAGCACAGGAATCTAAACTCTTCTCTTGATAAGATAACTGTATTTAGCTGGAACCCTATTGTGTTTCATTTATAGCATGACTCATATAGTAATCCAGTGAGCTGTCAGAAATTCGCAACAAATTCCTTAGGCTAATTTGCAAAATCCCAAGTCTCAAAATCTTTGCGATATCATTATAGATGCAGACTTTAACTGTCACAGCCATAGTTCTATGCCTAGAGTGGAGAAAACTGAGCACAGAGCTGATGTTCAGCTGGTGTACACCAGTTCTTCTGTATCAGTTATTAATATTAACACACTTCTCTTCTGATCCTCCCGAGAGCCCTGGGCCATTCCAATCATCCCAGCCCTCCCCGGATCTCCTGGATCTCCTTGCAGCCCAGAGCCTCATGATGAAAACACAGAAGGAGACCTTTAAAGCCCCAAACCAAAAAGAAAAAAGTCATTATGGAGTATAAGTTACTGAGAACAGCACCAGGCCCACAGTTAGTGTCTTAATAGGTATTAACATTAACATGTAGTGGGAGCTCATAGTAGCTGGACATAATCTTTTAATTGATGGCATTTAGAGTCCTAACATGTAATAGAAGCTTAGTAATTGAAAGCTGTTATAAGTAAGACATGCCCTCAGGGAGTCTTCTACCTACTAAGAAGACAAACACATAAACAGACTATAACTCCTAGACCCGAGTGAAGGAGAGAATGGTTATTGTTCTGATCCAGATTTCTCTCTTTCTGAGTTCCCTCTGCGCGTCACATGGTGCTCTCATCTGCATGTGGGATGTTGTTTCATGTGTCAAGGCCCTCATTTCTACTTGCTGGCAATTTTATTTTTTCCTAGTGTGACTCCTTAAAGTTAAGTGCAGAATCTTTACCTGTTGTGTTGCTAAGGAAGCTTTATTTTCTTCCATAATTTCCACAAAGCACCTTCTGCCAATTTTATTCTCTGTGGGATTGGTGTCTCGATTTGCAAGGTGCTATAAGGTGTGTATCTCCCCATTCTGAGAGTGCTTTCTCCTTTGGGCCACTGCCCTGTACCAGCCCATTTTGTATTCTGATTCTGCTAGCATTGTTGCAGTAGGATGTTTTGGGTATTTTAAATTCTATTCCTTTTGTTAGAGTAATTTCCTGTTTGAGGGTGGGAATGTGGATGTCTTTATACTTAGACCACCTGAGGGCTGAAGCTTAGAGAGTTTTCTTTAAAATCATCACAAGCTCCAAATCACCCGGTCGACTTGTGCTCATATGCAAAATATGACGTGGAATTGTCACCAGAAATTTTGCTTTGCAGTTTTTCAACATAGTTCTTTCTCTAAAGTGGGGTTTCTCAGCTTCAGCATTATTGACATTTTGGGCTGGATAATTCTTTGTTGTGCAGGCTCTCCTGTGTATTGTCAGACATTCGGCAGCATCCTTGGCCTCTGCCCACTAAATGCCCATAGAAACAGTCTAGTTTTGACAACTAAAAATGTGTGCAGACATTTTTGCCAAATGTCTTTCCTGGAGGGCCAAATCACCCAAAGTTGAGGGCTGCTGCTCAAAATAATAAACATGTGAAAGTAGATTGACAAACAAGTTATAAAATGTGTTGACAAGCAAAGCAAAAACATTATTCATAATGACAGTAAATACTTATACAGCACTTAAAGTGAGCCAGGCAACTGTTTTTAGAGCTTGAGCTAAGTAACGAAGTCCATAGAATGAGGTATCGTTGTATCATTATTACCTACATTTTACACATGAGGAAACTGAGGCACAGGTTGGTCATGCAGCTTGTGTGTCAGATCAAGAATCTGAACCTAGAGTCAATGATGTGAACTTACTGTGCTTCTTTCTTAACAAAAATTGGAATAGCATGGCATGTTACCTCTGGTAGGTGCTTAGCAAATATTTAAGTGAATAAGTGAATCTATAAATCTAGGAAATTATGTACTCTTTTAAATTGGATAAATTAAATAAAAAATGTTTTTCTTTGAATACAATCAACCAACTATTCTCTGTCAGAGCAAAACAGTCTCAGCATGTCTAAGCTCATTCATAGGAATCTTTTGGAAGTTTGTCAAGGTGACCTTTAAAGTCTCTCCTAATCAGAGCTTCCGTTTGTGTGCTAGTGTGGTTTCACAATATGTCAGAATGAAAACTGGTCAAACTAAACAAAATATTATTTTCCTGATGAGATTCTGCAAAATATCTGTTCTTGCCCTATAATAAGGAAAGACTGAATTAACCCTCCCTCCTAAACTAGGTGTGGGTTCTGATGAGGTATGATGCACTGTATGATAGTCTGACCTAGCTTCAGGACTTATAAAAAATTAAACATCTTTAACTAACAGGAAACTACTTTAGCCGATCAATTTTCAGACTTCCATAGATAGTTGGCTTCTTTTAATAGATAAAAGGGCTGGGCTCTAAAGTTTCTTACAAATGCACTACATCTGATTTATATCTGAGCCAGAAGCCTAATATAAAAACAGTATTCTGTTATTCTTGTTAAATGTTTTTTTAATGTGTACTTCTGTAAGGCAAAAGAATAGAAACTTCCAAAGTGTTAATTTAAATAATATTACTAAAATAGCAATAAATAGAACCACAAAATAGAAACAAGACAATTCACAAAAGCTTCATCTTGCCAGTTCTCTTAAAACTCATATTATGCATTATAATTATTTTACTCAGTGATATTATAAGTAATATATTTTCTTTTTGTTTAGATTATTTTTTTAAAAAATTGAATGGTTTCACTTTTTCCTTAATTTCAAAAAAGTCAATTATTTTAAGGACAATACTAGAAAATGTCCCAAATTTCAATTTTCATGGAAGATCTTCCAGATATTATGTAATAAGAGGGATAATAGAACCAATACATTTTATCTTCTTCAGTGATATGAAGGGATACTTTTGTTTCCTGATCTAGGCTGTTTGCTTATAACATTAGAATTCAGGATTTCTATGAAGCGTACTTACCATATAGTAAGTAATCTGTACTTTACCTCCCACAGTCTTGATGCAGAGCAGTATTCTGCCATCAGCATTTAGGGTAGACTGTCTTGATAGCTAAAATAATTTGTGGATTACTCTATGTACCTGTATATAAAAAGGCTAATGAATACACAGACTTCTTTTGGAATGGCAGGGTCATTTAGGTATTTTTTATAAACGTGGAATTCTGAAAAACTGCAGAAAACAAAACTGAGCAAAAGAGAATTACTTAGAAAACAGAAAGTGACTTTCTTAAGGTTGTTTGGAATTGTTCACCCAACTGATGGCCAGAATCTGAGTTTCCCCCATTTCGAGCTCCAGAGTTGCCAGAAACGACTCGAAGCACCAAGTTGCTGGAGACTTAGTATGTTTTATGAGGCTGTCTTCAGAAAATAGCATGATTGACAATTGCAGGGCAAACAGAGAGCTAAGCATTCATTAGTATATAAATACCATTCAGATACAGTTTACCAGAAGGTCAAAAATGATGACTGGTCCAGAACACACTTTTCATGACTGAGATTAAACAACAAAAATGTTTCTGACATGAGTAGAAAGTCAATAATCCGGATTCTGGAAGACTACCTTTTCCTTTCAAATGGTTATATCATCAAGAGTTCATTCTTCCACAAAAACCTGGCCCACGTATATTGCCACTCTTGTGAGATTAATACTACTATATGATCTATAATTAATGTTTTAAAAGAATCTTTTACAAGATCCTGGAAAGCATATTTATTATTTCATATTGTATTTACTTTCTGAAAGTGGTAAAATAGAGTGTACATTGTCTGCATACTAACCAAACGGCTCCTCTTTCCAGCCATCTTCTAAATGACTATACAAAGTGCTTTCCGACATCACAGTTGTGATAATGTACTTTGTTACAATGGAGAGGCACTGGGATTTAATCTCACTATACTTTAAAGAATGACAGTAGGAATTCTTATGTTTTACTCAGTCATTGAATCCGAAAAGCATAAGATCTGAGAGATGTGTAAGTCCTGGAGAGAGCCTAGTCCTGAAGTTAGAACTCATTTGTAAAGAAATTTCATTACCCCGTAATGATCGTCTCAGAAATAGAACTATGCAGATTGGGGTGGGAGGTAAATTTTATTATAAATTACTGGTTATAATCCTTTTGATGGTGGAAATAAATTAGACACCGACATATGAAATGATTACTAAAAAAGCAGTGTTCAGATCAGTGCTGCTATGATGAAATGATCATTATGGTCCAAGTGCAAAGAATTTTCTGTTACATGTGAAGAATATTTGTGACTTAACAGGTAACTGCTACTGACTGCATAGATTCAGAAAAAAGAGTTTTGTGAGTAGCAACTGCTGATCATCATGCTCTTCATTTTTACTTAAGACCATGGTACATTTTCTTTATTGTCCAGCCTCCAAAAATTTGAGGGGAGTGAAAATTAGACCAGTACTATTCACAATAAAGCACATACTTTTAGGCATATGGGTCACTGAGAACTAAAAAATTATGTTCTCAATTTTTGTCTCCAAAATTTAAATACTTAGACACTGATTTTGTGAATATTTTGTGAATTTTTCATATTTTAAAAATTTCCGTTATTCCTTAAGACACAGCATTCTTAGTTAAAGGTCTTGGTGAAAGTGGGCAGGGACAGTGAATTATGTTCAAATAAGTTCATTTTGCTTCATGGAAAAATTGAAATTTAGGGAACTTTTTTGTGTTTTTTTTTTGTTAAGTTATATGATATCTTTAGTTCTACAGAAATTTGGGAATTAATTTGATAGGAATTTTGACAACTACGTATATGTCCCATTAAAATAGTTATTGTAATGCAATAGTTACCTCTTAATTCATACCTATTTTTTCAATATGCTGAAATTTTGCTGAGAATTTGATGCACCTCAGTTTTCCTAAGTATTACTGAATATATTGACCCAATTTGTACTTCTTAACAAAAGGACAAAGTGCTCCCAAATGCATTTCAAATAATTTCTGTTAATTCTGAAGTTATACAGTTTTAAATACCAGGAAGATTTATGGTAATTCTCTATTTCTCATAAGTAAAACTCACAAAATAAAGTTGTCTAAATAGCTTAATTTTTTTCCTGTAATTTTAGCATTATCATCTACTACTTTTTGATAGCTTGAGAATTAGTTATACCTTTGCCAAAATTTTTTTTTTAAAAATCAATATTAGCTCTAATAGACAGGACTTCAGTTTGTTTTTATTTTAATTTTCTCCCTAGTTACAGGTGCATGCTACAGCTTGCCATTGTGGTCATTGTGGTTCATTTCATTAAGCTTCTTGTTCTATCTGCTTTCTTGAGACTTGGGAAACAGTATTTTTCTGAGTGATTGTACTATATTGTTCCAAATATAAGGCCACCCAGAATAGAAGGCAACCTCCAACTAGAAACAGCTCAAATATGGAGAAAGGCTGGGGGCCCAGAGCCCGGCGGGTCTTGCAGTGGTGGCAAGGGTGCCGAGGAATAGGACGATGCCTGCCCACTCTCCCGGTGAGTGAAGATGAGTCAGCTGCTGCCTTTGCTTGTGCATAACCAGATGGCTTCTGTTGCTGGAGGAAAAGTTACACCGGGGGGTGGAGAGCAAGTCTGTACACGTGAAAGCTGCTGTATGTCTAAGTCTCTGGAGGGGAGTTGGGAGCACAGTCATCTCCTAAACAGTCATCTTCAGTGTTTTTTTCCTGAACCTGAGGGTGAAAGTTGAATAACCCCAAACGCTGGAGAAGAACAAAGGTACCCTGCACTTTTCATGAAAAGGAGTTTAAAAGGCCAGTGGCCATGAAAATGAATTGTTAAGACACCACCACGTGGCTCTAGACAGTCCCAGAAAAGTATTCCTTGCCCTTTCAAACTGACCGCTGACCCAAGAGCTGGTGGTGTACTTACTCTATGATCATGTGTAGCTTGAGAACAAGCCACCCCGAAGTTTATTAAGATTTCCAATTTTATTAAGATTTTCCTCTTTTTAAATACCTGTCTCCTGAGCCAGCCAAGTTATAATTTAAATGAACTCCAAGAGAGTGTTTAAAATCGTTCGTTTGTTATGTTGGTATTTCACTCAGTAGCACAGTTTTAAAACTATTTCAGTAAAAACGTACTAGTCAACTGAGAGTATGTACTGATTGAACCTAGATAATTCTCTAAATATTGGTCTGATTCTACAGAACACATAGAATTCTAACCTTTTCTTTTATAGTAACTAAAGGAGATATGATAGAATGAGGTACTTGATTTTATTGTAACCTAGAAAACTGTCTAGCCGCTGTTGATGTACGACTTTGCCAGGCATTTGGTTACCTTTGTGGCTTCACGGAAACCACATAAAACATAAATCTTGATTGTTTTGGCGATTACTAGTCCATGGCTCATAAAGTGAATTTGAAGTACAATTTAAATCCCTAAATGATAAGTTTTCCTCGACAGTGTAATTCCTCTTGTAGCCTTTATTATATTAAGGAAACTCTTTAATAAAAAAATGACTGTTGTTTTCTGAACAGATAAGGGTAGAACAGGACTCCCGTTAAGTTTCAACAATGCTAATTTGTCCAGAGAATTTGGTTTAGGGAAGCTACTTATCATTGCTTTTAGAAATTCTCTTAAACCCAAATGTCCTGAAAGACAGCAGCTCCATGCCCAAAAGAAAAGATGCTAGGATTGATATGCCTACCATTTTGCCAGGTCTGGGAAGGGAACCTTTGAAAGAAAAGGGCCGGGCAGAAAAGGGTTTGATCTTAAGAGAATTGGAAGGCCGGTGGCCCAGGGGGACAGTTAGATCACCAGTTAGGGGAAAGACTGCACCACAGTGCTTGGTCCTACATGAGAGGTTTGAAGTGAACTCTGCGTAACCTGAGAAGCCTTTTCACAGGAGTTCACATGGGTGGTGACAATGGGGAAAGAGGAGAGGAAAGGGCCAGGGCTGTGCAGGGAAGGGGAGCTTCCTCATAATGCCTTCACGCTGGAAACAGTTGCTCTCTACAGAAGAAAAGGGTGTCCAAAATTTGGTGGTGGGTTGGAGGGCAGGTGTGCCCATTAACCATCTTTAAACTTCAAATAGTTTCCCTTTTATTTGTATCAGGTACTATTTATTATGTTTGATTTGCTCTGAATTACAGATACAGGAAAACAGATCTAAATTTTTTTTCCAGAAGAGGTTGGGGCTATTATAATCATTTGTCCTCACCTGCTATTAATTTAATCATTAGTAGCAATGAGGGACAGAAGCTATAGAGGTCACTTAAATGTCATTCTACGGCTGCTTCTCCTTGTTTGCTTGAAGGCGGAGAAAACCTGATTTGTTTCCATAACTCTTTGAACAAGGAAAAGAACATGGCCTCAGTTGCCTTGTGAGGTAGCAGGGATAGCCTTCAAGGACATAAGAAGTAACAGCGACAAGAGAAAGGAGAAAATATTCCAAATTGCATAAATAATAATTTTTGTAAAAATCAATGGGAATTGTCAATTTCTCTAAAAAAAGTGTGGTTTGCATAAGACCCGTACCTAAAACTGTTGCTGCATTTGCCTTATCCTTCCCATCCCTAAAATGCACAACATAGAAGCTCTCCGATACATATTGGAAAATAAATGTCCCAAACCATAGTTGTTTCTCCCTTTTATGAATCCACAGACGATACTCCAGTGTCTCCTCCTCAGGGGATTAGATTCACAGGATCAAGATAAATGGTGCAGTTATTAATCTATTAGGCATGAAAAAAGTCTGTAGGTTTGTTGTACAGAAATTAAAATCTCTCAGGCCCTCTGAGTGTAATGATCTCCATAAAAACAAGTTTGGAAAACTCCCAGTAGACTGCTTTTTCTAGGAGGGTAGATAACTGCTGCTCTCCTTTCTTGATCCGTTAGTCTTTCTCCAAGCAATCCCTCGAAAAAGTAGTTATTTTTTCCCAGTTCCTGGATAGGTGACTGTGACTCTCAAAGGTCTATTTAATCATTCCAGGTTCTAATTTCTCAGCAATTAAGTCAAAGAATCACTAAACTACAAATATGTAATTTCTGATCTATTTTATATTTTAAAAATGACCACAAAATACTGAATTTGGTTAAATCTCTTTGGAATATGGTCCTCTCTCTCTCTTCCCCCCAAAGAAGTGTTTTATATGACAGTTTCGCCAGTGCAAGAATGCGCTGTGTCTGCATTTTCTGAGACATATGGATTTTGGCATTTGTCTTGCTGAATGAGCATGTTTAACTCAGCTCTGGAGTAACTCACAAATTCTCTACTCATGAGTATCTAAGTTTCAAAAATCATTCTTGAAATGTTCTTAATTGCCATTCCTTAGGGAGCATTGTTCTCTTTGGTAAATCAGAAGTGCTATCTAGACATGCACAGAGATGACTCTTTTCTAACTTTTCTTGCTGGTCAAGCAGCAGGTGTATTCCAATTAACAGGTTGATAGTATCATAGGACAGTCTTGAAAAAGTTTGACAAAATGGCTAATTCTCATTTGGCGGTGAAAGTGAATATTGAATGACAACTATGCAGTTATAAACGACTTTTGTTTTAATAACAAAGTTGTTGATTTTCTACTAAGGGTTCTTTTAGGTTGTCATCAGGGGCTGATGGGAATAACAGTTCACCCAGCTCTCCAGCTAGCTTCAGTGGACACACCACACCTTCTCAGCAGCCTGAACCCGTGGTACATTCTCTTAAGGTAACCAACCGTGTACGACCATTTATCCAGAAATTCAGTTGTGTTGTGATTTGTTTGCTGTAGTCTGGTAGTCCTCAGTCTTGTTTTAACCATAGCTACTTTATTTTTTGACCCCTGATGGTGTAACTTATCTTAATTTTTAAAGTTTAATTTTAATTTTCTAAACAATGGGTTTGAGTACTTATGGTTGAATCTCTAGTGTTATCATTTTGTTTTGAGTACTGTGATTCATTTTCTGCATTGAAATTGAAGTCTGATGTGCATGTATATTCATATGTGTAAAATATTGTAGGTATTTTATGTGCAATGTTGGTAGCATGGATGTCTTCAAATACAGGGAATTAATAGTTGGCCAAAGTAAGGAAGGATACCACATTTTTCTTGCTTTAGGCATTTGAAGTATACATTGTACAGCTTAACTAAAAGAAATTATTGAAATAAAGACCTACTCTGTCCTCCACTAAATTGAAATTAGGTAATTCAAACTCTCCAGTTAATGCTCCTTTACAGAGTATTAGAAAATAGAGATATGGTCTTGTTCATAAAGCTATTTTATTTTTGGCTTTTACTTCAGATTCTGCAATGACTTCGAAAAAAGACTTGGCTGAATTTTATCATTTAATTTTTTTTAAGTAAAATTAATAAGTACCGTAATCACCTTAAAACTGAGACAGTTCACTGATGTTTTATCAGTTTCCAAGTATGAAACGTGTCCTTCATATTATCTATACTTCCCAACATGTAGCCTTGATGAAACTTTGAGCCAAAAAGTATGCAGAGTGCTTCAGTCCTGCACTTACCGCATGAGTTTCACAACTTTTCTAAAATTGTTTTGGTTTCAGAATGATTTATCAACAGCCTGAGAGGCATTCTTTTGGAGTGGGCTTTTAAGCAAATTTAAGCAAATAAGTAGATGAGGACTTCAAAATATTGGATTTGGGGATGACTTTGTTTTAGTAGAAGATTTAGCGCTCTCATTATATTTTGTTGTAACTTAGATAAAATGAGTTCGCTTCTTTTAAGCATAAACTGTTTGGTGAAGGAAGGTAGCAGGACCATGCTGGCAGCCAGTGTCAGTGTACTTGGCATTTCTTGGTTGGGATAACTCACAAAGTGAGCCACTGAGAGGAATTCATGGAAAGGCAGAGCAGAATGAGGGCGTTGCCCCGCAACTGGTGGGTGTTGGTTTATCCACTGATGAACATCTTGCTCTCTGCAACAGCATTTGAATGCTGCTTTTAACATTAACACCATGTGAAATGTGCTGTTATGTTAGCATAAACTGGGCCCTAGCTATCTGAAAGGCATTTTAAAATGAAAACCAAGAGAGTGGCTTCAATCCTGTACTATTAGTGTCTGCACATATTCCCACAGAAACACCTTGCCCTACTTTTCAAACTGAAAGCTTGATTCGGCCTATCGCCTTATTAAATGACAAGTGCAGTTTGATTGAGATGTATAGCATAGTGGGTCGCATTGCAATCTGGCCCAAATGTCTCAATGCAGCTGTGTTAGTATGGCCTAAAAGGGAAGGGAGGGCAAGGAAGAGCTCTTCAATTTTCTCTGAATTCATTCTCTAATTTTCAAATAAAATTTATCTCGAGAGGAAGATATTATGTTATAATCAGAACACACAAGTATCCTCACTTGGCAGATGGGTAATACTGAGCAACCAAAGGATCTTTATTGGATAAATGGAGGCTCTTGAATACAGAATGTGTTTGCTTCCATGAGTTAACTGTGTCTGAAACAGAATACGTGCGAACATAGCCTATGGGAAATTCATCTTAATAGCTCAATGTAAAAAAAGAAATGTAGCCACTCAACATGTTTTGTTTTTAAAACTCACTGATCTAGAGCTGATTTATGTCATAAGATTTTTCTATTATGAAAGGAATAATTAGAACAATGGCTCAGTTTCTCATCTTCTGATAGATTTCAAAAGAATCTCTAGGATTTAATTAAACTCTGTGGTCATGGTTGGGGGAAGTGTTATAAATCAATGTGAAAAATTAGCTCACTTATAATAATACTACATTTTTCTTGCTTTAAAATTCATGATATCTATTAATTGTAGCTTCATTTCATTTAGTAGAAATTAACTGATTTGAAGTACACTTCTCTGAGGTGCATTATAAATCAAATTTGCAGTTAAATGAGCTTGTTCCAAGAGTCCTTTAAGTTATGAATATTCACTGAGCATAGTCAACGATTTCCTCTATAAAAAAATGTGAACTGAGTTTAATTTGAATAACAGGGTGAGGGTTTCATTCACTGCTGTCATAGCCACATTACAGTAGTATATACATAGTAACAATGGCTAGAAGTTTTGAGTTAAGCAGAGATTAGTTTGTGAATCAGAGTATTTATTACAGATTGAACTCTAATAAATATCCATGTAGTCTCATTATCTATATGAACTTGACACGAAGGTCCCACTTCATGCTTAAGTCATTTATTTTGGCTCAACTGTTCATTGGTGCCAATTCTCAGGTGACAAGGAGTTTAGCAATGTCACAATTCAGGGTAGATTCTACAGGAGCTTTTAGGAAAAGCATATATATTTTTTATGCTACATTAATGCTTTGGTTTATAAGCTGATATAGAGAAAAATAACAAACAACACTCAAAGCCAAAGTATTGACATGAAACCTTTACATTTTTAAAGGAATATTATTTTCAGTCTATTTAGTGGTAATTTAGAGAATGGAATCTAAAAATTGTTTAAAAGCATCTCATCCCCACTCTGCTCTAATATTTTTACTATAAGGAGTCTGTATTTCTCATTGCTACTATCAAAGAGCTGTCTCCATATTCCTTTCCTAGCCACTGAGACTGTCCAAGCGAGAACCGTGAGGTCAGTAATGTTAACAAAAGTTCTTATGTACATATGCCTGGGTTCTGATCAGTTTCACCTGTCACTATCATCTATTTTAGTCATCTTTTCTATAGGCCATGTCTACATATCATTTGGACAGTTTGGACTCAATTATACTGCTCATCTTTAAAATGGAGCAAGAATTACTGACAGTCTCCAAATTCCTGACACAGGTTATCTTAATAACTCAGTTAACTAAATACAGCTAATTAATGAATTCAACTGACTTAGTGATGCAATAGATTGCTTTTACTGGCCATTTGAAAATCAAGTGGAATTGATTCCAGCTAGGTTTTAGAACAATCAACTATTTTAAAAGAATTTGCCATATACGTATCCATTCTGATATGCAGACATGGAGAAAACTAGAGGTTTTACTAAGCAGAGGTCCTTGGTGGTTTTACTCAAAACTAACAAGTTTTTTTTTTTTCCATGTGAAATTTGCTTTTCTTTTTCAACAAATCCAGGTCTTGGATGTTCAGGAAACTATAGATCGTCAGCAGGGTAAAGAGTATGAACATGACCTTAGTGAGACAGAAAAAGCTATAGTCAGAGAAATGTGCAATGTAAGTTTAATGTGCTTTGTTGTGTGTTCTGTGTTGAAAGCCTCATCGTAGCTTAGTTATTGCTTTATGAATACCTACTTTTTAAAATGCTGGTCAAATGCCTTTCTATATTTGAAAATAAAACCAGTTCCTGTTGTTCTTTAATACATTTTGTTGCATTTTATTAAGACAATAACCATGTTATAAAATATTCAGGTAAGGAATATTTAGACAATTTTGTATTTCAGAATGAATTATGAAAGTTTCTAAGTAATTGTCTAAAATGTTATTAGTTTTGATAAAATAAATGGATTTCTTTTTTTTTTTTTAAGACATTCCTTAAAGGTCAGTGTTTAAAAACCTGCAATAAAGAAAACAGACTTCAGATTTATTTTTAACTGTACTTGGGGAAAAAAATCATCTTGATAAGTAATATATGCTTGCTTATTCATGCATCTGTGTGCTTCATATCATGCAAAGTAGTATCTTTACCTTTCATTGGTTGACATTGCTCAGAAAATAGTAAGAGTAGATAGATATGAACTTAGAAACACAAAAATCTATGAAGTCAGAAATGCAGTAAAAAATTTGACGTTATTTTCACGATGCATATTCTATGTAATCATTAATGTGGCTTCGATTTTATTAATCCCTGGCTAAATTTTAATTTTTTGGGCAAGATGCATGGATGTATCATTTAATCAAGAATATAATGGTGAAGCTTATTAAAAAGCTAAATAGAATATTGTAGAACACATTCGTTAAAAGCAAAAAAGCATGGCAGATCATATTAAGCACTGGTTTTAATTGGCTTTGTGTTTTATTTTTATTCTCATATTCTTTGTGCATTAAGATATCAAAATTGCTTAGACATGCCTTTAAGCTTTAGGCTACTAGGACCAGATATTCTCAGACACTTACTATCTAACATTTACTAGTTTCCAGGAAAACTTCAAAGAGGTTGATACATCTTGTGGACATTTTATATTTGCTGGGAAAAGAGTTTTAGTCTCCTGCTTGCTTGTGTTGTGGTTGTTTTTCTTTTGCAACCCTTTCCAAGTTATTTTTTCTTTCCTGCGTATGTTTTTGTCTGTTTTCAAAAGATTGTTTTAGAGGGCATAAGTTCCTAAATGAATAACTGTTCATTTTCTATAGCTTTTCAGCCTGTCCTTAAGGTTTTCAATTTGAATATTTCCCTCAGATCAACTTAAAAATTTGAGCCACACACCTAGGAATGCCTGTTACTTCTCATCTTGACAAGGGAGAAAGTTCGGTATTAGAAGGGGCCATAGAGGTCATCTCCCAGCAGTTCTCCAAAGAGTACTTATAATCAGATGTCTGAGTTTTACCCCAGATCATGAGTGCTGTGTTTGAAGAAACTATCATCCAGAAATTAATTAAATTACTTGTTCAAATTGTTTTCTAATAAACAGCATAGTTAGCAATATGCTTGATCTCCTAAGGACTAGCTCTCTTCACTTTCTCAAGTGTGGTAAATCTGGGGACTTCCATTGCTTTACATTCTTGAGGAAAGAAAATAGATACTACAGTGGAGACCTTCTCCATTGTGTTTAACCCTAGATTTCTATAAACAAATGCCAGGATTGTTTCTTGCCTTTTTAGATGAAAGATTTCTAGACATAGAATATTTGTTTCTTAATCACGGAAGAGACCTACTAATGGATTGGATCTTGATCTTTGTTTTCCTGTATTTCCAAAAGGCCACATGGACTGGAATTGTTTTTCCCTGTATATTTTCATGAAACCAAAAGCTTGTCTACCTTTAAAAGTTCTCTAGGACCCCTTTTTCTAATTGTCCACTTTTGTCTTTGATCCCCAAAATTTAAGAAAAAAATACAAGCCAGCCCAAGTCTGATACTTAGCACTCTTAAAATGTTTGGAAACTACGAGCCAAGAGAAAAATGTTGATCTAAAATATTTTTGTCACCATCATAAATTTTACAAACACTGAAAACATAATGAATACTGGAGAATAAAGACAAATATTTTCAAGACATTTTCATAGGTAAGTAATTTCTTAGAAACTAGCTAAGATTGTGAAATCTTAGAGGCACTATGTGCTTTTAAAATAATGTCACAGAAATATAAAGCTTTCTTATAATGTGACATCAGTTATAAGACTCAGAACTTAACAGAAGTTTTGCCTCAGTTTCTGGTATTAATTCTGAAGATAAATGTTCACATCTATACAATGAAAAGACCATTATTCATAGCATCATCATGTTAATTAGTAAGCATGACGTGCTTTCTCTTCCCAAACTGCGACAGAAATAATTATACTGCCCTCTAAGAAACAGAATCTTTTTGTAGTAATGGTTATATCTTAGGTTTGTCTGTCTGACTCTAATAAATTCCCTGAGAACAGTTGAAATACTTGACTAGTCATCTGGGCCACAATCACAACCACCTGCTCTGCTCTTTTTTCCCCACTGCTCTGTGTCCACCTGAGCATTGTTACCTTATTTCAGAGTTCAACCTTCTGAGTTTCCTTTCACCACATAGTATTTTCAGGTGTAAGGCCCACTGCCACCTCTGAGTACTTTTGAGCTGATCCCATGAGGTCTCTGAGACTATCCTCTGCTTCTAAACCAGAAATTTAAAGCATTCTGCGTAGATGTAACTGTATACACAATTTAAGGGCTAGAAAGGGAAAGTCCCTCGGAACCCTTGGCTTCCCGATTCGGTGTTTGTACCTCTTCACAGTTCAGTTTATCAAAAAATGACACTCTTGAGCCAGTCAGTGCTATGTTATTCCTTTCCAGAGTTAAGGACCATTAAGTACAGTTCCCTTCAACCATGATAGGTAGTAGTGTCTGCTAAAACAGAGAGACTAATAGTTACATTGACTTATAAATGAAGGTAGAGAGAACCGATATTCTTATTGGGTTTCCAGGGAGTATCTACTCTCTTTCAAGGAAAAAAACAAAACAAGAAACAGTCTATGAATAATTAATGAACCAACTGGTTTTGTGTTCATGTTAGAGCCATGTAAATTTTTGTGGAATTAATCTGAACATAACCCTTATAGTGAAACACTGTAGGAGGTTTATGACTTACTGTGTGTGCACATGCAGGTGTGCTTTTCAATGTTGGTATATCATTGAATTCAGTTTTACTTTATACTTACATTATTCTTAATCTCACCTTTGCTGTTGTCCCTCTAATCTGGCCCAATTTTTAATGCATTATAATTGTACCTATTTCAGTGATTCTCGAATTCTTATCTAATTCCTGAATTTAGATGTTTTCTATTTTGGTAATCTGAGGTCATACTGTTTGGTAGCTACAACTTATGACTTAGGCCCCTACTCTGAAGGGGAAAACCAGGGAAATTTACTAGTGGCCCTAAAGTATCAGCTTGGGACTTAAACAGCTCAAGATCAAAGCCTATTCTCTTAGTGGATTAAACACTTTGATATCCCTTGTTGTAGATGTATAATATAGGAACCAGGCTGATTTAGAGGGTCTTAATTCTGGCTACCTATCAGAATTACATTGGGAGCTTTTTAAGAATACAGGTATCTGTGTCTCACCTCCACCAGTGCAGTCAATCTGACAGTGGGAATTACTGTTTAAGAGTTCTCCAAGGGTATAGTGTTCAGCTAGAGTTAGTTGACTGTCACTCATATAACCAGGATAAGTTGGCATATCATTACTTTTGGCCCTGATTGCTATCAAAGCCTAGTAATCCCATCTTCTGAGCAGTTCCTGTGATTTAGAAGCTTGTATTTTATTTTGTGCTTGAGCTCATTCATGTGGCTATTTTGTCTCGTCTTTACATTCCTCTTTGCCCCTCATAGATTTCCTCTTTACAAAACATCTCTTTGTGGAAGAGGACAATTAAGATGCCTTTCTTCTTTTTTTTTGTTTTAAGGTTGTGTGGCGGAAACTTGGAGATGCTGCAGGTTCGTGTCCTGGAATTAGGCAGCATTTGTCTGGAAACCAGTACAAAGGACCAATGTGAGAAATACACTTTCAAACATGAGATCACCACTGCCAGAGAGATACAAGAGTGGATTCCCACAAACCTGAACTCATGGAGTGATTGTACATTGCACATATTTTCCCTCTAAAACTTTTAGTATAACTGAAGCTGTATTTTATGTCTCTCGCTTTGATGTTCACAACCCTCAATTTCAAACAAGGTAGCTTTGAAAATCATTTTGGTAGCAATATTTTCATTAGAACTAAAATGTTTTGACTCCTCAGATCTAAGATTATAATTAGGAAACATGCATGATTTGAAGAGCCCAGTAGAGCCTCAGTGATTTTGATGGTTGGCTCATTACATTTAATGGGGGGGAGTTTTCTACCATGTTGTACTGAAGAAGGGATGTCTTCCAGCTTCCCAAGTTTGAGAGTTGAGAACCTATTTCGTATATTTTAGTCAACAAAATACTATTTCCTGATTCATAATTTGGATACAAGATAATAAGATTAGGTTTCTGGGATTTTGTTTTGACTTTTGAGGTGCTAAAATACCACAGAAATTCTCCTTACCAGCTGGTAGCATCATTATGTAGAGTGTTTACCAGGGAGTACTGTTTATTTCAAAGATCAAAATATATCTTTTAATCTTGATGTACTACTGTTCATGAAGACACATTGTGGGGACATATCAACCTCCATCTTCATTCAGTGTATCCATTGATGTTAATATTAACTTCAATTAAAGAACAAGCGAACAATTTTTCTAAGTGTTTTTGGCAGTGAGATGTCAATTTCTACAATTTAGTTTCTAGACATGCTGTTATATTTAATAAACTTCATGTGAACTTTAAAATACTGCACTGCATTTATGAAAAAGGCTTTGTCTACAGCAGCTATCTAATGTTTTATGAAACTGACGCATGTCATTCATTATTAAGGCTAAAAGCTTTGTTCAGATTGCTTGAGGTTTGAAAAAGAGGTGTGCTAGCTTTGCTTAGTTTCTTATTTTTGGTATATATATATAATATTAGACTGTGTGTACTGGAAATGCTATGATAGGTATTTGTGTTTATTCAAATGCAATGATAGTTTCTTGTATGAATGTGCAAGAGGCTTGTGACAGAATGCTAAATTTTTACTGTAGTTTAAAATTATAAAAGTAGGAATGCAACAATTTCCAGTTTTCTTCTAAATTACTCAGATTTGATTCATTGCAGTTACTCTGTTGTTTTTAAATGGCTCATTACACAATGTATTAATTGCCATTTGTGAAGGAATTTTATTACACTTCTTAAAAGGTTACTGTGATGAAAAGTCAGCCCTCTGCTTTCTAAAAATATTTATGAGTTAATTTACTAAAGAATAATCTCTCTAATTATCATAATTGGGTTACCATTTAAGTCTTTATTTTAAAATGTTATATTTTTAAAACACTACTACTCTGTAAAAGAATATTGCTTGCTGTATTTATACCTTCTCTTTTAGAAAAGCTTTCATCCTTAAATTGTTGTATTCCTACACTCTGAAGACATTTAAAGTAAGTTTTTGTGCCTGCAGTAGAGCCTGCAGCAGCTAATACAAGAAATACTGGTCTTTTGACAAAATACTTGTGTAAATTTTGATACTGTATTAAAACTATTTTTTTAAAGTTCTGCATAAAATTAAGTATCAAGTATATGTGTTCATCTTAGCAATGGTAATAAATTATTTAATCTCACAGTATTTTCTCATGTTTTTCCTAACTTGAGTAGATTTCTAATAGTCACCATTATAATGTTTTTAAATATGCTTATAAGGGATTTAATATTCAGAGATTCAGTGCACACCATTCTATTATAATGTAGTGAAAATTTTGGAATGATATTTTACAATATTTTAAAGTTTAATTTTGATTGGTATGAATTAAAAGAACAAATGAAGATTTTATGACAAACTAAATTCAAGTATTTAAAAATCATCAAAAGGAAATTTACTAAAGGGGAAATACTAAAGTAATGAAAAATAGCCTCTGTGTTGAGGAATATTATGTTAATGGGAGAATATATAATATACACATATAACCAGGACAAATCAGAGATCACACATAATTGTTGGAAATCACTAGTAAGATCGTGGAATAAGGCTTCCTCCACTTAGCATTAGCCCCAACATTGAATGGCATAGGTGGACAGCCCCAGACCTGAATCTTGACATTGCCCACTATGTTTATCAATAAAAATGAGTGGCACTGTTCTCTTAGAGCAGTTTGTAATCTCATTTTTCCTAGAACAAAGTTTAATTTACATATCTTGACATATTATTTTTTTCCAGCTTTGAAGCTGATAGACATCAAAATCTAAGCTTTTAAAATGAATGTCTATTTAAAGTTTCTAGTACATACTCAAGACACTGGCAGAACATTTAGATCATATGTGACATCAAGTAAAATGCTGACTGGGCATTTTTGGGGTGACTGTGCCTTAGTTCGATGAACTTTTAATGAATGCCTACCACTACCGTATGAGTGAACAGCTTTGGTACCTGACTCATGGTGCTGAGTGCTGTCAAGAAAAACATGGAAAGGTAGTTATCTTGGATGCCAGTGGGAACTTCCTTTACCCTGGGGATCTAGATAAGATTGCCTCAAACTTCCATTTTCATGATCAAGTGTCTCAATGACTTGTACCAACTTCTGAGTTTTTACTCTGTGGTAAGCTTCCTGTTTCTTCATCCCTACTTCATCTCAAAGGCAACTGATTCTCCACTAGGAATCTTGTCATCCATTCCTGGAAAGGATCTGCCTACCTTAGGGTGGCTTATCAAGGCAGATTTCAAACAAGCTCAAGGCACCTCTATGAAGAATTCATATACTGACTTCTAAAAGATAAAGGTTCATGCCAGACATCCGCATCACAGAGGAGTGAGAAGACCACTTTCTTTTTCCCCTTAAATTTACATGTAGACAACTATAACTCAACAAAGGATCCCCTGCTCAACACAAACACACCTGAATAATCACAAATTGGAACATCTGAAGGTGGGCAGATTGAAATGAGTACGGGAGGCAGGCTGGGGACGGGAAGGTAAGGACAGGGATGGCTGCCGCAAGTGCAGTTCGGTGCTCACTGAGGCTCCATTGAGTGCAGTAGTCAGGTGGAAGAGTCAGGCTACAGCCCTCACACTATGGCCTGGATTGTAAGATAGGCAGAAGCAGTAGTCCCCGAGGAAAAGCATCTTCCGCCCCTCTCCCCATAGCAGCAGACCCTGGTAGAGGTGGCTGGGAAGCTTAAAACAACACAGCACTGCCAACTGTCATTACTGGACATGTGCTAGAGCTGTGGATTGTGAACTTGCCTCTCTAGCTCCATCCATCTCAGTAAAGAAAGCTGACAACCCCTGGGCATTGAGAGGTTCCAAAAGCCATTGCTGGAAAGTGGGGAGAGCTGCAAAATTGCAACTTGCCTCCCTTGCCCCATTCAAACTTACAGAGATAGAGAAAACTGAGATGCCTTATATACTGTACAGTGGGGCTACGAAATAGTGAACTTGCCCCCTTCCCTGCTCCACCCATCCTGGCATAGCCTAGTAGTGGTGATGGGGACACCTCCAAAAATAGAGCAAGGCCAGGGACCATCAGTAAAAAAAAGATAGTGCTGGGTGCTTGCAAAACTGGTTTTCTGCCACTCACAACATGCCGCACCAGTGATACTGCCCTGTAACTGAGGTGAACCAGTAACTGCTGGGATACTCACCACCCCAACGGGCATGCAGCATTTTCCTTAACCAAAGGAGTGCTACTCCACTGCATTCTCAGAGGCACATTTACTGCATATAAAAGAGAGCAAAAACTTCTCTATCACAATCTACTGGAAAACAAAAGTGTGTCCTGCCTATGAACCTGTTGTTGACAGCAAAACAGTATATAAACAAGAGCTCACTACCGCAAATGTGCAGGCACAAAAACAATCCATCAAATACCACAAACTAACAAGGTAATATGAGAGCACAGAAGGAAAATGAAGTCTCCAGAAAGCGAACTCAAAGTCGTGGAAGACCATGACTTTAAAGACAAGAGTATTTAATACTGCAATTATGAAGACGCTCAATGAGATACAAGAGAATTCAGAAAAGAAGTTTAATGAAGCTCAAGAAGAAAATTAATGAACAAAGGAGTACTTTACCAAAGAGACTGAAACTATAAAAAAGAACCAAACAAATTCTGGAGCTGAAGAACTCAGTAAATGAGATGAGGAATGTGTTAGCATTGGAAACAGAGCTGACCAGATGGGAGAGAATGAATAAGCTTGAAGATAGAAACCTAGAAATGACTAAAGGGAAAAAAATTAAAGAGTTTTTTAAACAAGAAAAATACTTAATGAGTAATATTTGACTCCATTAGAAAGTGCAACATAAGCCTACTGGTGTACCAGATGGAGAAGAGTAGGAAAAGGGAGCAGAGAGCCTACTCAAAGAAGTAGTTGATGAGAACTTCCCAAGCCTATGAAAAGAAGTGGTCTTTAGAATAGAGGAAGCTAACAGAACACCTAATAGTATCAATGTTAAAAGACCTTATCTAAGACACATTTTATTCAAACTGTCAAAAATTAATGCCAAAGAAAGAATTCTCAAGGCCACCAGGAAAAAAGAGACTGTAACCTACAAAGGAAACCCCATTAGATTGTAATCAGATTTTTCAATAGAAACATTAAAAGCCAGGAGAGAGTAGAAAAAATATTCAATAGATTGAAAGAGAAGAACCAAGGATCATATATCCAGCAAAGTTTCCCTTTAGATATGGTGGAGAATGAAAGGCTTTTCCAGAGAAAAATAATTTACTGCTATGAGATCTGCATTAGAAGAAATGTTGAAAGCAGCTTCTACTGGAAAAAAAGATAAAAGTAGACAAAACTTTGAGTAAGAAGACTAATAGAGCAGGAAATTGCAGCTCTATTTCAGAACAGGATATTAAACAAATATAAAGATTAAAGATAAAAAATGTAAGCATTAAAAATATACTACAGTTGGGTAATGAATGCATAACATAAACATAATTTGTGAGAAAAATCATAAAAGGGGAAAAGGAACTGAACATGTACAGTTAAATAAAGAGGTAATCAGAAGAAAAAGGGTGATTGTATGTATGAGCTATTCTACACAAGTCTAATGGTAACCACAGAACAAAAATCCAGAGCTGAGACAGAAAACATAAAAGAAATGGAAAAAAAATTATAGAAAACTGCCAAACTAAAATAGCAAACATCTCAAGGGAAAAGAAACAGTGGGGCTACAGCTCAACCAGAAAACAAAAGATAAAATGCTGTAGTAAGTCCTCATATAGCAATAATCACCATAAATGTAAATGGACTGAATGTACCAGTAAAAAAGCACAGAGTAGTGGGAAGGATTAAAAAACAAGATTCAACTATGTGTTTCCTGCAGGAGACTCATCTCAGCTCCAAATATAAACCTAGGCTCAAAGTAAAGGAATGGAAGATGATACTCCAAGTAAATGGCATCAAGAGAAGAGAATGTATCTGTATTTAATATCGGACAAAAAAATTTCAATATAAAAATGTAACGAAAGACAAAGATGTATGTTTTACAGTAATAAGGGGCACAATTCATCAAGAAGAAATAACATGTATTAATATATATGCACTCAACCTGGGAGCACCAAAATATATAAAGCCAACAGACCTAAAGGGAGAAACTAGTATAAATACAATTATAGTAGGTGCCAGGATACCCTACTCACAGCAATGGACAGTTCGTCCAGACTGAAAGTCAATAAATATTGACCTTAAATAATACATCAGACTAAATGGATGTAATTGATGCCTACAGAACTTTCCATCCAAATGACAGATGCACACAGAACATTCTCAAGGACAGACCATATGTTGGGGCACAAAACTAGCCTCAATAAATAAGATTGAAATCATACCAAGCATATTTTCCAACCACTATGGTATAAAACTGAAAATTAACTACAAGAAGAAAGCTAGAAAAACTATAAATATGTGGAGATTGAACAATAGGTTACTGAATAAGTATTGGGTCAAATAAAAATAATAATAATAATACCTCAGAGTGGAAATAGATGAAAGAGAACAAAAAGAATATTAAAAATTTAATGAAATAAAGCTTATTTTTTGAAAAGATAAAATTTACAAACTTTTGGCTAGACTCACTAAGGAGAAAAGACTACTCAAAAAAATAAAATCAGTTTTGAAAGAGGACAAGTTACAATGAACACCACAGAAATACAAAGGATTCTACAGGGTATTATGAAGGGCTATATCCTAGAAGAAATGGACAAATTCTAGAGGCATATAATCTTCCTAGTCTGAATCATAAAAAAAGTGGAAAACCTAAGTAGACTGATCACTAGTAAGGAAATCAAAACAGTAATCAAAAACCTTCCAAAAAACAAAAGTCCAGGACCATCAGACAGCTACACTGGTGAATACTACCAAACATTCAAGGAAGATTTAATACCTTCCTTGTATTTAATCTTTCTCAAACTCTTCCAAAAAGGTGAAGAAGAGAATACTTCCTATATCATTTTCTGAGGCCAATATTAGCTTGATACCGAAACCAAGCACGGACAACGCACACACAAAAAATTACAGGCCAATCAACATAGATGCAAAAATCCTAAACATATTACTAATAAAGTAAATACAACAATACAGTAAAAGGATCATATATCATGATCGAGTGGGGTTCATTCCAGGGGTGCAAGTATGGTTCAACATCCTCAAATCAATGTGATATATGACATTAATAAAAGATAAAAATCATGCTATCAATAGAAGCAGAAAAAGCATTTGACAATATATAACATCCATTTATGATTTTAAAAAACTCAATAAAATGGGTATAGAAGAACATAATAAAATCCTCAGGTAAAGTCATGCTCAATGGTGAAAACGTGAAAGCTTCTCCTCTAAGGTCAGGAATAAGACAAAGCTGTCTGCTATCGCCACTATTATTCAACATAGTATTGGAAGTACTAGCTAGAGCAATCAGGCAAGAAATAAAAGGCATCCAAATAGGGAATGAAGAAATCAAACTGTCACTTTTTACAGATGACATGATTCTCTATATAGAAAACACTAAAGACTCCACTAAAAACTAAAGTTACAGGATACAAACTCAATATACAAAGGTCTGTTGCATTCCTATATTCTAATAACAAAATATCAGAAAGAGAAATGAAGAAAAATTCCATTTATAATCACAACAATAAGAGTAAAATACCTAAAAATAAACTTAAGAGGTGAAAGACATGTACACTATAAACAAGACATTCTTGAAAGAAACTGAAGAAAAAAATGAAAAAATATTTTGTGTTCATGGATTAGAACTAACATTGTTAAAATGGCCATATTACCTAACACAATATATAGATTTAATGCAACCTCTATAAAAATACCAAAGGCATTTCTCACAGAAATAAAACAAAAAAATCCTCAAATTTGTATGAAACCGCAAAAAAACATGAATAGCCAAAGAAATTCTGAGAAAAAACAGCAAAGTTAGAGATATCACACTCCCTGACTTCAAACTACAAAGCTACATTAATCAAAACAGTATGGTATTGGCAGAAAAAGACATACACACCAATGAAACAGAATTAAGAGCCCGGAAATGAACCCACACATATTATCAGTGACTAATTTTTGACAATGGAGCCAAGAATATATAATAGAGAAAGGAAAGCTTTTTCTATAAATGGTGCTGGGAAAACTGGAAAGTACATGCAGAAGAATAAAACTAGACTGGTATCTGACACCATAAACAAAGATTAACTGAAAATGGATTCGAGACTTGAGTAGAAGACCAGAAACAATAAGATACATTGAAGAAAACGTAGGCTCTAAACTCACGGATCTTGGTCTCAGAGGAATTTTTGTGAACTTGACCCCAAGGCAAGGAAGTAAAAGCAAAATAAATGAATGGTACTATATCAAACTAATCATCTATACACTAAAAGAAACCATCAACAAAACAAAAAGGCAATCAACCAAACGGGAGAAGGTATTTGCAAACAATACCTCTGATAAGGGGCTAATATCCAAAATATATAAAGAACTAAACAACAACAAAAAACCAAACAATCCAGTTATCTATATATATATCTTCCTTTTCCAAGAAAGTATCTATTTATATATCTTCCTTTTTCATATAGCCAATAGATATGATAAAATGTTCAACATCACTAGTTATAAGAGAAATGCAAATCAAAACCACAATGAGATACTACCTCACAGTTTTTAGATTAACTTATCAATAAAACAAGAAAAAACAAGTGTTGGAAAAGATGTGGAGAAAAGAGAACCGTTGCACACACTTCTGGTGGGAATATAAACTGGTACAGGCACCATGAATAACAGTATGGTGGTTCCTCAAAAAATTATAGAGCAGCTATATGATCCAGCAATCTCTCTTCTGGGCATCTACCTGAAACATTTGAAAACACTTATTTGTAAAGGTATACGTACCCCTATGTTAATTGCAGCATTATTCACAATAACCAAAACATGGAAACAATCCAAATGCCCTTTGACAATGATTAGAAAAGAAGATGTGGTACATATGTACAACAGAATACTACTCAGCCATCAAAAGTTAAAATATTACCATTTCTTACAACATGGATGGATCTTGAGAGTACTATGCTAAGTGAAATAAGACAGACAGAAAAGGATAAGAACCACATAATTTCACTCACATGTGGGATATAAAACAAAAAGTGACAAAGGAACAAACAAAACAAGAAAACAAACTCACACAGACAATGGAATGATAGCAACGAGAAGGGAATGTGAATGGAGGGAGGACAAAGAGGACAAAAAGCGTCAAATACAACATGACAGAAGGAGACGAGACTTTTGGTGGTACACACACAATAGAGTATACAGAGATATCATATGATAAAGTTGTACACCTGAAATTTATATATTAACCAATTTTACCCCCGATAAATTTAATAATAAATTTAAAAATTGCTCTATACTATTAACAATTAAAGTACAATACATTATACCGAACTATATGAAATTGCCACTTTTGGACTATAATATACTAATTCCATATGGTGCAACTTCATAAGATGAATAGTTTTTTTTTTTTTTTTGGTGGGAATTAGAAAGTAAATACAATAGAATTTAGAGAAGAAAGTATCATCACATTGAGCTGAGGCCAATGTAAAATATACTTTACTTAAAATGTAGCTTTGGATAAAGGCTGTTTGACTTAGAGAGGCAGACTTTGGGCCAGCAAGGTCAGCTTTTGACTTTATAATTAGCTCTGTGAGTTGGAACCACTTAACCTCGCTGAGCCTCAGTTTCTTGACATGCCAAATGAAAATAGCATTTATCTTGCTGAGTTGTTGTAAGGTTCTTTATAGCCTCCCTAGTTTCAAAGTTCAAAGGTCTTGATAGCCCACAAGGAATAATGGCAAGTTCTCTAAGACATAGGCACGTAGACCCATGAGCTGCAGCAATTTATACCATTAGGCTGGAGAGAGATTCACGTCTACACTAAAGGGTCTGTATCTACCACATAAAGAGATTCTAGCTGCACTGTTACATATTTTCAAGCTCTGCTCTTTACACATCATTCAGCATACCACAGACCTTGTCATGGCCAATCACAGACGGAAAAAATATGTGTTGGTCTGATTCTCACACAGGTATAGTACATTTGAAAAACAAATTTCCAAAACTATTTAATTCTATTTGTTTTTCATGTCACAGTGAAAATATCTGAGAATAGACTTTCACTTCACAATGGCAAATGAGTACCTGCTGCAGCTTCCTCCTCTTGCCTCAAACCCTAAAAATGATTGAAAAGATATTTTAATCAATAATCCCACTAGAACATAAGAAACAGTGTACCCTATGGAACAGTAATTATGATGATTCTTGAAAGAAGGGAGACAGTGTCTGGTTGAAGAATAAATGCACAATTCAAAGTACATGATGGAGAATATTGCTGAAAAGAATGGCTGCAAGAGTGCTCTAACCAAGCAAGGTTTGATATACCCATTGCATGGGATTCTGAGGTAAGTGCCAATAACTAGGCGTCGACGCTGCACATAACCTCTTCAACCTTGGGTCAGGCAGAGAACAAAAGAGATAATTTTCCCAGGCCAGAGCACCGAGTAAGGATGTTTAGATTGGAGACACAGGGCAAAGTCTTTGGGCTAGTAACCCTCAGAGGAAAAGGGCCTCTGTGCCCAGATCATTAGGCACTAACACAATTTGCCTAGAAGTTGTCCCACCAACTCTTTTATACCTAATGTAGAAAGAATAAAGTATCTCACAGATCCAGCATCCGGCCCTGCTTCTTCTAAAAGCAAGTTGTAGAATAAACACAGCAGACTAATAAAAGAATTTCAATCCTAAAATGAGCATACAACCGAGTAACACCCAATATTGGAGGGAAGCCACAACTATGAGTCAAAACCACAAAACTCCGCGAAGAATAGAATATATACTAAGGAAAAGCATTAAGACTCAAGAAGTACAGCAAATATTCTCAGAAATATAGTAAATATTGCATTCATTAAAAAGAATTTACATCTTGGGATAAAATGTTAGTGTAAAAAAGTGCAATATGTTGGCTAGATAGCAGAAAGGACACTGCTGAGAGCATATTTGTGAGATTGTGGCCAAGAAACTTTGCCAGAATTTAGCAGATTTTTAAAAGTCTGAAAGTTAAGATGAATGTAGGCTCTGTCCCAGCGTTTCCATTGTGCTTTCTATCTCACTCTATCGTTTCCCTTAATCCTTCCCTCCTTCTCGTTCCTCATTGTTTTTTAATTGTCCTATTTAATATGAATTTCAATGTCAATGGTTAACTCAACCCCTCGAAAGTAAGGAAAAATCATAAGTGAAGTACAGTCTCATTTCATTGAGATTTAATCGTGTCCCTTTAAAACACAGATCCTCTCGTTTTACAACAGAGTTTCTCAGTTTTGACGCCAAAGTTTTCATTCCATTTGGTTTTATTACCAATAAGGTTTTAGTTTCCTATCTCAGGACCTTTACTTTTCTAGATCCTGTTCTGAAGTGATAGCATACAATATACAACATCCTCACTGCCAATGCAACAGGTTTATATGCTAATCAGAAATGCAGTTTTTACAGAAGCACAAAGGGTCTGAATGGCCTTTGATTTTAAGAACCACTGTTGGGCAAGCTGCATGAGCTTAACAGTATTTCAGAAAGGCCTTATTAGAATGTGGTTTGGTAGGAATAGGTTTCTGACAGGCCAGATAAGTCAAGTCTAGTGTTTTTGTTTGTTTGCTTGTTTGTTTGTTTGTTTAAATTATCACCATTCCATAGGCCCAAGTCTAACTCTTCCATTCAATAGTGAACAGACCAGGATTCATTTTTCTCTTCCTCCTTTCTAAGTGAGCTCTCTTTTGCTTTAGAAACACACCCTTCTTCCACATTGTCCAAGACAACCAGGAGAAGCTGTTTCCAATTCCTGAGCTGAATCTTGATTAGTCTAAAGCCTAGACTCAAAGCCTGCCTTGAGAATCTCATCCTACTCACTCATAATTAGTTCAGGAAGCAAATCTTATTAAGCCAGTCAGCACATGGCATCCTGTGGTCCAATGGTGGCAATATAACCTGACAAGGCTCATTTAAGCTCTTAGGGAAGAAATTTTATGTTATAAGTAGGAGGAAGGTTTTCTTCTCTCTCTTGTTGGATGTGCTAAGGAAGAGTTGTCTGTTACCTGCAGTCATATTGGCTATTATTAGAGAAGTCATCCTGAGGAGAGAGCATAGACACAGAAAAGTGTAGCGAGAGCCAAGAGAATAGTGGAGAAAGGGAGCTGAAACATTGATTATTCCTCGTCTAGAATCCACTTTACTTCTGGATTTTCAGGGAGATTAAATTTTTTTTATTGTTTTAAACTAGTTTGATTTGGGATTTTGTTTCTGACTGCCCAAAATCCTACTCCAAAACAAACAAACAAACAAACAAAAAAAACCTGTGCACTTTAAATGTTATAATTTGGATATATGCTCTTTTAATATAGCAAATTAGAGGATAAATATTCTATATGAAGATGGCTTAGTTTTAAGTGTGTTTTAGAGTGTGTTTAAACAACTGATTCAACTACTGTCACAAAGGAGAGGTTCTATATTATCTTTAAGTAAATAAATAAAAAGAAATTAGCAAGTAGGACTTCATGGTTTTCCTCATTCCTTCTGCTTGCTTATTTTCATCTATTTTGCCATTCCTTTCATGACCCCTCCATCCTCCAATCCATCCGGGAGAAAACAAACAGTGCTGAGGCAGTCTCAACAGTAAAGGAAGACTGCTCTGGCAATGCAGTGAGGGGAGTGAGGAGCAAATATCTCAAACCAAACTATGCTGAGGCTGAGCAGAAGCGGGAGACGGAAAGACCAGGATGTTGGGCCCAAGATGATTTGGATGAGAGACTGCCACTGGGGAGAAAGCAAACTCATTTAGAACTTTCCAAGAATAAAAATGAACGAGAGATGTTAACAGGACACTGGATTTGGAGTTTCTCAATTTTTCTGAAGTATAAAATGTTTCAAAGATATACTGAAAGTAGATGATGTTTTAACAAATGCTGACATTTTACTATATTTGATTAAATTTTAACAAACAACATTTTTTAAAGTCCTTTTTTGAACCCCTTTCCTTATTCATCTCCTTCTTCCCATCTTAGAGGCAAAATTTGTTCTAAATGTATATTTTCCATTGATAGTTTCATGTCTTATGACATAATTATGTGCATATGAACATAGAAAAATGTTTATGGGTAGAGGCCCAAGATGGCAGCAGTGTAGGAGGATGGTGAACTCACCCTTCCCATCAGCAAACTCAAATATATGTGTAAATATATGTGGGATATAAAACTGAAAGCAACAAACAAACAAGATGAACAAACAAAAACTCAGACACAGACAGCAGTTTAGTAGTTACCAGAGGGAAAAAGTAAAGGGGGTCAAAGATATGGTGATGGTAGGAGATTTGACTTTGGGAGGGTGAATACAATACAGTATATAGAAGATGTATTACTGAATTGTACAATTGAAACCTATATAATTTTATTCACCAATGTCTCTCCAATAAATTTAATAAAATATACACACACACATTTATACAGAGAGCGATTACTCTTGTGAGATAATTGAGGACTGAATGAACAGCTGAGCAACAAACAAGAGAAAGAGACAGAATAGAGGAGGCTGGGAAAACAAAGAGTGCCTTGGGAGCTGCAGGCAATTTCCCAAAAGGAAGAGCCAGTGAGAGCCATTGTTTACACCTTTTCCACTTCAATAGGGTAGATGTGAGCTCTGTTCTGATGCTTTAACCTGCCTGGAAGATCACCACAGCACTTTCCCAGCCACACTTCCCAGAGTCTAAATAAATAAATTCATAAATGACAGAGAAATTACAACCAAAATCACAGAAATAAAAGAATCATTAAAGAATACTATGAACCATTATATTCCAATCTAGAAGAAATGAGTAAATTTCTAGAAGTACATAACCTTCCAAGACGGAATGAAAAAGAAATACAAAATCTAAACAGACTGGTTACTAAGCAATGAAATTGAAATTGTAACCAAAAAACTTTCAACAATTATAAGCCCAAGACCAGACAGCTTCACAGGTGAAGTCTACCAAACAATCAAAGAATTAATACCTATTCTTCTTAAACTATTCAAAAAACTGAAGAGGAAGGAATGCTTCCAAAATTATTCTACAAAGCCAGTATTACCCTGATACCCAAACCAGACAATTAAAAACAAAAAAACAAAAAAACAGCTAAAGGCCAATATGCCTGATGAACATAGATGCAAAAATTCTCAACAAAATATCAGCAAACTGGATTCAACAATACATTAAAAGGATTATAAAACATGATCAAGTGGGATTCATCACAGGAATGCAAGGATGGATCAACATCCTTAAATCAATCAATGTGATATATCACATTAACAAATTAAAGGATTAAAAACATATGATCATTTCAGTACATGCGGAAAAAGCATTTGACAAAATTCAACATTGTTTTATGACAAAAAACATATCTCAACATAAAAAAAAAGTCTATATGACAAACCCACAGCTAATATCATACTCAAAGGTGAAAAGCTGAAAGCTTTTTCTCTCATATCAGAAACAAGACGAAAATACCACTATTACCAATTCTAGTCAATATAAAATTAGAAATCCTACCCACAGCAAACAGGAAAAATAAATAAAAGGCATCCAAATCAGAAAGAAGTAAAACTGACATTATTTACAGATGACATGATATTATATATAGAGAGCCCTAAAGTTTCTACCAAAAGCTATTAGAATAAATGAACTCAGTAAATTAGCAGGATATAGAATCAATACACAGAAATCTGTTGCATTTCTATACACCAATAATGATCAGAAGGAGAAATTAAGAAAATAATCTCATTTACAACTGCATCAAAAAGCATAAAATCCATAGAAATAAATTTAATCAAGGAGGTGAAAGTCCTATATTCTGGAAACCATAAGACATTAAAGAAATTAAAGAAGAGAAAACAAATGGGAGGATACACCATGCTCATGGTTTGAAAGGATTAATATTGTTAAAATGTCCTTACTACATAAAGCAATAGATTTGATTCAATCCCTATCAAAATATCAATGGCAATCTTTTCAAAACTAGAACAATGAATCCTAAAATTTTTATGGAACCACAAAGATGCCAAATGGCCAAAGAAATCTTGAAAAAGAATAAATTGGGAGGTATTACGCTCCCTGATATCAAACTATACTACAAGGCTACAACAATCAAAATGGTATACTGATATAAAAACTGATATGTAGATCAATGGAATAGAACAGAGAACCCAGAAATAAATTGTTGTTAATATGGTCAATGAATCTATGATAAGGAGGCAAAGATATATAATAGAATAAAGACAGTCTCTTCAATAAATTGTGTTGGGAAAACTGTATAGATCCATGGGACCGATGTCTTATATCATATATAAAAATAAACTCAAAAGGATCAAAGACGTAAATGTAAGACCTGAGACCATAAAACTAGAAGAAAACAGAGGCAGTAAACTCTTTGACGTCACTCTTAGTAATATCTTTTTGGATATGTCTTCATGGGGAAGGACAACAAAAGAAAAAATAAATGAGACTACATCAAACTAAAAAGTTTTTACACAGCGGAGAAAACAATCAACGAAACCTACTAAATGGGAAAAAATATTCACAAATGATACACATGATAAGGGGTTACCATCCAAAATATATAAGGAATTCGTACAACTTAAAAAAAACTATCCAATTGAAAAATGAACAGAGGAACTAAGTAGACATTTTTTTCCAGAGGATATACAGATTGCCATTGATATATGAAAAGATGCTCAACATCACTAATCATTAGAAAAATGCAAATTAAAACCACAATGAGATATCTCACACCTGTCAAAATAGATATCATCGATAAATCTAAAAACAAGTGTTGGTGAGGATGCGGAGAAAAGGAAACCCTTGTGAACTGTTGGTGGGATTGCAAATTGGTATAACCACTATTAAAACTTTATGGAGGTTCTTCCAAAAATTAAAAACAGTACTACCATATGACCCAGCAATTACACTTCTGGGTATTTCTCCAAAGAAATCCAAATTCGAAATGATACATTCATCCCTATGTTCGCTGCAGTATTATTTACAATAGCCAAGATATGGAAGCAAACTAAATGTTCATCGAATGGATAAAGAATATGTGATACATATATACACTGCAATATTATTCATCCATAAAAAAAGTGTAATCTTGCCATTTGTGACAAAATAAATGGACCTAGATAGTATTATGCTAAGTATAATATGTCAGAAAGATAAAGACAAATACCACATGATTTCATTTATGTGTGGAATCTAAAAATCTAAAAGAAATGAAGAAAGAAAACAAAATAGAAACTGGCCAAATATAAAGAGAACAAGCTGATGGCTGTCAAAGGGCAGGGTGGTGTGGTGATAGAAAAAAAATAATGTGGTACTATATACAAAGAAAAAAAATATCCTTCAATTAGTGAATAAACTATGGTACATCCATATAATGAAACATTATTTGGTAATTAAAAATATGTTATCAAATCTTGAGAAGACATGGAGGAATGTTAAATGCACATTGCTAAGTGAACAAAGCTATGATTCCAATTATATTACATTCTAGAAAAGATGAAAGTATAGAGACAGTAAAAAAGATTGGTGTTTGCCAGGAGGTTTGTTGTGCAGGGGAAGGGAGAGAGAGAAAAGAGAGACAGATAGGTGGAGCACAGGGAAATGAAACTATTCTGAATAATACTAAAATGGTAGATATGTAATATTCTGCATTTGTCAAAACTCATAACATCTGCAACCCAAAGAGTAACCCTAATGCAAACTATGGAGGTAACAGTAATGTATCAATATTAGCTAATCAATTGTTACAAATGTACCACACCAAAGCAAGATATTAATAAGAGAAATATGAGAAGGGGGAAGAGGCAGTATATGGAAACTCTGTACTTTCTGCTCAATATTTCTATAAACCTAAAACTGGTCTAAAAAATAAAGTTCATTTATTTAAAACAAAGTGTACATTAATATACTAAGAATGAAGATAAAATAGAATCACATAAAATGTTCAAATAAAACCAGAGAAGACAGAGAAAGAGTGGGGAGAGAAAGAAACAAAAACAAACGACAATGAATAGAAAAGTTACCCACAGGTAGATAATATTCTAACTACGTCAATAATCACTTTATATATGAATGGACTAAACACCAATTAAAAGACAGACATTGTCAGAGTGGATTTAAAAAAAAAAAAGACCCAGCTGCATGGAGTCTATAAGAAATATACTTTAAATATAAAGATTCGGATAGGTAAAAAGTACAGGAATGGAAAAAACTACACTACTATATTATCCTAATGCTAATCAAAAGCAAACTGAGTAATTATGTTAATCTCAGACCAACCAAGGATGAATATGTGTATTATATAACGATAAAGTAGTCAATTCTCCAAGAAGATATAACAATCCTAAAGGTGTATGCACTTTACAAAAGAGTGTCAAAATACATGAAAAAAAAAACTGATAAAATTGCAAAAATAGATGAACCCACTATTCTAGTTGGAGGCTTCAACATGTCTTTGTCAGTAATTGATAGATCAAGTAGACAGAAAATCTGTAAGAATATACATGACCTGAACAGTCTGATCAACCAATCTGATGTAGTTGATATTTATAGCACACACCATCTATCTAGACACATTCTTTTTAAGTTCACATGGGATTTTCACTAAGATAAACCATTTTATGAGCCATAAAATACACCTTAGCAGATTTTAAAAAAATAGAACAGCTCGCTAGAAAATTACCAAATATTTTGAAACTAAACAAAACACTTTAAATAACGTATGGGTCAATAAAGAGGTTTCAAGAGAAAATCTTAAGTGTCTGAAATGGCATGACAAGTGCATTGAACTCTAGCATAACTTGCTGCATGGGAGTGACAGAAAAATAAGACTGAAAAATGGACAGGGTTCAGAATATAAAAGGCCTTCCAGATCATAATGAGAAGTTTAGTCTTTATTCTATAAGTGAAACTGTTCCAGTGATGTCATTGGGATCACTAGAAGTATACACCAACCCATTGGCTATAACGATAGGGTAGGCCAAATATTCCAAACAAAGGATACGGCAGCATGGGGAGAGAGGAAGAATGGAAGGTGAAACCAACAGAAACTTTTACTTCACTACAGATTAGAGGTAAAGAAAATGGAAGATAACTTTCAAGTATCTGGTCTGGGCAGCTAGATGGTGGTGCTATTTATTGAGAGAGGAAGTAAAAATGTTTATTTGTAATACACGAATGTTAAGTATTAAAAATTTAAGTACAAATGGTTATTTTTTTTTACAAGCTAGTAATCAACGTAGTCTCCTATTAAGGATTCTAAAAGCCTTATTTTGAAAGTCTTGTTTCTATTATTTGATGAATTCCTAGAGAAGAAAGCTATTGCTTTTATATGTTTTTTCTTTTTACAAATAGCTTTATTGAGATAAGACACATATCATAAAATTTACCCTACTAAAGTCTACAACTTGATTTTTGGTATATTCAGAGGGCTGTGCCACCATCACTACTATCTAATTTTTAGAACCTTTCATCACCCCAAAAGACACCGTATACCTATTAGCAGTCACTCCCCATTCCTATCTCTCCCTGGCCCTAGGCAACCACTAATCTACTTTCTGTCCCTATTAGATTTGCCTATTCTAGCCATTTCATATAAATGGAATTATATGACATCTGGTCTTAAGTATTAAGAATATTCATTTAGTATTTTGACTGTTCATGTATTACAGCATACATCGATATTTCATTCACTTTTATTGCTAAATAGCTTTAATTGTACAGATAAACCACTGTTCATTCCTCAGCTGATAGACATTTGGATTGTTTCCACTTTTAGCTATTACGGATAATGTTGATATGAACATTCACGCATCAAATTTTGCGTGTGCATGTATTTTCATTTCTCTTGGGGATATACCTGGGAGTAAAATAACCTAATTGAAAAATGGGCAAAGGATTTGAAGATTTCATACAAATGACCAAAAAGCACCTGAAAAGATGCTCAATATTATTAGGCATTAGGGATATGCAAAACACAATAAGATACTTCTCACATCCACTACACACATACACACACACACACACACACACACACACACACGAAATACATCTGTATATATACCACATGTAGACCTGTAGACATATAGACCTCTGCATTGTCATTGATGTTACTAACTTATGACAATTCTTCTCTATATATTCACTACAGTAAGTTCCTATCCCTTGAAATTATATTGAATATCTATCATAAAATAATACTCAACTTTGCAAAACTGGTTTTATTATAGCAAGAACATTTTTGTCCCTACCTGTAAAAAAACTTCTACTTAACACATAAAAACATGTCATTTCGCTTTTTAACACTTTATGTTTATGTAAATGAACAATGCAAAAGGTATCCTTTTAATATAAACCTCAAAAGGTACACCTATAAAAATAAAAGGAATCTGATTCAAACAGAACACTTGGATCATACAATTCACATGTGTTCAGTTGTACTCGAGGTGTAAATAAACAGTGAGTCTCCAAACGTCAGAGGCCATAAAATACCAGAACCCCTGAAACTTACACACATTTTTGGCTGTGGATGAAAGATTATTTTTGCTTCCTTTATCCTAACTTCTAAATCATATAATCATATGACCAGAAAATATAATTCTGAAGTTCATAAGGAAAGCTCATATGCTTGAAAACCAATACCACTAAACTAGGAATTAGTTATTCTGTATTATTATGTCTACTTTGCCTCTTCTTAAGAAACCTCGGGCAAGTCATTTAACTCATCTGAATCTGTGCCCTTATATGAAAAAATAAATGCATTGTGCTGCATTAACCATACAATCACTATCTGTTCTAGATAATATAATTCCATTTACATTCTTATTTTTAAGTATTCAAAGAATTTTTTAATATTCATGCATCAAAATAAAGAAAAACTCTTCTCTTTTAAAGGAGTATTTTCCATAAGATTCAGAGTACCAGGCTTCCTTTTAGATGGCTCTTTCTGAAATAGGTAGTCAGAAACAAATAAGAGAACAAGAATGAGCAATGAAAATTTTTATTATGTATTACTACACTTGGTTTTTAGTACAATTCTACTATTCATTATTTCACAAAACCTGAAAATTTAACTACTTATAGAAGCTTTCCAATTTACTTGATTGGACAATAAATGATTTTGTTTGATAGGTTTTAAGATCAGCACAGATGTGTCAAGCTACAACCAGCTTACTATTGATAAGGAGAATAGAATCTTCTTAATTTGTGCAAGCCTTTGGAAAGCTGAAAAGTGCCAATTAATAAACTGGCAATCTAGTAGTTGCACAGTATATTAAAATATATGGCACTTGGCATCAAATGAGCCCATCAGTGAATAATAAAGCCTTGGAAGATCCTAAGATGAAAAAAACATTTACTAAAATAAGAACTATTCTTTATGAATTTAAACACTGAACAACACAAGAAAATATAAAACAAAGTAACAACATAATGAAGTAGTTTAAGCCAAATATTAACAATTAACTCTGTGTCTTATAGAGCAGAGCACTTTATAAATGCAAGTCACTGGTAATGCATCATGTCAAGTTATAGAAAAGCATTAAACTAAATTCAAATCCTTGGCATTTGGCCCTCTTAATTGAACATTTTATTTATTCATATGCCAATTACGTGGCTTCAACTATCTCTCTGGGTATTATTCATCCTTTAATAATGACACAAGAAAAGCAGAGTAAGGCAGATTCTTATTAAGAAAAATGAGTATAAACATATGTGCTCTTTCACTAATGAAAGCCAGCAGTAATGTTTATTACTGATACAAGGTCCATGGTTAATCCTGATTTATGTTACGTTTCATTTTGGTCAAGGATTTACCAAAAGTCCCTGGAGTGCATACTCCTTTAGAGCAGAAACTGGTTTTCATTCACACTAGTATTTTCATCAGCTCACACAGGAAAGCGATCCGTGTTTTGGTGTTGCTGTCAGTCAGAACACAGCAGGCAGTCCTGTGACAGAATAATACCTCTGTAAAAAGAGGTTCCTGTCTCATATATTTTTTAGGATACTTCCAAACATGTCTATCTGCACGAAAACATCCAAATATCAATGAGGCTGTGGAATTAAAGTCTTTCACTACTATTTTCCCTTGGAGATCCATATAAACATATCTCTAGAACAGTTGTTCTCAACTAGGAACAATTTTGCCCCCAGGAAACATTTGGTAAGATTTGGAGACATTTTGGTTCTCACAACTGCTAGGGTGAGTACTACTGGCATCTACTGGATTGAAGACAGGAATGGCACCAAACGTCTTAAGTGCACGGGACAGCCCTCAGCAACAAAGAATTCTCCAGCACCAAATCAATAGTGCTAAGGTTGAGAAACTGCTCTAGAAGAACCAACTGTATACAATAGGTAACGGCAAGCATAGGAGCCTAATGGGTGTGAGACTGTCTGCGATTTTAGAAAGGAGACTGGGAGGAGTCCAATAGATTTTTTATAAAGTTGAACTTTTTATTTGAGTACACTAATCCTCAGATCACTTGACTGAATCTGAGAATATGTGAAATTCAGTAGAAGATGAAAGCTGGAGTCTTTAATAGTAAACGAAACAGAAACAAATGACCTGTAAGGCTCTCTCAATATCTCATAATAGGATCAAAGCCCTGGAATATTAATATGAACTCTTTTCAGAGCTTCTCCTTTAACAGATTGGATACTGTTTGTGATTGCTAACAAAATCAGCATACCACCTTGCCCCTGAAATGTCTGATTAAATTTTTCAAAATTCTTTTGTATGAAGTTTATGGAAAGTATTCTTTCCTACAAGGAAAGCAGCCTTTGAGTCTTTCTCTCTTCTATCAAGATCTCATTTTTGTTTTGTTTTGTCTTGTTTTTTCTCTAGCTTCCCACTGATGGATTCTTGAAACATAACTAACAAAAATGTAATCTATGTTTGGTCTCAGAGAATAAATCATATTTGTAAAATTTTTATTCTTAACTAAAGTGAACTCTCAAGTTATCAGAATTATCTATTTTCTCCATATATGTTACAAAACTGCTCAAAATTAAATATTATATTTATTTTAGTTTTAAACATATACTCATCTTTTATGATTCAGAATAAGGGACAGGGTCATAAAAATCAACATTGGAAAATCTCCAATCCGAATGATATATACAAAACTAGGATATCTCCTAAGCTGGGACTTTGTTCTTAAGCAGTCTCACTTGCTCACTTTATTAATACTTAGTGGTATCCATTAGCTCTTCATACACTTTTATAGCAATAGGCATCAACAATATGATAATAGAAGCATCTGTTTCTACTATTTGCCAGGAATTTGATCAGGCAACCAAAAAAACTCCCCCCACCCCATCCCAAAATAAAACAAAACTCCACTGGCAAAAATCTTAAATAACTTTGTTATGAAGGTGAGAAGAAGCTGTTCATTATACCATCCTACCATGGCGAGGAAGTATTAAAAAATCCTACATCCAGAACTAATGGAGAAACAAAATGACTACAAAGCAATATGCAGCAAGTTCTGATCAATTAGCAGCATCCACAGAAGTCACGCTGTGGAAAAAGTGCCTATAGCACATGTTTTTCACCTGAATTCTTATCAACAGCAAAAGCCTTGCACATTGTCTTCTTTAGAGCCCTCTCCAGTATACAGATCACCACATTCTGCAACCTCTAGCAAGCATCTTTAGGCAACATCCCTTTCCTAACAGATGATTCTCAGCGGCAAGCACTGTTTCAATCCAATCAGCATTTCTACAGTCCAAAGCCTATACTGTCCACAAGCAGGACCAAATAATGGATCTTCCCTAGACCACCTCATGCCAGACAGTTCGGTATAAATTGTGAATATGCTATTTGAATGAGTCTATATCTTCTTTAAACAAATAAAAAATTAACTTGGGATTTTCAGGAGGAGGAGGAAGCAAGCCAGATCATTAAAGTTCTTCTGTTGGACTCTGTAGCAAAGCTCCAGAGTGCACTTATTAACCAATACAACACATCAAGAAATGTAAGAAATAGAAATTGTGCACGTTAACATTTAGATAGACAGCAGGTCTTCTTGCCCCGCTATCGACATCACCCTTTCCACATGTATCTTCTAGCAACAGAAGTCATTTCATTGTCCACTAGGAGGCTCATGACAGAATCATGAGAACCATCCTTGTGCCTAGCATGTTGAAGTAGTCTCCACAGACATCCATTCAACTTCCTAATGGTTTTCAGATTCACGATTTTCTTCTATCTGCTACTGCAATCAGATTCAATGGCATTTCACATCTCCTCTTATCTCCTCTATCCATTTTCCATACAGTAGCAAGTATAACTTTAGACAGTTATATTTTAAAAATATTCAGCAAAGAAAATAACATTAAACTTGTATAGTATCCATTTTGCCATGCATACTTCAGATAGGTAGATGAAAGACAGATGATAGGCAGACAGATGGGAAAGATAGGACAAACAGGTCACTATGAAATATTTCAGGCATTCAAAATCATAGAAATCATATAATAACCAACCATGTAACAGACTCTCAGCTTAAGAAATAAAATATTTTAAACAACTAAAACCCCTATGCATTTCTCCTCTGTCTCCTTCCCTCTTTTTTTTCCCCAAAGGTAACATTACCTTGAACCTGGTATTTGTTATTACCATCAATGTTTTTATTTTTGACTAGTTGTGTATGTATGGGTAAGCATTATATAAGAGGGCTGTTCCTGTTTTCAAACTTTACGCAAATGGCATAACTTGTACATCACTGGGAAATCTGGTTTTTCTGCTCAGTGTTATGTTTTTGAGGTGTGATCATGTGGCACTAGTTCATTCATTTGAACAACGTGTAGTACTCTATTATGAAGTCATATCATTTATCTGATCTCTTCTTAATAGATGTTTCGGTCTTCACTATGCCAAGCAATATTGCCATGAACATATTATTTGTTATCCTGTGTTACCAAAATCTTCTCTAGGATGTATGAGAAATGTGAAGGGTAGGATTGTTACTGACAGTGCCCGATCACACCAAGTTCTACTCCAAAGCCATCAGTGAACATTCCCACCAACATAAATGAAAGTTCCCAATGCTCCATATCTTCATCAACTAACTGAATTGTCAAAGCAAATTCTAATTTTTCGAATTTGATGGTTGAGTAATAAACTTTCAGTTTTTTATTTGTATTTTCCAAATATTCATTGACACTGAGAATATATTAATGTATATAAGTTAGGCTTCCCCTTCTGTTCCTTCTTCCTCTCCTTTGCTCATTCACCTGCTGCATTATTACTTTTTAAAAATTCATGTAGGAAACCTTTATTAATTCTAGATCTTAACTCTTTGTTAGATCTATTTCAAAAATTTTTAGATATTTCAGAGATTTTCTCTCAACCTGTAGCTGATAGTATTTTTAGTGTCTCTTGTTGACCAGAAAATTTTAATTTTAAATAATTAACTCTGTCCTTTAAGATTTATGCTATTTTGTAACTTAATCATTTCTTAAACTCAAGATCACAAAAATATTTTTTCATAATTTCCTTTTTTTTCGGTCAAAGGTCTGCCTTTCCTATTTAAGCCTTTCATCAACCTGTTTATGTTGGTAGGATGAAATAGGAATCCAACTGTTTTTCACATGGATAACTAATTTTCCCAGAACCATTTAAATTCTGGGTCACTCCTTCCCTACAATTTTAATGACTTCTCTGGAACATATTGTTTCCACATAATATTTCCAGTGCCCTAAAATTCCCCATCTTTCTATTTGCTTAACTTGAAGCAACTAACTACTAGACTATGTAATCATAATTATTATGCAGTTAAATAAGTTTGGTAAAGTCTACCTTTTTTGCATTTCTTTTTAAAAACTGCCTCAGCTATTCTTGGCCCTTTATAACTTCACATTAGTTTTATGAGTTGTTGTTAAAAACCTCCAAAATCCTTTTAAGTTTTGAGTAGACATTACATAGAAAATATACATTAATTTCAGGTAAACTGATGTGTCTTTAAGATAATGAGTGTTTTCTACCTGATATCAAACTATACTACAAGGCTACAGTAATCCAAACAGCATGGTATTGGCATAAAAACAGATACATTGATCAATGAGATAGAATAGAGAGCCCAGAAATAAATCCACACCTATACTCTCACTTAATATATGACAAAGGAGGCAAGAATATACAATGGGGTAAAAACAGTCTCTTCAATAAATAGTGTTGATAAAACTGTACAGATACATGCAAAATAATTAAAGTGGATTACTTTCTTATACCATATATAAGAATAAACTCGAAATGGATTAAAGACTTAAATGTAAGACCTGAAACCATAAAACTTCTAGAA
>NW_006434709.1:12328220-12338230 GCF_000325575.1 Pteropus alecto | reverse complement strand
AGAGAAATGCAAATTAAAACCACAATGAGATACCACCTGACACCTGTCAGAATGGCTATCATCAATAAATCAAAGAACAAATGTTGGCAAGGATGTGGTGAAAAGGGAACTCTCATATACTGTTGGTAGGATTGCAAATTGGTACCGTCACTATGGAAAATAATCTGAAGGTTTCTCAAAAAATTAAAAATTGATATACCTTTTGACCCAGCAATTGCACTTCTGAGGATTTATCTAAAGAAAACCAAAACAATAATTCATAAAGATCTACGCACTATGTTCATAGAAGCATAATTTACAATAGCCAAGATATGGAAGCAACCTAAACGACTAGATGACTAGATAAAGAAGTTATAGTTCATATGTACATGGAACATTAGCCATTAAAAAAATGAAATCCTACCATTTGCAATGACATGGATGGACCTAGAGATTATTAGGCTGAGTGAAACAAGTCAGACAGAGAAAAATAAATACCATATGATTTAACTTAATGTGAGGAATCTAAGGAACAAAAAGAACAAACTAACCAAAAAGAGACTCATAAATATAGAGGTGATGGCCAGTGTGGAGAGGGTGTGGGGGGATGGAAGAATGGGATGAAGGATTAAAGAAGTACAAGTTAGTAACTGATAGATGGTCATGGGGATAGGGAGCACAGAATAGGAAATGCAGTTAGCATTAATATCATGGCTAGGTGCAGAGCCAAAGGAGAGAAAGAGCAATTAGGGGGATCGTTTTCTAAACTATGTAAATGTCTAACCAATGTACTATATACTTGAAACTAAGAAAGTTAAAAAAAAAAAAAATGAGGAGTGTTTTGATTCCAAAATTTTGTCTACCTTTATTCAAGTCTTACATACTTAAATATGTTAAAATTTCTTTTTTTTAAAGTAATACAAAATTACTTTCAAAAAAAGTAATGCAAAAGTAATATAAAATGTTAGAGCTATTCCTATATACTTTATGATTATTATGTAATGTTATTATATGCATTAATTTCTTTTTACTGGTGGATAGTGGCTATGTAATTTTTTTCAGTTGACCTTGAATCCAGTAAACTGTCAAAACTCTATTACTAGTTCTGTGGTTTACATATGCTTTCTAGTTTTCTATGAAATTAATGATATCATTGGCAAATTAATTATTTTTCTTTTCCTTCCTAATTTTTAAACTTTATTTCTCTGTCTTACTGCACTGACCAGGATCTGCAGTATAACACTGAATAGAGGAAGCTATTGGTATCCTTTTTTCATTTCTGAATATAATGGGAAACTTCTAACTTTTTGTCATTAAGTATGATACTCAGTGAAGAATGTGAATAGATATCCTTTTCAGGTTAAAGAGGTTTCTTGTGCATTAGTTAGGAATACTTATGGATTAAAGAAAGAATATCTAACATTGATGTTTGCAAAAAAAGATAGTTAATTATCTCATCCGGCAACAAACTGAAGGTAGGTAGTTTTAGGTTTGGGCAGCGGCTCATAAATATCAGTGTACTGGATTAGGGTCTTGACCTTCTCTTATGGCATAATTCCAAGCACAACATCCACTTATAATCACAATTATAGAGAAGAAATAGGGAGGATACAGGATCACATATCTTTTTTATAAGGGAGGAAAGTCATCTCCAGAAGCTCCCATCAGAATTCTCTTTATAGCTCATTGTCTAAAACTGGGTCATATAGCCTCCCTCACACCAGAGAAGCTAGGAAAGCGAGCACAGTTGATCCTGGAACAACATGGGTTTGGACTGCACAGGTCTGCTTATACACAGATGTATTTTTCAATAGATAGATTTAAAAACTTTTTGGAAATTTGCAATAATTTGTAAAAACTCACAAACTACACAGCCCAGAAATATAAAAAAAAAAAATCAAGAAAAAGTTATATCATGAATACATAAAATATATGTAGATACTAGTCTATTTTATCATTTACTAGCATAAAATATACAAAAATCTATTATAAAAAGTAAAAATTCATCAAATCTTACACAAAATGTTACAGACCATACAAGCTTCCATTCGGTTGAGAGAAATATAAACGAACTTAAAGATGCAATATTAAATCATAACCGAACAAAATTAACTATAGTACATACTGTATTACTGTAATAATTTTATAGCTACCTCTTGTATCAATTTTAATAGGCTATCAAAGTAATCATATTGCTACTGCTTCTTTATCAATGCATACATTGTTATAGTTGAAAATACAGATTTCTTTTTCATATTATCTTTTCATCTTTTAATTTCTAGTGTTAGTAATACACATAACATCTACAATGTTTTATATCATATAAAACAGTACTAATATAGGTACTGAAAGACGATTCATCTTGTAAGGAGATGACATAAACTTACGTTATTGACAAATACAGTACAGAACTGAAAATGTATTTTCTCTTCCTTATGATTTCTCAGTGACATTTTTTCCTCTAGCTTACTTTATTGTAAGAATACAGTATATAAAACATATGAAATATGTTACTTGACTACGTTATCAGTAAGGCTTCTGGTCAACAGTAGGATATTAGTTTAAGTTTTTGGAGTGTCAAAATTTACATGTGAATTTTTGACTGCGTGGGTCAGTGCCCCTAATCCCCACCAACGTGTAGTCAACTATAGTTGGCATTTTTAACATTGACAGTGAAAAGCAGGTAAGTAAAAGGGGTTTAGGAGTGGACAAAAAAAAATCTGCATTTTATTTGCTTTCCATCTGAATGCAAATAATGAATGTATGAAAGTGTTGAATTATATTTCTTTATGCTGCTCCTATAGAGATAATCATATATTTTATTCTATTAATCACGTTATTTTAATAACTTGTAAAACTGAATCATTTGCTTTACTAGGATCAACTGTACTTGGTCTTAATGAATCTTTTTTTATGGAGTAATGAGTTAAATGTATTAGTATTTTTTGCATTCAAACTCATAGGTGAGATTCATCTATGATTTTTTTCTTAAACTTTTATTGTGTAGTTTTGATCTTAACATTAAACTACACTCATTAAAATAAATTGGATAACTTCCCTCTTCTATTTCCTGGAGGAAAATTCACATAAAGATTGTTGATTAGGTAGGCTAATTTCCCATCATGTGCTTTCCCATGTTTTGGAATTTGGGCAGTAAGATTGCCAGGGGAGCTTACAACAGCCCTTTGCCTCAACCAGTGAACTACACTTCCATATGAATTGGTTCCATATCAATTCACCATGTGTAGTGCCCACTAGTCTACAAGAGCCAATTTCTTATGCCACATAGTGTTGGCATCTGATATCAACAAGGTCATGGCTGCGGCTTCATTCACACTTTGTGTTTCTGTTCTGTTTTTGGTCTGCAGAAAGAATTAGCTTGTACTGGAGCCCAACTATATAGTTTTGGTTTTCTGCTACTGCTTTTATATTTTATATAGTTTATATTTTATTATATATGTTCTTAATTGAAAGACTATGTAAACTCATGTACAATCTTGATCAGAAGCCCAAAAGCACTCTCTGAAAATGTGATCTAGCATAACCTACAAGATTTTGCTCTTGTCTAAGTCTATCCTTAGGCTCTTACCCCTTCCCTCTTTTTTCATGCTTCATTCAAATGGCCTACATTCTGTTCCTAGCCGAAAGTCTTTGCAGCTTAAGGGTTTTTTTAATATTTTCTAACCTACCCTGGAATTCTTCCCCATCCAGCCATTCAATCATATCAACACACCATATCATATTACTAAACACCACTCAACTTCAGATTTAATTTACGTATCATTTCTTAGAGAAGGCTTTCTTCTCCATCACATTTCTGCTTAGTTGGAATTCCCATTACATGCCCTCACAGCATCATATGCTTTTTTTCCCCCCAGAATTTATCACAGTTGTCATTAAACAACTATTTGGTTAATCTATTTATTGATAACTACTTCCAGAACTAGATAGTAATTTTGGTGAGGAGAGGAACACTTTCTGTCTTGTTCATTTTATCCCCAGCACCTAGCACATTGTCTAAGACATAATGAGAAATCGGTAAGACTTTAGCAAATCAGTAAATAACTTAGTCTTATTTCTATTGTTTTATGATAAAATAGAGATTCTATAGAATTAAAGCTAAAAAAGATTTGAGATAAAAAAAAAATCATATAGCAGGATTTCCAGCGAAGGATGCAGACTAGGTAAACCCTGTGCTTGCCTCCTCTCACAACCACATAAAAATTACAATTAAATTATAGAACAGCCATCACTGAGAACCACCTGAAGACTAGCTGAACAGAAGTCCTATAATTAAGACTATAAAAATGTGCCATGTTGAGACTGTAGGAGGGATAGAGACACGGAACAAGCAGTACCATACCCATGGTGTGGCAATTAAGAATTAGGAGGAATATGTTGGCTGCAGAAGTTCCCCTGAGGAGCCAAGTTTCCAAGCCCCAAACTGGCCTCTTCAACTCAGGGCAACAGTGACAGGAAGAGAAATCCCCATAACAGTTTGCTCTGAAAATTAATTGCATCTGAAAGAGGAAGGGCTGCTGGAAATTGAGAGAACTTCCTGAGAGAACTGCACACAGACTTGCTCGTTCACATACTCACTTGTTCTAAGCTCCAGTGCAGGACCTCAAAATGCACCAGAGACATATGGGAGGAATTGACTAACCTCAGGGCAAGGGCTAGAGGAGTTGGAGCAGCTCTCTATGGGGACAGAACCCTGGCAAGTGCTATTGCTACTTTGTTGAGCCCTCCCCCTACCTACCCAGTCAGCCAAGAACAGTGGGCACCAAGTCTGAGTCTCCATCAACTTTGCTAACATCATTTTCCTTGAAACCCTGGACCCTGAGACCCTGCCCCACTTAACCTTCTTGCCCACCTGAGCCTCCTTCAGCAGCTTTTCCACACAAACAGCACATCTTGGCTTATGCTACTGACTTTTTCAAAAATCTCTCAAAGGTCCACAAATCTCAAGCAAGCAGTGGCTGGCCTTGCCATGCCCTGTATTTAAGTAGCCTCAAGCCTAGCACAAGCAGCAACCAGTCTCAGTGTGCACTGTAACTCTCCATCAGGTAACCCCAAGTTTGGCAGATAGCTTCCATTAAGCGGCTACAAGCTCAGCACAAGCAGCAACAAACTGCAGATCATACTGTACCTCCTCAGGCATCCCAAGCCGGACACAAGTGGCAGTTGACATTGGCCTGCACTGGAGCCCCTCTCAAGAGGAGCCAGAAATAACAAACCCAGTGACTGGCTTCAGACCACACCAGAGTAATACACAATAAATTCCACAAATGACACACCCAAAGAGGGGAATCATCTGGCACCAGAGCCCACTAAAGCAACTGCTACTCTGTGGGGTCAGCCCTTGTACAAAAGTTTTTCCACTGTCATCATGGCCAGCCCTCACAACTATTCAGTCTAACCACTGATGTGCCCACAGCAATCAAGGCTCAACTACAACAGGAAGGCATATGGAAGCCATACAAGTGACACAACTAGAGCACCTGAATCAGGTGACCAGGGAGACTGTGCCACTGAGCCTCACAGGACATGTACTACAAAAGTCCACTCTGCCAAGCCTGGAAGATGTAGCAGATCTATTTGATATACAGGAAGAAACACAGAGAGTCAGCCAAAATGAAAAGACAAATATGTCCCAAATGAAACAACAAAGCTCCAGAAAAAAAAAAAAAAACTAAATGAAATGAAGACAAGCAATCCACTAGATAGAGTTTAAAACACTGGTTTTAACAATGTTCAATGAACTGAAGGGAAGAACGAACTCAGTGAAAGTTCAATGAAGATATAGGAAACATAAAAAGAGGAGATAGGAAAAAAAAAAAAAAGAACCACTCAGAAATGAAGAACAGAATAACTGAAATGAAGACTATATTAGGGAATCAACATCAGATCAGAGGAAAAAAAGGATCAAATCAGCAATCTAAAAGACAAGGTAGTAGAAACACCCAACTGGAAGAGCAAAAAAAAATTTTTTAAATGAGAATAGTTTAAGGGACAACATAAAACATCAAGCACACCAACCTTCACATCATAGGGGTACCAGAAGAAGAGAGGGAGCAAGATATTGAAAACCTATCTGAAGAAATAATGACAAAAAATCTCCTAACCTGGCAAAGGAAATAGGTGTACGAGTCCAGGAAGCACAGAGAGTCCCAAACAAAGTGATTCCAAAGAAGTCCACACCAAGACATATCATAGTGAAAATTCCAAAAGTTACACAAAGAGAGAATGCTAAAAGTATCAAAGTAAAAGTAGTTATACTCAAGAGAGCTCCAATAAGACTATCAGCTTATTTCTCAACAGAAACTTTGCAGGCCAGAAGGCACAAAATATTTGAAGTGATGAAAAACACAAAGACCTATAGCAACAACCAAGATACTCTACCCAGCAAGGCTATCATTTAGAATCATAGGAAAAAGAGCTTCCCAGACAAGAAAAAGCTAACATTGCCCATCAGCACTAAACCAGTATTACAAGAAATGTTAAAGGGACTTCTTTATATAAAAAAAGAAAGATAAAGAAATATGAGTAAAAAAATATAAGGAAAAAAGTCTCACTAACGAAGGCAAACACTTAGTAAAAGCAGTGGATCAAACAACAATAAAGCTAGTACAAAAGTTAAAAGGCAAAAGTAGAAAGGCATCTGTAATTATGAAAATAAATTAAGGGATATACACCACATACATACACACGCACACACACACACACACACACAAAATGAAAATACAAACAAATGTGGAGGCAATGAGTAAAAATCATAGTAATTTTAGAATGTGTTCAAACTTAAGCAACCCTCAGCTTAAAACAGACTGCTATAAAATAGCTTGGCATAAATGAAGCATGTAGTAATCACAAACCACAAATGTATAAGAGATATATACCAGATAAAAAGAGAAAGATATTTAAACACGACACTATAGAAAGTCATCAACATACAAGAAGAGAGCAAGAGAAAAAGGAACAGAGAAGAACCACAAAAACAATCAGACAACAATGAATAAAATGGCAGTAACTACATACCTATCAATAATTATTTTAAATATAAATGGACTAAATGCTCCAATCAAAAGGCATAGGGTGGCTGAATTGATTTAAAAAAAAAAAAAAGACCCATACATATCCTGCCTACAAGAGATCCACATCAGATCGAAAGACACACACAGACTGAAAGTAAAGGGATGCAAAAAGATATTTCATGCAAACAAAAACAAAATCAAACAAAAGTTAGGGTAGCAATATTTATAACAGACAAAATAGACTTTAAAACAAAGGCTGTAATAAGAGACATAGAAGGACATTTCATAATAATGAAGTATCTATTCAACCAGAGGATATACCTCTTGTAAACATCTAGGCACCCTACACAGGAACACCTAAATATAATAGCAGATATTGATGGACATAGAGGGAGAGAGTGACAGTAATTCAGTCATAGTAGGGGACTTTAACACTCCATTGATATCGATTAGTGGATCACCCAGACAGAAAATCAATAAGGAAACAGCGGTCTTTAATCACACATTAGAGTAGATTGACTTAATATTTTTAAGACATTTCACCGCAAAGCAGCAGAAGATATATTCATTCCACTACACATGAAATGCTTTCCAAGAGAGACCATATGTCAGGCCACAAAACAAGATTCAATAAATTTAAGACAACTAAAATCATATCAAACATCTTTTCCTATCACAATGGTATAAAACTAGAAATGAATCATAAGAGGAAAACAAAAACACACAAACACATGGAGGCTAAATAACATGCTACTAAATAATAAATGGGTTAACGATGAAATCAAGGAAGATATCAAGATACCCTGAGACAAATGAAAATGAAGACACAACGACTCAAAGTCTATGGGCACAGTTAAAGCCATTCTAAGAGGGAAATTCATAGCGATATAGGCCTACCTCAAGAAACAATAATCTCAAATAAACAATCAAACCTTACACTTAAAGGAATTAGAAAAAAGAAGAACAAAGCCCAAAGTGAGTAGAAGGAAGGAAATAATAAAGATCAGAGCAGAAATAAATGAAATAGAGTCTTAAAAAATAGAAAAAAATCAATGACACTGAGATGGTTCACTGAAAAGATAAACAAGATCGATAAACCTTTGGTCAGGCTCATAAATAAAAAAAAGAGAGAGGGCCCAAGTAAATAAAACCAGAAATAAAAGAGGAGAAGTAACAACCAGTACAACAGAAATACAAAAGATTATAAAGAAATATAATGAATGATTATATGCCAATAAATTGGAAACTCTGGAAGAAATGGATAAATTCCTAGAAACATAAAAATCTTCTAAGGCTGAACCAGGAAGAAACAGAAAATCTGAACAGACTGATAACTACTAATGTAACCAAATCGGTAAAAAAAAAAAAAAAAAAAAAAAAAACCCAACAAATAAAAGGTCTAGACCAGATGTCTTCACAGGTGAATTTTATCAAACATTCAAAGAAGAATTAATATCTTCTCAAATTATTCCAAAAAATTGAAGAGGACAAAAGGCTCCCAAACTCATTTTACGAAGTCAGCATTATCCTGATACTAAATCCTAAGACACTTTAGAAAAAAATTATAGGCCAAAATCCCTGATGAACATACATGCAAAAATCCTCAACAAAACATTAGCAAACTGAATTCAGCAATATATTAAAAAGATCATACACCATGACCGAGTGGGATTTATTCCTGTGTTCTAAGGTTGGTTCAGTATCCACAAATCATTATTTTGATATACTACGTAAATGAAATGAAGGATAAAAATCATGATCATATGAATAGATGCAGAAAAAGTATTAGACAAAATTCAACACCATTTATGATAAAAACTCAGAGCAAAGTGGAGATAGAAGGAATATACCTCAAAATAATAAAGGACATACAGGATGAGCCCGCAGCTAACAATAAATTCAATGGTGAAAAGCTAAAAGTGTTTTTTTTTTTCTTTTAAATCAAGAACAAGACAAAGATGTTCACTTTCATCACTTTTATTTAACACAGTATTGGAAGTCTTAGCTATAGCAAGTAGACAAGAAAAAAAAGCATCCAAATTGGAAAGGAAGAAGCAAAACTATCATTATTTGCAGATGACATGATACAATATATAAAGAACCCTAAAAATTCCACCAAAAAACTATAATAATAAATTCAGTAAGTAGAATACCTAATTAATATTCAGAAATCTGTTGCATTTTTAGAAACCAATAACAATCAGAAAGAGAAATCAAGAAAACAATTCCATTTACAATTACATAAAAAGAACCTAACAATAATTTAACTAAGAAGGTAAATGACTTGTACTCAAAAAAACAAAGAGAGATTAAAGAAAGATATTGAGGAAATACAAATAAATGGAATATACCATCCTCATGGATAGGAAGAATTAACATCTTAAAATGTTCATACTAAAAGCAATCTACAGTCTACGGCCATGCCACCCTGAACAAGCCCGATCCCGTCTGATCTCAGAAACTAAGCAGGGTTGGGCCTGGTTACTACTTGGATGGGAGACCACCTAGGAAGACCTGGTGCTGTAGGTGTAAAAAATAAAAAATAAGGGATTGTAGGCTGACAAAGTCCTGCAATCTGTGACATCAACCAAGGGTTGCCTAACTTAAAAAAAAAAAAAATTTAAAGCAATCTACAAATTCAATGCAATCCTTATCAAAATACCAATGGCATTTTCCACAGGACCAGAACAAATAATCCTAAAATTTATATGGAACCACAAAAGACCCTAAAGAGCCAAAGCAATCTTAAGAAAAATAAAGTTGGAGGCATCATGATACTAGATATCAAACCATATTACAATGATCAAACTAGGCTATAGTAATCAAAACAGCATGGTACAGGTATAAAAACAGATACATAGGTCAATGGAACAGTATTGAGAATCCAGAAATAAATCCACACCTATATGATCATTTTTTAGCATATAACTGAGATATATAACATCTGAGCTTTTTATTGTCCAAATGCAAATATATATATATTTGATATATATATGT
>NW_006434709.1:12312202-12328140 GCF_000325575.1 Pteropus alecto | reverse complement strand
TATATATATGATATAGAGACTTACGAGATAAAACTAGAATGCCTGTTACTCCTGGGAACTATTTTATTCCTTAAACCTTCTGAAGAGTTCTTATTAGGTCTTAGCAGAATAATGCAGCACTTTGGGGCAAAGATGCAGCCTAGTAATCTAGAACTTGAAGCCAAGATGGAGAAGATCTCCATGGCTACCATGACTTTGCCCTTGGGGAGATGTAGATGGGGAGGAAAGTGACCCAGACAATGGAGGCAAGAGTATACAATGGGCTAAAAACAGTTTCTTCAATAAATGGTGTTGATAAAACTGTACAGATACATGCAAAATAATTAAAGTGGATCACTTTCTTCTACCATACACAAGAATAAATTCAAAATGGATTAAAGACTTAAATGTAAGACCTGAAACCATAAAACTCCTAGAAGAAAACATAAGCAGCAAACTCTTTGAATAACGCTTAGTAAAGTGTTTTTGGATATGTTTCCTCAGGTAAAGGAAACAAAAGAAAAAATAAACTAACAAGACTACATCAAACTAAAGTTTTTGCACAGTAAAGGAAACCACTGACAAAACAAAAAGTCATTCTACAGAATGGGAGAAGATATCCCAATACGCATCCCATAAGAGGTTAAAATACAAAATATAGAAGAAATTCATACAAATTCACACACACATACACTCCAATTAAAAAACGGGTAGAGGACCTGAGTAGATATTCCTCCAAAGGGGATATACAGGTGGTTAATAGACATATGGAAAGATGGTCAACATCACTAATAATCAGTGAAATGCAAATTAAAACCACAATGAGATATCATCTCATATGTGTCAAAATGTATATCATCAATAAATCAACAAATAAGTGTTGGTGAGGATGTGGAGAAAAGGGAACCTTCATGCACTGTTGGTGGGATTGTAAATTGGTGCAGCCACTATGAAAAAGTTTGAAGTTTCTTCCAAAAATTAAAAATGAAACTACCATGTGACCTAGCAATTATACTTCCAAGTATTTATCTGAATAAATCTAAAACATGAATTTGAAAAGATATATACAGCCCTATGTTCACTGCAGCATTATTTACGATAGCCAACGTATGGAAGCAACCTGTATACATTGATAGATAAATGGATGAAGTGGTACATATACACAAGGAACATTACTCAGCCATAAAAAAATGAAATCTTGCCATTTGAGACATGGATGGATCTAGAGGGTATTATGCTACATGAAACAAGTCAGAGAAAGGCAAATACCATATGACCTCATTTATATGTGGAATCTATAAAACAAAATAAATGAACAGAAACAAATTCATAGATACAGACAACTTAGGGTTGCCAGATGGGAGGGGGGGTGAGGCATGGGTGAAATGGTAAAAGGGATTAAGACATACAAATTGTCAGTTATAAAGACTCAGGGGATGTAAAGTAAAGCATAGGAATAAACTCAATAATATTTTAATAACTATGCATGGTGTTAGATGGATACCAGACTTAGAGTGATCATTTTGGAAGGTATATAAATGTCTAATCACTATGTTGTACACCTGAAGCTAGTATAGTATTGGATTTTAACTATAATTAAAAAATTAAAAAACAATTTTAAAAATCATATAGCAAAGAAGGAATGCTGATAGAAAAAGTAAAATATGAATCATCACTTTCGAGCAAATAAGTTTAAGAACTGAGCTTTCTACGCATTATACAATTATATCATTGTAATTCAGAGCCACCATTTATATTTCCTATCATTTTGAGATAGAGTTAGGTTGTATGCTTTTTGTTACTATAATAGACAAATTACAAAAGTCTTTAATGACTAAAAGGGAATTAAAACAGATTCATAATTAGACATAATGAAATCACTCTAATTCAATGACATTATATCATGTATTCTTAAGTGGTAGAGAAAGATGAAGATATAGTTTAGGAATGGGAATTCTACAACGACACATAACCGTTCATCTATCAAGATTGCTACTATCAAAAAATAAAACAGAAAATAAGTGTTGATGAAGATGAAGAAAAAGTAGAACTCTTCTGCACTATTGGCAGGAATGTAAAATGGTATAGTCACTATGAAAACAGTTTAAAGATCTCTTAAAAAAAAAAAAAGAATGACCATGTGACCCAGCAATTCCACTTCTGGGTATATATCCAAAAGAATTAAAAGCAAGGTCTCGAACAGGTATTTGTACACCCATGTTCAGAGCAGTTCATTCACAATAACCAAATGGTGGAAACACTCCAAGTCTTTATGAACGGTTGAAGGGATAAACAATATGTAGTATATACATAAGTTAGGGACTAAATGTTTGTACTTCCACTAAATTCATGTTGAAACTCTACCACCAGTGGGATGGTATTAGGTAGATAAAATCGCAAGGGTAGAACCCTCATTAAGGGGATTAGTGTAGTCATCAGAGTCTGGAGAGCTTGCCGCCTCTGCATTCTGCTGTGTGAGGATATATCGAGAAATCGGCAGGCTGCAATGCAGAAGAGGGCCCTCACTAGAACTTGACCATGCTGGCACTCTGATCTCAGATTGCCAGCCTCCAGAACTATGAGAAATAAATTTCTGTTGTTTATAAGTCATCTAGTCCATGGCATTTTTGATGTAGTAGCTCAAGCTCACTCAGACAGAAACTGGTACCAAGAAGTGGATGTGCTGCTATAACAAATACCTAAAAATGTGAAAGTGGCTTTGGAACTGGTAATGGGGGGCTAGAAAAGTTTTGAGGTGAATGCTAGAAAAAACCTACATTGCCATGAATGGACCACTAAAGGAGATTTTGTCGTGAGCTCAGAAAGAGGAAATCTGTAGAGAAAGCCTTACCTATGTAATTTTGAGCAGAATGTTGGTAGAAATGTGGGAGATGAAGGCCATTTTGATGAGGTTTCAGATGGAAATGAGAAATACATTATTGGAAACTTGAGGAAAAGTAATCCTCATTATAAAGTAGCACAGAACTTGGATGAATTGGGTTTGTGTTCAAGTGTTTTGTGGAAGGTAGAAGTTTGTGACATGTTTTGGAATATTTAGCTGAAATTATTTCTAAGCTGTATTGAAGATGCAGCTTCACTTCTCTTGACTATAATAAAACGTGAGAGAGAAATGACTTAAAAGTGAAATTGTTAAGAAAAAAGGAAGCAGAATTTAAACATTTGGAAAATTTTCAGTCTAGCCATATTGCAAAAAATGAGAACACTAAGGGTGTGGCTAAGTGACCCTTTGATAAGGAGATTAGTATAAATCAGCCATTTAAGAGAATCCACAAGCTATTTTTCAAGAAAATTGAAGAATGATCCCAAAGATAAATCAGTCATCATCAGGCTGCCACCCCAATCATAGGCCCACTGTGCAAAGGCCTGGGGGTGGGTGGGTAGGGCAAAGTTGTTTCAAAGGAGGGGGTCAGCTCTCCAGTCAAGCCACCCAGGATACCCCTCCCCAGTCTCTCAGGGTTTGGGCCCCTGTCGAGAGCTCAGCATGGGCTTTATGCTGCAGATACAAGATAAGCATAGCTACCTCCACCTAGATTTCAAAGGATGAGGCCACCTACTGGAGCCATGGGCTAGGGACCCCAGATTAGGAGAGTCACAGCCATAGGACCCCAACCTGGAAAGCCACAGAGCCCAAGCAGAGAGCTGCTGTGCGGGTAAGGCCACAGCAGAAAGCCAGTGTAGGCTGTCCCACTGAACTATGGGAGTGATATCACCCCCAGTGAAACTGGAAGGCAGAGAGGTTTATTCTTGAGCCTTAAGATGTAATGCTGTTTGCCCTGCTAGATTTTAGACTTATTTGCAACACATTACCCCTTTTTCTTTCCTATTTCTCCCTTTTGAAATGGGAATGTCTACCTTATGTCTATCTTACCACCGTATTTTGGAAACACATAACATGTTTGGTTTCAAAGGTTCACAGCTGAAAAGGAAGGAATTTTCCTCAGGATGGATCATACCAATGAGACTTTGGACTTTAGATCTTAGAGTTGATGCTGGAATGAGTTAAGACTTTTTGGATTGTTGAGATCGAGTGAATGTATTCTTCATATGAGAAGGGCATGAATTTGGGAGGGGGCAGGGATGGACTGTTCTGGACTGCATGTTTGTGTTCTCTCAAAAGTCATATATTGAAACCCTACCCTCAATGGGATGGTATTAAGAAGTAGCATCTTTGGGAGGTAATTTAGGATTATTTGAAGTTATGAGAGTGAAACCAATATAAAGAAGGCAATATAGAGAGAGAATCAGTCAAATGTCAAGGAAATCCTGAGGGTGTCTAAATCTAGATTCCAGCTATCCCAGAGCCACTGCCAACATTAAGAACTCTTTTTTTCCTTTTTTTTTTTTAAAAAAAACAAAAACCAAAAACCAAACAACAACAACAACAACAAAAACCTTTAGACTACTTTCTCTCATTTGAACCTATTCTATCACTGGAATTAGGAGAGCTAAGAGTTATGACTTCCTCTGTCCTGTCTAGTGACAGGACTGGAAATGTTGCTGTGATGACAGACAACTTAAGAGTCTCTCCTCCTAACATCACGTAGCACATTGCTACATTCTCTTGAGAATTATTAAAATTATTAATGCAGAGTAATAAAAGTACTTTATGTGTATGGTTCAGGTTTATAGTTTTTAAAACATCTTTCATACTTATTCCACTAAGATACTCAAAATAATCCTCCAAAAAGTTAAAACAGATTAGCAAACCAAGACAAAAGGGTCTGGCTTGAAACCCTTTTTCCCCCACCATACATTAATCCAGACATGCTTTTCCAAAGAATGCTTCTGATTATTGGTCTTAGAGATTCACAACACTGACTGCTTAGTAAATGCTCTTCAACTTCAGAGAAGAGGTATTTAATTTCTTGTATGACTCAAATATCAATAGCTTACTTTTAAAACAAGTGACTTCTATTATCTTACTTATTTTACTATCTCCAAACTCATATATATTAAAGATAATTTTGAATAGTGATATGACTTTTGTTCTCCCCCAAGGTTGGAAATAAAGGCTTAAACAAATTTAAATGAATAGACATTAGAAATTTAGATAGTGAACCAGCTTTTAAACTTCTCACAGAAACTCATCCCTTGGTTGCATTTATATCACAGGCAATTAATTGGGCTGAAACAAATATTCTTTGATGACCATCAAGCATAAGGCAGAGTCATTTTAATATGACAGAATTATTATTGACTGGGGAATATTATGCAAAATTGGTATAACCAAGCAAGATCAAAAAGGCTCTCTGATTATAAAATATCAAAGGTTTCAGGCAAGTCCTTCCTCAGAGACCAGCCTAAATATTGAAAAACCCCTATCCCATTACAATAAGGAATGATTTTAATAATGGTCTTCCTGAAATGACAGAGGTAGAATTTCAGAAATGCACTGAATCAATTCTATGAACTGCTTAGAGAAGTGGTTCACGCTAAGCATCTATCACTCAAGCATGTACACGTTATTTTTCAATGTATGGGATTGGGAAAATATATATGTAGTTAGCCCACTTTTGCCAAATTCCTAGACATTTGACTCCAGGTTATTTTCAACATAACTGAATATTTTTCTCCTTTGTGAATACATTTTTTTATTTTGGTGTGAAAATGAAAGGGACAGTAGATGGAGAAATCATACAAATTTATAATCATAAATTTATAAACCATAATTTTCATATCAATATTAGTTACTATTATCTAGGTCATATTTTTCTAGAGTAACAGATAAGAACAACTTTATAAAACATCCTTTTTTGGACTTAAACAAGTTGAAATGGTATTCTGGAACTTTGTTTCCAACAGCAGTCAATAATTGCTTTAAACACACACACAGAATATGTGAACCAAATTTAATGTTTAAAGTAGCAAAATTTCTGTTTACCATTTTAGTATCTCCTTGTATAGCTGTAGAAAATTGTATTTTTGCCAAACATTGAATTTTAAGTCAGTTCACATCTCCTGCACAATTCACCTAGTCTTATGCGATGCCACCATATTTGAGAGTCAATACTGCTGAGAATTACCTAGAGAAAAGAAGCACATTTGATACTTATTGTGTGACATTTTAGGTAAATGTAGCTAAACAGTAACTGTGTAGCTAAAGTGGTAACTGCTAAATGACTCCATCAACACTGAGTCTTGCTAAGGAAAGAAGGCAACATAAAGAGGGTAAAATGGGATTTAATTATTCCCTTTCTTATACCATGTAACAAGTATATAAGTTCTATTTCTAATTATTGAGTAGTCAATATTATTAATTAAAATCCCAAAGAGAGTATTGTCAACAAAAATGGCACAGTAAGAAAATCTAAAAGTGTGTCCTGTCACAAAATTAATAAAAACCCCAGCAAAATCTGTCAGAACCAAATCTTTTGGAATTATGGATATTAACCAGAAGCTGGCAGCAATTTAGAAAAATGCTTAATAAAGAAAAACTTGTGGAATTTTGGTAAAAGCAGAGATCTTTGGGGTGTTTTAATTTACACTGGTCCCATTAACCAATACCGGGCTTAGCTGTGACCTTGACAATAATGGTTCACATTCCCAGTACAGTTACCGATACCAGAGGGAACAAAACAGACCTCATTCATAAAGAGATGTGTTTGTTCAGTTAACCTATCTAGTGACTTTTCGAATCAAAGGGCTTACCTTTATCATGTCTAAGTCGGAACTTTCTCAGTGCTGAGACAGTTATCTGAGGAGGTTTATCAAATTTACAAATATATTAATCATGGCTACCTAAGGACGATGAATGACAGATGGGGCAAATAATATACTAATCAGAAAGCTTGGGAAGAAAGGCTAAGAATAAGATGCTCTGAGGAATAAGAGTTTTGGAAAGCTAAAACATAATATTGGGAATCAAGAAGGCTGTGTGTACAAGTTCAGAAAAGACATGAGGAGACCCTAAATTCTCATCTCTAGCCAATCTTTGGGCTCTGCACAAGCAGGAAGTGAAGGCTAAGGCAGAGTTGTAAACTCCCTGGCTGAGTGTTGAAGGCATGTTCAAACTCACTCACAGCCCATCCAAACACTAGGCAATTTTATTTCCAGCCATTTAAGGAAATCTTTGTCTAATTACCAGTTGATCACCAAGTTAATAGAATGGAGAATTCAGTGGCCAAACATGATAAAGAATACAGACTGTACAAAATAGTTCAGAAAAGCTGCTAAACAGCTACAACAAGAAGCAACAAAAAGTCAAGAGGAGGAAGGAGGATATGATTTCCAAATATGCACAATCATAATATTCAAAATGTCCAGTTCGCAACAAAACTTATAAGACATGTAGCAAAACAAGAAAGTATGGCCCATACAAAGGGAAAAAAGAGAGAGAGAAAGAAAGGAACTCTCTCTGAGTAAGCGCAGACATTGAACATATTAAAGATTTAAAATAGTTATTTTAAATATATTAAAAAACTAAATTCATGTCCAATCAATGAAAGGAAACCGTGAAGATGATATCTCACCAAATTGATAAGTAGAAATACACTAATGATGAACAATCTGAAGAGGAACTTAAGAAAATTACATTTACAATAGCATCAGAAAGAATAAAATACTTAAGTGCAAACTACCCAAGATGGTAAAAGACTTGTACATTAAAAACTATAAAACATTGCTGAAACAAATTAATGAAGACACAAATAAATGGAAGGCAGACCGTGTTCATGTATTAGAAACTTAGTATTGTTAAGATGTCCCTATTACTCAAAGTGATCTATAGATTCAATGCTATCCCTATCAAAATCTCAAAAGCATTTTTTTTTTTTTGCAGAAATAGATTGTCTATTCACAGATGGCATGATCTTATATATGGAGAACTTTAAAGTATCTACAAAATAACTATAATAGCTAATAAATGGGTCAGCAAGACCGTAGGATACAAGGTCAGTGTAAAAAATCAGTTGTATTTCTACATTCTAAAAGTGAGCAATCCTAAAATGTAAACAAGAAAAAAATTTCATTAAGGCATCAAAGGCAATAATTAAAAAATAAATTTAACCAAGAAGTCCAAGACTTGGACACTGAAAACTACAAAACATTGTTGAAAGAATTTAAGTAAAAGACATCCCTTGTTCATGAATTGGAAGACTTAATATTGTTAGGATGGCAATAACCCCCAAATTGATCTACAAATTCAATTCAATTTCTACTAAATGTTTAGCTTCCTTTTTTGCAGAAATGGACAAGCTGATCCTAAAATTCATATGGAATTGCAAGAGACCCAGAATAGCCAAAACGACCTTGATAAAGAAAAACAAAGTTCGGGGACTCACATTTCCCAACTTTGACATATTTTACAAAGCTACTGGAATCAAAACAGTGTGGTATTGACCTAAGAAGAGACATATAGATCAATAGAGCATAAGTGAGAGGACCAGAATTAAATTTATAGAATTGATTTTCAACCAGGGTGCTAAGGTCATTTAATGGAGAAAGAATAGTTTTTTCAAAATGAATCTGAGGTAACTGGATATCTACGTTCTTAAAGATGAAGTTAGATGCCTACATCACATAACATACAAAAATTAACTCAAAATAAATGTAAAATCTAAATGTAAAAGATGAAACTATGAAATTCTTAAAAGGAAGGAGAGGTGTAAATCTTTGTGACCTTGGATTATGTAACAGTTTCTTGAACATGACACTAAAGGCAACCAAAGAAAAAATACAGATAAATTGGACATCATCAAAATTTTAACAAATTATGCAAAGGATGCTTTAAGTCAGCGAAAAACAATCCAAAAAATGGAATAAAAAATTTGCAAATAACGTATTTGTTAAAGGTCTGATGTACAGAATATATAAAGAACTTTTATGATGCAAGAAACAAGACAATTTAAAAATGGGCAGAGTTTTTGAATAGACATTTCTCCAGTGAATATATACAAATGGCCAATAAGTACATGAAAAGATATTCAATATTTTTAATCATTAGGAAAATGAAAATCAAACCACATTAAGCTAACCAATTCTCACCAACCAGGATAGCTACAATAAAAATATATATATATAAAACAAAAAGTGTTGGCAATGATGTGGATAAACTAAAACAATGCTGGTGGGAATGTAAAATGGTACAGCTGCTATGAAGAACAATTTGGCAGTTCCTCAAAACATTAAACAGAGTTAACATAATACTCAGCAATTCCATTCCTAAGTATACTCCCTAGAAAAACATGCAAAAATTCGTACATGAGTAATCATAGCAGCATTATTCATAATAGCCACAATGTAAAAATGAGTCATGTTCATCAACCAATGAATGAATAAACAAGATGCAGTATATCCATACAATGAAATATTTTCAGCCCTAAAAAGAATTGAAGTACTAATACATGCTACAACATGAATAAACCTTGAAAACATTATGCTAAATTTAAGATGCCAACATATTGTACAAAATACCACATATTGTATAATTTCATTTATTTGAAATACTTAGAATAAGCAAATCCATTGACACAGAAAGATTAGTGCTTGCTAGTAGCTTGAGGGAGAGAAGAATGGGGAGTGACTGCTAATAAATATGATTATTTTTTGGGGTGATGAAAATATTTTAGAATTAGTAGTGATGGTTGCACAACTTTGTGCCTATATAAAAAATCATCGAATTGTATGCTTTAAAATTATTAAAATAAATTTTGTTATGAGTATCATCTTAATTTTAAAATTCTTAACATAGTTTAAAAAGTAAACATTAAAATTAAATGTAAATAGTTAGGTCTAATATTAATGAGAGGGAAATGCATATGTTCTTGAACTTTTTTATAGTATGGTTGTATAGGTAGCACATTATGGATTAGGTTTTACTAAATCCTTTAAATGTGTTTTCACAACAGTTCTTATATAAATGTCCATATCAATTAATTTTTATATAATTTCTTTATTTTTTTCCCTGTCTTATTCCAAGAAGATTTAACAAAGTCATAAGAAGCAGACTTTATTGTATTTGATTCAGTTATCCATTAGTCATTCATTTGTAGAGAAGAGTGTGAATTGTAACTCATGCTTAATGTTACAAAAATGAGTCTAAGAATTTTAGCATTACCCTATTCAGACACAATATTAGTATAATAAGTAGCATCTTGTTAGATGGCTTCTGTATTTTTTGGTCACAAAACTATTATATAAGAAATCATGAAATTTCTGGAAAAGGACTCTATATGATAATAATTAATCTAAAGACAAATACTTGTTTAATTAAGTATAATTATTCATATGAATTGAAATTTTCTATTGATAATGTCAAAGAGTATCTTTTCAAAATGTTATTTCCCAAAGTTATTACTATTCACATTATAGACATTGGAAATCTTGGAATCTCAGAAGTCTCTTGAGAATATGATCCCTTTTCTCCCCCTCTCACCAAAAACATAATAAATAAAAATTCATATGAGCAATTCAATATAACTATCACAAGATCCCTCTTTCTCTATAGGGAAGCTTATCCAAGGGCACTGGCCTAGTTTCAATTACGTTATACATTCAAGCAGAAGCTAAAACAGATGTTACTGTACATATAATTAGCCTTTGTAAAAGATTTTGTGGCTTCACTCTTTGTCAGACTTCTTGCTCATTGCCCGATTCTTCAAACACATCAGGTGACTGATTGCTAGGCAACCATGCAATACTATCCAGAGAATTCTCCTATCCATCTCAACAGATGCCATCGCATTTAGATAGAACGGGGTTCAAAGCTCCAGAATTTGTTTATGTGACTCAATAAGTCACATTATTTGGTGGTGCATTTGTAATGCATAAAGCATAAAGGTGGATCACATCAAAAATGCCCATATTGAGACACTATTATCAATACTTCATGACTCTATGGTATAAGCTAATAATAAAATTTGCAAAACATGTAAATGAAATGTAGCTAATTTTAAAACAGCACTTTATTGCTGACACGAAAGCTAAAAAATCTGTAGGTTTTTGCTTTACTTGCTTAGAAAGGTTTTATTTTAGAATCAATTAATTGATAAATTAAGAAATTGAGAAATATTGTGTTCTGTAAGACTTACTACAATAAATGAAAGCATTTTTAAAACATGGTATTAGATTTAGAGACAGCTTTAGAGACTTCAAAATGTTTTCATAAATTTGTGACTTTTTTCCTAACTGCTCCTAAATATATAAAATTTAGCTGCTGCCTGATTTGATTTTATTCTTCATATAATCTAGGATCACCCTCTGTGCACAATCAACTCTTCTACAATTTTCTTAACATATCTGGTCTCTTTATAGCCATCAACTGATGTTCAGATCAAAGAAGATTCAATAAAAAGCTTCTTTTGGTAGTATTCTTTCAGTAAGTTATTATAGCAATACCTTACAAAAGATTGTCAAGATCTGTTAATGTATTAAAGAATCTTTTACCACATCAAATAAGCAACCATAAAACATTATATTAAATGATGGCATCTGAATGAAAGATGACAAATTCAAACATTTAATTTTTTCTTCCTCTGACTTTGTTTTTTCTTTCCAAATCTGAAAAGAATTTGCGTTTTTAAAGCACTCGGTCATCTCAAGTAGATGAGTGAGGTTTGGGATTTTCCAAAAGAGCTGACTTTTAATCAAAAAGAATGAATTAACCAAATATGAAAACCTTGCTCAGGTGACAAACCAGAAAAAACTGCATATCAAAAAAAAAGTAGAAATGACTTCTTGGTTGAACAAAGATTAAGTTAATAATTACATATTTATTTTTAAAAAAGACTAATTTCTAACACTTGCATAATAGGGGTAATGTGCAATGCTCTTTGGCATATATTTTTATTTACTGCTATATTATATAGGTATGTTTTTCTATTTTAGGAAAGAAGAAACTAAAGTTCAGAGAGTCAAAGACCTCAGGATTAGAACCATGGCCATGTGACTCACAAATCAGTGAGTTTGCATCTACATTTATCAGAAGATATTGGAGTCAATCAGGCAACTACCACCATATCAAAAGTATACTAAGATATTATGAAAACGAACAAATTGGTCACATCAAGGGCTTCTTCTATGTAAATAGATTTGCAAAGGGAAAAACAAATCAGAGATGATCAAAATAAACTCCAACAGTGAAGCAGTTTCATAAAATCATAAATGTGACTGTATACATTTTGCTTGTGGATCTGTGCCACCCATATTCTATTGTGTTGAAAACAAAAGTTACTTTATGAGGCTGAGACTTACTCCTTTTCTGCCAATGTCCCCATAAATATTAGATTTTATAAAGGCTGTATATAAGACACTATGAATTCAGTTTCTTCTAGATAAATCTACCTTAAATTAAAAGTGCTTAACACTAGCATAGTTATGCATGGAATTAATATGTGTGTGTTTGAAGGTTACCTCCATTTTAAAATTGCTGATTCTTTAGAAAAGCTAGAATTAAAGTTATTCCTACTGAGGTTGTTCTTTCAGTAAACCAACCACTGAAAGCACTTCCAAACAAAGCTTTCTTTTTTTTTCTATGCAATACCTAATGTAAACTATAAAGTAGTGATGATCTACATTGAAATGGGGAGGAAAAAATGCTCAACTGATTTTCTAAAAGGCATCTTCTTATAATCAAGGAAAAATCACTATCGTGTGACTTCCTTTTTGTAAAGTCATATGGGTCTATCATAAATCTCCAGAGTCCTATTCATTCAGATTGAATGCAGTTATTTCTGATTTTTTCGTGAACTTCTATGATATCATGGAAAGAAGCTTTAAAATAAGGAGAAAATTGAATATGTAGTGTAAGAACATATATAAAAAAGCTGTCCCTTAGGTCATAGCCAGACATTTGTTATTATGAAAGGCTATTTGATTGACACACATCTGATAGATATTGAGAATATTTTAGTCCAATTCATTTTGTAAGAATTCAACAACAGCTATTATTTTAAGCTATTTATTATTTTAAGTGGGTAGGCTTATTGGTTTATATATGGAAGCAAGGGATCAGTCTTTATATTTCAAAAGAGCACAAATTTAATCAATACATTAAAAAAATCTGTATAGGAAAAATACATTGAGTAAATTTTCATAATTTTGCCTTCGTTATCAAATTGGAGTCGCAAGGGGGGGAGTGTTTAAAGGCGATGCATTACAAGAGATAGGATAGAAGGTGGTCTTAGAGTACTCAAGTATCAAGATAAAACCAAAGAATTTGTCTTTACCATTCTTTTGGCCATTAATCATATATTGCCCACAATGTTTCTAGGTTGTTATACTGAGGTATGATTTAGATCATGTGCTATTTAATTTTTCTCATTTTTTTTACTGTAAAACTTAGGGAGGCAATAGGCTGTGGTAGTAGAACAAGTTCTATTTTAATACTGGGTAGAAATTTCAGCAATATTACTGAACTCTGTGATCTTAGATAAGTTCATTAAATCTTTAGATTTAATAGTTTGCTTTGTGGTTAAATAGGGATAATAACTACTCTATTAGAGTTTTCTGTGATGATTAAGTTTTAATGATACATATAAATTCCTCGGTACAGTGTTAAGACACATATATCAACATGTAATATTGTTGATGGTCTCAAAATTAGGAGCAGTAATAATAGTATTGTCTTGATATCAAGCTATAAGCATATTAGAAGCAGGGACTCTTTCTAATTAAACCACCATCAAATTTATTGCACAATGTAGAAACTCAAAAAAGGCTGGTTGATTTATTGAGTTCAGTAATATTGCCATTGTAACTTTTCAGAAGCAAGAATTACAAGCCTAGTCTATAAAATACGAATGCAAAAAGATATCTGCCTAAATAATATAATTTGGATACACTCAGTAATTCATTCTGGATCCAATTTTGGATCTCGATATGACCAAATCAAGAGGTCAAATAGCCCTTTGAGCAATAAATGATTCGGGGATATTTTATCTCATTTAGTTCAAGATTTCTTAAAATTCTTGACCATGTTTTTAGCACACCTTAAAATAAGTTTATAGTAGATAAAATTTCAATACTCTCAAGTATAGAATTATGTTTTACGCACAGAAGGCATTTTTCTGTAGCTAAAGATTGACAGTCAGTTCAATCTACCATTATTTTGAAGTAAAATATAAACGGTGTATATAAAATTCATAACAGTTAAATCCAAATACATCTACAGATCATGTGTGGTACAATGCTAGAAAATCCAGACAAAGAATTATTAATGCATTTAATGTTTTTAAAATGAAGAAAATATGTAATATTTGGTATGTTTTCTATATCTGATTTATTTGAAAACAACTTAAAAGTTGATCCTTATCTTCATTCAATCTCAATGCATTATGGAATCATGGGAGATTACTGAACCTAACTTACTTCATTTTATTTCATTCTATTTATTCAACCGTTCTTACACCGAACTTTCCATGTGTCCAGTATTGGGCAAGGGGTTGGAAAAACAAACTAAGAAGCATGCCTAATTCAAGGAATTCACTATCCAGTGGAAGAAATAGACATGAATTTAAAACAATAACACACTTGTTAAGTACCAAAAGGAGTACCATGTAAGATATGTCACTAAAAGACAGAATGGCAGTTAGCTATCAGTAAAGGCTTTAAAAATGAGGTGGAATTTAAACCGTGTTCACATTAACCAGCTAGGGGTATGAGAGCTTTCATATGGAAAAATATATATACAAAAGCAAAATGATATAAACAATTTGGAAAAACTACAAGTAGTGTGACACTGATGAGTGCATTTGATGAAGTGATCAGAACTGAGACTGGTTACTCGGAGGGTACGACTAAGGGTTTCACATGCTTCCCAATGAGAATGAATAATGTGTTTTAAACGTAGGATCATACCTGCATCTTGGAAATAAAACTTTGGAGTTATGGTAGGGGATGATTTTGGGAAAAGAAATCTAGTTAGAAAACTATTGCACTAGCTCAGGCAAGGTATTAAGAGAAGCAATAGGAATAAAGAGGATGAGAAAAATATGATAGATGTTCAAGAGGTGGGTTCTATAGTGGCTAATGACTAGAGGAAAATAAAGACAGTATAGCATTTGAAGACAACTCTAGTTTTGTAATTTGAGTTACTTGGGGGGTGGTCATATTTACCAATAGTAAATACAAACATCTGACAAGTGTCTTCCCAATTTTTATCTTCCAACATTTTTACTAATGTCATATATTTTACTTTCGCATGCTCTAAGTATTTAATACACTGCTATAATTTCTGCTTTAAATATTCAGTTATCTTTTGGAGCAACTGAAAACTAGAAAAACTTATTTTACTTTTACTTTCATTTACTTATTTCTGAGCACTCTTCATTTCTTTGTGTAAATCCAAACTTGTCTAATATCATATTCCTTCGTCTGAAACACTTCCCTTAACATTTCTTTTATACCAGGTCTTCTGGAAATGAGTTCTCTCAGTATTTTAGTACATCTTTGGTCTGAGAAAGTCTTTATTTCTTGTTTTTTTTTGAAACACATTTTCACTGGGTATGGAATTGTGAGTTGACAGGTTATTTTTCCTTTCAGTATTTTAACATTATTGCAGCGTCCTCTGGTTGCATAGCTTCTGACAAGTCTGTTTTGATTATCTTCATGCTTCTGCATGCAATATGTCTTTTTTCTCTGAATACCTTCAAGATTTTCTGTCTTTGGTATTCATTAGTTTGAAGATGAGATGCTAACATGTGTGTCTGACTGTTTTTGGTATTTATCCTGCTTGGCGTCCTCTGAGCTTCTTAGCCTGTTGCTAATTTGGGAAAATCCTCAACCATTATTTCATTAAATATTTCTTTTGCTGTTCTCTTTCTTCTCCCTCAGAATTTTAATTATGTTTATTTTCATGTTTAATACTTTAGACCATTTACTATTTCACAAAGATCTTGAATGTTCTTTTTGGTATTTTTCATTCTTTTTTCTCTTTGTGTTTATGTCTGGGTTATTTCTATAGACTTATATTCAAGTTCCTTGATTTTGTTATGCTATACCAA
>NW_006434709.1:12297596-12312186 GCF_000325575.1 Pteropus alecto | reverse complement strand
CCCAAAGGTACTTTTCATTTCTATTATTGTATTGCTTTTTTATTTCTAGCTTTCAATATGATAATTTCTTATAGTTTCTATATCTCTGCTGATAGTACCCAACTGATCAAACATGTTGTTTTCATTTGCCAGTATTTCCCTTATTCATCATCATTATTTTAACCTTCCTGTTACTTCTAACCTCGTCATATCTGAGTCCAATTCTGTTGATTACTGACAGTGAGTTGTATTTGTCTTTTTTTGTATGCCTCATAATTTTGTTGAAAACTAGATCTCTTATGAATGAAACTAGAGATTAAGGTAAATATTATTAATTACTGGAAATAAGCATACTTTTTCCTTTGCCAAACCTTTAATGTGGAGGTTTGCTAGAAATAAACAGAGTTAAGCCGGTTTTTTTTTTTCCCTCCTATGGTTACTCTCTGTGTACCACAAACTTTAAATTTCTCTAGCATTACCTTATGTGCATAGTAGAGTTTGATTTGTCAGAGAGTTTATGTGAATGTAGCTCCTTCTCCGCTTTAGATGTTTCTTTTGTGGTGTGCCTTAAAAAGGGCCTCTCTTCACTTTCTGGTAATTCTCCCCAAACCATTCTACTGTTAAGTGTTACTTGACACTTTCTAGCCTGGTGGTTGGAGCTAACACTGTTATTTGGAATAACTCTCAGCCTTAGGTAGGCACAGTACCCCTTATCCTACTGGTGTGGCCTTTTCAGTGCTCCTGCTCCTCCATTGGCTGTAGTTATGGGACCAGCATATTTTCCTTCACCTTCCCCAGAGTTAGGGGAATTTTTCACTTCCCTTCTCCTGACTGAAATGGTTTTCACGTGTCCTAAGTGTGACTGTGTTCGCTGTCCTTCCCCAGCAGTTTAAGATAATATGAGAAGGATCTGGAAGGGATTTTGTCCCCTCTCTAAGGTGACCACTCTTCCCCCCACTTCAGGCCTATACTGTGAGAAACATTTTAACACTTCCGACAATTTTTTTGTGAGCACCCACTGAGGTAGTAAAGATGAGCCTACAAGTGGGGGCAAATTCTCTTATATCTTTCAGTCTCAGGGGTTCTATATTCTCTTCTAGCCCACATTCAGCCCTTACCCAACTCTTTAACAATTTTAGCAATTTAGTGTCTGGTGGATTGTCCTCATATGAGCAAATGCTTGTGTCCTATATCTCCATGTAGGCACATGCATTTACTTAGACTTCAGAGTTACGGATTGCTCTGCAACCTTAGTTCTCTGATGGATTTGAAAAAAGATGTAAATTTGCATATTATTAGACTTTGTTATTGTAAGGACAGAAGTGATGCTTCCTCCAGCTTTCTATATTCCAAGTGTACGATGGAAGCTCCAGTAAGACTATTTCATTTTTAAGTCCACTATTTCATACTCTATATCCTATCCCTCACTAAAATCTTATTATCTTAAAAATATCCATATTCTGACTACTACTTACCATCTCTACGATCACCACTCTAGTCCAAGCCACACTCATCTTTCTTCTGGATTTTGTAATGGCTTTCTAATTGATCTTCCTGCTTCTGCCTTTACCACTCTATGATCTTCATTATAGCACAGAAGCTAGATGACAGTGATAAAGATCAATTCGTATCACACCATTTCTCTGCTCAAACCCCTCCACTGGCCCCCTATCTCAAAGTAAAGGCCAGAGTTCACGTAATTGCCAAAAATGCCCTGCATGATCTGCACCACCTTCTTCCACAGATTGCTCAAGCATTTTGACCTCCTCGTTGCTGTTTGCACATGGCAGGCAGGCTCCTCTTTCAGTATGTTTATCTTTGGTGTTTTCTCTATCCTTGGTGTTTTTTCATGCTCTGCCCTAGATCTACATGTTCCATACTTTCCCCTCCTTTGTACAAATATCACCTTCTCAGTCAAGCCTTTACAGACCACCTTATATTATAGCAAACTCCTCATTAGTATCTATCACCATCTGCTATGTTATACTTTTACTTGCTTTTTATTTTTTTTAAATTTTTCAATTAGAGTTGACATTCAACATTATATTAGTTTCGAGTATACAGCATAGTGGTTAGACACTTATATAATTCTCCAAGTGATCCTGCCCCTCTCCTGCCCCAGTTAGTCTAGTACCCACCTGGCACTATACATTACATTTACTTATTTTGAATTCTCTCCCCACCAGAACTTAACTTACATGGAAGTATGTATGTATGTATGTATGTGTGTGTGTGTGTGTGTGTGTGTGTATTTTGCATTCAATACTGTATCCCTAGTGCCTAGAAAAGAGCCTGTCATCAAGCACATTATTCATAGCTGTTAAATTAATATTTATAAATTGAAAAAGAAACCAGTGAAGAGGGAGAGAGTAACCAAGAAGAGAGCAAAGGACAATGGCCGTAATAAGAAACTAGAGGTAGCAGGAAGAAATGTGGTATAGAGGACCAGAAAATAGATCAGCCAGTGACCTGCTCCCTCTTTAACTGGAGTATATAGAAGTAAAGAAATTTATGGATAGTAGGGCCAAAAGTAGAGAGAATTTGTTTGGTAGCTTCTATTTTCCTTCTGATTAGGGTCATTTGCTGAGATTTAGGCAGGATATGTGGGTGGTAAAGGGCAGCATTTTGTAAGGACATCCACAGGGCCAAGCTTACCCTTGTTTACCTGAGTTACATAAATTCTGCTTAATGAGAGGTAAGCTCAGATTTAAAGAACTATATTCCTACATATTACCCATGAAAGTAAAACATTGGAATGATTGGCAATTTAATTTTAATGCTACCTATAACATGAAAAATAAAAGCAGTTTATTTTTGTGTCATCTATCTTCAAGTTAAAGCTTTTCAAGGTTTTCATGCATAAACACTGTTTTAAATACCAAATTTACTTGCATTCTATATACAAAGGTTTGTCTAATTCAGTTTATAAAATACTTGTTTTACGTTACCTGTTAACCGTCTTCAAATATAAAATATAAATTTAGCTGTGAATGGGAGGGAGAATGACAAATTAATTTAACTTATTCCGTGTCTGAATTCTCCATTTTTCATTAAAGATTGGATTCAGTCAGTGCTGGAACTGATATATAACTCAAAATCAATAATTCTGCTTTTTTCTGTTTTCAAATAATTTTGAAGCTGTCATATTGGTGCAGCTGCAGAATTTCTGCTTTTCTGTTCCCTCTCTTCAAGTCTTTTGGCAGGTGGATACAGAGATAACAGCACTTCCACTCTCGGGAATAATATTATTAATATTACCTAGCAACTATGAATGACTTCATCTTTCAGCCATGTCTGATTCTGCCACAGATATGCACACCTTGCTTTTGTATAGTGTAAATCCATATGTGATTTAATGAGTGAAATATTAGTTAAATCTCTGATATATTTGATGTTATTTCAAGACCATGAGTATATTTGCTTATTAAATGCATATAAAATGAATGTGTTTGCTCTTGAAGTTAAACAATAATGCTGCAAAATAACCTATGTAAATCACATTCCTCTTTCCTATACTGCTAACCAGAAAATCAATAGCACGGATTTCCTGACATTTAAAATATATATAAACATATTTACCAACCCTAAATCAAGCAGGTATGTAGGCTAAAGTAAAACACAGAGGCTCAGAGTAGGAATAAACTAGTTAATAGGAAACGATGGAGATATTTTGGTGATAGCAAAAGACACAGACCCAGGAACGCACTACATTACATGAGAACAGAATTTGGTGTCTGATAATAGACCAGGTAAGCCAACTTTTGGAATTATCAGCCTCTAGTTGTGTGACTTAAGTTACTAAACCAGCCTAAGGCTCAGTTCCCTCACCTGGTATATGAGCTACCATCTGACCTTGCAATCAATCCTTCTGAATACCTATCTGAAAAATTTGAAAACACTTATTTGTAAAGACACATGTACCCCTATGTTCATTGAAGCATTATTCACAATAGCCAAGACATGTTAACAACCTAAGTGTCCTTCATCAGAGGACTGAATAAAAAAGACGTGGTATGTATATACAATGGACTACTACTCAGACATAAAAAAAATCAATATTTCCATTTGTGACAACATCGATAGATCTTGAGTATCATGCTAAGTGAAATAAGTCAGATGGAAAAGAACAAGAACCATATGATTTCACTCATATACGGGATGTAAAAGAGCAACAAACAAACAAAGCGAATATATAAACAAAACCCAAACTCAGATATAGACAACAGAATGGTGGTTACCAGAGGGTAAGTGGGGTGGGGGAACAATAAAGAAGATCAAATATATGGTGATAGAAGGAGACTAGGCTTCAGGTGGTGAGCACATAATAGACTATACAGATGGCATATTATGAAGTTATATACCTGAAATTCATGTAATGTTATTAACTAATGGTACCCCAATAAAGTTAATACAAAATTTTACCAGGCAGTATGGACTATGAGGCAAATCTGAATATGTCCCAAGATTCATGGACCAGCAATTCAGGGATGATTAAGTCACCATTTCCCTATTACTACCATCACAATCTTCCTGAACATAGGACCAAAATTTAGAAAGAATGACCATGACCCTACTGCTGGAGCATTTAAAAAATTGTTTCTATTAAAATATCTAACAAAAATGACATACAGTATGCAAATGTTTATATTTCTAACCCTTAAAGCTTCTGCTTTTTAACCTAAGAGTGTGTGAAGGATATCTGTCTATTTGAGTAGAGAAAATAACAGAACAAAGACTTCACCCCACCAAAACATTAAGCTTCACAATAACCAAAAATGCTCAATGCAAATGCTGATTGTAAAAAAATGTGAATATTCCAGAAAGATACCTTAGTTGTTTATTAGCTAATGACAATAACTACCATTTATTGTGGACCATTACATGCCAGACACTGAAAGCTAACTTGCTTGAATGAGAAGAACTACTAGAAGGGACAACTGGGAACTAAAATCAATGCTATATGACTCTGAAGCTGATCTAATCAGGAGGCGAGGTCACCTGCACTATTTAGTCATCCAGTAAATTGATAGAAAACCCTTTTCATCCACCCCAGACAATGCTACAACTAACATCTGCATAGGTGGTTGATTGTTTTCTTTTATAAGTAACTGCAATGATGGCGTTGTTATGATATATTATCTCAATTCATCTGAAGGAAACCAATTCTCCTTTATAAGATAAAGCACCAAAGTATTTCTCTTTGGATACTACTTCACCAGACTGAAAGCACGATGCTATGAATTAACTGCTGGAAATTAAACAAAAAGCCACAATATTCTGCAACTTTGGTACACATATCTCTTCCTACATAACCAAATTACAACCATGTCTATGATGAAGCATCACCAATATTCACCAATTATCTAACCCTAGAAGAAATCGTAAAATTAAGAACATACATTCTAACCCAGGAAGGAAATTTAATAAAGCATAAAGCAATTATGACTTGGCATCTGACCAGAACCCTCAGGTTAACTAGAATTCAATAAGAAATTTTCCCCTTGCAAAATGACCCTGATTCCGTAATCATCTTGGTTTATCTTTGAGTTTCTGTAAAAATGTAGTTGAATTTTTTTTAAAACCTGAGGTTTCTAATGCTCTGCCAGTGCATTAGAAATAATCAAAACTAACTGCCACTGGCATTTTTCAATCAAGGACTTGTCATACAGAATCTTCAATGAGGTAGGAAATATTTTTGAGTTGAGGGGAATGTTCAAAAATGAAATAAAAAAAAGAAGATAAACTAGCAGGGAGAAAATATAGCTCCATAATTAATAATTTGGTTGAAATATTGTCAGATGAATAGAAAGCCTTACAAATTATTGTCACTAAAACAAAATAAGTTCTTTCGCCATTTTGGTTGTAAATCTGACATATATCAACATATTTGACCATGAGCTATCTTTTTGCCATTAAATCAAGTTAAAACATTAATTATGCTGTGTTCCAGGTATTTTGGAGAGTATATTCAGTCAGTAAGCATTTATAGAGCCTCTATTTCATGCAAAAACTGTTCTGAGGACACATAGTCAAATATATTATTGAGCCTGATCTCAAAGAGCTCAGAGCCCAGTGAGACACATACATATGAACATAGCCCAGTCTTCACTCTTCCAACTAGCTGAATCTTATAAACACAAATAATAAAATAAAGTCCATGGACTTATATTTTTTACCACCTGCAAAGCAATGGTCCTTTAGTTGGCAGATAACACTCAGACATGAAACATACTTTCATATGTACTTGCTTTGGCTTCAAGAACTTAATATATTTTTAAAAGTGTGAAGTGATATGTTTTAGAGATAACACTCACTCTAATTTCTACATTGAAGACCAAACATTACATTTACATGTAGTCAATCCTGTTAACAATACGGTGTGTGCCCTTTTTCCAAGTACAAAAGGCCATTCACAAATATAGATGACCTATGGTTGGCTATATTTAATTCTAGTGTCCAGGTGTAGTTAGTGGCAAAGAAATAAAACATACTAAATTTTTTTTTTTAAACGAATGTGTTAAATATATGGGCAATGAAAAGATGAGGACATTATTTTTACATATGTTCATAATATGTATGTATATGTTTAGACAGGTAAATAATTCTACTAAGCAGTTAGAATTATATGAGTTTATATATGTGTTTTATGTTTGATGGAAAGTATATGGTATATGATTTGTTTAAAAATTTGCATTGTTTAAAAATTCTGAACTTTCTCTTTTCTCTTTTTCCATCAGATCTACCAGTCATTTAACCATGAATTCCTAAATTTTTTCAAGACTGAGACTACTGGCCATATTCTTTCTGGAAAAAAATAAGGGGAAGCGCAGCCAAAATAAGAGACACAGGTTCTCTTGAATGAGCCCAGGTGCTTTCAGTCAGCCAGACAGATGCCTATACATCATGGTTTGCAAATACTGGCTGCAGGAAAATCTAGAAGAGTCAACTTGAATATTCAACATGAAAACTCAGGTAATATTGTTGTTATAGACTGAAGTGTGTTCTCCCCAATTCATATGTGGAAGCCTTAACCTCCAATGTGAGGGTCTTTAGAGATGGGGGCCTTTGGGATGTATCAGGTTTAGGTGAGGTCATGAGGGCTGGTCCTTCATAATGGAATTAGTGCACTTATAAGTAGAGACATCAGAGACCTAATTCTGTCTGTCGTGTGAAGAAGACGCAGAAGGCAAGCATTGACAAGCCAGAAAGAGTCCTCACCAGAATCTGACCATGCTAGCACCTGATTTCAGACTACCAGAATCCAAAACTGCGAGAAAACTAATTTCTTTTGTTTAAGCCACCCAGTCTATGTTATTATGACATACCAAGTAGATGAAGATAGTTGTCTGTTTTTTAAATCATTTGAGAAGAGAATAATAATTATGCTATAAATTGCTGAGCCATAAATCTTTGTTTTTTAATTGGAAGGTTATTTAAAGAGAATATGTTTCCAATTCATCTACTTTCTGAATATTTATCTTCCTGTGTATATCAATAAGAACAAAATTTTCTATGTGTAATTAATTAAAAATGGACATCCTTAACCACACCAAGAACAACAGATAAATGGATCTGAGAATATGTCACAAGGTCTAAACATCATAAAAAATTTCAGTTACAGGGATAGAATCATGATTACTTCAGAAATAAATAACCCTTCTATATAGTCCTGAATGTCTAAGGAATAACTGAATTTCTTATAGAAACTCTATAGAATCTTAACCTTCCTCTATTCATGATACTGGAAAGAGCCTAATGGATGTGCTGACATCCATTTGTCTGATTCCCCAAGATCCATTCTTGTATTAAACCATCAGTCAGTAAAGCACATTTACATTACCTCAGCTCTTCAAAGAATTTCTTTCACTGAGGCACAACTTAATGTAATGTTCTTTGCCTCTATTGAAGGTCGATACAGGAACTATTCGTTTGGACTATGTTTTTTTTTTATGTTTGAAGATTTTACTCATAGAAGTTCTCTGTGTAATGACCAAGGAAACACATTTTCTTTTTCTTAAGAAAAATATTGTTCTCTCATCTTCTTGTCAAAAAATACAAGTAAAAATTGTTAAAATCCTGCATTTCTATTTTTTCTTTTCCTTCACATCTGAAACTTAAAACCAAATCTCATGGCTGTTATTATCTTATTTTTTGCTTAACTCAAGAAATGTAATTTAATTAGGGTACAAAAAAAAACCTTCTACTCTTGAGACATATAACTCAATGTACCTCTTAGTAATACGAGATAGAATTTCTTTAAGAAACATGATATAGTAGTTGAAATAATTTCCTTTACCTAGAGATTAAACCTTATTATATGTCACAACTTTTCACTGATGCATTTGGCAATAATCAAAAGTCAAATGCAACTATTTATTCCCCAAATGGCATTTCAAACACTGTCATCCAAGAGTAACTTGCACCTAATGTGCAGATATTGAACTAAGTTGAAGTAAAGTGCAAAATCCACTACGAATTCAGCACGATCCGAATAAGGCCATTTTACTAAATTCATGACTGAAGGCGTGTTGCATAGTGTCTTATAAGGCAGGCAACGTAATTCCTAAAAATAATTGGGATAAGGGATCCTTCACATTAGTCTTAAATTAAAAATTAGAAATATACCCTGACTACTGCAGAGCTACTTGTCCTACTCCTCCATCTTCCTATCGATGCTGTGCTGGTGAGGTGGAACCTTTTTATTTTGAACTTCTCCACTTAAAGAAGCTATTTGGAAGATCCTCAATGGTTCTCACTGAATTTCAACTCAAAATTAGGAATGAGATAACTTAACTATTTATTCATTCTAGCCAATGTAAATCAATTTGAAAGTGAGAGGTGGAAGTGATACAAAAGTACGTTAACTCCAATTACATTTTATGAGATAACCACATAGAGCTTCTCTCGAATCTTGACTTATTCATTCTGATAAAGGCAGCAGTTGTAGAGCTGCCATGGCAAGGAACACTTAAAGCATGGATTAAATATACAATCAATGTTCTGTTGGCCAAACAATTCTTGGCACCAACTGTCAAGGCCATATCAGCTAGACCAGCCCCTGAAGTCAACTGAAGGTAACTAGTTCTTTCTATTGTCTTAACCTAGTTGTATTAACATGCCCTTTTTTCTTTACACACATGAGAACATTTAAATATTACCTAGGGAAGTTATAATAAATTAATGGAAACTGATAAACATGGCAGGGTGAACATATACATTTTCAGCCTCCAGGAATACCACCAAAATGAAATCAGTAAAACTGCGTAAAACACCAGGGCAAAGTAAATGAAAAACTTAACTTGACCACATTATATCAATAAAGATGTAGAAGATGAAAATAAATTGACAAGTGGCAACTGTCCTAGTAGAGGGACATTTGAAACTAATTCCAACCAGAGAACTCCTAGAGACTCAGTAATTGGAGGTACAGGTACTTGTATAAGGCAGAGGTGGAGGATGGGTCTAAAAAGGAGAAGATTTGTTGAAACTATAAAGAGAATTTAGACCCTCATATCTGCTCCCTTACCATACAGAAATCTAGAGTAAAGTTTCTGAAAAGTTTGAACTTAAGAATTATGGATTTGAAGCTGCACAGATGAAGGCAGTGATAGTGTGCAATTTTTGAAAATAGAAAAATTGAATTACACATCTTAACCCTTTTTCCATTTAGAAAAAGTGCAGCTTGCTGCCAGCAGTAATTTAACATCATGTGTAGGAATGCTATGTTTTCTGGGATTTGACATTTTCAGTAGAGAATTACTATATTTTGTAAGTGGAAATACCTCTACTAAAAACAGGATGCTATAAATAGAATGATGTCATTTGTTTCCAAAGACTATTGATATATTAGAGTGATGCAAAAATAATAATAAAAGTGAGATATTTCATGGCAAACTTTGGGGTAAGGTTAGGATTGCAATCTGTGAGTTATCTCAGGGTAAATGTTGCAGCCACAAGCACAGCAGGCACATATTCTCTGGGCAAACAGGAAATGGGCTAAAAGGAGGCTCATACTCAAGTTCTCATACTCTACTTCCAGAATACTAACAGCCAAGTTTATACCTGGGCAGTGGGTTAGAGTAGTCATCTGATCGGAATTAGAAAACACAAATCATTATGTCATAGACCTTAAATTTATGTATGTCAATTATATCTCAATAAAATTGGGGAAACAAATTATATCTACAAATATTGATTTTGGACTTTTCCCAATGAAATGGCCAAGTCATTAACGAATAGTGTTATAGAAAGATGACCAACCTGTACAAGGAGAATGGTTCTAATTATCCTTTAACTATTTCACTCATAAAAATGAATAGATTATCAAAGCATTATAAAATATTTGAGAAATTTATCTTAATGAGAAAAAAGAAAATAAACAAGACACCTTGGAGAAGCAGAGAAAATAAAAAAATTATCATTAATGGTATCAGAGAGACAAGTTATTGAAATCATTTATGTAAAAACAGATTGCTATAAAATAGAAACAAAATATAATTGCACACAGGAATAAGAAATTCAAAGATAGCTTTGAAGTTAAAATTAAAAAAATTATCAGAAATGCAAAACCAAAAAGAAATAATTGAAAAACAGAGGAGGGAGAAAAGAGAAAATTATATGATCAGTTTAGATGTTCCAACATTCAACTCATTAAAGCTTTAACTTACAGAATCAAAGCATAGAAAATGTAGAGGGAATAAATTATCAAAGATATATTATAAGAAAATTGTCCAAAAAATTGAGTTTCCAGATTGAAAAGCTCCTCCAAGTGTCCAGCACAATGCATGAAAAAGATCCAAGCCAAGGTGATTGTCATGAAATTTAAAAACAGTAAAGATAAAGGAAAAATGTTAAAAGCATTAGAGTAAAAGAAAATGGATCATGAAGAATCAGGAATCAGAATGAGACTTTTTAGTAGCAACACTGAAGCCAGAAGACAATGAAGAAATGGTTTCAACATTTTAATCTTAGAGCACATGATTTCCAACATAGAATTTTATGAACCTAACCAAATTTTATACAGGAACACTTTTTGCCTTCTCCCCACCTCTTCCTCCTATATATTCAGCTTTGAGTGCACACGTGATTTCAGAGATCTAGCAGACGTTTTTTGACCATCAGAAGGCAAGCCATGCATGAGAATGGTGTTGCAGAAAGAGACATGGAGCTGGGATCCCTGATGACTTTTGGAACTACCATAACTGCACAGAACTAGCTCTCCAATACTTTTACATCAGCAAAAAGTCAATTTATTGCTTGTTTAAGCCACTGTTGTGTTGGTGATTCTTATGAGCAGCCAACTGCAGTTTATACCGATACACATGCATCCAGGAAACAGGCTTTATCAAATTAGTGAGGCAAAATAAATTCTTAGTATGAGAAGAAGTTGTAAGATGACAACTGAATATTGGACTGAGAGAGCAACCAACCTATACTAAGAGGTGTTTTATAATTCTGTCAGTGAATTTATATATAAAATGAAGCAAACACACACAGTGCAAATGTTAACTCCATTAGAAACAGAATTTGTATGAAGAGAGTAAAATAATTGTATGACATAATTTCAGTGGTGAACAATATTTAAAAACAAGTGATCATTTATAAGATGAAATTAGTAGTTCTTAACTGGAGATAATTTTGTCCTCCATAAGATATTTGGCAATTTCTGGAGATGTTTTTGGTTATCACAACTAGGAAGTGTTACTGGCATATAACGAGTAGATTCCAGGGATGTTGCTAAACATTCTACGGTGCATAGGACAGTCTTTCGTGAAAACCGTCCAGTCCAAAATGTCAATAGCACCAAGACTGAGAAACCTCAGGTAATGGTTATATATCAGAAACTCATAACAATGATTTAAACAAAAATTATAATTTTGAGAACATACAGAAGAAGTGTGGGTGTTTGGTATGTCTGTATGAGAGAGTTACTATAATAGAGTTAAAGCCCATCTTTCTTAGCATAAAATCAATTTATAATATCTAAAATTTGAAGATCAAAAATAGATGTTTAAGTATATTTAGAAATATGCAGGCAAATATCTGTTCCAATAACTAAAAATGAAGTTGGCTGCTTTTGTGGAATACAGGGTAGGGAGGAACAGGGCAGGGTATGCTGCTGCTTTTTGCTATAAGCTATTTAGGACTATTTGAATTTTAAAACTATATTCATTAAATTTATGCTCGTAATAAATATGTAAAAAATTGGAAAATATAAAAATATGAATTATGGAGCCAGATTTCTCGCTCTAAAGCAAAGTAATTTTAATCACTACTTCTCTTGGTTAAAACAGCTTTTCAGGTATGAAGATTGATCTTTTTTTCTATCTTCCTTGATCATTAAATAAACTACTTAGCCTAGCTGTCATGTCTATTTTGTTCATCAGGCCTACTTAGTGCCTTCCACCAGACCTAAACAGAGCACTGGTCAATAAATAATTTTCTAGTTATTGTTAAATTGAGATGAAGTTTTAATTTTTTTTTCTGTATAGGGTATATTCATAAGAACAGGTTGAAGACATCAAGCAATAAAGGAATTATGTTATGAACGATTCACAAATACATTTGTTCATAAATACACAAAAGCTTATCTAAAATTGCCCGTAACCATACACACACAGTAAAACACAAATTATTATGGGTTTCCATTGAGATTAGTAAAGAGTAAAGAATGAATTAGGGAATTAACCACTTCCATATACTGCAGTATAAAATATATAAACCCTTTGTGAAGTTATTTCATAATATCTATCAAAAGCTTTAATGTCCATTTATTTTAAAATCAGTAATTCGACTCTGCAGAACACTCTTTAAAGTAATAAATGGACAAAATTCTAAAGATTTATGTACAAAGATGTTTATCTTGAGATTATTTATTAAAACATTTTAGATATCTAAGAATGTGACATAAATTATAAATGACTATGTTAAGTTACATGCATATACCAATACAACCCTGGAAATGTACTAACATGGATAACTGTTTATAGTGTAAGAGATAAAATTTTAATGTATGCATATGCAAATATCACATACATATATCTGAAAATATATATGCAAAAGTACATTAGCAATTTTTCTCTAGGTATAAGATTGTAGGTGATCATTCTATGTATTTGTGTATACTTTTAAAAAATATTATTTGTTTTTGAAAAAAATATAAAGATGTATATCCCCTAAGGGGCCCACCACAAAATTTCTAGGCTGAAGGACTCTTGGTTCTTAACTAATTGCAGCAGAGACCACCGAAAAAACTGGAGCCCCAAGTAAGCCTCTTCCAGCTGTCCTACCCATTTCCCCAGTTCTATGGCTTCCTATCTCTTCAGGGCCTAATGAATAGTTCCAGAATTGTACAACACAATAAAAACTTTCACATTCAATAACAAAATTAAGAGGGATATTCTGATAGAAGGATAGTAAAACAGTACTCGGTAAACAATATTTTCATTTGTTATAGGTGCATTTGCTAGGAAAGTATCACAGATCTATATAATGCTCTAAAAAGTGCTTTCTCTTTGACTTCGTAACTCTATTCTACAAATTTATTTTAAGAAACTAGGTGAACAAATGTTCAAGAATGTATTCATATCTGAACCACCCATAAAATCTGCAAGACCCAAAGCTAGAGGACAAATGACGCTCACATACATATATCTAAATATTTAAAAGTTATTAACCAGGCTAACACAGTGTTAAATAGAAATGTTTTTCCTCTTATGTTGATAAATCTACCTTCACAATTTTTTGAAAAATGGAAAAATATGTATAAAATTTTATGGGATTGATTAGGCAAAATATCAAAGATGATTATATTTAAACAATATTGTTTATGTCTAGGCATTCTCTTGTTGAGCTGGCAATGTTTAGAGATGTACTAGACAAAGGCATACCTAACTCACAAATTATGTTCCAAAATATTTTTGCCTTTTTCATCAAAATCACGAATTGTTTTTATAAGCAATATTATTTTTGTTCTACTGACTAGAATGACTTAAGAATTAAAATATAAAATGTTACTATATTCAAAGCACCTAAATTTTAAATAGTTTCATCAAAAATGTAAATTAAACTGAAAAATAATTTTAAAATCATAGTGATGTGGTTTAACACTACAAAAAATTTTTAACATTACAAATGTAGCACATGCAAATGTGCTAAAAATTTTGTACTACTTTTAAGTACCTCTAGAACCAGGAATTAACAGACAGTGGAAAAGAGACTAGATGCTCAGAACTGCTGGAAATAATACTTTATCATGTAAAAATCTATGACATTTTCCCCACATGAGAGGAAGAACTTGACAAGTTAATCTAGTTTTTTCCTTTACCTAAGCACTTTTGATACTCAGATCATTTCTACACTTTGAAGGTATATTCCATCTATGATTTTGACAGTGACCTGATACACAAATCCTCATGGCATTTAGACATTGTCACGTTTTGTTTCAAGTACATGGTACAAGCAATGAAGAAAAGCATTTCCTTGGAGACTAAATGGGTATGTTGCAAAAGAGGATATTAGGTTCACTGCCTGGGCTATGAGAGCACGAAGTTCTAGATCTCTGATAACAGAACTGCCCGCATGTCCCGTAATAAACTTGTGAGTCTGTGTG
>NW_006434709.1:12292769-12297549 GCF_000325575.1 Pteropus alecto | reverse complement strand
TCCTAGTTATTGAGAGTGGTACTGATAAGGATGTCACATCTTCACCTCCTTAATTCCATCTCACCCCACTTACCTTCAATCCAAATGAATTTGGCTTGTACTTGAACCTACTAAAACTGCTTTCTTGAAATTCATCAGTATCATCCTAAGCAATGAATTCAATAGAAAACTACCAAGACATAATCTCTCTGTATCATCTCCAACTCCTTAAAACTCTTCCTTTCCTAGACTTTCATGGCAATACTCTTCTATTTTTCCTATTCTCTCTGTGATTACTTTCTATGTTTCCTTGGGTGAAACAGGTTAATAATACCAGTTTATATTTATAGAGGTCAATAAACTATATAATAGGTATGCTAATAAGAATGATCAATGGGTCAATAGATCGATAGATTGATGAATCAACAAGTGGATAGGTAGGAGGGTAAAACAAGATTTTGATTTGAACTAGGACATTAGGTTTTGTTCTCTGGTTGATTGGCTGACTGCTGTGTGTGTTTACGTATGCATTCATGCATATGTGTGCATGTGTTTGTTTTTGGTAATTTAGCATTTTGGCCTTATATATCCAAAAAATAGAGTACGTAACTAGAGATTAAAATCCAGGACCAAAATAAATAAATATAACAGAATAAATCTGTGACTCTAAACTATCTGAATAAATACTAGAATGACATGCTTCTATTTTTTGTTATGTAGGGTACTGGATATACTTTTGAGAAGGATATTCGTTTTATAGTAAACAAACATATATGCATATATATGCTTGTTTTATATGCACACACACACACTACACACACATACACACACACACACTAAATGTCAACACTGCAGTATTTTTATACTATGAAAGCATTTCTCAAACTATATCCTACATATTCTAAAAAACTGATTCAGTAGCTATTCAACAAATATTTCACGGCCTACTATGAGTCCAGCATTACTCAAAGCATTAGGGATAAAAGAGGAAAAAATAGTCTTTTAGTTATTTCCTCCATGAAGAAAGAATTAAAGAATAACTTTAATTTGTTCATATGGTCTTACACTTTTTAATTGAGATTCTTTCTAGAAATTTCATATTTTACGACTCTGACGTAATTTTTGTTGTTCTTTTAAATGCTTATTACTGATAAAACTATTGATTTATAATATTTACTTTGAAAGCGGCCATTTTACCAAATGTTCTCAGTTTTAATAGTTTTCTCGCTGATTTGCTTTGCTTTGCTTAGGAGACATTAAAATCATCTGCAAATTGCATTTGTAGATACGGAAAGCTTGCAGTCAAATATACTCACTTGGGTTATTGAGCAATGTTATTCTATGTCTTTTCATTAATTCCTATTAAAACATTCCCTAATACAATTACCTCTATTGTCTGAGATATTTTGGGTGGGAAATAAATACAAAACAACTTTTGTATAACGTTTTAGCATGCATTAAAAAAAGTTATCTATTTTCCTGTCCCTGTCTATTCTCTACTTAACAAAGTACATATGAAGTACAATAATATTTTCTCATTTATAGCAACTTAAGGACTTTTTAAGAATCCCCTTTTTCTTAGGCAAAGGAATTATCTAAGTACACAATGAACTTCTAATACTGAGTTCAGATAATTAAGATGTCAAACAAATTATAGTACTATTTTGAACTATAGTGTTTACTACTTGGTTTTACATTTAGGATTTTTTCTAGAGCTTATTAAAATACTTTATTATTCTAAGCATCATGAAAATACAATTTATACTATTAAAATGCTATTATATTTATAATACATTATAAAATATCCTACTAAGCCCCAATTTTATGGGTTTATAATAAAATCTGCAAATAGACACTGTAATTTTGTATTCTCTGCTACCTTCTCATTCTACCTCTAACCAGACATTGTAATTAAGAAGTGATTAAAATCAGATTTTTTTTTTTTTTTTCAGAGAAATCTGTTTTTCCTACCTTATCTCTGGATTTTGATCAATACTCTTTCCGGATCCTCGAGTTTCTTATTTTCTTACAGGAATTGCATTTTGTCCTCAAAGGCATCAGCAACAACCTAGGAATTTTTTAGGAATAGAAATTTCATTAGATCAATCAGTCAAATGATTGAAGACACTTCGCTTTATCTCCACCCCCTTTACCACCCATCATTTCCACCTGCCCCCATATAAACACATCTATTTTCAGTTCTGGGTTCCAGAGATTTTATTAAAGCAATTTGCCTATACAATAATATACGTCACAGTGTTGAAGAATTATTAACAACTAGGAAGAGAAACCATGATTTCATTATAGTTTTGTCTAAAACTCACAGGGACATTTTTTAAAAAGACAAAATTAAATCAATTACTCTTTCCTCACCTATGACAATATATAATTGACCCTTGCTTTACTAAATTGACTCAATCTGTGTAAAGGACATTGAAATATAAACTCATAAAAAAATCAAATTGGTTTTAGTCAAAACTTCATGTTCAAGTTTGGGGCTAAAGTAATTCAATGAACCATATACTCTGCACACTTTGTTTTTTCTTCTTGTTATATTGTTTGAAAAAAGATCTCTGACTAACAAATAACTAAATTTGCATTTAGTTATTTGGAGTCCAGTTTGAGGAGCCTTGAAAATTTCAAAACAATATCCATCTATTTGGTCACATTTGAGTCACATCTTCAAAATATGCCAAAATTCATTCAAAAAACTTTAAAAATTACTATTCTTACAGTCCACAAGTCTGTATTTAGCATTCTTTGTCACACTTTTAAAACTGTCTCAAGCTCACATTCTTCTACATATAAGTATTTACATACCTAATGTGTTTAATTCATTTTTTTCTTTAAAAACAGCCCCTTTCAACAAATTAGCTGATTCTATTTTAGATATATAGAGGACAGTAAACTGCATTCTTAATAATTATAATATGAGTAATTAATATTAGTTGAGCTTATTACACCCAGCTCATCAAAGCAACTAGGAGGTGGGCCTATTAGTTATCTTCATTTTATAGTAAGGGAACTAAGGCACAGAAAATTAATTTCCCTGCATTAGCCTTCTCAGGCTGCTATAACTATAGATTAGGTGGCTTATACAACAGAAAAATATTTTCTCACAATTCTGAAATAGCTAGAAGTTGGAGACCAACTTTCCAGCTGATTGAGTTTCAGGCAGGGCTTTTCCAGGGTTGGAAGATGGCTGCCGTCCTGCTGCATTCTCACCTGGCCTTTGTTCTGTGGAGGGGAAGCAGAGGAAAAGGGAACTCTCGCTCACTTCTTAAATGGACACCAATCCTACTGGATCAGGGCCTCAATCTTGTGACTTCATTTAAACTTACTTCCTTAGAGGTCTCACCGTCAACTACAGCCACACTGTAGTTGAGGGGACATAAACATTCAGTCCATAACATTGCCTAAAATTAGTTAAAAAGTTGTAGAACCATGATGGAACCCACAGCAGTCTGAGCTGTCCAGAGCCTGAGCTCTTAACCATATTCACAGGACTTTTATTGAGCTCCTTCACTACCAAGTTTTCACTGCACATTAAATAGATTAAGAATTAATTATAGGTATTTGCTCCCACAAAAACGTATCTATATTTTTATATTGGGGAGAGGTGAGTAGGAAAGGAAGCAGCTCCTATATCGGGCTACTCAGTGGCAGCTTCTTGTTATAAGGTTAAGAAAGACTTTGAGGAAATAAAAGTTGTTTGGAAAGATCCAGGTGCAGTTTCTTTGTACGTTGTGGTGGCTAGAAGGGATGAAGACAGTGTGAAGGCCCCTCACATGGCGGTCTCTTACCATCAGCCTAGGATTATGTCCCGGAACCCTGGGACAGAGAAAGCAGCACTTTCAGTCCGGCTTCTTGGGAGTACTGTTGGCGATTTAGTGACAGAACATCATGCAGGAGAAGCAGTGCGTCCAGCACGTTGGCGAAGAGCGCGCACGAGCGGCTTTTCTGCGATCATCCAGACCAGCTGGCTCCACTCCGGCCCAATCAGCACACCAGCTGCAGGTGGGGGACCAGGGCCTGAAGTTCACAGCGCAAGCTCAGTACCGGCACTTCTGCCCTTGCGGCTAAAATCGAACTTTTCAGCCTCGCCTCTCGCCTGCTTCCCCAGCACAGTCCCACATGAAAACCACCAGTGCAATCACATCTTGTTATGTTCGCTTTCTAGATTTATTTTCCTGAAGAAGAGACTATTCTATCACTACTTTGCCTAACTTCAAAACTATCCCACTTTTATATGTCATAAATTCATAAATATTCTATAGGAATATTTATTAAATCTCCTTTGCAGCTTATCACTGGATATGTGCCATCGATTAACACCCCAACTATATGTTTCACTTTTTAACGTAGTGAATATCGCATCGTAGTTTCTCAAAATGGCTGAAATCATTATCACTGGCAACGTCATTTCTTTATTAGAAGTATATGATTGCCTTTATTTCTGTCCATTCTGTCTTAAAATAAACTTTATGTATTTTTACAATTAACATATATATCAGTTTTCTCATTTGTGGAAAACATTTAACACATAAATAAATTTAGTTCCTATACCATTATTGGAAAAATGATATATTTAATAACCATTATTATATGGTTACACAAACCGCCCTTTATGCTCTAATAATGTTATTAGCTATCTTAATTTCGCTTGGTGATTTTTGACTTTTATAATTTTGAGACATCTTCTTTAATATAATTGGCATTGATATTAATTACTCAAAGAGAACTAGCTCATGTAAAGCAGCTGAAATCCTAACATAATTTTGAGGTCATTTTATTATAGCCT
>NW_006434709.1:12256840-12292699 GCF_000325575.1 Pteropus alecto | reverse complement strand
TGGGGGTAAATCTGAAAATTACTGATGAATGTTATTTTAAAATTTAAATTTTAGAAATTATGAAGTATCTTTTAAAAGGAATGTTAAAAGCTTCCCCACCCCACCCCCCAAAGCTGGCAGGCATGTAGCCAACATGTAGATCCCACCATTATTTGTACTTTTAGTAAAAACATATTGGTCTTTGTCCCCACACTCTGATGCAGAGTTTCAAAAATTCTTGAAATTTTTTGAATGCTAGGGGTGGTGAAAACATTTTTTGTTATTCATAACAAGACCCTTGCAATCATATCTGAGTTTATGTTAATGAGGTAACACTTGGTAGTCCCCTAGACAGCTTCAGGATAGGGGATGGTTGCCAAGGAAACCAGTCACGTGATTAAAAGATTAGAACTTTTAGCCCTACCTTCAGACCTCTGGGGAGAGGAAAGGGGCTAGAGATTGGGTTCAATCAATAAAGGCCAGTGATTTAATCAATCATCCATATGTTACAGAAGCTCCATAAACCCCCCTAAACTATGAAGCTCAGAGAACTTTCAGATTGGTGAACACATCCAGATGCTGGGAGGGTGGTATGCTCACAAAAGGCATGGAAGCTGTGTGACCTTTCCCTGTACCTTCCCCTGTACATCTCTCTGTTTGGCTGTTCCTGAGTTGTATCCTTTATAACAAACCAATAGAAAAAAAGTAAACTGTTTTCCTGAGTTCTGTGAGCCATTCTAGCAAATTACTGAACCTGAGGTTGTGTGAACCCCCAATTTATAGCTAAGTTAGACAGAGTGTGGGTAACCTTGGGATCCAGTACTTTTACTAGCATCTGAAGTGAGGGCAGTCTTATGAAACTGAGTCCTTAAACCTGTGTAGTCTGATGCTAACTCGAGTCGTGCTAGAATTGAATTAGACTGTGGAATATTTAGTTGGTGTCCAAAGAATCAGAGAATTGGTTGTTGGTGTTGGAAGATACCATAGAACCCTTTAAACATCGTCTGAAGATATATATCATGTAAAGCAGTGGTCTCCAACCTTTATGGCACCAGGTACCGGTGTTCCTATGAGAATCTAATGCCCGGTGATCTGAGGTGAGCTGAGGTGGTGATGCTGGGGAGCGGCTGTGAACACAGATGAAATTTCGCTCGCTGCCTACTGCTTACCTCCTGTTGTGTGACCCGGTTCCTAACAGGCCACAGACTGGTACTGGCCAGGGACCCTTGGTGTAAAGGCATTGAAGTATCACTATAGCCATCTATAGTTATTGCTGTTCAACCTGGTCTAGGCCCCTATCATCCCTCATCTCTCAACTCTCTGCTTTCTCAACAATCTCCTTTCCCCAGAGCAGAGCGATAATTTAATAGTATAAGTCACCTGTTCAAAATCCTCTTCCTATAATACTAAGAATACAACTGAACACCTTACCATGGCTTACAAGATCAAACATTCTCATTTAAACTGTTTTTTTAGCTCCTCTCCTCTCCTCTCCTCTTTAGCCATACTGGACTTCTGTTCTTCCTTCACAAAGCCTCTCTCAGGGCCTTCCTACTTCCATTTCTTCAGGACTGGAATGTTCGTCCTCATATTGACTTCCTCCCTAGGTCCTTCAGGACTCTGCTCAAATATCACATCATTGGAGAGCCCCTTCCGGATCCATGCTATGAAAAACAACCCTTTGCTAAGATGTCTCCTATTCTTGTTTTCATTTTCTTTACAATGGAGATACAAGGTGCAAGATAGTCTCTGTCCTACCTTGATCAGGACACAAGCTCTGTGCTTGCAGGCACTTTGTTTTGTCCCTTATGGTATTTCCAGCTCTCGGAGAGAACCTGTTACACATACAGATGAGTGAATATTATTTGGCAATAATATTAGGCAATAGTGGAGGTAGGCTGTTTTATGGTCTCTTTCTCATATATTTGGATTTAGTAAAAGTTACAGGTATAGTGACAATGTATTATAAAACCCAAATCAGTCTTTCTCAAAAAGTTATATGCGGACCAGCTACATCACCTGAATGTTATTAAGAGCAAGACTCTAGGTACTATCCCAGACAGAAGAATCTGAATCTCCAAAAACAAGGACTGGGAAACACACGTCCTTGGAGATTACTTGAAACTGATGCCTTAGAAGATGAGTTTCAAAAGGAAGGCCTTTTTAAGTCTCTCTGCAATCTAGTCCCAAGCCCCACCTTCATTTTCTTCACTCAGGAGATACCTAAATTCCTACACAACAAACTCCATGGTTTGCCTCTCCCGAAGACATCTTACCTCACATGCTTCACTTTGCCCCTTTTTTTCATTTCTGAAGTCATCCCTGGAAAACTTTCCAGACCCCTTATGGGTCTGGAAATCCTATTTATTCTTAGAAAGCCAGATTAAATGGCTCCTTCTTCATAATATCTATCTGGAACAATTAATCAGCGCTCTCATGTTACTTACATTGTTAGTATTGTATACATTCTTATATATTGATGTATCATCCATACTATAGAGCCAGAAATTCCATTTTCATTATTTTCGTAAGACAATCCAAGTGGTTTCGATGGGTTTATATGGACCTGGAAAATTTTTTTTAAAAGTCTTTTATGAAATGCGGGCATGGCCTACATTTTTTTTTCCAGAGTCTATGAAAATATGGGAAAGCATAACTTATGTCTTCATTGCAGTGCTGAGGTGTCACTCAACATTAAGCTACTAAGCTTAGATACACAGATACCAAAGAATTTGCATCCTCTTCAAAATAATTTCTCTTTTTAAGAAGTTATCCCTGTGAAAAGTGAAACTTCTTCCAGTTCAGACAACTCAGGTTGCTTGTTTTCAAATGAGCAAAAAGTAGAAATATTCAGTCTCAGAAAAAAATTCTGCTAACGCAAATCACTGGAAAGTTTAATAAGTATAATTGCTTTCCCTTTTTCCCTAAAGAGATTCAACACAATCATTGCTAGAATTTGCCTTAGATTTTTAGTCAGCTGCTGCAAGAGAAAAATAATACTGTTAACAGAGTTAATTTAACCTTATGTTAATAAACTATAGCAGAGTGAAACAGAAAATGGTCAATAGTTTTTAGTATTTTCCATTGGCAGCAATTACATTTATTTTTAAAGACATAACCCCAAGTGACCCTGTTCATCATTTTCATGTTGAGTTCTCTTTCCAAGAAGACCCATTAACTTACTTCCTGATGTTTCACAGTCAATTCAGATAGCTTATGAAGATGAGCTTTCCATGTTAGGACGTAATAATGCCTCCTTAGATGAAAACATATTTCTAGGTACACTGTATTTCCCCTCAATTTCCTTTTATTAATTTCAGAGGTAGGTTTTCTTCTTCATTTTTTATCCTTACAAATACTCATGGTCTTAGTCTGCTAGGGCTGCCATAACAAAATATCACACACTGAGTGGTCGAAACAGCAGACATTTATTTTTTTCAGTTCTGGAGTCCACAAATCCAAGATCAAGACACCATCGGGGTGGTTTCCAGTAAGAGCTCTTTTCCTGGCTTGTACACAGCCACCTTCTCAATATGACCTGATATATCCTGTGTGCAAGGAGAGAGAACACGAGCTCTGGTGTTTCTTCTTCTCCTTATAATTCTATCAGAGCCCCCACTCTCATGACCTCCTTTTAGCCTTAATTGCCCCTTTAAAGGCCCTGTCTCCAAGTATAATCACACTGTGGGTTGGGGCTTCAACATATGAACTTTGGAGGGACACAAACTGATCCATAATGCTAATTATTATGTTTATTTAAAATTCTGGAAATAAGTTTCCATATAATAAGTACCTCAAAAAAGTTATATCTCAGCTTGAAAGCATTCCTTTTATGAACCTAGAGTCTTCAGAAACATAATAATAGCATAGAATTGTATGTTACTTATCATGTACCAGATTATTAGATTCTCAGAAGTTAAAAAAAATTACTTCCCAATACTTGAAGTCATTTACAAGACCATTGTTCAGAAAACAGTTCTCTCCATTCGGAGTTCTCAGTTTCAATATTAAAGCAGCTGCTAATGTTAATAACAAAAAGATAATAATGTTTGGTAAATCCCCAGGTATCTACAAAATGAAAGTAAAATCACCATTCCCGGATTTAAGGCTGCTATAGTTTTGTAATCACCAACCCTGGGGAGTCAGGGTAAGACTTTCCAGGTTCGAATCCCAGCTTCGTTTATTTGTAGTCAAACAACCTTGGACAAGTCATCTGTCTTTCTCTTGGCCTCAACTTGTATCTCTCCCTTCAGCCTCTCTCATTTCTAGTCATGCCAGTACATACCTAATTCTTTACCTTTGCTCCTGTCACTTCCCTCCTCAGTGTTTCCTCCTCCTTTCCTACTCTACTAGACCATAATTCTTAAAGCACCAGCTAAAGCTACTCCACAGTCCTTGATTACCCCTGGTCTTCTTCATACAATCTCTAAACATTTATTAAATACTATAAATTCAGTTCTCTGATGTTCTCTTATCAGATTCTTCTCACTTATTTTGCTTCATATCAGCCTCTGTTTCATGTGTGTGTATACATCATCTCTCCAGCATCTACACAGTGCATAGTACACAGACGTCGTTCAGTAAACATCTGGTTGTTTTGTATCGTGTTCAGCGTGTATACCCAAGTTATTTATGAATACTTTAACTAGACTCCCCTCCCAGCTTTCAGCTTTCAGAAAACAATAACATTCTATTTTTGGACACCTAGCATAATACCTTGAAAATAGCGAACACTCAAAAAACTGTGGAATGAAGATCTATTATTATCAACATCATAAGCAGCAGGCTGAGGAAATGATAGAAAATGTTAATCAGTGAGTGGTGACTGGTACACTTTAACATGTATACAAATTAACTGAGAGTGCTTCAGTAGAGACAGTAGTGGTTCCCCTATTGAGGAGGCTGAAAGGGAAAAAGTAAGAGGATGGACCACAGCTGCCAAGGGAGCTGGGGAGAAAGTCTAGCAAAGGCTCTGGGTTCCATGATTTCTCGTCCCCTAAAAGGAAAAGTTGACTGCTTAATTATAAAAAATCTCTAATGAGAACAGAACTGTTAATAGTTTAAGGTCAATTGTCACATTTAAATGACATTGTTGTGTATAAAGACTTCTCACCAATAGGACCAAGCCTATTTTATTATAATTAAAACATACTTTTTTTATTCTTATGTTTCTCATGCACAATAATTGATTCTTGATTTTTTAAAAAATTTTTCCAAGCTCAGAGGTCTAAAAGAACTATGATCCCCATCTTTAAATTTAATTAGTAAATTGCCATGTCAGCTAAAAAATAATTTTTTTAAGCATTGTATGTGTTACTGTTCTATGAAGGGCAAATTCAAGTAGAAAGAAGAAAAGTACTTTAAAAGATGTCCTTCAAGCAAGATTATTAAAAAATGTGTCCAACTTCTATATGAGCAGGAAAAAAAAACCTAAGTCCATCCAGTCTAGCACTATTTTAGCAATGACTCCAAGCCTTCTATGATGCTACAAACTTGCTAGCCAGCTTTTAGTGTAAACAGTAATAAAAGGCCAGATTACCCATACATAAAACTGTCATCAAGCCTGTCCTGTGGAGTGTTCCAGTCTCTCATCCCATTCCTCTCTAGTTCTCCCAGTTTCATACTTTTCCCTTCTCCTACCTAGTGTCCTGTTGTTCTCTTTACTCTTCTTCCAGCCTTCAAAAACTGCTCTTGGAGAAAGATCTGTTATACCTTCATATAAGTCTGAATCAAAATTTTCCCTATCCCCGAGACATTTATATTTAATTCTCTTTTCTCATTATAGAAGAATAAGTTTTCCCATGTGAAACTAATTTCTGCACCAGGGATAAAGTGGTGGTATTTTCTTCACATTAAGTAAATAGATATGTGTCTTAAGGCTTCAGAAGAAAACCAGCCTTCTTTCAAACACTGTTTGCAATGAAAATATACATCTCAACCTTCTTCCTCAGTGAAACACTTTCAAAGAGCTTCAATTTGCTGAGATCACTCAGCACATAAAGTTCAGATAGACTCAGAAAGAATAGAGTACTTTTAATAAAAATGGAAAATTTAATCTCAGAATCTGGTTTCCTATTTCCCTGGGTCAGTGAAACTCTCAAGCATTGGTGCTTTGCCGAAACACTAATAGCAGGAAAAGTTAAGAAAACTTCTTTGGTTACTAAAACTTTTTGGAGGCATGAAGGCATTTTTAACTCATCTCTGAGACTACACTTAAGCCTCTTTTCTTATATATAGTCTTTAAAATATGAAGAAAACTTTATATAAAATTCCTTTGCGGCATATTGCCGGACTATTATCGGTCACAGACCAACTAGATGCTTTATTTTTCAATGTAGTGATCATTGCTTCATAGCAAAGAATTAGGTTCTATATCCTTTTAGAAAGCTGATATAAAGGAAACTTTGACAAAGAAGACAACAGATTTGTTTTCCCTTTGCTTATTTTGGTTTCCCTTTGCTTATTTTGGTTTATTTTTCAGCCTATATAAAGATCAAACTATATCTGGGGGGGAAATAGGTATGTTAAAAGTTACCTACTCAAGTTTAAGAAGTGTATGACTAAGTTTGATTTAGAGCCCAAAGAATGAATGTTGTGAACAACGGTTTAAACCACTGCAACTTTACCATTTTTGCATTTTGTACAAGGATCCGTCATGCCACTCCAGCCTCATGCAACTCTTCTCTATCACAAGTTTCATGATGAAAAGTACAAATTTAGAGGTTGAAGCTGAAGATAAGATGGCACTTAATATTATGTTTTTATAGCAACATGCAAACATCTATGTTGTTCTGAACATATACATCCACACATTTTAAAAAAAGTTTATAAACAGCCCTATATAAAGCCACAATAGTGAGACTTTTGTAAATAAACAGACACATGGAAAAATGAATTCCTTGCCTTTCTAAGTACCTGAAGATTATATAAGACATTAAACAAACCCGGCTTTAGTCCCTATACGTTTTACAGTTTAAATCCTTTAAAAACCAGTTTAGAGTAAGAAGCTATCTTAAAGAGTTTAATCATTTCTGAGAAAACAATATAGTTCACTCAAATTTGTCAAGGTTATAGCACATAAAGTTGTACAAATATGATTATCTTTCAGTTTCTCTATTGAGAAATGTGTGGAGGTATACTGGCTTATAATTTCATACTGGAAAATAGTGTCATCTACATCTAATTCAGGAATGTAGTTTCTATGTAAAGAAAAAAAATTTTCAACACTTAGGAGTCTGATGGGGTGTTTTCTCCAGTTAGTTTCACAGTAAGTTACACTGAAAAGCATAACTGATATTTAAAGTGAAACGTTATTAATATATAACATTAAAAACTATATATATATATAATAACACTTTGTATAATATATTTTGAAAACTCAAAAGCTTATTAAACTCACTGGACATGTAAAATAAAGTTTCTTGTTCTTACCACTTGATTTCATATTTAAATATATAGTTTTCTATAACCATTTCATATTACTGTTATAGGCTAAATGAGAAGAATGTGGTTTAGAATTAGAATTTAGATTTTTTTAACCCAATTTTTCCTTGGCAAAATGCATTCCAAGAATAAAGTCAGATTGAAAGTAAGTTTATTTACAACACAGAAGTCATAAAACTACCGCAGAAGAGTCACCCTCATAACCAGAGTAGACTATTTGAGTTGGTAGGTATTTTCTTATGTCTTATGCATTTATTCAGTTGTAGTCATTCAACTTAACATTTATCAAGCCCCATAATTATGCTAGGAATCTGCTGAATGAAAAGTGATGTAATAACAATATAATATGATGGATTTGATAATAACAAAATGTGTGAGCCGTCATGGAGAAAAGAGAATGCTTTAACCTACCAAGGTTAAAAATAGGGAGCATGGAGAAAAAAATCAGAGTCTTTTTAAGATGGATTATGAAAGATGAATAAGCATTCTCCAGTTATAAAAGAAAGAGAAAGAATTATAGGTGTTTACAACATCATAGGCAAAAGGAAAAAGCACAAGAAGTTCTGGAAATAGCAAATGTGAATATATTGACTACAATGGCAAGAGATAAGAGTGGAAAGATGATTGGTATGAGATTGGGCAGATCTTTGCATACCATGATAAGGAGTTTTCTCTTTATTCATTAGGCGATGGGGAACTATATGGAGCTTGTTTATAGATAAATTATGATAAGATCTTTATTTAAATAAGGCATGGACTGGACAAGGTTGATTCCTGCAGGCAGAAGAAGGACCAGGTCATTGCCATTATCTGATTGAATACCAAAACCATAAACAAAGCAGGAAGAAAAGGTGGACTATGAATCTGGAAGAAAGTGATAAGGCTGAAATAATGAGACTATAGGACCTGGTAACTTCTTAGAGAATATTAAGAAAAGTTTAAATGAAAGGTGATTCTAAGGAACCAGAAGGAATAGGAAGACAAATGTATTATTCATTGAGATATAAGGGAGAAGAGGTGACTGAGTGGAATAAAATACTGGCTACAATTTGTAACCTATAATGTGTTTCTGAAAGGACTTTAGACACTCTAATAAAGCAATCCACAGCAAGGAGTCACATACTTAATGGATTGACTTATTTTCTGAAGGCATGCTAGGCTGATAGAGAGCCCTGGCTGAAGCATGGGGAAAGAGACTGAGCCCTAAATGAAAATTACCAACAGGGAAAGTGAAAGCCTTAAAGATATACTTTACCATCATGATAATGCTCACACACACAAAAAAACATTACGCAAATGTTTGTAGTGCCCATATTCATAATAAGAAAAAGCTGGAAACTACCCAAATCATCTTCAACTGATTAATGAATAGATAAACTGTGACACATTCACACAACGAATCCTATTCAGCAATAAAAGGGAATGAAATTCTGATGTGCAACAACATGGATGATTCCCAAATGCTTTATGTGAAGTGAAACAAGCCAAATTCAAAAGGCTAAATATGATATGCTTCCACTTAAATGAGATTCTGGAAAAGACAAAACTGTGGATGCAAAAGCAATATAACACTTGCCAGGAGTGGGACTGGAGAAAGAGTTGACTACGACGAGCAGCACAAGAGAATTGGGGGCAGGGATGGAACTCTTCTTCGACTGTGGTAGCTACATAACTTTATGCTTATGTCAAAATTCATAATTTTACTGTATGTACATTGTATCTCTATAAAATGTGGAAAATAAAGTTTTTGATAAAAAATGTCTTGCCTTTATCTAAAAGTGTCTATTACAAATATGTTAGAATTTTTTGTTTTATTAAAAAAAGATTTCCTATGTTTTTAAAAAACACTTTATTAATGCAATTTTGAAGGCTTTTCTGTGTGATGATTATAATATAAATCACATAATGATATATATAGACTTTTATTTCTTCCATATTAACAGAATTTCGGATCTTTCAACTTTAAGATTTACTGAGCAATAGCATTTTCTGGAGACATAATATTTGAATGTTCGCATTGTGTCCATGAATATCACAAGCATTTGGCAAATATAAAAATGCTTTCTAAAGACCACAGTGTGTGATTACCATTTAGAGGTTCCAGAAACCAAACTAAATTTTTGAATTTTAATTTTAAAGTAATTTCAAACTTAAAAAGGTACAAAAATAGTAAGAAGAATGTATACTACTCTATTTACCTGTTTATAACTTTCATAACTACAATCATAATAATGAGGAATTTATATTGACAAAATATGATTATCGAATCTAAAGACCTCATTCTAATTTTGCCAAGTGATAACTAGTATTCTTGTTCTCTTCCAAAATAACATAGGAAGACATGTATTTAGATGTCGTATCTTCTTAGTCTACTTTAATCTGGACCAGTTCTTCATTCTTTGTCTTTCACGACCTTGATATGTCCAAAGAGAACTGACAAATTATTATGTAGAATGTCCTTCAATTTGAATGTCTACTATCTCATTATTGAGCTGAGTTTGTATATACATACATACATATATATATATATATTTTTTTGTTTGTTTGTTTTTGGTAAAAATATCACAGAAGTGATGTGTGTCATTCTCAGTGTATCATATTAGGAGACACATAATGTCAATTTACTCATCACTGGTAGGTCTTCTGTGGTTCTCCAATATAAAGTTACAATTTTCCCATTTTTTCTTATGGGCAGATACTTCAAGACTATATAAATATTCTGTTTCTTGTGTCTAAATTTAGCATCCATTGATGATTTTTGCCTGAAACAATCCTTCTGTGATATTTCTATTTCTATCATACTTTCTACATTAATTATTTTGGATTAAACTACAAAGCACTTTTCTCCCTCCATTTAGTTAGCCTTCTATTTACACATTTATATCAATATTTATAGTCTTATTTTACTGTATAGATTATAATACATTATTAATATTACTTTTTTGTTGCTCATATTGTCACAGATTTGGCCATTAATCATTCCTTCAAAGTTGGCTTTTACGTCTTATTTTCCTCTCCTTTATCTTTATTTTTTTTTAATTAAAGTATAATTGGAATACTGTATTATATTAGTTTCAGGTGTACAATATAATGATTTGACATTTATATTTCTTATGATGTGAACACCACACTAAGTCTAGTAGTCACCTGTCACTGTGCAGTTACTTCACTATTTCTGACTAATTTTGCTTCAACTTTTTCATCCATCCCTTTACCAGCCCCTGTCAACCATCAATTTGTTTGTTTCCCTGAGTCTGGTTTTGCATAGATTTTTAAAAACTCCACTTATAAGTCAAATCATATGGTATTTATCTTCTCTGTCTGACTTATTTCACTTGCATCATACTTTCTAGGTCCATGATGTTGGTGGGACTGCAAGTTGGTGCAGCCAAAACAGTATGGCTATCCTTTTAAAAAATGAAAAGTAGAACTACCATATGACCCGGCAATTCCATTTCTGGGTATTTATCCTGTGTCTTTTGGATATGTCCCAATCATTTTCTGAACATTTCTTTATTTTCTGTCACTACAACATGTTCTAGTTTAATCATGCAATTTCTCTGCTTTAGCTACTGAACAAAAGACCGAGAAGTTCTTGTTTCTTTTGTTGGAGAACAATATTTAGAAAACAAAACGTAGTTGAAAAGTGTGCTCATTCATACTGGAGTGCACTTGCATCAAGATCCTTTCAGTGACAGAGCTAAGGACTATATATTGATGTGCATAAATCACGAATTCATGCTGACTCCTCCAATTCTAATTTATTGAAGATGACCCAGCACTCACATCTAAGCCATTTTATTCTCTTGTTGAATGTAAACACAGAACACCAACATCAGAAAAGGTTACTCTGAGACCATGATAAAGTAAGACAAGAATACTTCATAATTTTTCTTTAACGCAAATTGTGCCACCTACCAAATACCAAATATCGCTCTCTCCTGGCTGAAATAAATGGCTGCTACTTCTTTTCCAATTACAGGTTTCCTTCCCTATAAATGCAATTACTGAGATACTCAGACTGAATTGCTCCACTCTCTGATAGCATACAATCTAGATCTAGAGTGAATCCCTACTTTCTCAGACTTTTGCTCATTTTACCTCTTCCTCCACAAAGAGCCAAATCTTCAGCCAAATGATTGTTTTTTTTTCCTAGCATTCTCTGAGACATACATAGTTCCCTTTGGTGTGTGTTCTCTCTCACTGAAACAAATAATAAAGCCAACTTGTCAATTACAGATGTGTTCCTGGTGGTCTTTGGATGAAGGGCTCTGGGAGCAACAAGATTTATTCTGGCATTCCACCTCTCCTTAACTGTAACTCCTTTTTTGGAGAGTGAGAAATATGGCTCTCATTATGCACAATATATTATTTGCTTGTTTCTAGAATGCAAATAAAATTGTTTTAGAATTGCTAACCTATATACTCATGAAAAACACATCTACTAACTGACTTTCAATATTTGAGTACAGTTCTTTTTATCTTTACCCTTAGAGTATATAGGAAGAATACTTTGTTCAATGTTTCTTAGGTTAATTCTTTCCTTCCCCCTTCTCTCTCTTACTAATTTGTACAGACATTAATTTTAACTTAATATCTCTTGGAAGTTTTTTATTTGTTTTGCTTTAAAAAAATTGATACTATATCCTAGAAATTGCTACATATCAGTTTTAGAGATATTTCTCATTCTTTTGACAGTACATTATACTTCATTGTGTCACTATAGCATAGTTCATTTAATGAATTTCTTATGTAGTCATTTAGCTTAATTCCTACAGTTTGGAATTCCAAACAATGCTGACTAACCTTGTGCATATGTATCTTTATATTATTGATGGTGTATCTTCAAGGTAAAGTAATATATGCGTTATTATTGAATCAAAAGGTAAATGAATATATAGTTTTGTTACATACTGCTAGATTTTCATCTGCTAGTTATATTCATTTGCATTCCCACCAGCAGTATATGAGAGTGATGGCTTTTTTACAGCTTTGCCAACAGAATCAAGCCATACTTTTTAATTTTCACCAGTTGCGTATTAAATAATATCTGTATCATTTAATTTTTCTAATTATGTCTGAAATTAGATTCTCTTTTATTTTTAGTTTGTTTTGTTTTATTTTTGTTGTTTTTAAAACAACTTTACTAAGGTTAATTGAGATACAAAAATTGCACATAATTAATATATATAATTTGATGACTTTGGACATATGCATACACCCATGAAACCTGCACCACAATCAAAGTAATAGCCTTATCAATATCCCTAAAACTTTCCTCATGTCCCTTTTGGGGATTTTGTTGAGTTTTGCTTGTGTGTGTGTGTGTGTGTGTGTGTGTGTGTGTGTGTGTGTGTGTGGTAAGAATACTTAATATAAAATCTACTCTCTTAACTTTTTAAGTCCACATTATAGTTTTGCTGGCTATAGAAAATATGCTGTACAGCAGATCTCTGGAAATAATTCACCTTGCACATCTGAAACTTTATATCAATCTAACTGCCTACTTCTCCCTCCTCCTGGCCTCTGGTTTTATTCTGTTTCTATGAATTTGACTATTTTAGGTACCTCATATCAGTGGAATTATGTGGTATTTATCCTACTGTAACTGGTTGAGTTCACATGGCAAAATCTCCTCCAGATTCATTGCTACAACTTACTAGCTAAATAAATATGTAAAGAAATAAATAAAAATAAATAAAAGACTTGAATAGATACTTCTTAAGGGAAAAAAAAAGACATAAATGGACAACAGGCATGTGAAAGGACACTTGGCATTACTAACAACAGGGAAATATGATTCAAAACCACAATGAGATACTCTCTTACACCAGTTAGAATGGCTATTATCAAATTAACAAAAGATAAGTGTTGGCAAAGATCTGGAGAAATTGAAACTCTTTTAATGTTTAATGGCTATTTTCATTGTGAATTCTTTATACCTTCTTCCCAATTTTACTAGTTATTTTTAATTTCCCCTCTAATTATAAGTTTTATATATTAGGGATGTTAACCTTTTACACGAGAGAGATCTTGAAAATATATTCTCCAAATTTTTCAAATGCCTTTGATTTTGCTTACAATTTTTTTCATGCATTAAAAACTTTTTTATATAGTCAAATGTGTCAAGTTTTTTTTTTTTTTTTGTCTCTGAATTTACAACTATTGGACCACTAGAATTTATCCTGTTGGGCAGAAGTAAGGGTACTGTGCTTGACAGTTTGACCAAAACTATCAGGTAGAGAAAGAGCAGGTATCCAAGTGAAAATATACTAGGCAGACAACAGCAGCAAATATCTATTACAGAATCCCACATTGGGGAGCTCCGGCTCCTCTCTTCCTTTCTAGCCCACAACTGTTCTAGTCTCTGTACTTATTCTATTCTTCAGAAGTGAAATTTCTAGGCCAACCTCCCATTTGTGCCAAAAGGCAGCATAGTATTTACACAGCTGTGCAAAGAGATTCATCAGTCCCTAAAGCAAAACTTCAGCAGGGAACAAAACCTACCCAGAATTTATGTTGATGCTTTTATTACTTGAAGTGTTACAAAAACAAACAGCTCGTAAAATCAACATCTTTAATTCTTTCACACTACCCATGAGCTAAAAATGCTCTCGATTCTGAATCATCGGGATCAATTTTCATGTCTCTTGAACACTTTTATGATCTCAAAAATTGCTTTCGAAAGAGAAAATGACCCAGCATCAATTTGATATCTGAAACTTGAAAGAGATACCAGACTTGTAATGGCTAATTCATTCTGAAAAGTGAAATAGAGAGAGAGAGTGTGTGTGTGCGTGTGTGTGGTGTGTGAATACCCTGACCTTTTAATATTTAGACTTGTTGGCATTTCTTCTCTCCCTTCATCTCTAGATAATAAGGCCATAAACGAAAAAACAATGAGAAACGAGTATGCAATAAAGCAAGGCAGATAAAAAGATATTTAATAGAATATTCAAAGCTTATAATCAACAATATCCCTGTTGCAGTAAATGGAAGTAGAAATAGATTGGCTTTTACGTTGCATCTTTTCAAATCTCATAAAAAGGAAAATTAGGCTGTAGCATATGAATTTTTAGTAAGAAATTTGGATAAGTTGATATTTTTCTTTGTTCATATGATTTCTCATTTTGCTATCACTTAAATGCCAAAGTCTTTTTTAAAGTCCAATACATTTTACTTAATCTAATGAATTTTCACATCACATTTATTATATTTTTTTTCAGTCTTGATACCCACTAGCATATGTTTTCACTTTTCATTCAAAAGGAAGAAATAAGTTAAGGAATGAAAATGAGTTAGATAATTTTTTTTTCCCAAAAAAGGAAAACTAATAATTAAGTACCTAAATATGCCTGATGTGTTTGTGTTCTATAATTCTTGCAATAATTCCATGAGGTAACTATGTTGCTCTCCATTGTACAGATTACAATATCAATGTGCATTAACAGTAATCAGCTTCTCCAAAGGCATCAAACCTAAGACTATAACCCAAATATAACCATCAAACCTAAGACTATAACCCAATTTCTTTGATTCCAAAGTGATCTGTCTAATTTAAAAGAATGGAGAGAGTTTCTCTTAAAGTTTTATTTGTACTTATTTTGTCTTTAGCGATGAAAAAATGATAATGTCATCTAGTATATTTACATAAAGTAATTACCATTTTAAGGGAGGATAATGCAATCCCATACTCATTAGTAACTACAAACAGCCTATAATGCTAGTTCCCAATTGTATTACACACTGACAGGTACTCCATGCCACTCTCATGTCCTTGACTTCAGCATGGCTTTAGTGGACAGTTCAAACATAAGCTTCAGCATCTCTAATTTTTATGGTTCAGGGTGAAGCTGAGAGCACAGTTTAAATTGTATGGATCATAACCTAGAATTATGGGAAGTCGATTTCTGCAAGGACATCTCTCAACCAAAGGTGGTGGGACGTAGAGGAATTGGATTGACCCCCAATAGATTAAGCCCCATTTGCCCATGGACATAACTAACCCCTTTTAGCTTTCCTGCCTTACCGGCATTATTTTCCTCACTTTCTCATTTCTGCTCGCCAGGATTTCCCCCCAAATAAGCCACCCCCAAATCCTTATCAGGCTGTGCTTTCAAGGTAACTCAAACTAAGACATAATGATGTTACTTTTTTTTTTTTTTTGCAATAAGAAATATCAAATCAGGCAAAACAATAAGCTACTTAAGTAGCAATCTTAGGACTTTGTGAGTCAATAAGGTGTAAGCCCCTCCCTTTCATGTGACAAACCTGGAGAAGATGGTCCATTCAAAAGCAAACACTGACACTTTACACTGGTCTCATTAATAACTTTTTTGGATTTGACACCTAAACAAAGGCTACAAAAAGCAAAAATAAACCAGTTAGACTACATCAAACTAAAAAAAACCTTCTGCACAGCCAAGGAAACCCATCAACAAAATGAAAAGGCAACCTACAAAATGAGAGAAAATATTTGCAGATCATATATCTAATAAGAGATTACTATCCAAAATATATAAAGAATTCATATAACTCAATAACAAAAACAAAAAATTTGTTGAAAAACTGGCACACACAGGAATTAGATATTTTTCCTAAGAAAACATACAAATGACCAACAAGTAAATGAAAAAAATGTTCAAAATCACTAATCATTAGGTAAATGCAAATAAAAACCACAGTGCAATATCAGTTCACACCTGTTAGAATGGCTGTTATCAAAAAGACAAGAGATAACAAGTATTGGTGAGGATGTGAAGAAAAGGGAACCCTAGTGCACTGCTGGTGGGAATGTAAATTGGCGCAGCCCCTATAGAAATCAGTATGCATGTTCTTCAAAAAATTAAAAGTAGGAGCTTCTGGTCAAGATGGTAGAGTAGGTAAACGTTGTACTTGCCTCCTCTCATGACCACATCAAAATTACAACTAAACTAAAGAACAGCCATCATTGAGAATTGCCTGAAGTCTAAGGGAACAGAAGTCCTACAACTGAGGACACACAGAGGGTTAGGAAATAAGGCAGGAGGAGAAGGAGAGGGAAGAAGGGGGAAGAAAACAAAGGCAAAGGGCAGTAGGTAAGGGAGAAGGTGAGTCAAGGTTGGTTGCAGAGTTATAAGTATTGGATATGTACATTTAGATTTTAAAAATTCTCTCCTTGAGTTTTGTCCACTCAGTTCTCGCTGGATTAAAATGCTTACCAGTCCATGTGAATTCTCCATGTCATGTAGATATTAGCTCTTTGTAAAAGTTATATTGGACATTCATTCTTCCTAGCACATTTTTGTATTTTTAAGTTTTCAAATAGACCTATCATGAGTTCGACAATTTGAAAACAGTTGAATTGTGATGCTTTTCCTCTGTGATTTATTTTTATTTTTTTTATTTTCACTGTCTAGGTAGATTAATCAGATGGATTGCAAGGATGAGGCTTGAGGTAGGGAGTCCAGTTAGGAAGCTATTATGACAAATGGATGATGTCCTAAGAGCCTGACATAATGGAAGAAGATGTGGGAACTGTTTTGGGCTCTGCTTCATCCTATACAGTCTCACTTGGTGATGTCATCCACTGAGAATTTTCAAATGCCATCTATATAAGTGACTTTAATCTTTAGTTCTTTCCTAAGTCTGCAAGCACATAAAATTTAATGTACCTGATGCTCCTTTTACCTTCTAACTAGACTATCATCAAAAGTGTAGGTTTCTCTACCTCTAGCAATCTGTCATTCTCAAATCTCTCCCCCTTAGGCTGAGAAAAACATTTTTCTAAAGTAGAAGTCACAGTGTACCTCTCATCTACTTAAAATCCATCAATAATACCATGGTTCCTACAGGACAACATCCAGTGCCTGAACATAAGGCCCTTTGTCATCTGAGACCTAGCTTAGCCCTGGAACTTAGCTTCCTTCACACTGACCTCCAGTTACTCCTAAAGATTGGAAGTTCCCAGAATTTACCAGATTTCCATGCCCTGCACAAGCTCTGCCCTGTGTATGTAATTCCTTCTGCTTTCACATACTTGGTTAAAATCGACACATTTCCAGACCTGGTAACAGCATCACCCATCAGGAATTCACCACTGTCATTCTCTCCCTGTACCAGCTGCTATAGCAACTGTTACCCACTTGTTTTATTTCATGTCTGTCTATCTCCACTAAAATGTAAATTTCTTCAGGCAGGAAATCATCTCTATGCTGTGCCGCTTTTGAAAGAGGAAAAAAATTACATGTTAAATCACTCATTTCAGTTGTTTTAATAGTAGAAGAACCTGGACACTATAAATTAGTACCAAACAATAGACAAAGTCTTAAGATGTAATACATCTACCAAAAGAATAGAGCCACTAATGTGATGACTAATAAAAATTATCCAACATGGAAAATACATATAGAAACAATTTTGGCACAAAACGGAAAATATTTCTATCTATACCTTGTTTAGCACTATGTCATAGCTGTATAAACTCACTGTCTATATGGAAAAATTGAAAAGTTAAAACATTTTCCATAATCGAGTGGTGATATTGCAGACAACTTCAGTTTTTCATGTCTGGGTTGTTATTTTATACTAGTTGCATGATAAAATTAAGAAAAGACAAAATGCTGAAGAAAGTGCCTAAAAACATACTTCCTGGGGGTGGGGCAAGGAAAGGGGGGAATGCAAAATGTCATTGTGTTTGTAAATCTGTCGATCTTCCTTACATGGCAGTTCTGAAAACATTTGTCAGGTCCCTAAAAGTCAGCGAACCCAGGATAATTACTTACTGCACTCCAAAGTCACACATTCAATGGTAGGTTGACTTGTCAATATCCAAAAAAAAAAAAAATCCATAATATCCGAGAATCACCTCCCACAATTATATAAGGCCTGGAAAAGGGGGGAAATATTAGTTTTTAAAGTTCTGGTGTAAACTGTGTTCAATTCAGAGCACACTTGGGCATCTGTTTCATATTGGTAGATTACATTTTAAAAAATGTCGTCCCTTCCTTCATTACTGTCCAAAGAAATTAACTTAAGAAACATTTCTGAGGTGCTGAGCAGGAAGATATTGATTGACTCAGTTTGGCCCCGGGTCCATGTCTCATATTTCTGCTAACACTGCCATCCTAGCTTCTGCCCAGGCTATGAGCACAAACAGAGCTGGGAAAATTTTATCTTTGGCAGTCATCCCATGGGGTGAAATCCAATACACTGTCTAGAAAGGATAGGAAGCCTAAATTAACTCTGACTTGACATTGCTTTTCACCAACTCATTTAGAGAATTAAAGCTCTCTACTGTACCAAAGAACAGCATTTATTCAGCAAATATTTGTCAAGAACCCACTGTGAGCAAGGCCTTATGTTGCACATTGATTATTCAATTTAGTTGAAATGAAAGGGCATGAGTCAATGACTACTGAATATCACGTATGTTGCCAAACTACTTCTTAATATGCAGGCAGAGAGCTCTTCCTGGAATGTCAGAGCTGGAACATTCTCATAAAGCTACTCTCTGCCCAAAGGTAAATCCATTCTGGGCAAATGATGATCTGGCTCAGTGCTTTTCACTGAGGTCTGAGGTACTCAGGGATCTCTGACCAGGTGGGATTCTCTCTAAGCCTAGCTCTTTTACCCATTTAAACAGGAGGTTTGCAACTTAACACAAACACATGCACACAGACGGACACACACGCACACAAGAACACATACAAACCTGGATCTAGGTTATTTACTATAAATATCTTTCAAAAATATGGGTCCAGCTCCCCCCAGCCTCCCCCCAAAAAATCTTCTACATTTAACACCAGGGAATTTTTCATACCTTATACAAATCTTCACAATATAACTTAAATATATACATATATATATGTGTATATAGATATATATAAATATATAAAACTTAAATATATATAACTTAAATATATATATATATATACCTTCAGTCAATAGTACATGTTGGTCATCACAGTTCTTCATGTAAAAGTTATCTATACTCTTAAATGCATCCAGCTATAAAATCTTCCATTAGCTTTTTATGTCCAGGCCAAATCCTTAAAAATTCTAGAATGGGTCTAAGTTTTAGCTTTTTAGTCTTCTCTAGGCTCATTTTGCTTTAGGCTCTCCTCCCCATATTCAACCTGGTAAACAGTTTGAGAGTCAAAACAAAACAAAACAAAACAGGTTCCGATGTAAGTTTTGATACAAATTTAATTGGAGACATTTGGCAATTCAAAACCTCTGTGGCCTCAGCTTTCTCACCTGCTGCTAAGTAAAAGTGGAACAACAGAGCAAGGGGCCTGAGATTCCTGTAATTCAAGCTTCCGATTAGCTGTGAATACCAAACAGTAGATTCTAAGACCAATTATTTAGCCATCTCCTAACTAATATCAAATTCCCTTAGTAAAATCATGTACTTCCATGCTCAAATAAGACTTCAAAGTTATTACTCCTGGAAGAGAAAGAGGTAAAGTTGGTATCAATTCACATTTGGGAATATATGACTTATTGCAGCTTTTTGTCTAAAAGCAGTTTGAGAAAGCTACAAGACCACTGGAGAACCGAGATACTACTTGGTATATTATAGACACTCAAGTAAATATTTGTTCGTTGAATGACAAACCCAAAAGAAAGACAAAAACAAGAGAGTGATGGCAAAAAGTGAAAAACAGCTTACAAGGAAGCTGACATAACAGATATCTTTGTTCATCTATGTATCACCAAGACTTAGAAGGGGCCCTATTGAATGAATAAGGAAAGAAATATAAAACTAGAGATTTTAAATTTAAAGTTCTAGAACTTTCCAATTTTGTTAAGGGTAAGCCTTTTTCTACCAATCCTTTTCATGCCCTGGAACTGGAGACACAAAACTTCTAAATAAATAGACTCGCACAAAAATAATCTAATTCACTGATCTATTAAATTTATAATGACAAATGCGTACTACCTAGACCAGAGCTCAATTTTAGACTGTCAGATACCTAAAAGAAACAAGACATTTAGAGGTTTGAAAGCTAAGACTCCTAATTGTCTCCTCAAAATAATACAATACAAAACAATACCACCAATACAGATAAGTGTAGGAAATCATCGCAGAGGAATGTTTTGGTATAAAAGATCCAGTTTTAATTAAGTACAAAGTACACCAAACTTTTCAGTTGACATAATAAAAAGAACTTTATTTCTAGCTTTTAAATGAGGCCAAGGTTTACAAATTCTTTGAAATAAGTTTAATTCTGGCTGAGGTTGTCAAAGATAATTTATACAAAACTCCCCAAAGACGAAGTTACAGGTATTTTCATGTCTTGGTTTCTTTGGAATGGTAAAATTCTAGTGCAATTTGAAGGGTTAAAAGTGTGTATTTCTTTGGAACAATCATATCATGATCTTTGTCTTTGTAAATATCAACCTGGATTATTTCGAGGATGCTTTATATTTTCCTTGCCTCCTTAAACTTTTCTGGCCTTTTACAAACCTGTGGCCAGGTAAACACAAGTACATAGTGGGGCAGGCATTTGCTAACTGGTGATTACAGAATTGCTACAGGCTCAAACAGCATCCCATGATGAAGTCAGAGGGCTTAATTTTTACATGATTGAAGTCTGCTACATATAGAAAAAATGTCACTGCAAAGAGAGTACAAAGAGCTGTATAAATCTGGAAATTGGAAACAAGATTTTTCATTAAAATCCTGGTTTGACCAAGAGACATCTTGGGTAGCATTATTTAAGAACAGCACAGCATAGGGTATGCAGTTAGCATTAATGTATCGGCTAGGTGGAGAGCCAGAGGAGAGAAAGAGCAATTAGAGGGATCATTTTATAAACTACATAAATGTCTAACCAATGTACTATATACTTGAAAAAAACAATATAAAATTAAAACACAAATAAATAGAATAAAATGATTTAAAAAAAGGACAGCATTCCTCTTTTACAGCCTAAACAAACTTTTTGTTTACTTTTTCTAATATCATTAAAGTAGGTCTGTCTAAATGAATTTGGGGCATAAGTTACTTGTGCACTGTCTTCCATGCACAGGATCACTGAACAGTCATTATCATGCATGCCTCGAAGGCATGAATAGTCTTGTGTTGATGTCTGGTCCATGGCTTCATCATGTCCAGTTCTTTAGCATGAAGGCCGGCTTGAGTTATTCTGGTGGCTACAGAGGCCTTATGGATTCTTTTTACTCTCTTGCTACTATTTAGCACAACATCTACATGATAATGTGATAGGAAAAGACATAAGAATAGAAGGGGAATATAATGGAGAAGCTAAAAAAAAAAACAGTTATATGTCTATATAGAATGCAACCACCACCAAGACTTGTGTAACCTTGTTGAAATGGAAGGCAAACTTCAGGCACTTACTAAAGGTTCTAACTGGCCAGGACCCATGATGGGAAAGGAGAACTTGGGGGACCAACACTGATCCCTTGAAAGCACAATATTCTGTAATTAGAATTATAAAAGTAAGGCTATGAGGTTGTTTTTTGTTATCTCTTTGAATTTTCCCAGGATGACTATGATGTTTAGAAGACCTTTATAGAGACATGTAGAAACTCCGATACTCCCTTCCTTCTGCATACATTGGCTGGAAGGCATCATGGAACCACATATATTTCCCACCTGCCTATATGCTTTGTTACACATCTGCTATGTCTATCTCTACTTAGCTAAATGAAATCCGCATCCACCAAGATGCACAAAATGCAGCCAAGCTATAACAAAGTAATATTCGGTGTCTGGGCACTAGAGGCAGACTGCACGGGTTTGAATCCCAGCTCTGCTACTTACTGGCCATGCAGCCTTTAATAAATTATTTAAACTATATGCTTCAGTTTCCTCATCTACACAACCTTCCTTTTAGGGTTCAGGAGAGTATTCAACAAGCAGTAAATTCCTGTGTTAATTATTGCTGTCATTAACGAAAGGTTCTCAGTATGTGCAGAAATTATTTTCCCAAGACTTTTAAAAGTAATTAAATCAAAGCTGAGAAGAGTTCAGATATAATCTGTAACACTCACATAGTGAAAATGAGACTGTATGTAATCTAGTACTTCTATTAACTGTAGCTATTTAGAGCTAGGATAAAAAATGAAAAAGAAAATAGAGGACCGTAGGGCAGATAAAAGTGGTTTTCCCTGCAGTAAGAAAAAGGAAAGAGAAGTCAGAGCTGAGTTTGTGTTGCTCAGTAATAACAATGCTTTCATACTATTTTAGGGAAGTCATTTGAATTATCTAGAACACTGAAGACATTTGAAGGCCACAATATCTTCATGTTCACCTCAAAGAGATGTTATGAGAATAAAATAAAGTATATGACATTTATCAAAATAAACAATGCTTTGAAAGCTCATGGTAGAAATATTATGAAAACCATTCATTGATGATTAACCAAATAGAAGAAAAAACTAAGCAACTGATTTCAGAAGGGAAGATACATAAATTGGCCAAGACACTGAAGAGACCCTGCTGGCTCTCTGTCCCTTATCATTTGTTAAGTCATTTGGGATTAGAAGATCCTCCATTCTTTTGAGTCATATGAAAGCATCACTTTAGCACAAATTTGAGCTTAGCTAGGTGTGTCATACTAATTTCCACAGTTGTAGGCTTTTGGTGTTTTAGACAAAATGATTATTGCTTTGCTTGCTTTCATAATTACATGTTTTCCATGTTGCAATTTCAGAGTTTATTGAGTAAAATTGTACATAAAAACAAACCTAGTGCATTTATCCTTCAAGAGAAACAGAACAAGTAAGGACAGCAAAGGACTCAAGATTTCTATGGATCCCTGAGGTGGTAGCAAGAGCATCTGAAGCAAATAGTTTTGTCTTTCAGGAAATGACTAGCCTGGCACAGTGATTCTTATTATGGTGTTCTGGAAATTCAATGAAGCTTTCCAGATTTCTCATCTACTCCCAGTGCTTATTTGTGGATACACAATGGCCATAGTGCTCTCTGGTTGGAGAAACAGTGGAAGAATAATATATAGATATATAGATACATAGATACATAGATACATAGATACATAGATACATAGATACATAGATACATAGATAGATAGATAGATACATACATACATACATACATCAGAAGGAATCAGTAAACAATTTGAGAATAGTTTTAGGTTATTTGAGATTATCACATCATTTCATGATAATACTTTAAACTCCTGGTCAAGACATAATATTAGAACTCTAGTTCATCTTTTAAAATATAAAAAAATATATAATAGAAAATGAAATTCTATGCTGAGCCTAATCAATGGGCCATCCTACCACATATATGCTAACTAGTATTTATGTTTAGCTACATAAATATTTTGTTAGAGAGCTGAATATTTCCCAATTAGTAAACTTGGTGACTCTACTGTCTACTCACTCCATAAATATATTCTGAACATATTATTCCCCTTTAATAATTGATTATAGTATTGAAGTATTTCTTGGATCTCTGTCATTTTCTATTCTCCAAAAATCTTTGGTGGCAAATATGGTCAGTAAATTTCTTATATTTATTACCCACTATGTGAAAAAGTCCTTATTGCAATTTGAGGCAGGCCGTATTAGTAGGTTCTTTATCAGCTGTTGAAATTTCCTGTTGCTGGCTCTGGCAGGTGATCTGGCTCTCGTGATTGAGTCAATACCATCCCAAATCCAAGTACTCACTGTGATTCCCAAGAGCTATAACACAGGGTCTGAACCAGCCAAATGTGTTCTTACCACAGCTAGGGCTTCCGTTCTAAATACTCACCTGCTCCCCACCCACCTAGGCTGAACAGTACAGAATTCAAAGAGCCCTGAGACCTGATCCAGAGACAGTCAAGCAGCTCTCCTTGATACCTTTCCTGTGAGGCCTCACCTTTTTGTTGTGCCAATAGACAGTGTTTCTATAAAACTTTCCTAAAAAAAAAACAGGGAGTGGACAGGATTTGGCCTGCCACCCATAGTATGTCAATCTCTGGTCTGGAGGGAAGACCCATACAACTATAAGACAACAAATTTATGGCTACAATGTGGGTATGCATGAGTCTTAATGAGCATACAAGGGAAAGGCTACCTACCTTGTTTAGCTTCTATCATTAGTTATTTATGCCACCAGTTAGCGCCCCCTACAAGGCAACAAAAATAAGAAATTTAATAGGAGTAAAAAGTATAAAATTAATAGATTGATTTGTTGAGAGTTTCTTTTTTCTGATCTTCAGTTGACTTATAGGATACTTGGTTTCAGAAAGTTTAGATGAAAAAAAATCTATTGTCATTTCGTTCATCTGGTAATCTATATTCTTCAGGGAAATTGAAGACAAATACCATCAAGGATTCTATTTGCCACAATTCCCAAAATTCAGTCTATTCCTGGTAGATCAAGACCATAAATTCTCAAGAACTAAGGAGAATAGGTCATTTTTGACATATTGGAGGCCTGAGTTTTGGCTATAGTAGGAGCTAACTTAGGAATCAAAATATGTTTAGGAAGAAATGTGGTAATGCTACCACACAATATAAAAACATTTTTGAAGATGTTTACATGCAAAACCTTTTATTTTTTGAATAAGCATATTTGGCTCATTAAAATGAGTATCTCAGAGAGAATAAGATTTGGAGAACAATTATACCGGAAAAATAGTTTGTCTCAGCAGCTGTTAGAATTGTCTGAAGTGTGGGAATATGAGACTTTTTCACAATGCTGTGTACATATATCACAGATGCTCCATCCTACTCTCTTGCTGCATGCACCACAAGCCCTCCATCCCTGAGCCTAAGGAGCACAGAAACAATTAAGATTGTCTCATCTGCAGTGAAAACAACATCTGATATTTATTCCTTTGTATGTATTTTCCTATACTCTCCTGGTAAAATTTCAGCTTCTCCCAGAAAGACAAGCCAATGACCATGACCTAGAAATGGTCTGTCCAGTATCAGGGTGAAACTGGGCAGTTGTTTTTCTTTATCCTTCTATCCCTCTCTCAGAGGACTGGTCAACTCATTGCTAGTTAATGCCTTTCATTTAAGTGAAGCCAAGGGAAATGAAATACTATAAGCCAGATTGGTCTTATTTTATCTACCATTCTAACCATTCTAACAAAAGGTTGCTAATAGATAAGAGAAAATTATTGCCTAAATGAACACATTTAATGCCTCTGGACTTCATCGTCCATATTATCTCAGTATCTCTGAGTAATAAAATCACAAACTGAATATAAAACCTTATCTGTGTAGCATTCTCAGGAGATAGATGGGAGCTTCAAGAATCACTTGAATCTTCTTGGTAAACAGGCACCCTAAGGTTTGTATAGCCCATGTCTGTAATGCCACGCTACCTAACAGGGCTCAAAGATACCCACTGCTGGGGGGTAGGCATTCATTACAACCTTTTAAGCAAAAATAAGTAAAACCTCTTTTTATTTTTTCCATGCTTGGACACCTCCTCAGAAAGAGGTTAGCGTGGCTTAAAAAAAGTAAGAATTTAAATAAGCCATTTCCTAGATGTAATATTGTATCTCTTATTTTGTTTTCTGCTACTAATTTCCTTCAGACCCACCGTAACTCTACGAAAATTTATGAGGATAATTTCTAAAGCTGATAAAAGTATTGGTATACTAGTGGCCATTGTGCCAACTTACTTCTTTAAGGGTTAAAGTGATTTTTAAGGCATACCACAGAGAATGCAGTAGAGAGAGAAAGAAATTCATTAGGGATGTAAAAATACTTTTGTGAAGAAGATAAATCAGAAAACCTATCAAGTTTACCCAATTCTTTCTCCTGGGACTGTTTCCTTTTCTAAACATTATTACTGTTTAAACTAACAATTTTGTATCCTCTGCTTCTTTCTGCTTTGCTTCCAGTATCAAATCCAACAGATGAAAACATCTTTCTTGCTAACAGAAAAAAAAAAAAATTTAAATTAGGAACCATAAATACATCAACTCTGTTGATAGAAATTCTCCTACTAAATAACGATGCAATAACTACTCATTGAATCTAAGCCCAGAAAACTGGTAGGAGTGAAAATTTTTCCATGCATCTTGACAGGTATTTAATTCCTTATGCTAAAACAAACCCTCATCTGTGTCTTTGTAACACCAACACTGGAAATTAAACACCAGTTTCCAGCTCACTGCAGCTGTCCTCATGTGCACCTGTACAGAAGGAGCCATTGGCTTTACTCCCACAGCTGGGAGACCCTAACTAGAAATCACATCTCACCATTCTCCATCTGAAGACAATTATCAGGCAACAGAGGCACAAGAAAGAATAATGCTCTCCAGGAAGGAGGCTCATTTCTTATTCACAGCAGACTGAGAATTCAACTTCAGCTTTGCTGCTATTGGGAGGATTCAGTACATAAAACAAAAACAGGATATAAGCAAACATCCATATGAGACTCAAATTCACATTTTCCTCTATCTGCTTGCAAAAAAAGGAACTACAGATGAGAAAGAAAGAACACTTTAGGCCAAAGAATGAGATTATAATGATTCCAAGGTTTATGTAGAGATAACAGAACTAGATGACATAGAGCTTGAAAAAAATCCACTTTGGCTGCGGCTGAGAGGAAGACTTTTCAAGAGATGAAATAGGAAAGGGAGTGGACAGGTCCTCTTTGTTAAGAAGCTGAAGTTATCCTACTGGCAATGGGAAACCATGGAAGTGTTAAGTGAGTAAGTGATATTATTGGACCTATCTTCTGGAAGGCTTTCTCTGACGGCAGAAAAAGAGAATATTAAATAGGGGCAAATCGGCAGGTGAGCAGAACCATTAATGGAATATGAAGTCACACCTTCTTTCCTTACTCTTTGATTCCTAGAGAGAAAGATTTGGATAGTGCAGTAATAGAGAAAATTTCTGCCAAGGAGGACTCAATACCGACTGGAAAAAAAAAAAAAAAAAGAGCTGTGTTTTGTTTATGGTCTGAAGCATCTAGAATACCTAAAAGTTTCTCCATCTATGAAAAGTGAACATCTACGGCCATTCAGATAAGATGAAAATGGAAAGCGTTATTAGAATCTCACGGGATTTAAAGCATTTTGAGGAAAGGGTGCAGGAGAAGAGCCAAAGCAATGGTTGGGAGAAGAAGAGAGATCAGAAGTGGAAGAGATTCTTAAATTTTCATCTGAAGTCAACTCTATGTGAACTGAAGGGTGATCATAAGAGAAATGTGAAGAAACGCTATTGCCCATGCTGCGGATGCCTGTTTATTCCAGTCTAGCTAACATTAAAACTTTCTTCCTAACAATGCATTATATCTATTCTCTCCTCCAAATTTTGCATGCTTAAATGAGGAGTTACAAAGTAATTTTGAAAGCAATGGTGAGATTCAAGTTAGGGCATTACTAGGGGAATGAATGTGAGTATATTTTAAAATACTTTTGAGTTAAATTTTATAGAACTTGGTGATTAATCAAATGTGTGGAGTGTGAGAGAAAGAAGCAGTAACCATGCCACCCACTTTTCTCATGTAGTTTGGATATTAGTATCATTCAGTGAAGAAGGCAAAACAGCAAATTTCATGAGTCAAATTTGTGAGAGGAGATGATAAAATTTTCCTTGATTATATTAAAACAGAAATACCTACAAGACAACAGAAACAAGATATCTAAATTGATATCTTGGGGCAATTTTATATATGGGATGGTGTCCGGGCATGATAATTGAAAGTATAAATTTATGAACAGTCAGATATGGTATGGTAGATGAGGGATTAGGGATTGCAGGACTGCTGAAATGACTCTGTTTACTACAGGAAGTTGAGTAGAATGAGAGGAGAAAAGAGGGAAGAGGAAGAGAAGGGAGGAACAGGAAAGGAAGGGAAACTACATAAGAACCATGAGAAATGCCAACACGTTAGGCATTGGCAGAAGAGGGAGAGGCATGCTAAGGACTAAAGAAAGAGGCACCAGAGAGAAGTACTAGGAAAATCAGGTAGCTTGATACCCCAGAAGCCAAGGAAGAGGCTTTTCAAGAAGGAGAAATTAGTCAGAAATGTGGAACGCTGCTGAGAGGTCAGATAAGATTCTCTATTGAATTTATTTAAAAAAAAAAAAAAGAGGTCATTGATCCTGGAGAGAAATTTCAATTAGCTTGTAGGAGCAGAAGTCATATTGCAGGAGGTTAAGGCATGAATCAGAGATAAGGAGATAGCAAGTACCGGGAACCATTTCTCCAGACACCTGGAGGTCTTGAGTGCCGAGTACATAAACAAGCGCATACTGAATGATTAACAAATACTTATAATAATGTTATATTGTGTTTCAATTCAGGCTACTACATGTATATTATATAATTTATATTTGTAAAATAATATAAGCAGAAGAATTGCCCCCAAAGACAGATGGCTTGATAAATGTCCGGTTAATCATAACCCTGGGTAAATTCATTTTAAAAACAATCACATTTCCAAAGTTCTCACAAGGCTATAGAAAAAGAAGAGGAAAAGGAAGAAGAGGAAATGAAAAGGCTTACTTCCTCCTCCCTTTAGACAACTATTTGTCTCTCTTCTCCTCTCTATGTAGCTGAAGGTAGAGAATAAATGAGCCCAAATCCCCTAAGTGTCCCATCCCAGTCTGGAATCCGGATACATTGATACATCTTAGGTTGAGGCCTGGGGTTTCGAACTCAGTTGTATCACATCCTGAGGAGTCTCAGTCTTGTTCTCAGATACCATGAAAAGAAGCAAGTGCCAAAGGTTTTTCCTCTAGTAATTACCATGATTTATATCTTCTCAGGAGACCACCGTTTGAAAAAGCATAAGATGAAATAAGTAAAGACACATCAATTTGGAAAGGTTCATAGAACTCCCTGTTTTAAAAGCCTCCCTTCTGATTATCTGCAACAGAATGAAAGACTATTTATTCTGTCATCATTCACATCCCTACCGTCTTTATGGCTGCCCCTGCTGTTCTAATTGGCTGCCTCAGATTCTGACTTATTATGAGAGTACAAAGAGAGCATTTATATTCAAACATACTGGACTAGAAGCACATATAATTCTGTTTTTCTGTCTATATGTATCTTTTCCTCCCCATCACCAACTTGCAGTGTTGTCCACACAAAGCCAAACATCTTGGTGATGAATGGCAGATTCATAAACCCTTCAGGAGCTTTGTTTACACTGTGAATATCGGCAAGCATCTGGACCATCAGTTGAAATCTGCCTTTCTCCATCTTCTGCTGGTTGCTATACAGGCACAACCCCTGTCTGCCCTGAAACAAAACTAATGAGTTGTATTTTCCTCGTTTCTCTGTAAAATGTATAAGATTCTAACGAAGGCAAATTGGAATACAGTTTAAAAGAAAAAAGAAAGATGTTTTCTGTTTTCGTTTTGATTTCTCTAGTTCTCCCCATCATACTATTATCCTATCCTTAGACATAATATCACTACAAAACTGTCTCTACCATATGAACAAACTAAACAAAAAGACTCACAGATACAGAGAACTGGTGATTGCCAGAGGGGAGGGGAGTTGGAGGGCTGATTGAAAAAGGTGAAGGGATAAGAAATTTCAAATTGGCAGCTACAAAACAGCCATGGGGATGTAGAGTACAGTAGAGGGAACATAGTCAATATTATTGTAATGGCTGTATGTAGTGCCAAATGGGTGCTAGAGTAATCACGGGGATCACTTTACAAATTATGTAAATGTTGGTTTACCTTTGTACTGTGTACCTGAAACTCATAAAAAATAAAAAAAAATTTAAAAAGTAAGAAAAACTCAGCTGTTGGGAATGTAATTTAGCAACATTTCTTCCTGGGGGTAATTAATACTTGACATACCCTTTGATACAGATAAACTTTAGGGAATTTATCTTAAAATCATCATAGATGTGGTTAAAGATTGAGCTATAGATATGTTTATGACTGTGTTGATGATCATAATAATTAATTTAAACAGCCTAAATGTCTAGAAAAACAAAGGTTAAATAGTTTATTGCACGTGTATGGTATGGGTTGTAATACAATAACTGAAAGGATGTAGTAGAAAACAAATCTTAAGGTCAGGGAAGTTAAGTTACTAGCCTAAAACCACAGAGCTGCAAGTGGCAGAATTAAAATAACAGCACAAGAAAAACAGAAGAGGCCCAGCTGTCAATTTCTCTTTCTCACAACAAATCCCAGGGTTTTTCAGGAAAGAAATGTTGAAAGGATCTTTCCAATGAAGATTTGTTAACTTTATAATTAACAAAAAGGAAGGGGATGCTTAAATATATACTGATATTATTTATATTAGCAAAATATAGAAGACCGAGATCAATAATAGTGAAATTGTTAGGTAAATTTTTGTACCTAGACAAGATTAAATATTTAAAGTCATTAAAATTAGAGATATAATTTTTTAACAATATGAAGAATTATTTAAATCATGTTAATTGATGCAGCAGCATATGAAATGATATTTTTGACATAGTTTCAAGTATCTAGGAAATATAGCTACCCAGGGAAAAAAGAGGTAAGAAAATGTACCAAAATATTAACAGCAGTGAAAACTGGGTGACAGTTTTATAAGCAGTTTTTATCGTTTTACACTTTTGGCATTTTCTAAATTTTATGCAATGGACAGTATAGTACAGGCTGTGGTGAACCACCCAGATTTGCTGACTCCCATTTCTCTGAAGGACTGAGCACCAATCTTCCTTCCCTGGCCCCAGCTACCAGGAGGCTAGGTGGCCAACAGCTCTCAGCTGACTGTTTCTCCGGGACTTGCCATGGCCTGAAGAAAGCTATCTCACCCACAGTTGCCCCCTTCCCAGGGCAGCTGTCATTCATTGACTAAGCTATTAGAGTTATGAAGGTCCAGACCCTCACTGTGATTTGACTCTGAAAAGCCATCTCAACTCCAGGGCTCCCTATGAGATCAGGTGAGACCTATTTATGATGGCATCACATTTCAACTTCTCCCCCTGCCCCCTGCACAATCCTTCTTTTTTCAACTCAACAGGCGTTATTAACCCCAATAGCATGGCCTACTAAATTTTCTGCATGAAGATCTCCTTTTCCGCATCTGTTTCCTGAGAGAATACAATCTGCAATAGTTGGTGCCAGGAATGACTCAAAAAAACAATCTCCAAAATGGGATTTTGCTGCTGAATCACCTGCTGATTGGCTGGCAATAGAAACTGTATCACTGGTAAATGGGACATTGACAGCTCCTAGCATGCAGTACTGGGGCAACCGTTAACACTTTCACTAATAATGAATTGAGAGGGGATAGTGGTAGAAGAGAATACACTGATGGGTGCAATATCTCAGGCTTTAAGAAATATGGAAGGTAATAATTATAAAGACTACGTAATTGGATGGCTATTATTGGGAGCAATCAATTGCTTTGGGTAGTGAACCTAGTTATTCACTTTACACGAGAAGGGAAGTTCCCCGCTGTTAGAAGATGTGCAGATTTATGGACAGTGGAAGAATGGCTTTGATGGTGGGATAAAGCCCTTGAAGATAAGCATTGAAAGATCATAAACAAGGTGGTCTGAGAAAGATACAAAGACGGACCTATGAGAGTTGGTATAAGTGTGAAGGCCTTTGATCACATGTTAACACCCATCAGAGAGCATCCACCTCAGAAGAGGCATTAAATAACCAAGTAGACAGAAATATTGGACTAAATGACATCAGCTAGCCTCTGTCATCGACCACCTATTGGCACAAAGACAATTGAATTGAGCAGCCCTTGTGGCAAGGAAGGAGGTGGTGCATGGGCCAAACAGCATGAACTCCCACCTACTAACACTATCTAGCTACTGCTACTGCCAAATGACCAGCTTGCTAACAACAGGGACCAAATCCGAGCCCCTTATATGTTATCATCATCTCTCGAAATCAGCATCCAGCCTCTTGGTGATAAATTGATCAGATTGGATTTTTCTTCACAAGAAGCAGCGACTCAAGTTGATTGAAATCAGAATATATTTCAAGTATGATTTTGCCTTTCCTCCTGCAGGACCTAACCTAGGCTCACTCTTCAAGAGCTTAAACAGTGTTTGATCCACTGACCCAGGATCCCACATACTTTGCAGTGGTCACATGACTGGGCAATCCACTGGTGTTATGTCACCAGTGGATTACTGTGTGATATATTACTGTGCCATCTGGAAGATGCTGACCTGAAGGCACAGCTGAGGCACCAGTTTGCAAATAATACCCTGGGAGAATGGGGAATCCTCCTTCAGGATGCCATGCAACACCCCAAATCTATGACCCCTTAATGGTGCTGTCTTCCCAATAGGTAGAACACATGGGTCCAGGAACGAAAGAGTGAAAACAGGAGTGGCCCAGCTTACCCTTACTCTCAGTGACCCACCTGAGGAATGTGTATTTCCCTTCCCCTTAACACTGGGCTTTTTAAAGTTTAGGACTTCTGGTTCCTATAGGAATGGGACACAGCAAGTGTGCCATTGAACTTAAAGATATGAATGCTTCCAATCTGCTTTATGTTTCTTCTACTAAGAGATGAGTTGGTCGGGAAAGGAGTCACATCTTGGCAGTGGTAATTGGCTTGAACATCAGGAAGAAGTAGGACTGCTGTTATACAATGAAGGCATAAAAGAACATGTTGGCACACAGATGATCTTTTTCTGTGTCTCTCAGTACTCTCTGGCACAATTTTTAGTTGTAAATGGACAAATGTGCAGCCACATACTGTGAAGAACATGGTGACCAGAGGCTCAGACCTCTCGGAGACTGAGGTCTGAGTCACCCCAGTAAGTGAGGCATCTAGACTAGCAGAGGTGCTAGCTAAAGGTAAGTGGGATCTAGAATGGTTAGTAAAAGAGAAAGAGATGTTAAGATGTAGCCTTGAGGCCAGATGATACAGCTAGAGCTTTAGCTCAGAGGTCCCCAACCTCCATGCCATGGACCGATGCCTGTTCATGGCCTGTTAGGAACCAGGCTGCACAGCAAGAGATGACTGGCGGGTGAGCAAGTGGAGCTTCATCTGTATTTGCGGCCGTTCTCCAGTGCTAGCATCAATGTCTCAGCTCCATCTCAGATCAGGCATTAGATTCTCATAGGAGCACCGGTCCCTGGTACCAAAAAGTTTGGGGACCGCTGATATAGTTCATCCCACTAAAATTCCTCTTATAACTTTTCTAGGAAAAGCTCATGAGGACCCAGGAGGAGCTGTTCCCAGAGTATATTATATGAAGCTTGTGGATCTGAGTAGAGCAAATGGTGGGTAGTTGGGGATGCCATGGTGCCCAGATCAACCTTCAGGACCAAACTTCATTCTCCCACTTCCTGCAAGTGTTGGCAGCTGATAGCTCTTAGCTGAGTTTATCTCAGGCATCCCTCTGGGCTGAAGAAGGCTATCTGAGTTAAAGAGAGCCCCCTTGTCCTAGGTCATGTCTCCCCACACTCTATACCCCCTACCTTTGGTTTCCAAAGGCTACTTATATCTAAATACTGGTCAGTGTGGGAGTAAAAGGCCCAGTGCTCTTGCCTCCACGTGTGTCAACTCCACAGGGCCATTTGACTCCAGATCTTCCCATCAGATCTGCAGAGGCCTCCATGTGACCACAGTACAGTTTAATTTCTCCCTCTGACTATCCTTCTTTCTTCATGCTCATAGATGTTCCAAAGAGCATTCTCGATAAACTTTCTTCACACAAATTCTCAATCTGAATACTTTCTCTAGGGAATGCAACCTGCAACATGGAGTATTATTTTAGAAAAATATAAATCAAAAAACAATTTTTAAAGTATGTTGCTGTATCTATCTTCCTCTTTATGCAAACCATCCTCACCCAGGAAACTTCAAGCTCCAAGTCTATTTCAGAGTAGAATATGGAGGAAGAGGTTAAGGAAGGTGAATTGGTTTAAGATGAATGAATGTCTTCTGAGTCAGATGCAAAAAGTCAAGAAAATCATCTGAAGATTTGAAAGCAGAGATCATAGTCATTGTAGAAAAAATGAAGATAACCTGTGAAATATGCATGACAGTGGCATTTAATTAAAGAATTATTTTGTTCATGCTGAATAGGACTTTACTGGACAATAACCTCTTGACTTCACAATGCTCTGTCAAGCTAAGAAGGACCAACGAAGGGATATGCCAAGAAGAAGCTCATTAATGGAACAGGTTGGCAGGCAGATAGCTGAGCAGAGACTAACATAAGCAGATGTCTTCTCTTTGAATTCCTACATTATGTTTCCTCAAGACAACTTGTATTTTGTAGATTTGCAAAATTTATCTGTCTTTACTAAATTTTAAATAATTATTGTTCGGATTCTAAATAAACTGTAATAGCGTTTCATGTACTAATGAGCTAATGCTGATCTTTCTTTGTTGAATTATGATTGTTTCCCATATTCTAATTTGATTTGTGGTATTAAAAATTTTAAATGATAACTTGATGTTTTAGAGTATTTTAAAGGAAACATTCTCTTTTTTATTTAAAGTGGGAGCAAGTCAGTTTAAAGATGCACTGAGGGCAGTGTGATACAGTGAGGGAAAGCACGGGACAGAGCTCAAAGGTTTCTCTTTCATGCCCAGCCTGAAGCCCTGGGTAAAGTACTTCACCTCTCTAGACCTTAGCTTCTTCATCTATGAACTGGAATGAATAAGAATGGATGGTTACTAAGTTTCTTCCCTCTAAGATACTATGATTGCGGTATTATAAAGTAACTCAAAAGTTCTGCTAGAAAAGCTTACTAACTTAGTTTGTGCATATCCAATCCTTAATGATTTTAAGGAGAATCGATCTTTGTAAGGAAAATGAATTAACATGACACATGAGATGTAGAACATTTAAGCTAAAGATGAGGGCAATATCATTTTGATACAATCAATAGATATCTGCAAGTTAAAACGCACAAGCTTGATAAAGAACAGCATGGTTTTCTCTTGACCTCCTTTCTGAAAGACCCAGGTGGTGTATAGCATGCCATGTTTTTACAAAGGTCAAACAGCTTCAGGCACCAGCTATGCCTCAAATGCTTGGGATTAGACACTACTAATGCTTAATCCTCCACAAAAATAAGCCTCGCAAATTCACAGTTCTTGGATTTACACTATTTCTAGCCTCCTTCCTTCAGCCTACCTTCCCAGTGGAGCATAGCTCATAAGTTCAATGACAAGAGGGTTAGATATTAAAGTATAAGGCAAAAGAAGATCCTGTGGATGAGTGAAGAGATTTTGGCTTCAGAGAAGTCAAAACCCAAGCCTCTCAGAAAACTCAGGAAGATCGTGGTTCAGACTTTCAGCCAAGCTTCAAGTAAAAATAAGCCCAAGATCCATGAGAGAGTTTTAGTGGTATTTTAGCAAAGATGCTTTCCTTTCTTGTACCTTACCCCCAATTTAAAAATGTATCATATTTCTGACTACAAAGTGACAAAATATGAGCCATCTGCTCTTTAGTTTACTAAGAGAAATATTCAGAGCTGGCACCAAGTGGAATTATTTGTGTCTGGTGCCCCCAGCCTCTTTTCCATGTCCTTCTTTGCTCCCCAAATTAGC
>NW_006434709.1:12234253-12256816 GCF_000325575.1 Pteropus alecto | reverse complement strand
CTTAAATCTTCCTCTTAAATTAATTCACTTAAAATTCTCAATATTTAATATGTTTATAACTGAGAACTTGAGGCCTGTGCACATTTTAATATTGGCCAAAGGGTTTAAGTCAGATGAGACCCCATTAAGTAGGACGGAATGTTTATAGGCCATGTTTTAGTGCTGTGAGATCCCCAAAATTATATCACATAGTCACTGACTAAATTACACACCCGATTTTTATCACTTATAGTTCTTCTCTCAAACATAATGGGAATTCTGTTTTTCTTCATATTGAAGATGTTTTTAGAATCTAGGATATTTCACAAGTAGAAACCAATTCTCCATTTGTTATTTATAAGACAGTAAAAGTGAAGGTTTCTGTAGACATATATTAAGAGTGGTAGGTGACAGAAATTGAGAGGAGAACACAATGAAATTGATCTGCTGGATAAAATAATAAAGTACTGGTAGGCGATCTATCATTTGGATATGAAATTTAACAGATGCATAGAACAAACTGAAAACTAAGCTGCCAAATGATATAACAGAGTAACCTAACTGCCTGAGAGTATTCACAATTTTAAGCTGACTTTAACTATATGGAAGAAAAAATAGAAAAGAATTTTAAAATTTCTATCAAATAAGCATTAATAAATGAACTCTTTAGGGAAAACCTCAGACCAGAGGAGCAATGACAGTTTAAATTTCCTAACAATGCCGACAGCAATGACAAAGCGTGTAAACTTTCAAATTTATTACAGGTGTCACCTCGTGCTCATATCAAGCCTTCTGAGAATGAACAGCACTCAATAGGAAAATGACTTTTTTTTTTTTGGCCTGCCCACTGCATAGCCAAAATAGTCATTGCCTGTGGGTGGGCAAATTACATGGCTTTTAGAGCCAGTCATCATATCTAGAATGCCTCCGTGGCTGAAAATTTGGACAGACTCTATGGAATATAACAAGGCTGGCCATTGTGGCCAGAACCTGTCATGATTGACAAAGCTCTACAAAAAGAACGCACAGCAGCAAGTTGACCAATAGAGTCTTGATAGATTCACTTCCAAGGTGTAATTTTCTCAGCTCGTTGTGAAGCCTCTTATTAAAACCATAAAATGCATTATTACATACTAATAAAAGGTGATATTATAAACTTTCTAAAGTATAAATTTATTTAAATACAGCAGGAGATTTTGCTGGAAGTCAAATTAAGATAATTATTAATTTTTTTGAATGTTTGAAGATATGCTCTCATCAGTGTTACCCAAGTTCTGTTATACTAAACAGATATTCTATAGAGGACAAAGCAGTTTCCATGGTCAAATAAGTTTGGGAAATATCCCCCTCTGGGATATTCTCCATTCTTATTAGAATATGAACTGGATTTAGGGATGCTTTTTATTTTTTAAGAAGTTTAATAATTCCATTTTTTCAACTCAGATATTTGCAAACTTATTTATCCCACCAAGTTTTTACATATAGTCTTTTTTTTTTTTTTTTAGTTAAGCTTATTGGGGTAACATTGGTTAATACATTATATATTTTTCAGGTGTACATTATAATTTGATATCTGTATATTCTATTGTGTGTTTACCACCCAAAGTCCGGTTTCCTTCAGCTACCACATATTTGATCGCCTTTACCTACTTTACCCTACCCCTACCCCATATTTGACCCCTTTTACCTCATCCACCTACCCCCTCTTCCCCTCCCCTTTACCTTCTGGTAGCCACTAGTCTATAGTCCATGTCCATGAGTCTCTGTTTGTTTGTCCTGTTCCTTTGTTGCTTTTAGGTTTATATGCCATATAGAAGGGATATCATGTGATTTTCAACTTTTTCTGTTTGGCTTATTTCACTTAGCATGATTATCTCGAGTTTCATCCATGTTGTCACAAATAGTAGTATTTCATCTCTTCTTATGGCCGAGTAATATTCCATTGTATATATGTATCACAGCTTCTTTAGCCAATCATTTATCATAGGGCACTTCAGTTGCTTCCATGTCCTGGCCACTGTGAATAATGCTGCTATGAACACTGGTGTGCAAACATCTTTATGGATATAAGTTTTCAAGTCTTTGGGGTAAATACCCAGTTGAGGGATTGTTAGATCATATGGTAGATCAATTCTTAGTTTTTTGAGGAACTTCCATACTGTTTTCCATAGTGGTTGTACCAATTTCCAGTCCCACCAGCAGTGTATGAGGGTTCCTATTTCTCCACATCCTCTCCAGCATTTGTTATTACTTATCCTGTTGATGATAGCTATTCTAATAGGTGTGAGATGATATCTCATTGTGGTTTTGATTTGTATTTCCCTAATAGCTAGTGATGTTGAGAATCTTTTCATACATTTGTTGGCCATTTGTATGTCCTCTAGGGAGAAGTGTCCCCTTTAAGTCAAAGGTCCTTGAGTTTAGTTCCCATGTTTTCTTCTATGCATTTTATTGTTTCAGGTCTTATACTCAGGTCTTAATCTATTTTGAATTAATTTTGGTGTGTGGTGATAGACAATAGTTTAATTTCATTCTTTTGCAGGTGGCTTTCCAGTATTCCCAGCATCATTTATTGAAGAGGCTTTCTTTTCTCCACTGTATGTTTTTGACTTTTTTGTCGAAAATTATTTGCCCATATAAATATGGGTTTAATTCTGGACTTTCTATTCTGTTCCACTGGTCCATGGGTCTGTTTTGCTGCCAATACCATGCCATTTTGATTACTGTCGCTTTGTAGTATAATTTGAAGTTGGGCAGAGTGATGCCTCCAGCCTTGTTCTTTTTTTTTCAGGATGGCTTTGGCAATTCGGGATCTTTTGTGCTTCCATACAAATCTGATGATTTTTGGTTCTATTTTTTTTTAAAATGCCGATGGGATTTTGATGGAGATTGCATTAAATCTGTATAATGCTTTAGGTAATATGGTCATTTTAACTATGTTGATTCTTCCAATCCAAGAACATGGAGTATCTTTCCATTTCTTTGTACCTTCTTCAGTTTCTTTTAATAGGGTCTTGTAGTTTTCATTATATAGGTCCTTCTACATATAGCCTTTAAATATCTGGAGACATTTGTTTTTGGAGCACGTTCTTTGGAAAATTCGGCAACACGGCATTGTTCACAGTAAAAGATTCTTTTTCCTCAGATAACTATATTCACTTCATTTTGTCAAAAATATTTATTCTTCAAGTCCAAATATTAACCTTGAATTTCCCACACTTTTGCAATTTGAGTAAAGAGCCATGATGACAGACCATGCGCATCGGACGTCAGGGGCAGCTGGGAGAACTTAGGAATTCCAGCGCCAACCTTTGTTCTAGGGCTGATGAGCTGCAGGGGAATGATAGCTTCTGATGGGGTTTCTGGTTCTTTGCGCAGAAAATGAAGGGGCGGTGTAACCCCACCAGGTTAAATAAATCAATTCTAAATGATTCTAAGTGAAAGAACAGAAGCCATTTAAAATGGCTGAAACTACTCTAGGGCCTTGCTGTTAGCAACAGAATTATCTTAGTAATTTCTTTCGTCAGATTTCCTCTTTGCTCATTAAACTGTAGCTATATATAAATGGATCTGATAAAAAAGAGAAAAAGGAATAAAATTTAGCTCTGTGATTAATTAATTTTCAAGTTCTTAGTAACCTATTATTAATTCAATGGCTGAATGAATTTTATTTCTCTGGTTTATGTTTGGTTTATATTTGAAGGCAGAGTATTTTTTAAATAATAAGGTAATGACTGTGTGCAGAGCCAGAGGGAAGATAGAGTAATCAGGGAGATTGTTTTATAAACTGTATAAATGTCTAACCAATATGCTGTATACTTAAAACTAATAAAAATATTTCTAAAAGAAGAAAGGAATAATAATTATTCACAGCTTTTTAAAACTTTGAAATAAAGATGAATAATAGGCAAAGTGTTCAAAAGAGAAACAGTTATCATATTTAGGAACTTTCAGAAACTGAGCAAAAAGTCTGCTATATATATCATATATATATCATATATATGTAATATATATGATATATATATGTAAAATGAAAGACGTACAACTATCAAGTGATTTAAGATAACCATTCTTTTATTCTGAAAGAACATCTATAGAAAATTGATCACAAAGCTAAAAAAATATAACAAGTTGGAAAAGGTTACTGTTTTTTTAATTAAAGAAGCTTCTTTATACTTAACTTTAAAATATGGCATTGGAATCATTTGCTATTCCACTGGAATAAACTGAATAATTTAGTTTTCCTATGTTTCTTATGGGTCTATTATAAATTTACACAATGAGTTCCATATTTCAAGACAACCATCTCCAAAACAAAATGTTAAATTCATACAATACTGAAAAACTAACACAGACTCAGTTTTATAGGAAATCAACATAATGCATTTAATTATACACATTGCAGTTTTTATACTTCTTTTTCTTTTTCTTTTAAATTATATTTAATTTGACGACATTTGAAATAATCAACTATTATCATCAAATAGACCCATTGTGCTTCACATTAAATGATAATAGAGATGTCTTATAAGAAATTCCCTGCTTTTTTCCATAAGTAAAACAAATTTGTATATTTTTAGGTCACTTATTCACATGATAATTTAGTTTGCATATTTTTCTATATCTGTCAAGAAAATCTACCTCACTAAAAGTAAAATTTGTGTAGTACACTCTCTTATTTGTATGAATCATAATTGATAGATATTTATATTGCTTCCAGATTTTTTTGTGGTTGTTACAAATATATTGTGATGGTCATCCTAGCAAACTACCTCTTCATGTTTTTGTTCACATTTCTATAGGGTCGAGCTACTTTTTCTAATTATGAATCCTTTATTAAAAATAAAATTATCCTTTTCTCATATGCTTTTCTAATTACTTTTTGCGGTTTGTCATTCATGTTTTGATTTCAACTTTTTGTTTTGACTGAAGGATTTAATCTTTTTGTTTCTAAATTTATCAGTCTCTCTTTACAACTTCCAAATTTTGTGCCATGCTTAGAAGTCCTTCATTATGGCAACACTCTAATGTTTTATTCCATCGGTTTTATGATTTGATTTTTTTTAATGTTATAATGTTTGATCTATCTGAAATTCGTTTTAGTGTAAGAAGTGAAATAGAGGTCTCATTTTTATTCTCCAAATGTTAAGCCAATTTATTGAACATCATTTATTAATCCATTCCCTTCTCATTTATGTGAATTCTACCTTTAACATATATTTTGATTCTAATTCCACACTCTACATTCAGTCTATTCTAAAATCAGTAATAAACTCTTTCAAGTTGTCTAGATTTATAATTCATGTTAACATCCAGTAGGGCTTGTTTTCCCACTTTACTCTTCTTATTTACAATCCTTCATTTTAATCTTACTATTTATTTTTCCAAATAAAATTTAGCATTATTTTGCAAATTTTCTTAAAAGCAATCTTGCTGGTATTTTGAAAGGAGTATATTAAATGTACAGATTTGAGAAAAACATAGATTTTAATTGCATAGACTATTCTTGTCCAAAGTATATCTGTCTTTTTAATACTTCTTTACTATCCTTAGAAAAGATTTAAAACTTTTTAAACTTAAGTTTCACACATTGATTATTATTCCCAGATACTGTTTACTATTTTATTCCATTGCTCTTATTTAATTTTAATAATATATTTTATTTACCCCAGAATGTTTGACTGTCATTTTAACATGTAATAAACATAAAATAATGAGATTAAAAGTTTTTTTCATAGTAGGTCTTTAAAACTCAACATGTATTTTTACACTTAACACATTTCAGTTTAGTTAGTTTGTCCATTTTTGTTTTCTGGTTCTTCATGATTCAGTCTAGAAAGCTTGTATGCTTCTAAGAATTTGTCCATTTCTTCTAGGTTGTCCAATTTAGCAAAACATAGCCTTTCATAGGTAATACTTCTCTTGTACCACATATAGAAATTATGGTTTTCTAAAGTGATAGTTTTTGTATACAAAAAACTTTTTTGTTATTATTTTTAATGTTATTTCACTAAATTAATATTTAGAATAGTGTTTGGTTGATTCTTTTAGGGTTTTAAGGTTTATGTTGCTATCATTTGCAAAATAAAAATTTGGTCCATACTTTCCAATACTTATGTGTCTAATTTCATTTTTTTCTCTAATTGTGCTGGTTGTAATTCCAGAAAAATAATAAATGATAATGATGTAAAAGAGCATCTTCGTATTTCTCCTGAATGTAACAGGACTATCTTAGTGTTTCAATATCAAATCTGATGATTGCTTTTTAATTAAGATATGTATTTACCTCATGATAAGAAACTTTCCCTTTACGTTTAAGAGTTTTTAAAGTCTTATACTAAAAAATAAATATTGCTTTAAAGCAATTGCACTTTTATCATCTGTTACAGAGATCATATTATTTTCTTCCATCTTTTAATATGGTAAATCATATCACTAGTTTTTCAAATATTAAGGCACACTTTATATAGCACCATTCTATTTCCCAATAGTTTGTTTTGCAGTTTTGCTTTCATGGGTTAATAAAGTGGTCCATTTTTGTTTTTTCCTTTCTATTATCATTACTCAGTCTTTGATATCAGTTTAAACTTTTCTATAATGATTTATTTAACAGAATTAGAATCATTTCTTTCTAAAGTTCTAAAATATTTAAAAGACTTCATCTGTAAAATCTTCAGAGTGAGATGTTTATGGGGAATAACAAACGATTCTCATTTTTTATTTTGAATCTTTGGATTATTAATTTTTTTCTACATCTTTTTGAGTAAATTCCAGTAATTTTTATTTTTTCTAATTAAAATTTTCAGTTACTCACTAAATAATAACTAATAAGTAAAATTTCTCTTCTATGAAATTTAAATAATACTTTCTCTGCAGTACTTTTTTAAAACTGAAGTTCCATAGATACTTATCTTTACATTCACCTTCTGTGCTTAAGTTTTCTGCAGAGTATTTTTCATCATCTAAAAATGATACATGTACCTACTTATATATTTGCTTATGTTTGTGTCTCTCCCAACTATAATATAAGCTCCATCTGATTTAAAAAGACTCATATATTTATTCTTCCTACTTAATATCATTTTGTCAGATGCCCCAAAATGTTGGTATTTTATGAGGACTGCATTAATTATACAGCTTAATTTAAGATTTGGAATCTTTGAATTTGGATTACACATAGCAGATACTCAATATATGTGTGTCTGTATGTCTGTGTATTTGTATAATGAATAAACTTGAATTATATGAGAAATCAGAAAGAAACTTTTTGTGAAAGCATAGCAAGGTGCTCACGCACTCAGATATAGAAAGTCTATTATTACATAATCTGGCCTATATCTGTTCATCTCACATAGCATTTGGTGAAGAGAAGTTGTTCCATATATGTTGGTTTCCTTTCTATCAGTCAAAGGAATGGAATTGGCCTCAAGAGGCTCCTGTCTCTTAACCAGAGATTTCATGTTTACATGCTCATTATAGAACTCAAAAGGGCATAGATTTTTTTTTTTCAAAAAGATTGTTTATCTGACTAGTCAAATTCTATTCTGACTTTGAACAAGTCTCTTACAGAGCCTCATAAATACATGCATAAATTAATCACTGAAACAACTAAATCAATCAGATCAAGTTCCATTACCTGGTCATTTCACTTAAGAAAATGGAAAGTCAGTGAGATGACTAAATTTTATGATGAATAAAATAAGGGTATCCATACATAATTATTGGGAATTTCTTCCAATTATTATTATGCTATTATATATGTAAACTCAAGTGAAATTTTTCTATTAAAAGGAAATTTACTGTTTTAATTTGATTGGAAGTGAATAATACAAAGCATCTTTAAAATTAATGTGTTTATAAACTCTCTGAATGGAAACACATAGAGATCTGAATGATGCTGATCAGTACATCAGCCAGGTCTTTAAGTAAAGGTTTCTTGATCTGGGCTCTCAATGCTAGCAGCTTTTTAGAAAGTGATCAGATTTTGCGCAGTTGATTTATACTAACTAAACTCAGAAACCAATTCTGATAATTGGGGGAAATATATCACTTCGGACAGCGCTTAAATTGACTCCAAACCAAAAATATTCATGCTCTTCAGCGATATCAAGGTTCAAGCAACTGGTTCTGCCAGCATCCATGTGCAAGTTTTACATTTAGAATGAGGACAAGTTAGTTTGATTAGTTTGAGAAACATCATGCTTTCTAATTGGATTTAAGAGGCAGCTCTGTGTACATATTAAGAAAATATTTCTTAAAGTGATTCACTCCAAATTTACTCATTCATTCATTATTGAACATTAAATATCTACTATATGACAGAACTTGTGCTAGGCAATGATGAAATAGCAGTAAAACACAATCCCTTCTTTAAGAAGGTCACAGTCTAGAGGGGAAGACAGACATATTAAAAGATAAGTTACAATATGGTATGATGAATGTTTTGACAGAGTACTACAGAAGCTTATTGTAGCTGTCTCATCTAATCAGGTTATTGTTCATTCTACTCGTTTCAATTTAAGAGGCATTTGTGGGGAGAGATGAAAAACAAGGGTGAAACTAAACACTAACTCTACCCTGTATTATAAAAATGCAGTTTTTGAGGCAAAGAGAACTATTGCCCACACTGGTTTACATTCAGCTATAGTAATCATTCTTACCCTGGGCAAAAAATAACCCAAAAGTAAAAGTGAATCTTAAAGCAGACATTCTCATGTTCAGTGGGTCATATCTCCAGGTGTTGTCTGTAACCCAGATGGAGGTCATCATCATCTCTGATAGCTCCTACTTGGCACTAGGATTCATGCTTTCATGATAAGAACAAAATTACCTTGTAGAATTAGACTCATGAATTTTCCAGGCCAGCTTTCTTTGATACCAAGGTCTGGCAACACTCTAAGATTGCAATACTACCTAAATCCTCCATGATTTTCTTAAATACTGTATGGTATCTAGAAAGATGTGAGGGCAAGAGAATAAAGAAGTGATTAGTAAAAGGCCAAAACTCGTGAGTTACACATGGCAGCAGATTTTAACTGGCCATGAGACCAATGTTCGTAATTCGCCCAAAGCCAGCAACAAAATGCAGGGATAAGGACTCCAAAGGCAAGGTGTGACAAAATGGGAAAACACATATCATATCTGAAAATATAGTTGGAGTGAAAATGAAATGTCTGCATATCTTTCTGACCCAGACATCAATGAATAGGTTCATCTAAAAAGGTTGTTCCACCAAATTTCTTACCAGGGTCAGTATTTTGAAATTTTTCTCCAAAGAGTGATGTATTATAGAACACGAACACTTTAAAATTCTTATTGCACATAACCTTTATTTGTCTTCTTGAGTGTAGATGGGGACTATGTACCATTATTGTTCAATAACTACTAAAAAGAACAGAGCAGCAGTAATTCTTTTGAATCTTAGAACTTCAAAGTAACATTTCTTCCTACCATCATTAGAGATACTTACTTACTCATTAGACTGTGTCCTCATTCTAAAATATTGCCTGTGTAAGCACAAGAGGTCCCAAAGGAGGCTATCAACGGTTATTGACTTCAAACCACTGACGCAGCAAATGACATTCATCTCTTAAGAAGTAAAGGTTGAGAGACTGGCACAAGGTCAGTTTCTCTTCAAAACTTACATATGCACCTTTTGTTGTCAATTCACTTACATTTACCCCCAAGAGATTAACTAGCAGTCTTTATCGTAAATTCTCAATAATAATTGGGTAGTTAAATTATTTCCCAATTTGTGTTATTTTAAGAATACTTGATCATGATGAATTTCAAGGAAATATTATGTATTTTTTTTCCAAAGAACAGAAAAATAGTGTTCCTAGTTATTTAAATTTAGCTGTATTACTCAAGTTTAAATAACTCATATTCTTTGAAGAACAAAAATGCCAAATAAATGGGAAAATGCTAATTACACAATGTTGCATTAAAAATGGAAATTATTTTGGTTTATCTTCGGAAGGCTAATTTAGAAATTATTTTAATGAATTCTAGGAGGAGAAAAGCATAGAGTTTTCTCTGCAGCTGTATTAACTCATTCTTGACACTTGGATTCCATTAAAGCTATTCATCTACATAGCCATATTTGCCTGACATCTGGATATTTGGGGCAAAAAAATAAGGATTATTGCATTTAATTAAAAAATTATTTATTCAAGAGATACCTTTGTTTTCTTTTCAAAATAACCATTCTTTGATAAGCTAGGTTCATGAATGCAGCTGTTCCCCAAAATAAAGTATTTAATGGATATAGTCACCTGAAATTTTTAGAATACGAGACTATTGGTTCCTTGAAGGCAGTAATTTTGTCTTAATTATCTTTTATTCCACAATCTAGTACAGTTCCTGGCATGCAGTTGGATGTTCAATACGTATTTGTCAAGAAAGTGAGCCAAAATAATGTTCTTTGTTTTCATTATTTTTAACATAGTTAATAATAATACCCAACAGTTATTGAGTGCTTCTTGTTATGTCAGGCACTGTGACCACTTAAAATATATTAACTAATTTAATCCTCACAACAGTCCTATGACATCTGAGCTACTATTATGCCCATTCTATAAATGGAGAAACTGAAATGAGAGGTTAGGTGACTTGCCTAAGACACACAGCTACTGTATAGCAAAGCCAGTATTCAAACTAGGCAAACTAGCTCTCACATAATCAAGACACTATACTCGCCTACTTTTCTGAATTCATAAGAAAGAAAAAACTGAAACAAATTCTAAATATTTTCAATACTTGCTAGTTACCTATTAAAAAATTTTCATGTAGGTCTAGTTTGTTCCTGTTATCTTAAAATAATTTTAAAATAAGACATTGTATATCTTGGAGCTGGTTTAAATAAATAAAATATTAAATCACTCAAAAACAGTTATTCTAAAGTTTAGTTTAAAAAATATATTTAGTAAATCCATTGTCACTTTTGTTCTAAAAATCGTTATTTTGCTTACCTAGATTTTTTTAAAAAATATCATTTTCTGAAGGCAAACAAAAGTGGAATGCATTGCAGGATTGAGGGAATAAGATTCACTGAAATGTCTATATAAGTGCAAAGGAACATAAGGTTTTGGCTTGAATTACATGGATTCGGTCCACTAATTCACACAATATATAGAAAACTAGTATTTAGATAAATTAAGGATAGAAAGTACAATGGAGAAAATGGTTCCTTCTGTGTGCAGAAGGCATGGCAGACAGTAAAGTGAGGTCACTGAAGTTACGTGGCTGGACTAGATTTTAGTCTCTACTCTTATTTCCATTCAGACTTCAGGTCCCACTGGTTGATTTTCATCAGATGAAAGGTGCGTGCAAGAAGGTAGCTTTTGTTACACTAGAACCCGGAAGAGAGATGAGAAAGACAAGAGACTTTGACCCACCTTAATCCCAAGCAGCCCCAGGGAAAGCACTTGAGCCAAATGTGAACAGGGGCTTTCTGCCATTTCTGTGATGAATGCACAATGGCACCTAGGATTCTTCTGATGCCCCCTGGATATGCAGATTTTGAGGATCACATACTAAGATTTAGGGCAAGAGCCTTAAAAAAGGAGAAGATGCTGATGATAATAGTAGTAATTGTTTAGGTAGCACTTAACAGAAGTCAGGCAATCTCAGGCACTCTCTAACTATTCCAAATGCATTATCTCACTTAATTTTAAAGCAATCCCCACTTTTCAGATAAGAAGCTGAAGTTTAGAAAAGTTAAGCAACTTGCCCAAGGTCACCAGCTGTTACCAGGGTTTGAATCTAGGTAGTTTAGTTCCAGAGCTCACTCTCCAAAAAAGAAAAATCTGGTGAAAGGATGGATTCCTGGTGGACATGGATTTTATAAACTCACATAAAAATGCTTTCTGGTTATCCCCAAGAATACTTTTAAGGATAATGGAGTGGCAATGATAAGGGGATTTTCTGGGGTGCTGAGTTCCTGCCCCAATGTTCAGCAGCATTTGAGTGTAAATGCTAATGTAAACTCATCATTTCCACAGATTGATGAGACCTGGGGGTTTGAGGGCAGTACATATTTCATATATTTTATATTTTGGGGTAAAAAGCATATAGACATTAGCAAAGATTAGTCAATACTGCTACACATATACAAAATTTCAGTATTGAAATGCAGGCTAGATAGAAAACCAAACAATACGATTCATCTAGACTAAAGATCTGGCTTGAAATAAATGAGACCAAGTGTTTATTTGGTAAAGCATTTGTACAAACACAATGAGAAAATCTAACATAAGATGCTCAGAAAAATTCAGTTAGCCATTGACATGAAAGGGAATTGAAGGCAGTCCCTTGTAAGTCTGACCAGATTGTGCTAAAAAATTCCATCTGTAAATCAGTTTTCATTTGGGATGCATGTCCCTTAGAGAAAATGTTAAAAATGATGATTGGATATCGAGCCAACCCATCTACGGAAATCTATTTAATTTATAAAGTACCTGAAATATAATTTCAGAAGCACTTTGAAGCTCACCGTCATGTACAACACTTTTTTTTTTTTTTTTTTCTACTTTGGACCATTTTTGGAACAAGGCAGAACTTAAGTGTAAATAACTAAAATATTTCTTTGGGAAAATGCATTTGGAAATCCAACTCAGTCATGCCTCAAACATGTTTCCTTCCCATTTTTAAGCAGTGAGTATGGAGATTCTCCAAGTCATAGATGAGGGTAGATGAGCTAGTAGGTCAATGACAAAGGGAAAAGTGAGTTCTTTTGCCTTTGTGTATTAAAAAGAGAAAGCAGCCTGCTTAGCCACATTGATCAGTCAAGTTTTAAGACTATTGTAATATGAATATAGAGTTAGAGAGAAGGAGATTTTAAATGACAGAATATGAGCAACTGGACTGATCTGGTCTATGTAGTCCTGAACCTTTTCTGTAACAGTAAATTAAATACGCAAGTTTGTTCATCAGTTTATTTTGAGTCATTTTATTTGCAAATGAAAGGTTCCCAACTAACACAAGAGGCTCCCAAGGTGTTAAGAAACTGGGTGTGAGCTGATGATTGGGTGAAAACAGGGACAGTTTGGGAAGGGAGAGCAGAATAATGGTGATAATCCAGTTTTCAAATGACATTTATAGGCCACTAAGAGGAGCGATAGAAAGAGCCAGTAAAAGTTACACTTAGTGGCACATGGATAGAGTCTCCTTGTCATACATCACTCATTTTCTCATTTTTCACCACTGTGGTTCCCTAGGAAAAACTATCATTGGAAGGACAGGAGATCAGGACTAGTTTAGGATTCAGTATGCAATAAGGAGGGTTTCTGAAAACACTGGGTAAAGTATGCAGCTGCTGTAGCAAAGCAGATAAATCTTGCTAAGCAAAGTTCCCCTTGTAGCTACATTCTTTGCAGATATTTTTATTACAAGGGTGCATAGAATTTTATTACTTGTAATTCAGGGACTGAAAAAAAGACATATATCTAATAGTATTTAGATGGTCATGTTACAAAAACATGGCTTAAATACCTAAAGAAGAAAACAAAATGTCAATATCTAGTTTTCAGAGACTAATTAGATAACCACATTTTGAGTCACTGACAGAGCCCAAACATCCTCAGAAAGCATTTGAACTTCACAGAAGAGAAATCTTACTTTTCAAAACTCGAGAAAGCAAATAAAGATCTAGTTTTGGGTTTATTACAATCAAACAGGAAGTCATTAACTATAAGCATGGAAGAAAAGATGTCAACAGCACAGATTAATTACATTTGTAGCACTAAGAACACTTCTGTAGCAATTATTTGGGAAGCATTTTTTTCAACTCTATGGAAGCCACCTGGGGATAGGTAGGGAAGTTTGTCTAAAATCTAAGCTTTAGAAAAATCCAGCAAAGAGCAGAAGCTTAAGGAAGGATAGAAAATTCTCAAGGACCTATGTAATGACAGCTCAAGATAAAAGTAGCATTTAGAGGTAAATGAGAAAGAAGTAATCTAAATAATTAGAGAAGGCTTCATATTAAAATAACCTGAGAAGGAATTTTCCAAAACCAGAGAAGAGTGAAATAGACAAGAAGAGAGTCTAAAACATTTTTTTAATGCATACAGAAGAAAAGGGGAGAAAACACAATAAAAACAGTATTTTCCAGGATCGAATTTAATAGATTTACTCAGTTTACTGAATTTACTAATAGGGCTTTATATTTCTAGTAAGAATGGAAATCCTCTGCAATTACAAACCTCCCAATATGGAGATGTTACAGCATTTTTAAAAGGGAACATGTGATATGTCTAAAGACGAAAAGTCTATGTGCCTCTCCGTTTAAGTGCTAATTTGATTTGGGAAACTTTTATACACTTAATAATTACCCCCTTTCTTCTTGTTAATTGGTTCCCTATCCCCATCAGCACCTCCCAACAGAGGAGTAAAATAAATTTCTTTAGCACTATGTTTAGAATTGTTAACATCTCCTATGAAGTTAAACTGTCCTTCACAGTAGGCGAAGCTGGAGGAAGGTATAACTTTGACAGTCTTTGGGGAGTGGGGAAGAATCTCTAGCTTAAAAGGCAAATATTACCTTATTAAATTTCAGATATAGTTTTGGATTAAATCAAACCTAACTGCTAAGCTCATTATATAAATAAATAAAATAGCAAGAAGAGGGCAAAAAATTTTATTAGCTATCTGACAAGAGAAAAGAAAGCTGAACTTAAGGTCACATAGCAGTAATTCCAAAGACTACAGCTTTACCACCCTAAAGGCTGATAATCAAAATGTTTAAAAATTGTTATAGGTGATGTCAGGAAGATGGCAGAATATGAGTTTTATATTGACATCTTCCCACAAGGTACTGATTTTGACAACCACCTATGGATTCAAGTACCTTTGTGGGAGTCTAAAAGTTCACCAGAGAAGTTTCAGCACACCACTGGAACGAATAAATCAAAGAATAGACTCAACGAAGAGGGTAAAAAGAGCAGTTTCACTTTACCTGTGTCATCCACATCACCTCTCTACCCGCCCTAACCCCTCCATGGCCAGCTCCCTGGGTGACCTCCTACAGACTGAGAATGTGAGCTTTTGCAGATGGCTAGGGAGCATGTGCAGAAAGACAGCCTGACCATACAGGACTGAGAGAATACATACAAACTCAAGCATTTCAGGGCACTGCCCTGGGAAAACAAACAGGAGGCTCTCAGCACTCAGCTTGGATTTCTAGGATCAAGAGAAGGCATGCGATCTTAATAACTAACCCCTCCTTGCCAAGGAAGAAGAGGGATGGAGCAAGGACCCTTGTAATTACATTGGTCTCACTCAGATAGACAGGATAACTTCCCTAGCTCAAGATCCTTAACTTTTGCCATACAAGGTAACATATTCACAGGTTCTGAGGATTTGGGGTGCATTATTTTACTTACCACAAATAGTCATTAAAGAAATAAAAATGTTCCATTAGAAAATAATTCATTTAATGCAAAAGAATAGAACAGAGGAAATAAAAATATGAAGCACATAGAAAACAAAAACCAAAATGGCAGATGAAAAATCCAATCATATCAATAATAACATTAAATTTGAATGATTTAAACAATCTGATCAAAAGCAAAGAATATTAGACTGGATTTAAAAACACATGCACACAAAACCATATGCTACCTAGAGCAAGGACAGTTTAGATTTAAAAATAGAAATAATTGAAAGTGAAATGATAGGGAAAGCTAGGTCATGTGAATAGCAATGATAAGAGAGTAGGAATGGCTATAGTAATAACAGACAAGTTAGAGTTTTAAAAAAAAGTTAATTGAGATAAAGAATGATATTTTGTAATGATAAAAGGATGAATTCATCAAGAAGACACAACAATTATAAACATATATACAACTAAGAGGAGAGCCTCAAAATACAGTAAAAATAAACATAATTGAAGGAAGGACTAGACAATTCAACATTAATAGTTGGAGACCTCAATAACCCATTTTCAATAACTGATAGAACAACTATTCAGAAGATCAACAAAGATACATAAGACTTTGACAGTGTTTTAAAACAAATTTTAAAGATGAACAAACATTTAAAGAACAGTTCATCCCCGAACAGCTTAATTCACATACTTTTTACGTACACATGAAATATTCTCCAGGACTGATCAAATGCTGGGCCATAAAACAAGCTTAATAAATTTGAAATGACTGTAATCATACAAAATATGTATTTCAACCAAAATGAAATAAAATTAGAAATCAGTAACAAGGAAATTTGGGGAATTAAAAAATGTGGAAATTAAACAACACAAGTCAACTAAGTAATTGATCAAATAAGAAATCACAAGAAAAAATTAAAAATTTTTTGAAATGAATGAAAATGAAACACAACATATCAAACTTAGGAGATGCAACTTAAGCAATTCTAAGAAAAACTGTAGTTCTAAGTACCTACACCACAAAAAGAAGAAAGATCTCAATCGATAATCTAAACTTCCATCTTAGGAACAAGAAAAAGAAGATCAAATTAAACCCAAAGCAATGAGAAAGAAATAACAAAGATGAGAGCAGAAATAAATTTTAAAAAATTAAATTAAGTTGAAAAACAATTTTGAAAATCAATAAAACAAAAAGTGGGATCTTTGATAAATTCTAACAAGATGGACAAGTCTTTATTTAAATGGACGAAGCAGGAAAAAAAAAGAGAAGATCCATATTACTAAAGTTAGGAATAAAAGAGGGACATCACTACCGATCTTGCAGAAATATAAATGATTAGAAAGGAATGCTAGGAAGAATTATATGTCAACAAATTTGATAACTTAGATGAAATGGACAAATTTCCAGAAAGACACAAACTACCAAAACAAACTCAAAAGTTGAATAGACATATGACTAATAAAGAAATCAAATTTGTAATTAAGAAATTTACCACAAAGAAAAGGCCAGGTCTGTAAGCACTCACTGGTGAATTTTAGTAAATATCTAAAGAGAAATTAATACCAATCCTTTACAAACTCTTCTAAAAATTAGAAAGAGAGGGACCACTTTTCAGTGCATTTTACAAGGACAAAATTGCCAAAACAAAACATTAAAAGAAAATCAGACTTATAATTCTTATAAAAATGGATACAAAAACCTTCAACAAAATACTAGCACACTGAATCTAGCAACATGAAAAGGATTACACTCCATCACCAAGTGGGATTTATTCCAGGAATGCAAGGTTGACTTAACATACAAAAATCAGTGAAATACAACATATTAAAAGAATAAGGGACAAAAACCACATGATTATCGCAATATACACAGAAAAAGCATTTGGCAAAAATATCACACCCCTTGATGTAAAAAACACTCCAAAAACTAGAAATTGAAAGGAACTCCCTCAACCTCATAGGAAACATGTACAAAACAACCATAGTTATCATCCTCAGTGATAAAAGACTGAAAGCTTTTTTCTTAAAATCAAGAACAAGACAAGAATGTCTGCTCTTGCCACTTCGAGTCAACATAGTACTTGAGTTTCTACCCAGGGCAATTAGGCAAAGAAAAGACATTAAAGTAATCTGGATTGCAAAGGAAGAAGTAAAACTACCTCTTTTTGAAACGACATCTTGTACATAGAAAATTGTAAGAAATCACAAAAAATATTACAATAAATTAGTTCAGCAAATTGCAGGATACTAAATCAATGTACAAACACAACTGCATTTCCATTCTCTAGCAATGAACAATTTGACAATGATATTAAGAAATTAATTTTATTTATGATAGCATCATAAAGAATACAATATTTAGGAATAAATTTAACAAAAGTATAAGATGCATGCTGAAAAGTTCAAAATATCATAGAAGTTAAAGAAGACCTAAATAAATGGAAAGACATGCAATGTTAATGGATTGGAAGACAAAATTAAGATAAAAATACTCCCCAAATTGATCTGTAAATTCAATGCAATCTATCAAAACCTCAACTCTTTTTTTGCAAAAAATGACTAACTTTTGTTAATTCCATATGAATATCCTAACATTCATATGGAATTGCAAGAGACCCAGAGAAAACAAAAGCCTTGCGAATGAAGAACAAAGCTGGAGAACTAACACTGTATGATTTAGGCATGAGAAATCTTTTTAGGGTTAATGAAAATATTTTAACATGTGGGAATGGTTGAACAACTCTATAACATTACTAAAAATTATTGAATTGTATTTTTAAAATGGATGAATATTTTGTTATGCAAATTGTTCTTCAATAAAGGTGTTTAAAAATCAACTGACTTCAAATAAAATAATGATCTCTTTAGATTTAAAAGACAAGGCATAAAGTAACTCATGGATTTTTAGGGTGGAGAAAAGAGGTATGTATGGTTAGACACTTCAGACTTTTCACAGTTAAAATCCTATATTCAGATCTTGAAATCTTGTTTCAAGATTGAGGAATCAAGGAAGACTGGTCAAATTTCTTATGTGCTAACCAGCTCCCAAAATATTTTGGTTAGTGCTGGTGTTATCTAACAGAAAAAGTCAAGAAAAGAATCACTTAAGTTATCATGGGAAGCAAAAAACAAAGATTAGAAGCTAGCATTCTTGGTTTGCTTCAGATCAGCACACATTAGGATGCTTTTAATACTGAACATTTATTAAATGCAAGCAGCTCACTGGGCCAGAGAGAATCCTAAGCTATTCGTGGCCTCCAGCTCCCTGGTCTGAAAAATTGGAGTGAATATCAGTTCATTCCACTTGATGCTGACTTAAGAACTTCTCTGAATTTATAAAATTAAAAACAGATATTTGAATCACTTGACACCATTATTCATCCATAACATGGACATAAGTGTTTTCTGTATATTTTCCCTTGAAGTTGAGTAATGTAAAAGTAAATTCCGGGCACATTCTAGAGAAATTTACCTTTTTATGAACCAGATATATTTTGTGAGTTTGTTTTGATCACCTTATCTCTAAATCCCTCCAACTCTGAGCTTTGTATAATAGTAGCATCATGTTACCAAAACCTGAAATCACGCTTTTCTGGGATGTTCTGATAGCAGAGAGTACAAAGGGACTATTTCTCTGGAATTGTTCCAAGACAGCACGCTGTAAAGGCAATCAGGATAATCTGCACAGGCCAATGAAGGCTGCGTAACGGCTCATGTGGTATTTTTAACTTACTCTCATGAGTTAGGCCCTTGCAACTGATAAGTTATTACAATGTGCTCAGATATATATTAAAAGTGATTAACTAAGTGTCATGGACTTAGTGACATAACATCATTATCTTAAATATTGAAAGGTTGATTGTTTCTTCCAGTGCTCTTGCCTGTAGTGCTGTTTATTCACTCTCATATTACCCCATTATTTGGAGAGATGACAGAAGAAATACAGAGGGAAATCAAGTCACTTAGATCATTCCTAGGTGCCAAAGTCAATACAAGGCTCTACAGATTTACTCTGATTAAAAACCATAGTACCTTTAATTTCACTTTAAACAATTCACTGATATATGCTTCTCTGACACCTACAATATGCATGATACTATTTATTTTCTTCAGAGACTCTCCTCCTGTGGCTATTAAAACAGAGTTTCACTTAAAAATCAATATAAAATTCATTATGTGAGAGATAAATTGTCAATGGCATGAAATCATTAATGAGCAAAATTGTTAATATGTTATACTCCGGTGCTCCCAGCCTCTCAAATACCCTCATTCTGAATTTCTCTCATCCCTAGAATCTCTCCCCTCCTACTTCATCTTCTTCCTTCAAGCTGTAGTAATTTCAGACATGAGCCAAGTGGATGAGCCCTTTTATTTTAAGCATGTGTGCATTCCGAGTTTCCCTGAAATAACTCATAGCTCTAGATAGTAGTGAAGGAAAGAGATAGTGAAATGTCCAAATGATGTTAAACAGAAAAGGTCAAAAGTGTCCTGGAGGGGTCTGAAGGCCTTTGTCAGAACTTCAAGTCTACTTTATAGCTTCTTAACTGGTCTTCAAATTAGGGGTTGATCTAAAGGGTCAATTCCAGCCTAATAACCTAACATTTTCCATGGACCATATTTCTCTTCATGGCGCTTATAACAGGCTTTACAAGACGCTTCAAATTATCGTTTTATAACTGCTTCAAAGATTTTAAACTACCTAAAGTTGTGAGAACTAAAATATCCTTGACACATTGTGGTTCTGGGCTAAAATAAGCTTTCTTAAAGTATGCGCATTCTAGAAAAGGTTGATTTCAACCCCTCAGGCCATTTAAGGGCTAATTGTGCCTGAGGCCGACTCTGAAGTCACCTTTTTAAACTTGAATGTATGAAGCAATTGAAGGGAACGCAGGATATCCCTTAGTGCTGGCATAGGTGCCCACAGGTCTACATTGAGGACTTAGGGTAATTAGCTCAGTCCCAAGTGGTATCAGTCAGGTATGCTTAAATTCTTTGATATGGAGTAAAAGGAAGTAAAATCAGATATTTGGTTTCTAAGAAAGAAAACCCTATAATGTTTGCAAAGGCAGTAAATAAAAAATACCAACTCAGAAATCATACTCAGGACTAACTACTAGCTCTTTGACGTTGTGACCTTGAGCAACGTTTCAGCCTCTCAGTTTACTGCTATAAAATTGTGTTAATTACAATATTCTTCTTCATAAGGTGATTTTCATGATAAAAGGACACTATGTGTGCTCTGTCACATAATTTCTCAAAAATACTTGTATTAGTGTGAGTATGAATATTTATTTCATTTATATTATTTGGCGATGGTTTAAAGTATGAGATTCAGGATTCAAAAAAAACAGATTAACAACTCCTCAGAGGCGTTTGTGGTCTGTATCTCATACAGCCTGCCTGTATCACCAGGAAATGAATCCTGTTGCCATGCAGCTGGGGGCTTGCCTGACTGCCCTCCGAGAACAGCTTCTGTCCTGCAGCCCTCATTAGCCAGCTTCCCTTCAGGTACATTGGTTCACCTAGAGTATTCTTTCTAAAATACAAATCTGTTTGTGACATTCTCTTAATTTTAATGTCCCTAGGGCTCCTCATTACCACAATCCCAAACATGGATGTTCTTCATTATCTGTCTCTCTAACTCTACCTTTTTTTTTTTATCTCCTATCACGCTCCCATACTGACCTAAGTGGCATTTCTAAGATGAGCCTTTCTCCCTCACACTTCCATACCTAATATATCCCATTTCATCAGACTAGAATACTTGCTCTCATTGGTGTATTTTACTAACTTTAACTTGTCCTTCAAGACTCAGTTTCCCCTAGATAGAGAGAAGACTGAGAATAAGAAAGGGGGAAGTGGTCTGTAATTGTATCTAACAGTTATCTCATTTATAGTTTAAAAAAATTTTAACGAATATCCAGCTTAGTCACCTGCTCCTTCTTTTGTACTACCTAAGCCCAGTGTAAACAATTCTATAAATAAATGAATCTTACTGCCTGGTAACAGTTTGTCTATCATAACCTTATGAGGGTCAGATCAGTGTCTAATAACCTTTTTATCTCTAGCACTTATCAGAATCTAAGGTATACAGTGGCTATGGAAATACATAATTTTGAATATCAAATGAATGAATGAATGAAGCAAGCACAGAAATGTTAAAGTGACTCTCCAAAGACTTCATTCCACTCCTGGCAAGATCTCTTTTGATCCATGGTTTGCTTCTTTGGCATAATAGTGTACCCAGCTTTAGATCAGGACTTTGTAAGCATTTTGGGAATTAGGATCACTGTGGAGACAGAAAAAGAGTTCTCAAATCTAGAGGTCTCAATTCATCACTGATAGGGAAAAGTAAGCTACAGGCCCAAGTATCTTTACAAGGGCCTCACCTAGTATGTGAGGATAAGATTATGAACCCACCTTAGAATGAAAGATATAGTTATTTTTTAGATGTCTCACCTCTTGAAATTATACATTTTCCAAAGGGTGTTTCCTACCATTTTCTGTCTGCCTTTTATAATCAGCCTTAACTTGGGGGAGATCATTGCATTCCAATCAACTAGCAAAGCCCATATCTAGATACTGTGATCACTCCAGTCAACTCAGGAGTCATGGGTACACAATGAGAAATTAATCAGACCAGTGGCTGTCTGTGCTTTCCCTCTTCTGAGTGAATAGCTCTTTTGGGAGCTATATACACAGCTAAAAGTGACCCATGTTAAATAGAGAAGTTCTTTTTAAAATGAGAATGCAGAAAGACATGATTTGTTTCCTTGTGAATAAGAATGTCCAGTGAACATTTTATCCTAAACACCCAGAGTCAAAGCCCAAACACATCTTTCTCTTAAGAGAAAAGCCATAGACAAGGATCATATTTTAAACCAACATTTCCCAACACTTGATCCATGAGTGTTATATTTTTTGTCACGTAAATATTGCTTTTTGTAAACAGCACTTGAGGAAATACTAAGTTAAACTGATTTCTTTAGTGCAGGACATTTCATATGCTAAAGTACATAATGAATCTATGAGAAGGGGTCCAGTATTGAGGTCTTCTGAAGAGCATTTGACCAAAACGTTTCCAATGCATTGTGACAGAATTGGTGCCTGGAAGAACACACTTTAGGAAACTCTCATTTAAACTAAAAGGGAAAACGAGACAAAAGCACCTAACCACAGTAGATCTCCCATCTCTCAGCATC
>NW_006434709.1:12205177-12234181 GCF_000325575.1 Pteropus alecto | reverse complement strand
CTCTACTTTTTCAAAACCTTCTCTCATCTATTCTACTAAAATAACTTTCACAAAGACAAATTTGATGTTTTAATTTCATATTTGAAATGATGCTTAGAATGAAAATCCTTTCTCTCTTACCCTATTGCCAATATATTTTTTTAAAATTAAAAAAAAATTTTTAAGGGTGACATTGGTTAATGAAATCCAGTAAGTTTCAGGTATACAATTTAACAGTAAGGCATATATATATATTGCATTGTGTGTTTACCTCTCATAGTTAGATTTCTTTCTGTCACCACATATTTGACCCCTTTTACCCCACCTACCTCTCCCCTCTCCCTTCACCCTCTGGTAACCACTAGTCTATTGTCCATGTCCATGGGTCTCTGTTTGTCCTGTTCGTTTGTTGCTTTTAGGTTTATATCCCATATAAAAGTGATATGATGTGGTTTTCAACTTTTTCTGTCTGGCTTATTCTGCTTAGCATGATTATCTCGAGGTCCATCCATGTTGTCACAATGGCAGTATTCATTGCTTCTTATGGCTGAGTAATTAATATATTGCCAATATTCTTAAGTTACCAAATCAGAATGTTGTTTTATCAAATAAACAGTATTTGCTGAGTTTTATTACGTGTGAGCTATGTGATAAGAGAAAAGAGATAAATGTTCTTAGGAAGAAGATAGACTAGTATTCTATAGAGCACTGAGTTGGTGACCTCGCAGCTTTGCTAAGACCAGACTTCAGGAATGTTGGCATTTATTTTCTGTGCAAGTGGTAGGGTTGTTAGATCTAGTTAGAAACTATTAATGGGTTTCTTTCAGACTCCTAAGAGACCTTAGCAATCATCCCTTATCCCTGCTTCCAGATAAGGCATAAGATTAGGGTCCCCTTTAAATGTTTAAGGGGATTTATCTCTGTTCCTTTCATAGATAAATGGAGAAAAGGTGCCTGGGAGTCTGGCAAATCAAGTAACCCAAAAGCTTTGTCAACCCAGAGGAAAAACTCTTTTGCAAATGTAGCAAAGACAGTAGAAATAGGAAAGAAGGCCAGTTTTTTTTCCCCAAAATGTAAATCACTGAGCCTGGGCAACTGAGTGAATAGAGGGGCAGGCTGGCATGCATACATGTACAATAGAGGAGGGGAAATGTATTTTTTATTTCTGCGACTTGGATCCCTGCTGCAAAAGCTTGAAGCAGTTTGTTTTTGCTTTCTTTTTTTCTTTTCTTTTCTTTTCTTTTTTTTTTTACTGTAAAAGCATGCCAAATGGGAGATGCTAGCCAGGATCAAAATGTAGAATCAGTTTGTTTGAGCAAAGTTGTAAAGTTCCCCCTACCCAGTATTCAATAGCCATTCCTAAAAAGTAACAACAGAGATATATGAGAGAGGGAGGGAGAGAAGAGAGAAGAAGGAAAGGCAGGGGAGAAAAGGAAGGAGATTAGAAGGAGTTGGGTGCGGTTTCTTCATAAGAAGTGCAATTTAAAGTCAGTGTTGCTTGCCTACAAGTCATGAAGGAAGAAAACACCATTCTATTTGTTTCTATTTAATTTTACCTCCAGTTTCTTTTCATTCAAACAGTATGTTGTTACTTTCAAGAAAGACTTCTCATTTCTGTTTATAAAAATGTATTTCTGGGTACAAGTTAAACATAGAAGATTTGGGAACTAAGATTTGGGAACTGAGCTTGTATAGACATCCCAGTATGAGTTCCTTTATGAGATCTGGGAAAGCCATTTTTACAACCATCTATGTCATATTAATGCCTCTGTCTAACAGGAATCTCATGAGAAGAGAAATAGCTGAGAAATAAATAAAATCTGGTGGATGTTGACTTAATGGGCAGCCAGAGAATTTGGCTCTCCATCCATCTTCAACAGCTTCAGTACAATGCTGTAACAAAGAACTGGGCAGGAACAAGCAAGAGAGCTCATTGTGTCTTGGACTCGGTATCACTGTCTGCAAAGAACAAATATGATCTCCATCTCTTATATATACATGAAACTTTATAGTTCATAAAGAGAAAAAAGTATATTTATACACATACATACGTACACACATACATATATGTATATATACACACATATAAACACATACACATATATACGCATATACATATATATGTTATAAATATTACATATATATTCCCCCTTCATTTAACCCTCATAAAAACAGTAAAAACTCTGGAAAGTAATGATCCTTATTCCTTATTGTATAGATAAGAAAGGTGGGGCTCAAAGAGGCATTTGTCCAATGTTAGAGAGACAGTAAGGGGTAAAGCTGGGACAGGAGCCAAGATCCAATGACATCAAGTCTGATGCACTTTGCATTTGCATTATTCAGGAGAAACTGAGATATTGAAAGAAGTTCAGTGATTTGTCCAAGGATACATGGCTAGTTGGAAGCAGAACTCAAGCTACACAGAGTACTCTGAAGTGATCGAACCATTTTAGGGAGGGAGAATGGTATTGATTGGTAAGGTCTGGTGGACATTCCCCACTCTGTGACACAGTCAGTTACGGAAGTTGAAAGAAACACAAGCCTTAGAAGAGGAGAAGGAAGAGAAAATGCAATTGCTCGCTTTTCTCCTCCCCAGTTTCTTCATATAGCCTTGGAAAAGTTTTTCTCAGGATTTTAAACATCTCACCAGTAAGGGTAAATAAACAGAGTCAGAGGTTCAAGGTGAAATTGAGCTTCCCCCACGACAGTCTCAAAGTCTGTCCCTCCTCACTAGTATCAGAAATGGGGTGGGGGGGCCTCAGCCACAGCAGGGGCAGGGCGTTATCACAGAGCTCCCTCAGCCTAGCTGTGTGCTGGCAGTCATGGCGACTGTAATGCACGCACACACATTTCAGCTACTAGAGATAAATTTAATGTGTGTGTGTGTGTGTGCGTGCGTGTGTGCGTGTGTGTAGGGGGTAGGGTTGGAAGACTTCCATTTAATTTATAAGCCTTCACAGATAGACACACTCATGACGAAGGTGCTATTTCTAGGATTTGATAAATTTAATTTTGTGGTTTCTTTCAATTTTAAGAAAAGTAGTTGCAGTTCTATTTGGAGTTTCTAAATTTAAAGTCAAATCTAAAGTTTTACTCTATCCTTGCTAAAAATGGAATCCTAATCCTTTGAGGGCCGAGGGGAAAATGTGTAAGCACAAGACTCATCTTTTTATACATTTCTATTTCCTCTCTACAAAATGGGAACAATAATATCCACGGTAACTACTTGTGCAGCATCTAAATATCACTGAATCATGGCCTTTACCTGAGATTAGCCTACAGAGTGTTAGACTCCTAGACCTGGAAGCTGGAAGACTTGCATGAGACAGAACTGCCTAATGGTAAAAAGAGCTGTGTGGAACCTTCATTTCTCTGATTTTGTTTCTTTGCCTATATAACTGGAGTGATAGCATCTTCCTCATAATACTGTTGAGATAATTAATTAAAATTATTTTTGTTAATTACAGAGACCTTAAAACATTATGTGTCCAATAAAGTTTAGCTATTGCTATTGTCATTAATATCACTATTACATAGCTCCTGTGAGAAGATAGCAAGAATTTACATTCATAAGAAAAATGCACTGTGAAGTTCTGATGCATAAAAAATAAAAGCAACCGATTGACTAGAGGATATGTGAGGGGACCATCATAATTTGATTGTTATAAACTCAAAATACAGGTTTTCTATAATTCAGCTTCCTTTTCAGCCAAGAATTTAAGGTTTGTTTTAGGCCAGTAAAAAGACTGGGTTTGTTGTGGGTGCTATGCGTGCAGGAATAGGACCAAGCTCTCTGGAGAGAACTCACTGGTAATTTCTCTGAGTAAAAACAACTAGAGGGTCCTGCTCAATATCTTCAGGAATGGAAACTGTGGCTATTGATGATCTAGTGACTTGGTGTGAGGTCATTGTGAAGATTTAACAGGCTAAGAAACAGTAGCATCCCACTTGGGCCCTGGCCTAGGTTATAGTCCTGAGAAAATACTCATGGAGCAAGGAATGGGTGGGTCTAAGGTGACCTGCCCAAAGTCACACAACTAATAGGTCCTGAGGTCAGGAATCAATGGCAGATTCTCTGATTTCAGAACCTTTTGAGCAATACTGCTACTTGGACTTTTGAGACATGTTTTATGGTTTTGTCATTTTTTTAAAATAGAAAAATGTGAGGAAAGATAAGTTCTTATGTCATCTTACAGAAGAAAGGGGAAATCAGCAATTATCCAGTTGTGAATTTGGGGTGCCCTCATGATGCAGGAATTACTACGTAGAATAATTCTACAGATAATTACTTGTAGGAATTTTCAAGGGATGTTGCTCTCAGCAGGCTGTGTGAGAATCCCATCAAAAGAGGGGCTAAGAACTTGCTGTCATTCTGAAGTTCGGTTTTGTCAGTTCAAAGAGTTTCCATGGAAAGATGGCTCTATGAAGAGTCTCAAATTATAAATAAAAGCTTGAACTAAACCCAAAGTGTAGAGTTAGACTGCTGTGCCCAGCACTGTGTTATCTCAACAGTGGCAGCATGGCTGCCTAAAAAAGAAATGTGCCATTGTTATTCACATTATTTGCTATAACATCACTTTGTCAAAGTAAAGGGGATTTTTTTCCCTCAAAAAATTACTTATGAAATACACATTATCTTGGGTGCTTATTTATGGTGGGAAATAATACTAGAATTATCACACTCTTCCTTCAAGTTCTAGTCTTCCTCCCCACAGTGGCAAAATAATAGAGTTTTCAATACAAAGTAGCCATGGAAATTTTTCAATGATTTCCTGTCTTATTTTCTGATGCATAAAAGCAAAAGAATGTATAAAATTGTATTAAGATCAAGCATGAAATATACAGCAAAACTTTATCACCATTTTCAAAACTGACAATATCAAAGCAGCTTGGTAAATAGATTTAATTGAGTTCAGAAAAACCTCAACATTCCCCTCCCCTCCTAAAGTAAATGAAATCTGTATTCTTTCCTTTCCAAGCTAGGGAGGGCACGTGTTTGACAGGGATAAAATGGATCATCCTGAACTTTCTCCTGTTGGAGAAAAGCCAAAAGAAGTGGCAGATACAGCATGGTGGGAGCTAGGTGACTGTGACATCCTTCTCTATCCAAATGTCATACCTATGGACTGGGCCACATTGGAGGCAGGGGGTCTCAAAATGATGGAGTATCAATCAATGCAGGTTGGGCAAATATGCATCCTATTTCCAGAGCCTGTGGAGGGATTCCATGCCAACCTTTGATGAGTTTATGTGGCAAACATTATCTCCAGTGGGTTACATTCCAGAGCATGGCCTTCTCATACTGCAACTATGTGTGCGAGCTGCCCACTGGAAAACTCTTGAGAGTTTCTCAGTGCTGGCCTCTTAGCTCTGACATCTCCTAAGCTAAAGGATACCTTTGATTACATTAGATTTCTTTTTTTTTTTTCCTCTCTGCCATATGTCAAGTAGTTGTAGCTGCTGGTGGTTTTTCCTGGCAGGTCTGCACCTATAAAAAGAACTTCATCTTTACCCCCTGCAACTCTATCTCCTCAAGAACGAAGCAATTTTTCTTTATAAATATTAGTGCTGCTTCTTGAAATATAGATTGTTTCACTGGGAAAGGGAGTCTCAGGTCAAGTCCCAAAGACCCTTGGTTTCTCCTGGAACCTCAAGAGCATTTTATGAACTAATAGGTTCCATTTTGTGTTGCAGGATTTCATTCAGCACTTAAATTTGCCTCTTGCCCTCACAGCCATGTATTGCTTTACAGTATAATTTCACACTTTCATACATTCGTAGCCCTTCTTTTGCAATCATTCAATTATTTATTTAACCCTGATAAAATCCTCAGGAGTCAGGCTAGCACTGCTCTCATTTTCGAGGCAGGAAAATGCAGCAGTGAGTGTATATATGGATAAGTTTATATGTGTATGAGAGGAGAGGAGAAAGCACTGTGCTTATGCCCAGAGTCAATTTAGAACATGGAACTAGAATACACAGACTTTCTCAATTAGTCATTTACTGTGTTGATATATATATATATATATATCAACAGAGGGACATAGCTCACCACAGAAATTTAAAACACAGGTTAAAAAAATTATTCCCTCTGGCCACATGCCTTAGAAAATCAAGAGACATATATGTAGCTATCTATAGATAAACCTTTTCTCCTAAACTTCTGTTATTCTTAATTTTATTCAAAGTCATTGATGGGTGAAGAGCAAACTGATAAGTCATTATAGGTTCTATTGTTCCATCATTAATTATCCTGTGGTTTAAGCTTAGTGATGTGTTCTTTTGTTCATCTTTACTTTTGATTTTTGAAATTATAGATATACAACAATACGGAGTGGTAGCTATATTGCATTTCCAAGTCTCTTGGATTAATAATTCAGTCAGACATCTCTTATTTTTGAACCCCGGCACATCCTATAGTATAAAAGAATTAGACTAATTATGCCTCCATTCTATAATCACTTTGACTTATAAATATGACTTGTTTTTAATTTCTTGAGAAAATATTGAGTAAACATTATTATATATGGTATATTATTTAGTATATATTTTAATGTTACTTTTTCTTTGACTTTTGTTCCCAATGACAGGCAAACAGCAGCTAATTGTGTCGAGTGAGCTGAGTCATTCACAATTTGTCATGGAAGCAGCAAGGCTACTTCCAAGGAAGTGAAATGACAGTGGATGACAAGATATCGGTCAAACAATCCAAAGAGGAGATTTCTTTTTTAAAATGTTACATTAAAAAGTAATTAATAGAATTAACAGGTAACAGGTACTCCTAAAGGAAACTAGATACCCTCATTTCAATTCCATAAAATGATCATCTCTATTTTCCTTATCTTATATCTGTGTCACCTCTATCTGTGCCACCTCTGTTTTCATTAGGAAAATAAACACAAGGAGGGACAGGTCATAGATTGGACTGTTGAAGAGGGAGGAGGAACTTGAGAATACTAGACCCAGGGGCAAAGCTGTAGCCTGTAGAGGACAGTGCTTACCTCTGGTGAGGAAGCAGAGGTGGGATGAGAGAGGACCACATGGAAAGTTACAAAGTGATTCTAGTCCTTGGGAAGAGTGATGGGTTCATGGATAAAAATGTCTATAATTTTCACATATATTTTTGTTTTATCAAATACTGAATTCCAAATTCTATCAGCAGCATTGCAACTGACAGAAATTGGAGCTCAGTCTTCTCTGTAATAGTTCTACTTATTTATATTATTATTTTTTAGCTGGGATGATGAAGTGAAGGATTCTTGGAAACAAAGAATCTAGGGCTGGGCTAAAACAGTAGTCTCCCTCTGATTCTCTAATAGAAAGTATTATTCCAAACAGGTAGAGTAGACATTTTACCTGCTTCACCAAGAAGAACCTTTTGTATAAACTCTTACTCCTTCCCTTCTGTTATTACTTCTACTAGCCTGTCTCAATGCCAAAAATTTTATACATTAGAAACTAGGGCATTTTTTTCCATCTGTTGCATAGAAGAGCTTTCCATCTGCTGCACACAAGTGTGGAGGTCAATAGCTCTAAATAATTCCATCTGAATTCATCTAGCACAGCCTTTTCAGTTTGATATCTAGCTGAAGTCAAGACTCTTTAAAAATGGAACCTGAGAAAGGCAAGGGGGAAATGGGAAGTTAACAAATAAATCCTAAACAGAGGCATTGCCCTAGAAAGCAATACTGAATTATGGAACCTAACTGGATTATTCAACTGTCAAGCCAATATGAGTCTTGAGATTTGGGGAGACCAAGATATCTTCAGATCATTAAAGCTAGAGTTCTGTTTTTTGGTCATTTTTCATCTCATAGAGTACACTATTAGCCTCTATTTAGTAGATCCATTGCTGAGGAGAGAGAGTGCGAAGCAAAATCATCCCTGCACATGAGACACCAACACTGAGCACCCACAAATAAGGTGGTGAACAAATTTACTTTAAGAGAACCCTAAAACTCATCTTCAGGACAGCTGGAGATCTCTGAGCTCCTAAGCAAATGGATCTACGCATTTTCAGAAGAACATAAATGTGGTAGGAGCAGTCTCTTCTACAGAAATGTCTTTGAAGCAGCCTCACCATGTTAGAGGACACAGTGAAACTACTCAATCTGCCTCTCCTGGGCTAGGTAAGACTTGAGGATGAAACCTAGGTTGGGGTTTCCAAGGTCTGGAGACAGGTAGGTTAATAATTAGGACTAATTCTTACCTAGAGTTAGAGCATGGAGAATTAGGTTACCATCTTAAACAAATTTCTTAGCGAAGTCATCTGTAACAGTCAGGTTCCCAGAAGTAAACGAAATCCAATTCAGATAGCATAAGAAACTTTAAAGAAAGATAAATTTATAGACACGTAGGCATCACTCAAAAACAAAGGATATTAAGGCACTCAGAGATTACTAACAGCTAGAAGTCATTATCAATCCAGGCTTGAAGAAGCAAAAGGAAGAATACGAAAGCTGATTGGAACTGGACCCTCCCTGATAGGATAAGAGCTGTATTAATGAAGTAATATAGCCACTTCTAGAAATTCGGCCCAAAGCAAGCACCCAACCCCAACCTCTCCTTCCTCTTGCCTGCCTACTTCCATCAGGTGTCTCTCCTTGGCTGAACTGAACAGAACAACAAGGGAGCCTAGGTGGTACAGACTTGGAAAGTTAGTGTCCTGGGGTCCACACAGGGTGACAAAGGACAGAGAACAGTAATTAGGTATGGGGGATGAGAGGTCAGTGGGGAGTAACCTGCACATCATCTAAAATATCAAGTCATCAAGGATGAAAACAAATTATCAGGGATGAGTCAAGAGCTGACTTCAAAGTATTGGGTCAAGAACTGATCAAATAGAAGAGAGGCAGGGCTTGGAGAGAGGCCAACGACCACACACATCAAAGGGAAGGAAGCTGTTGGAGAGGGTGGGCATTTGACCACTGACCAGAGCAGTTAACATCAACTAATACTGACATAGATAGAGTCTGTACTCCACTCTCACTGATTTTCCTTCTCAAATTACTTTCTCAAAATTCTCGAAGGGGACATACTATTCCCTCTGCCTGCATATACCCCAACCCCTTCACTTTCCTTTCAAACTCAATTAAATACCTCAGTGAACCCTTGACCTTCTCGATGAGATCATCTTCACCCTAATACAGGTTTTTACAGAACCATATACTTTCCCTTCACAGCACTTTTCACATTTGCAATTTTTTATTTAGTTGTGTGATTTCTCAATTAACGTTTGCTTTCCTCTCATACAATAAATCCTATGAGAACAGAAGTCATGTCTATTTTTGCTCACCATTGCATCCCCAGTGCTTATATATGGTAGGGGCAATAGATATTTTTTTGAGCAAATAATTTTTTTAAATATTCCTAACTCATGGCAGGTGGGTGGCTTAGGCAATGCCTAGCTCTATAACTTAACACATAATATCTAAGATGAGCCTTTTCATATTATGCAGAAAGAAAATGTGGCATTCCAGGTGCACCATGTTAAAGAGAAATCGCATTCAATGCTCATTAACAACGACCAGATTTTATTTGATCTATTGCAGTATGAGAAAGATACTTAAGTAGAGAATGCAGATAAACTCAAGGTTAAACAGTCAAGGAAAACTTTATTCAAGAATCTCACAGTAAGGGTCAGAACTAACTCAATAGGGGAGAGAAACTGAATTCAACTCGTTACAACAAAAGTCAAGAGAGTTTTTAAGTACTGGGTGACTACTTAAGGTATCTGAAGGATATTGGGGAGAGGACAGTCAATATGATTGGCCATCAGTGTTTGCTAATTGTCACTAATCAAAGTTAGGCTCCTACCCTCCCATAGAGACTGAGAAATAGGGGTCCTGTCTTTCTTGATCCTTTCAAAGAGATGGCTTCCAGGTCCTTGAGAAAGACATTCCTGGGTTATCGAAGACTTACAGCTCAAAGGGGCAGAGAAACAATTTATGATTACAAGTTTTTGTTTGTTTGTTTGTTTTTTAAAGTAAATGTTCCGAGAAAAGATAGGTCAGGAGCTTAGAGTCAGGAAATCTATCTCAAGTTTAGTCAAGCTGAGGGGAATGTTAAGGCCTTCATTGTCAACAATGTTTCACCACTTTTTCCATTTTTAACCAATATAACCTATAAGCAGAAGGATCCTCAGAACCAGTACATATTCTTTTTCAGCATGAGAAATACCTGGTATAAATAAGTGGAAACAAAAGATTATATGATGAAAGCAAAAAGCCCCTTCGAGAGAGGGAAAACAACCTGCTTCTGTGGTTTCCAATTATGCCCTCTCAGCTATTGCACTGAAAATAGAGTCGTGCTTGGCAATTATGGAAGAGATATCTTGGAGGCAGGAGGTATTTACGCTAAATGCCAAGTCAGCAAGCAATGGCACAGGAAAATTATTCCAACCTCTTGTGCTGACTTCCACGCCAGAGTCTGACTTGCTGACTATATACCTCCTGCTCTCCAGCCTAGGAACCCCAGGGGCGGTAGGGGGTCAGCAGCAAGCCCACAATTCACTGCTGACCAAGAACAGAGAAAGGAAACATAAAATCAGGCAACAAAACAGGGAATGCTTTAGAAGAACCAAATGAGACTAACTATGTAGGTCATCAGCCGCTCAGACTTGTGCAAGAATGGCCGCAGTTAGAGTTTCCTCTAAAAAATACCCAAAGGGATAAATAGTGGCATATTCGACATTGACATTGGAGAAGCAAAACAGGCGTGGATGATGTTCATTGAGTCCACAGACCACATTGCTGCTGCAGCTGCCTAGAATGTTCTAGACATCTGGATAACGTGGGCTTCAAGTGGAGATGTCTCCCTCACATGCACCATCACCCCTCCCAGTACAGGTGACCCCATCCCCTCAGCTCCAGCCCTTCTGTAGTTGCAGCTGTTTGCAGGATTCCTGCTTTGCATTTGGAGAGAGCAAATCTGTTCATCGGTCTTGCTGCTCTGAGTTTCTGCTCATTTAGACAATTAGCTCCCTGCCTCTCGTGAGAAAAGAACACGGGGACCAGGCTCACTCCTCTCTTCTTCCCTTTCTCTCATATTTTTGAAAATGGTCATCTAATTTCTTTTCTCCCCTTTATTTTTTGCAGAGTTCTGGAGATTGGCATGGCTGATGATTCAGCAATTTTGATATCCTGAAAATTTTAATAAGAGAGAGACAATACTGTTCATCAAGGTGATTCGGCTTCTATAAAATTGAGAGTCTGCAATGCAGGTTTTGCTTCATGGTATAAATGACCACCAGCCCCAAAGCTGAGCTGGTGCTCTTGAGTGTCTGTCTCCTCACCTCTCTGTGTGGCTCTGCTTCCCACCTCCGCTTCCTACAACAGACACTGAGATTTGCCCTCTCCCTGCTAGCCCTCCAGCTCTGGATGAAGCTTATTAAGTCCTTTGACTCCTAGGCCATTTGACAAGTTAATGATTGAGCCATAGGGAACCCCGGCTGCTTCAAACTTCACCTCCACTGACACCAGGGAGTATATGGGGCATGCCTTAGCACACAATTAATCCTGCCGTTCCAAAATGGATAGTTCATCTTCTTTTGTTAGAACTTCCAAAGATTTTAAACAGATTGCATCAGCATCTCTTAAAATCCCTTTTGTTTCGGTGACAGCCTTAAAAGATCGCCTTCCCTGGCTGTGAAATTACAGATGTCATTTTTAATGATCGATGTTATTTGTCATCCCAGAGGATGATCTCTGCTGAGAATTGCAAAGATGCCTTTATGAGACAGGGCCAGGAGCCCAGAGTAAATCAGCGAATGGTTTTATGGCAACCCAAGTGATAGAGCTGAAGTAATCCTGGGGAAAGTGACACCAGACTGTAAATAACACTCCCTTCCACATCGCCCCTGACCTAAGGCTCATTTGTTCGCATTGCCTCTAACAGAACATGCCTTCAGTCGAGAGCATGGGAGAACCCTCAGTGAATTAATATCTGACGGACAGTGGACTTCGGCCCCTGCTGTGTGACTTATTCGATGCCAGTTAACCCCTCTGAGCCTCAGTTTCCACAACTGTGTGATCTTTATTTTAGTGCAGAATCTGTGATGCTGTGGTATGTCCTTCACGAGAAACATCTCAACGGTTCACTATATCCTTCATTACCAGAATGAAAGCTGGCTGAGAACCACAGACACTAAAAGTCTTCAATGTGAGAAACTAAAATAATATCCTCTGGAAAGCTTTACTCCATGATCAGCTTAAGTAACTATTCCCTGCCTAGTTAAGGAAGCCTGACAAACATTAATTATTCTCATTAAGTTAATTGGTTTCCCAGAACTTCACCACTCCCAGAATTCAAAGGCTAACCCTCAAGCTAGAATCTTTTTGGAAGAAACTCACCAAGTTTCTGGGGCCCAACCAGACATAGCTACCAAAAGAATGGGTTTTGACTTTCTTTTTTTTTTTATGATGAGAATGTACAAATGTGTATGAAGAAGTGGGTCAGAAATGTCACATCCCAATGCAGCCTGCCCATGACATTTGTGGGGCATGGGACAAAGGTACAAATGCAGGTCCAACTACGATATGGTCAGCGTTTGTGTCTTTAGGGCCCTCTAAAGCTTAGGGCTCATAGCTGAGGTCTCTCTACCCAGACCTAAAAACTGCCCTGTGTCTGGGGAACCTGAATGATCCTTGGTGCTTCCAACCATTGGTGCTCACAGTGAGTTACAACCTCATTCCCAAAGGGTTGTTTAACTTGTACCTGGCATGTTAGTCTGGGTCCTCCAAGAAACAAATGTTAAAAACAAACAAACAAACAGACAAAATGGAGCCATTTTAAAGTGGAGTTAGGGCTGCCATCCCAGAGAAACTGCCTTGCAGGTCTTATGTCTTAAACCTTTGGAATGCGAAAATGGCAAAATAACTTTTGAACTGGTCCTAAAGCAATATTATATCTCTATTTGCAAAGATAACAAGAAAGCGGATATTATGACGACTAGACTGAAAATTAAAGCGGATATTATGACTACTAGACTGAAAATTAAAAATATTGGTTAGAATTAGGGTCACTATGTTAGGTTGTCTGCACCAGGAGAAACGTCTTTCTTCTATTGATTGCTCCCCTTCTCTTTCTCATAAATACCCATTGCCTTTATCTCCTAATCGGAACACTACTTGGGCTTCTGCCTGAATCATTGATTCCTGAATAGCTATTCTTTTTTGATCTCAAATAAATGCTTGTTGCCTCTCACTTTGAAAGGCCTTTTTATTTTTTGGGTTAGCACAAAGATAGCAAGAAGGAACTTAATGGGCAAAGAATTTGTTAGGGGAAATGCCTGGGAGAGAAAGTGGGGATAAATGAGAAGAGGCAAGGAGAACTTTAGGACAGCAGTGCAGGTCTGACTCCAAGGAAAGAGCAAGGGAGGGAAGGAGGCTGGTCTGTAATGTTTTACACTGCAGGGCAGTTCTAAGGAAAGTCTGTGAGGCCATTGGGTCATGCTCAAGGCAGTTTCCATCAAAGGAGAACAGCCTCTTCCAGGAGATCACCTGCCTGAGGTAGGAGATCACCTACTCAGTCACTGGCTGGGGGCGGCATGGGAAGCTTGGCATTGGTGTGAAGGCTATGATGGATTTCAGAGAGCAGCACCTGGAGCCAAAGTTCAATTTTACCCCCTGCAGTCACAGATGTGAGTGGCCTCCACAGACTGTTCTACTTGTGTAAACTTTCTCTCTTCTACTAATTGCAGATGAAGCTATTTCTCAGTATTGCCAAGTCAGCTACTGGTGGCGTGTGGTACAAACCCTTTCAGCCTCCAAAAGTTGGCACTGCAACCAAGTAGCAAAGTGCCTGGATTTTCTGAAGAAGTGGGTCAGAAATGTCACATCCCAATGCAAACCCTTTCAGCCAAAAGTTGGCACTGCAACCAAGTAGCAAAGTGCCTGGATTTTCAGAAGATGGCCTACCCCTGATTAGGTTACAGGACTGCCTACTAAAGGAATAAAAATCTAAAGAAGGAATGCCAGTGGCCACATTTGGCAGGGTTACCTTGTCCCACCCATCTCTCTGCACTGCAGTGACTGGGCAGGAGGCTCTCCTTGGATAAAGACATGGGCTCTGAGTCATAGTCTACTCCCGCTACAGACAGTGATATGTCCTCTGTGCTCTTGTGAAAATAAGAGCCCTAATGTGGGTACCTTATGAGGTTTCTATCACTGCCAAGACATGTTACCACAAATTTAATGGCTTAAAATGACACCTACTTACTATCACACAGTTTCTGTAGGTGAGAAGACAGCACAGTTCTCTGCATAGCATCTCACAAGGCCAAAATCAACATGTCAGAAAAGCAGGGCCCTTAACAGAGGCCATGGGGAAAAACCCACTTCCAGGCTCATTTACATCATTGGCCGAATTTGGTTCCTTGCAGGTAGAAGTTTGAGGTCTCCATTCCCTTGTCAGCAGTCAGTTGGGGGGTACTTTCAGTTCCTAAAGGCGACTTGCATCCCTTAGCACATGTTTGCTCCATCTTCAGAGCCAGCAATTGTACATAAATCCCCTTCATTTTTCAAATCTCTGACTTCTTCTGCTATTGCCAGAGAAAACTCTCTGCTTTTAAAGGGCTCACGTGGTGAGATAAGGCCCAACCATATAATCCAGAATAATCTCCCTATTTTAATTAGCAATCAATGCATCGTCAAAGTCTCTTTTGACAAATAATATATTCATGGGTATAATATTTTATTCCCAGTCATAGGGATTAGGGTGGGAAATCTTGGTGGGGGTGCATTTTTAGAATTCTACTGACAGTAGGTACCTGGACCTAAATATCCTCTAAAATTATCTTCTTGTGATAAAGACCTTACAAATATAATTCTTAAAAAAGAGATGATAATATCAGACACTTTGAGGTATTTACACATGCTTGTCAAGGTGATAGATAGGGGCTGCTTCTAGAAGCAGATGCCCCGAAGAGGACTGGACTCCCCACCAACTCTATAATTGCACAAGACAGATCTAGAAGCATCAGTAAAACCACTCCACAGAATACTGCTAAGCAGAGAAAAATGCAGGAGAAAGAATATGGGATGACACTTTCAAGATTGCAACTTTAGGAGAACTTAAAGAGGCTAGTTAATTTGATAAATAAGAAAAAATTGTGACAATTCAGGAATATGGAAAATGTATAGCACTAGCATATCCCCACAGCATTAACGGACAGCACACAGACATAAAAGAAAGATTCAGTATCTTCAGGAGGTGGAGCAGACTCGAACACAATCTACTTATGTGAAAATAAAAGGCAATCTAGTGTTATAAAATAACTATGGATTTAAGAGCTATGTAGGGGGAAAATGTATCTAATAAAATCACAGATAAAATATAAGTGATGTTTATCCTCTATCAAGTTGACAAAAGGCTTTTAAAGATTAAAAGCAGAGAAGGAAATAAAAAATGAAGCATGATATTTTTACTACATACATTTAAAATTTTCTTTGTAGCTAAAAACAACCATAAAGAAATTTAAAATGCAGTGCGAATTTAGGAAAATAAAATATGTGTATTTTATTGTAAGACATATGACAAACAGTGGCTAATAAATTTCTAAACTCATATAGATTATAATGAAATTAATACAATTAGAAAATGATCAGAGGACCCAGACTCTCAATATAAAAAAGGAGTAAAAATGACTGATAATCACATAAAAATCTATCTCTCTAGTAACCAAAGTAAAAATAAAAATAGCACGAATACCATTATTGCCTATCAAATTGATAATTAAAAGTTATAGTTATCAGTATTAACAAGGGTGTGAAGAAGCAAATGCTCTTATAAGATGCTTGAGGAAATGGACATTGATTCAATCTTCCTATACTTTTATTCAACACTTTTGAATAAAAATTTAGATGTGTACATATACTTTCATCCAAAAAAGTTCACCTCCAGAAATTTGTTATAAGAAAATAATCAAAGATGTGCAAATATCTATCTATAAATGTTTTCATCTAAGCATTAAATATTAAATAGTGAAACATTTAGAAAAATCTAACTGTCAAAAAATAGGGGATTGGCTAATAAATTATGATAAATTCATATAATGTAGCCATGAAAATAATCATGCTCTAGAATAATATTAAATGGTGTGGAAATACTGTGGTTCATTAAGTATCATAGAAGAAAAGTAAGCAGCATGCAGGGAAAGAAATATGTACACATGATACCTTTTTGTAGAGAAAGATACATTGTATACAATAATAATGTATATTATTATTTACATTATATACAATAATAATTTATATATAATAATGTTTCAAATGGAAAATAGATTAAAAATGTAACATGATAATTTTTATTGTTGATGGTTGGGGTTACAACTTTTGTGCTTTTGTGTATTTTCCCAAATTTTCTATAACGAACGTATTATCAAAATGAAAGATTAATTTTAAAACCAATTAAAAATTAAAGCCCAAGATGGTATAAACTTGAGTGTCTCAATAAAATTGGAAAAGAAGACAAATTATTGAACAGAGAGGAAGATATAAACTCTATACCAGTAACTCATGGAGGTTAGTTTCTGGGCATTGGCCCAAAGGCAGCACATATATTCGTGGTGTCCAGGAGGAAGTGAAGGTGATCTGCCAGATCTTGAAGCTGCCTGATGGGTTGGAACCTCACAGGAATTTCTCCTGGCTGTTTTATGGACAGTCACCCTTGCTAACTTTTCTCCCTTTGGAAAATGTGTTTTGCTCATATCCTCCACTCTCCAATTAAAGACAAAAACCAGAGGCTCTTGGAAGGTAAGAAATACTAACTTGGGGGAATTCAGACTTGGAAACTTTGTCATGATCTGAAAGTAATGTGTCCAATGAAGAGAGGTAGCATGCGGTTCAGAGTGTCTGATTTCATACAATTGCCTGTAATACAAGAAGTTCCAATACTCACCTGGACCACATTTCTTTTTTCTTTTCAACTGACTGCCTAGAAACAACATCTCCAAACTTGTGAATAGGTTTTGACAGGGGCTCTAGCTATCTTCTGAGTCAGTCTAGACTATATAGGCAAAAGTCTCATTACTATTGCTAATAATAATGTAGTAGTAATAACAATAATAAGAAGAATTAGCTTTGATTGAAACCTTTAAGTCCAAGAATTATGCTCAGCTCTTCAAAGGTATGATATAATTTAATTTTCCTAAAAATTCTGTAAGTACTGTTTTCCAAATTCAAAAAACGAAGACATTCTAAAAAGCTCAAAGCTAACCATTGCCAGTCTTGTTAAATGCAAATCCTGTAGAAAGACATTAAGCATTTTTTATTTGAAAGTTTTCCACTATCTAGCTCAAAAGTTACCCCTGGTTTGTGCTTCCTTGTCCATCTTTTGACCCCATTCCAGCCTATGGGATTAAGTGAAGTCACATCTGGCATTTTTACTCAATGAATATGTCTTGCCATCTTTATGTACCTAACAGGGGTGCCTCTGACGTCTTACCTGATTACTCCTGGGAGACCTGGATGTCCCAACATGGGCTCATTCTAAAGTCTTTCTTTTCTTCCTTTTATCTCCCTGGGGTATCTGCTACTCTCAGAGTTACCGGAAGGCAGAGCTCTACCACTGCTCTACCCACCATTTCTTGGTGTTCCCCAAGTTGAAAGACTTTCCATGTGGTAAACCATACTGCCTTTACCTCATGCCTCAAGGGGCTAAATCATACTGTGTTTTGCACAAATGTAGAAGAAAATGGTCTCTTCTTAAAGCTCAGAGACATAGACTTCAGGAGTTCCTGAGCTGAGAGAGGCAGCAGCTTACATTCCCTTCCACTTTCCCAGGCACGACACTCTTCCCAGCCAGACCGTTTTCCACCCACCTGCCAAGCCAATCAGCTCCTGCAGAGGAGCCTGAGCACCGCTTAGAGCTCCAGTTCAATGGCCAAGGCCAGCCTGAACCTCACCTTTGGCTCATTCAGGAACTTCCTCGCCAAAAAGTAAATGCCTCCCTTTAAAGCTAAAGGTGTACCATTTTGTAGATACAAACATCCAGAGAAAAGGAATGCAGTTCGAGTGTCAAATTCTTGCTATCAATAAAAAGTAAACACCATAAAAGAGCTAGTTTACTTCACCAATGCCACCTATTTCTATTGTGACATTTTATATTTTAGTAGCCATCTCACTTTTTATTCTATTCACTTTCATTGACATTTATTTTGTATTCAAAGGTATTATTAAAAAGGTAAAAGGATCCTGTGAAAAGGGCATTATATAAATGTTGTGAATTCATTGCTTGTGGAACTGCCAATGGTACTATAATTAAAATTTAAAAACTAGAATATTTCCCACTATTGCTTTGTCCCCTATTCCAAAGAGCAAATGTAATGTAACCATGTGCTTTAATTCAGAATTCACTTAATTGATGAGTCATGGGTTTCCAAATACATTTAGAATTTTCAAAAAAATTAAGAAAGTTAAAACTATTCTGGAACCCACAGAATATTGATCTAGCTCAGGGGCTGAAATCCAAGACCTAAAGGCCAAATTGGACCCACTGCCTGTTTTTGTATAGCCCACAAGCTAAGAGGATTTTTACATTTTAAAATAGTTGAAAAGAAAGATTATTACATGACACATAACAATTTATAAAAATTCAAATTTTGGTGTCAATAAAATTATATGGGAACACAGAAAAGCTCATGTGTTTTCATATTATCTATGGAAGCTTTCACACTATAGCAGCAGACTTGAGTAGTTATGACAGAGACATATGGTCCACAAAGCATGAAATATTTACTCTATAGCCCTTTACTGAAAAGTTTGCCAATTCCTATCTGTCTGATTGATTTTGATATTTGTAATTTGACATAAAGAAATAGAACATAAAAACATGTGGACAAAATAGCTTTTAAAGTATTTCAGCTTGAAAGTGAGGTGCAAGAGTATGTTTATATATGTATATACGCATATATATATTATAACATTTACACAGATTACTATTAAGTTATAAATTTTTGGAAAATTGGGCAGATAGAAGCAAGGGAAAGTACAGAGCAATACTGCAAAGATTCTCTACTTTTGATTGTGACAAAAACTAGGAACAAAACCTAGCAGTAGTACTTACTAACTATGCAACTTTATATATATTGCTTAGCCTGAGTCTAATTTCTCAATTGTGATATGAAAATAAAAATACCTAACTCATTAAAGTCAGAGTGAGGATTGTAAATAATATCAGTATAATGCCCTGGTTCCATGGCTGAAATCTACTAGCCTTTCAGTGAATAATATATGTATAGTGCTGTGATTTTGGTCAGTCTTTCTGACCAAAATATTCTTGAGAGAGGTCTTTACAAAGAAATTTAGATTAAAAGCTTAAGCTTCTGAGTTGATTACTTGTAATAACTTCCAAGACTTTTTATCACTACCATCCACCAACATGTATTGTCATATAAACATTCTGCTTGGGGCAGTCATCTTGAAGAATACAGGAGGAAATCTTTCCAGGATTTCAGAATCTAAAGAGAAAAGCAAAGAAAAGAAAGGTATAACCAATGCAAAGTAATGTCCCCAGGTTGGCAGGCAGTGAAAGCGATGCAATGGCTGAGTCTGAGCTCTGGAATTAAAAAGACCAGGGGTGAGTTTCCAACTCTGTTACTTACTAACCATGTGTCATTAAGGAGTTCTCTTAAACTTCTCCGTGCTATTCCCTCATTTCAAATAGAGTCATATTGGTACCCACCACAATGAAACTTTTGAGGACTGAAACAGATTATATGAAGTGCTTGAGGTGATGGTTGGGATTTGGAAGCATTTTATTCTTTCATTCTTTCAACATACAGTTATGGGCACACCTAAATACCAGACACTGTGGTCAATGTTAGGGAGAAACTAGTGACCATGAGTTGTAGTATCTGCTTTCATGGATTTTATAGCTAATATGGAAGTAAGACAATATACTAGTAATTGAACAAATAATTAAGTCATAACTAATTCTATCAAAGAAGCAAATAGTGATGGAATTCAGAATGAAGGAGTGGTCTGCATTAGCTGGAACATTTGGGTCACGCTTCTCTAAAGAGATGACATCTTCCTTAAGGTTGAGAAAGGCATATAAAGAACAAAAGCAAAAGAGATGACATCTTCCTTAAGGATGAGAAAGGCATATAAAGAACAAAAGCAAAAGAAAAGCCTTATGCAAATTTTTCCTTGAAAGGAAACTAAGTCATTGGCTGAAGTATGGTGAGCAAAGGAGAAAGCGAAGGAAGATAAAAGTCAGAGGGACAGACAGGAGCTAGATGGTACGGGATCTCTGAAACCACCAGGAGGAGGTTGATTTTGTAATGCAAAAGAAAACATTGACTTTAAACAGGGCAGAAACTTGATCTGGTTTATACTTTTAAAGGGTTGCTAAGTGAATGACGGAGAGCAAGAAGGGAAGCAGGGGCCCATTTGGGGGAAAAACTGCAGTAGTCCAAGGAAGAGGTGTCACTATCATCTAAAGACTTCAGAGCCGAGGAAAGAGTAGAGATAACCTAAGGAGTTGGAATGGGCAGAACTGGCTGATGGACTGGATATAAAAGTGAGGGGGCAGAAAGTGACAAGAATGACTCCAGGTTTGAGACTCCTTTTCCTGACAGGTGGAAGACTGTGGGGAGAAACATCTTTGAAGATAAAATTAAAGAGTTCCATTTGGACATGTTCCTGAAGTCCACTGACATTTACAGGTTGGATGGAGGAATAGATACCAGTTAAGGTAGCTGAGAGAGAAGGAAATTCAAATAAATGTGAAACTAAGAAGTCAAAAAAGGAGTGGAAAAGACTTCAAAAAAACAAAAAAGATGGTGGTAAGTTGTGTTAAAAACTGCCATTATCATTATTCTTATTATGAAGGAAAGATTTTTATTGGACTCAAATATCCCCTCAACTAAGCGGTCATCTCTGACTAGTAAAGTTAACCCTGCTCATTTGGTCTCTGTCACATCACTATACTCACTGTATTAAAAAAATCTGTCGCAGTTGGTAAATAACCTCTTTAGTTGTTTATTGTCTGGTTCTTCTACTTACATTTTAGTTCCATGAAGGCAGAGATCCCGTCTCTCTTTGCCCTCGCTGTATCCTCAGTGCATAGGAGTGTGCTTGGTATATAATAAATGCTCAATTAATATATGCTAAATGAACGAATGTTTGGTGGCTTCCTATTCTTTGAGTATTATTGGTACCTCCTTATTTTTCTCTCTTCATCTCTGTTTTTCCTCTTTAAAGTCTCTTGTTAGGCTCATTTAATACATTATATTCAAATGATATTTTAAAACATTTCTATAATTTGACCCTTCATTCTGCCTTATAAGAATAGTAAAAGAGATATCCCATCTCTGTTTTACAGAGAAGATATTAGAATAGTGGAAAGAAAACTGGACTTGGATCCGAGAATCACTTCCTAAGTTGTTCTTGACATCAATTTCCTCATTAGCGAAATGGAGATAAGAATATTATACCAACCAACCTCAAAAGTTTATTATAAGGATAAATGAAATCATATGTACACAGCAAAGTGCAAAACATGCAACAGTGTTAAAGAGCAGGAGTGTGTGTGTGTAACAGTAGCAGTTGCAGTAATAAAAGTGGTAACCAGAAACAGTGTAGAACAATTTCACATTCAAATGAAAGAGAAATTCGAGCCTTGAAATTGGTATATTGGCCAAATCCTTCAACAACAACAAACACTATTAAAAAGGAAAATCCCCATAAAATGAAAATCTTAGCACACCTTGATCAGCCACTCGCTTATTATCTGAACTTTGCTTATCACAATGGGACTGTCACATTATAAGAGGTTTTGCATATCACTCCCTGGAAGTCTACTTGACCTGGTTCCATGAATTAAGGAGGAGTCACAGTATCTGGCATATTAGGAAATTAGGCCATATTTAGAGTAGACTTGGTGTTTATATAACCTAAGGAGTTGGAATGGGCAGAACTGGCTGATGAGGCTCAAAATATGCTACCACACAAATTAATTTAAAATTTCTACATTCTTTCAGGGAAGAACTTGCTGCAGCACTTAAATTCTTAAAGAAAGATCAGAAAGCAAGTTTCCAGATCTTGAGGCCTGACTTACACTGGAGAGAGCAGAGATCACTTGGTGAAACCCCCTTGGCACCACCTGGTTGCAAGAATATTACCGAGTGCACTCTAAAGGACATTTAATAATGTGACATGCTCTAACGTCTCCTTTCAAGGCACTTCTCTGCCTCCTGTCCCTGTGAGAGAAGAGCAAATCTTTATTCATTCTTTATATGCTTCCTTGGTTTGGTCACATCTAACTGCCTGGCCCTTGACCATTACATATCAGGGAAATTCTATGGCTTTATGTTGCCTACTAAGAGGGTATAGTAGACGTTTCTTTTTCTGAAAACCTGAGTTTGGCTTTAGCATCTATAAGATTCTAGGCTTCTTGAGGTCAGGAACTCTAGATCAGTTTGCTCTTGCCGCAAAATAAACCATATCTAAACTTACTAGTTTAAAACAACAGCACATGATTCTACAAGCCACTGGGCCATTCTGATCTTGGCTGTACTCCCAGCTAAGAGACCTGCAATCAGTAGCTCTCCTATAGAAGTTTACTGGCTATGGGCTGAGGCTCCTTGTCTCTCCTCATTTGCTCTTTTACTAAAAACACAGAGCTCCCAGGTAGGATTCAAGAGAGCAAGGGATGGGTACATGGACTTTTGAGGCTTAGGCTTGGAACTAATTAGTACATCATTACTTTATGCATTCTGTTGGCCTAAGAAACTTAAGGCCAAATTAGATTTGAGGGGCAGAAAAATATTCTCCACTTCAAGAAGGGAGCAGCTGCAAGGTCGCACTGCAAAGGGTTAATATAGCTATTAATCTACCAAAAACTATGACTTGTTTGTGACTATAGCTCCGGTGCCAGTCTGATCCAGTGTTTAGACCATAGAAAGTACTCAATAAATAACTATTGAAGGGGTGACAGAATATTTATTTGGGCCTGAGCTCTGAGCCTTCTCATATTTCTCACAGAGATCCCTGTTTATATCACAAATTTAAGCTACTCAGTCTTCTCTTTCCTCCTTCCTACCCTTGTTCTCTGGTCTCAGCTCAGCCCTGATGTCAAGTAGAAAACTGCCAACATAACCAGGACAACACTGAGTCATTATGTCATTACCAAACAATGAATTTATTAAAAATATTTCCATTCTGATCAGGTTTTCAACATTTAAACTGTTTCCTTACTTTGTTTTTAAAAATGAAGGAGAGAATTAAAGAATTTCTGCAAATTTTTTTAGATATTTTATAAAGAGGGAGGGAAAAAACATTCTGTAACATGTATATGCCAAACAAATTTGTAGGTTCTTCACATATATTATCTTATTTAATCCTCATGATAGTATAGATGTTATTTTCCCCATTGTGTAGATTCAGAATTGCAAAATAATATCCTAAAGGACAACCAGAGAGTAAGCAGCAGAACTAACTCCAGGTCATGCCCTTTCTTCTATAGCACATGTCCTCTCAGGTCTGATCAAATGTCAGTCTTTAGTTCTAATCTTCAAGCAGCCTAAACCAGGGAAGGTCATGAAATCTGGGATGAGGATATTAAATTGTGAATCCTTCTTCTTGGAGCAAACCAACTCCAGCTCCTTTTGATGGACAGAGTTCCTGACAGTTCTATAGCAAAAGTATTAGAGAGATAGCTTTACCTCTGCATCCTCTGTAGCTAAGACAAGAGTAGAGATGATAAGAATGGGCCCTGATGGCCTGGATTGGCTGGCAATGAGTTCAGGACAAAATTGTGGCCTGAGCAGATGCCTGGAGCCCAGGGAGAAGACAGTCATAGAGCTATTTGAAGATAAAAAACACTTCCTTTTGGTCACAAAATAGTGCATTTTGTTTAAGATACTGATGAAATCCTCTTTCCATTAAATTTAGTCTGAAACAGCAACAATTCACAAATTCTCTTTCAGAGCTCTTCTATTATAACAACCTCCAAAGGCTCATTCAGATTCTTCGTATGTACTAGAATGTTGTTTCATCAAATCTTGAAATAAGTAACAATTGTGTGACACGATGGCATGAACAGTGAACTGAAGGACCGATTCTAATATCAAATCTTGTGCAACTCTGAGTAAAATTCTTTACATCTCTGGGTACCATTCTCTTCACATAGCAAATCAAAACTCAAAAAACTAGCATTATTGGACTGGACCTACATCCCAACTGTCTGTCATCTCTAGATATCTCTTCAGATTAGTTGATTTACATAAACAGGTATCCATATTTTAGATCCCAAGGCCACAGCTCTTTCGACCAGGACCAGCCTCTGACCCAAAGAGCAGCCATCTAGGATGTATTAGCATTCATTGTTGACTTGTAGCTGTATCAATTAGTTCACAAGGGGTTGCAAAATGTTGTTTCTATTTTATCATGCTTTCTACATTCCCAAGCTATTGTTCTTCTGGAATTAAGAGCTTTCCCTCATGAAAATGGGCTGAATTATAATAAAAAGTCAGGGCAACTGCTTTATGTCTCCCTTTATTCAATCTGAAACTAAATCTCTTGACACCATCTTACAATATTCTCTCTTTTTGAAGAGACTTAGATGTCCCTAGTAGTATAATCAGGGGAAAGAATACAATTTAGAATTACTCCTATCACCACCAGTGCCACTGTGACAAAATTGTTTAATTCCTTTGAACAAAGCAGATTCCAACACCCCAAAGCATTATCACATAACTAGTTCTGTTAAAAAGAAAATTAATCTGTTTTTCTGGTTTATACCTATAAAATGAATGAGGTAAATCTAGAGATCTGAAACTCGATTATTCTACTCTTAGATTGTGCTGCAACATTTGCACAAGCAAATACATGTCATTCTAATATGTGACTTTCTACTGGAAGAGAAGTTCTCCAATAATAAACATCTGTGCTGAAGGTGGTATATCTAGTTATTAGGTATGCAGCAACAGCCTTCATGGAACTATGAGAAAAAAGAACCATTAGACTTAAAGATAGGTGAACTGAGATTGTCCAGCCTGAAAGAAAGAAAAATAGAATGAAGAAAAAAGAAGAAATCCTCAAAGATCATCAATCTTACAAACAAGCTCTTAACAGGAGTCTCAGAAGAAGAGAGCGAGAAAGGAGCAGAAAGAATACTTGAAGAAGTAATGGGGGTAAAAACACCTTCTCAAACTTGATAAAAACATTAATCTACATTTTCAAGAAGCTTAACAAACTCCAAGCAGTATAAACTCAGAGGACCACACATAAACACATCATAAGCTGTCAAAACCAAAGACCAAGAAAGAATCTTGAAAGTAGCAAGAGAGAAGCTACTCATTAACAGTTGATTTCTCATCAGAACCCGTGCATGCCAAAAGGCAATGAAATGGCATATTCAAAGTGAGGAAAGAAAGACTGTCAACCAAGAATTTGCTATCCAGCAAAACTATTTTCAAAAATGAAGAAGAAATTAGGACATTCCCAGATTAAAACTGAAAGAGTCCATCACTAGAAGACCTGCCTCATAGGAAACATCAAAGAGATTCCTTCAGTCTGAAAGGAAGAACAGTAGACTATAAGTTGAATTAACATGAAGAATTAGAGAGCAACAGTAAAGGCAAGTAGATGGATAAATATGAAGAACGACATAAGTGAATTTCTCTCTTATCTTATTAAAAGACAACTGCATAGAGCAATTTTAAATCTATGCAAAGGATAAAAACACTCACCGAAGTAGAAATAAAGTAACTTTATCAATCTGAAAAAAGCCATATATGAAAAACCCATAGCTAACATCATACCTAATGGTGAAAGGCTAAAAACTTTCCCTCTAAAATTAGGAACAAGATAAGGATGTCTACTTTGCCACTTCCATTTAACGTTATGCTGAAGGCCCTATCCAAGATGATTAGACAAGAAAGAGACACAAAAGACATTCATATTGAAAAGGAATCCACTAAAAAACTATTACAACTAATGAAAGAGTTTAATAACAATTCAGGATGCAAGATCACTATACAAAAATAAACTGTATTTATATATAAAAGATATCGAGAAAACAATCTCATTTACAATAACATCAAAAAAGCAAAGACGTAGGAATAAGCCTAACAAAAAAAATGCAAGCACAAAATGTCACTTAAAGAAATTAAAGAACTAATTAATGGGGAAAAAATCCACTGATATTTTATTAGTATTAATAGTATCATAATCACAGTACTCTCCAATGTGATCTACAGATGCAACATGGTCCTTATCAAAATCCTAGCTGCTTTATTTTTTGAGCGGAAACTGACAAGTTGATCCTAATATTTATTTAGAATTGTAAAGAATACAGAATAGTCAAACTTTAAAACAAAGAACAAAGTTGGTAGACTCACACTTCCTGATTTTAAAACTTACTACAAAGCTACTACAATCAAGATTGTGTGGTATGGTCACAAGAATAGGCATATAGATCAATGGACTAGAATTGAGACTCCAGAAATACACTCATACATATACAGTCAATTGATTTTTGACAAGGGTACAGGCAATTTAATGGGGGAAATAATATTCTTTTCAATAAATAGTGCTGTTATAAATGGATATCTATATGCATAAGAAAGAAATTGGACCCCTACCTCTTTCACCATTTGCAAAAGTTAGCTAAAGTTTATAATCTTAAATGTAAATGTTAAAACTATAAAACTCTTAGAAGAAAGGCTCAAATCTTCATGACCTTGGATTAGGCAATGATTTCTTAGATATGACACCAAAAGCATAAGTAATTAAAACAAAATACATTAGAAATTATCGAAATTAAAAAAAAAAAACCTTTGTGTTTCAAAAGATATTATCAAGAAAGTAAGCAATGAAATATTATTCAGCCATTAGAAAAAAGGAAATCCTGCCATTGGAACAACATGGATGGACTTTCAGGGCATTATGCTAAGTAAAATAATTCAGACAGAGAAAAACAAATACTATGTGATCTCACTTATATGTGGAAATCAAAAAATTTATACTCAGAAATAGAGAACAGATTGGTGGTTGCCAGAGGTGGAGGGTGCGGGAGTAGGGTGACAGTGGGGGAAATGGGTGAAGGTGATCAAATGGTGCAAACTTTCAGTTATAAGATAAATAATTTCTGAGGATGTGATGTATGGCATGGTGACTATATGGAATTGCACATTTCTATATTCAATTCCTGTATTGTATATTTGAAAGTTGCTATGAGAGTAAATCTTAAAAGTTCTAATCATAAGAAAAAAAGTTATAACTATGTGAGGTGATGGATATTAACTAAACTTATTGTGATAATCATTTCACTATATATATATGTCAAATTATTATGTTTTATGCCTTAAATTAATACAATGTTATATGTCAGTTATATCTTGATAAAACTAGAAAAGGAGATGGAAAAATGAAAGTGAAAAGACAACATGCAGTGTGGGCGATATTTGCAAAGCATACATCTAACAAAGGACTAGTTAGTATCCAGGATGTACTTTAAAAACTGCATAACTCAACAACAAAAATACAAACAAACCAATTATAAAATGGGCAAAGGACTTGTCTTCAAAAAAGATATACAAATGACCAACAAGCACATGAAAAGATGTTCAACTTCATTATTCATTAGGAAAATAGAAATCAAAATCAGAGTAAAATACCACTTCATTCCCACTAGGATAGCTATAATAAAAAAGATGGACAATAACAAATCTGCCAAGAATGTGGAAGAACTAGAACCCTTAAACATTGCTGATGCAAATGTAAAATGGTACAGCTGCTTTAGAAAACAGTTTGCAGGTGCTCAAAAGTTTAAATATAGAGTTACCATATGACCCAGTCATTCCATTCCTAGTTAGATACCAAAGAGGATAGAAAACATATGTGCAAACAAAAACTTGTACATAAATTCTCACAGCAGCAGTATTCATAATAGCCAAAAAGTTAAAATAATCCAAATGCCCATCAAGTGATGAATAGATATATAAAATGTGGTATATCCATACCATGAACTATTATTCAGCTTTAAAAAGGGATGTAATAAACTATGTATGCTGTCAGATGGGTACTAGACTTAACCGGGTGATCACTTTGTCAGCTATATTTATGTCAAATCACTATGTCGTACACTTGAAATTAATGTAATATTGTATGTCAACTATAATTGAAAAATTAAAAAAGTATTTTGAAAAAGGAATGAAGTACTGATACATTCTACAGTATCAATGAACCTTGAAAACATTATGCTAACTGAAAGAAGCCAGATGCAAAAGGCCATGTATTGTATGATTATGTTTACATGAAATGTCCAAAATAGGGAAATCCATAGAGACAGAAAGTAGATTAGTGGTTGGCAGGGGGTAGGGGAATGAGGCCCAATGGCCTCTGCGAATGTGCACAGGGTTTTCTTTTGTGGTGATGAAAATGTACTTGAATTAGATCGTGGTCATGACTGCATAACTTCCTCAACATATGAAAGACAACAGAATTATATGTTTTAAAAAGGTAAGCTTATGGTATCTAATTATATCTCAATTTTTAAAGTTTAAAATCCCTTGTACTATCAGTATTAGTACCTTTTTGGTGTATTTATAAGGAAACTAAGATTATAAAATTTAAGTGACTTAATCTAGGTCTCATAGTTAATAAATGCATATTTATTAACCATGGTTAGCGCAGATTTTATGCCTCCAAAGTATGTGTGCAAAACAATAAATATGCATGTATATAAATATAAGCGGCTTTACACTTATGTGTAAAAATTCATACATGTTTTCCAGATAGAGTGACATATCTTTCCATTTACTTCCAGTCAATTAATAGCCATTTAATGTGTTTATTCTGTACTAGGCACTGAGGATATAGAAAGATATAAAGTAGCCCTTGCTGCAATAACTTTACTCAATCACCTTAGTATAAACTACTTCAGCACTTCTACTGCGAAATGAACAATGATAGAAAGCCTACTCTGGACCTTTATACATAGGACCAACCAACACAGATGCTTCATGCTGCCATAAGACCTTTATGTTCCTGATCTGTACTCCTTTTAACACTTTCTTCC
>NW_006434709.1:12144379-12205110 GCF_000325575.1 Pteropus alecto | reverse complement strand
CTGTTCTGGATTTCCTCATGTCTCCCATTTGTCACTAATGAATTTAACTCAGTTTCTCTACTGTAGCACTATTAATATTTAGGATCAGATAATTGTGGGGCACTGTCCTGTGCACTGTAAAATGCTTCACCACATCTCTGGCCTCTACTCACTAATGGCAGTAGCACCCTCTTCCCCAGTTATGACAACCAAAATATCTCCAGATGTTGCATATGTTCCCTGGTGGTGGTGGTGGGGGGGTGGGTAGGTCACCCCTGGTTAAGAACCACTTCTTAGCCTGACATTTACTCCAAGGCTTTTTTTTTTGGCCTCAGGATGTTTAGAAGGTCGCCTTTTCTAAACTGTGCCTCTCTAAATTAGTACCTACCAACAGTGCACACTGTCTTCAGGACCAGGCTGCTTATGAAGGGGTGAGTTAAATTCCTTAAAAACCTAATTTCAGTGCTCTTCTTCAAAAGTATCTATTTAGCTCTACCTAGCTCTATCTAGCCACACCAGTCTATAGAATGTCTCTTTCTAAAGTCCCCTTTCTGTCCCTAGATGAATTATTTTAGTTTATGAATCCAAATAATGTCAGCATTGGGTTCCTGTTAAGAAGTAGGACAAGGCAGGGAGGGCTTCTAGTCATCGGATGTATTGACTGCTCTGGTCCTGATTCTACTCACCTCCACCAGTTACAAGGCACCATTAAATTGAGGGAGCTGCCTCAGCTGAAAGAATGGAAATGGGCAGGGGCAACTATCAGGCCCTGAGTTTAGGTGTTCTGGGTCTAAATCTGGAATGCAGCTGAGGAGCTTTCAATCCATGAGGGCCAGGATAAATGTGAGGAAGAGACGATAGAAAAATACCGACAGAGCAAATAATTGTGGATGAACTATTTTGCTCAAGGACTTTCCTGTTAGAAGAGACAGCCTATTCAAGATAATTCTGAGAAAAAAAAAATCTATTGTTACTGCTCTGCGGAGGGCCTATTCTTGTCAAAACTGTGAAATGAATTATACTGAAACTTTCTATTGATCTGTTCACCTCCCTTGGGCTAAAAAGGAAACTGACTGATTCATTGTTGGGAAGACACAGGGGTATGCCAGGTTCAGGCACAGAAGAGTCATCAGGTCTCTTCCTCTCTCTCTCTCCTTCCACGTTTGTTTCATTTTAAGGCATATTCTCTCCTAGTGGAGACAGATGATCATCATCAGCATCTCGTTTTTATTATTTATACCAATCCCCAAAAAGGTCTCTCACAGGCCCTCGTTGAGTTACATGTGTACCTTCAGACCCGTCACTGTGTCAAGACTCAAGAATGGGGGCAGGTCCCCCATTCGTTGGGCTTTACAGGCTAAAATAGACTCTCCAACACATATCTTCTCACTACCACATAAAGACTCGGCCTCTGGGGCAAAGTTAAGTACTAGTTAAGTACTAACACTGCAGTGATTACCAAAGGCCTCTCTCCTGAGTCTTGAGGGGAGGTCTGTATCAGCTGTGTTGACAGTGTCTAATAGTCATATGTACAAGAGAGGCCAAAAAAAATCGACTCTTCCATGATTTCTATATCATACTTGGCAAATAACAGAGGTTCTCAACCATTAGACACATAGAGAATCACCTGAGCTTTCCAAATATACTTATGCCCTGACTCTATTCTCATAAGTACTGATTTAATTAATCTCAAATGATGCATAGTCATTAAAATATACTAAAAACTCCCCATGTGATTCTACTGGATAGTCAGAGTTGAGAACTTCCGGCATATACAAAAAACTTGTATCTATTAAGCTTTTGCCATATTCTGAGCATTGCACTTAATTGTTCACAAGTATTCTTTTTTTCTAGTCTCATAACAGCTCTATTAGGTACTTACCATTATTATATCAATTTTATAGATGAGAAAATTGATCCTAGAGGGGTTTTGTCATTTAAATAACCAGTAAGTTTCAGAAACAGGAATCTGTAATTGTCTTTATGGACCAAGAATCCACACGTTCAGCAATTATGTTATACTATTTCCTACTATATTCTGCTACCTTCTGAATTCATAGGATTATGGTAACCAAGTCCAGAACTGAAACAAAATATATGCTACCAAATGAGAATAGGGGGACAAAGAGTTAAACAAGTGATGGGGATTTGCTTAATCTAAAACAAATAAATATTTTGCTGCCCTACCTGCTGTGAGGTCACTTTCTTGACTTCATAAACACTATATAGTTTCTTCTGGGGGGAAGGAAATGACAATGACAACAACAATGACAGGCAATAATGTAGAAATATTAGTGCCCTCACTCTGCCTTTTAGGTATACGCTCACATACATATACACACGACACGGGATTTTAAAAAATCTTCAAATTATCTGCACCAACCTTCTCATTTGACATCTGAGGAAACTAGGACTCAGAAAGTGAAATGACTTGCTCAATTTCACACATATTTGAAGAAATGGACACTAAGTCCCCTGACTCCTAATTTCAGCCACTTTTCCATATTCAAAGATGGAGAGCTCCTCAGGAAGATGGATCAGTACTAGGAAATACACAGCATGTCTGAATAGCATTCCTCCGAACTATACTGGTGACATTACCACCTGAGGCACACTTGTGTGCTTGTTCTGAGTCAGAAAACAGGCTGCAAGTTGATGGTCTTATAGGGATACTCTCAGAGCCATATCCTCCATTATCTGTACTTAAAACAATGTCTCTTTTTCAGAATAGATACCTAAATCATGAGGAATAAAGCCACTGAAACTATAATCATTTGGATTTTGCTTTCTCCGCATTTTCAAAACTGGTTCTAGACCATCAGGTCAAAATTACTCAGGTGTTTATTCAAAGTACGTATTTGTGGGCCATGAACCAGAGATACTAAATCAAAGTGAAAGGAACTACCAGCCTAGAATAATGTATGCAGCTAAGCTCTCATTTAGATATGTAGGAGAAATTAAGACTTTTCCAGACATACAAAAATTGAGGGAAGTCTCCGCTACAAGGCCTGCACTCTCATACAAAAATTGAGGGACTTCTCCACTACGAAGCTTGTATTACAGGAAAAACTGAAAAGGATTAGCTCACCTAAAACCAAATGTATAACTATGAGTAAAGTGACTATCAGGCAGGTAGAAGCTGAGTAGTGCAACCCTTATTAAGAACAGAGTATTATAAGCTTAAACAATAAAAAGAGAATTGCTATTGCAAGATAGTAATTGAACGTTCAGCATACATAGGGACAAATTGAGATAACAATAACAGAAAAGGAGAGGATTCAAAGAACCAAATTCACAAAAGGAATGGAGATAAGGCACGCAGAAAAAAATGGACTACTATGTATATATAGCTATCTTTTACATATTCGTAATGGTAAACGCACATACAGAATATTCAGAACTAAAGTATATAATATAAAATAAGAAGAACCAAAGAAAAAACCCACAAAAGCCAACCAAAATAAAGAAAACAGAAACACAAGGACAAGGAAGCAATGGAAACACTGAGCTACCAGAAAGTAAAAGATAAAATGGCTATAAGAATACCTCATATTTCAATAATCACCCTAAATGTAAGTGGACTGAACTCACCAATGAAAAGGCACAGAGTTGCAGATTGGATCAAAAAAAAACCCCAACCATATGCTGTCTCCAGGAGAGTGAAAGGAATGGGGGTAGAAGTGTTGAATTATTCCAGTTTGAACCCAAAATTGTAGAATTTAGATATTTCTTGGCACATCTACAAAACTGATGGGATGGGCAAACTAGACATATATTTTATGAGGTGACAGAAAATTTGCTGTGATTATTGACCTTTGGAGGATTTTTAAAAACCTCTAGTTAAATTCACATACCCACGAAATGTTTGTATGAATCCACAAGGCTCATAAACCCACTGCAGTGCATTCAGGCCTACTCAGGACCCATGGTTTCAGGTTTAGAACATCATTTCTAAGGTAAGAAGGAACCAGTCACAGCAAGCTAGACACACTAACAAAGTCTTAAGCATAGTATCACTGCTGTCTACTGTCCCGGCTGCCCACAATTCTAATCTTGTGGTAGTAGAAGTTGAGGCGGAGAGTAGAGGAAAGATTAAATCCTTATGAGGAATTAGAATTCAGTGCAGGCTGCTTTTGCGTAACAGAGAAAACCACATACATAGAAAAGAGAGTGCCAAATCTTACCTCATTTAGTCCATAACTCCATGTAGTTTTGGTACTTTGGGTGACAGACTTGAGAAGTGGCAATGGGGTCTGTCATCATGGAATAATTAATACAACCTGCCAAGAAGTTCCGAGAAAAATTTCATGTGGAGAGACGAGACTCTTCACAATAGCTACTCCAAAACACACGCACACGTCCTAGTTAATTTAGTTATTGACTAGTTAATTTAGTTATTGATCTAATTATTTTATTGTTTGAAAAACTTTAAAAGAAGGATCGAAAAGTAAAGAAGGCTTGACTTACCAATGAAAAGGGAAGTGATTCATTCCAGGTGAGAAGACTGGAATGTGAAGAGATGAAATCTCTAGTACGATCAAAAAGCAAAAACACTACATTAACAATGAAATGACTTTTATATTTTCTAATAACTCCTTTTTTTCTCTTGTGTAGTGGCCCCACTTAGTTCTACTAAAGCTATACAAAACTGCATTTCTCAACAGATTGCTTATCCAAAACCATAAATGAACTGTGTAAGAGCCTCCTATTATATTTATTATAATTGAAATACCTGTCAAAATAAAACGTTAATTCCTTCTCTAATCATAAGCATCCCTTTAGACTGTGAAAGACATAGTAATTAAAGAGGATCCCCACTGGATGCCATTGATCTTTCACTTGGGATTGAAACCTTTCTGTAGGAAATCAGAACCAACAAAACAAGTTAACACTTGCATATTAAAGTGTCAGTATAATATGAGTATATAATTTTAAATGCTGAAAGCAAAAAATTAAACTGAAGTATTTTTTAAAGCATTAGAACTTACTAATTTGTACTTACTTTGCTATAAATTGACTAATTTTAAAATGAAAATAATGTATAGCTTATATATAAGAAAGTAGTACATGTATAAATTATATGCATGCTACGAAGTTTTGTTTTTTTAATGTTTTTCTGTGGTTTGGGGGTGCTTCTGATGTTGTTTTCATGGGTTCATATCATAAGCTAAAATTGGACATGTTGCCATGGAAATCATTTTCTGTATAAGAGTTTACAATGTCAATCAACAGTTGTGACAAAACATACTATGATAGCACTGGGGTGGATTTTTGTTATCTCTTGTTGTTGCTTATCGATTTTACAGGATTTTGTTTTTGTTATCAGTTTAGCTTCTTTGCTTTTGGACACTGGAAAGGTTTTATCTAATTTTAATCCCATTGACATTTTTTAGACACACCTCGTTCCATCATTTGCTGGAATAAATCATTAAATCATTTGAACTGTTATTTTGCAGTAGAGATTTATTTTTCATTCTGGAATGTAAAGCTCTTTTTAATTATAGTTGACATACAATATTAGTTTTAGGTGTGAAACATAGCAATTTGACATTTATATACCTTACGAAGTGATCACCATGAGAAGTTTAGTAACTAACTGTCGCCATGCAAAGTTATTGGGATATTATTGACTGTATTCCTTATGGTGTACATTATATCCCTGAAACTTATTTATATTATAATTAAAAGTTTGTATGTCTTAATCCCCTTCACTTCTTTTGCCATTCCCCATTGCCCAATCCTCTGACAACTATAAGTTTGTTCTCTATATCTATGAGTCTGTTTGTTTTGTTTTGAGATTTTTAAAAGTCTATTTGAAGACCACAATGATCAATTTATTCATCCAAAAAATATATCTTTGGGGTACCTATCACATTCCAGGCACTGTTTGGATACTTGGAACACATTGGTGGACCAAAAAAGGCTGCTGATCTCACAACCTTATATTCTACATAAAACCTAATAAATAAAAGCAAATAATATGATAGTGTGTAAAAAGGTGATTAATGCTATGGAAAAAAAAAAGGAGCATAGAAAGAGGGAACAGGGTGGGAGCAAGGTGGCAATCTTATATAGGATGATAACAGGAGGCCTCACTGAGATGACATTTGAGGAAACTTAAAGAAATTGAGGTTATCTCTGTGGATATCTGGAAAAAAGCATTTCTGAGAAAGAGAGACTGCCAGTGCAAATGACATAAGGTGGTGTTATATATCATGAGTTCGAGAAATAGCAAAAAGGCCAATATGCCTGTAATGGAGCGAACAAATGAAAGAGTAATAGAAAAATAGGTTGGAATGCAACAGAGGGACTTGTAAGCCTCTACGAGTACTTTGGATTTTACTCTAGGTAGGATGAAAAGTCACTGGAAGGTTTTGAAGCAAGGAGTGGTATACTCTAACTTTGTAATGGCATTACTCTAACTGCTCTGTTGTGACTAGACTACAGGGAATTGGGGGCAAGACTAAAGGAAGATCAGATAAGATGCTGCAGTAATCCAGGTACAACTTGGTGGCATATACCAGAAAGATAGCTGTGGAGAGAGTAAGTGGTGGGATAATAAACGCATTTTAAAGGATAGATTGGTTGTGAGGATGAGAGAAAAAGAAGTCAAAGATGGCTCAAAGGGTTTTGGTATAAGCAATCCAAAGGATAGTCAAAGAGTAGACTTAACTGGAGCAAGAACTCTTAGTGGAGTTTGTACTCTGGTTTCTCATCTGGCATGTAAGAAACTTAGAAGCCATAACTCCATTCTAACAAGTAAAAAGCTGAACGAGTTGAAAAAGCAAGAATTCTTCTTAGATCCACCAGAGAATCGAAGTCACAGAGCAAACTGATGCCCCCCAAAATTGTGGAGACAGATAGGCAAATACACAAAATCACAACTTACATGAGCAGAAACCTCCCAAGGAACCACTGCCAGTGTAGAAGGGCCAGACCTGTAATTGATGAATTACCAGAGGCTCGGTATAGGCAAATTTGAGAGTTTAAAACTCCAGAGGAACCAGCCACAAGGGTACCCCCACATTTTGTCAGTTTTACTTCCAGGAGCTCTACCAGGTCCTCATAATGAGTATCAGAGAAAAATCTGTTAAGGCTTCCAGCAGGAAAGGAAAAAAGGAACCATTTTAAAATATGCCAGAGCATTCTGTCCTCCTTCACAAGGCCTGTCCTCAGGTGAAACTATTTTACCTGCTGATGTTTTATGAGAGCCCAGCCTATCTGGTGGAAGGGAAATACCCAATTGCAGCCCCTCTAGTCATTCCGTCTCACCTAAGGAAAGAACAAAATTAAGAAACACTGATAAAATGTACAATCCAGGGGTGTAGGCTCACTGTAAGACTGAGACCTAATTTTAAGACTCATAAGCATTATACTCTAGGGCAATCACTAAAAAAAGTTTTAAAAATATATAATTGATATGCTAAAGAGAGAAAATGCAATCATATAAGATGCTCATTTAAAACCACAAAAGTGAGAAAAAAGTATGGAAGACAAAAAATAAGAACAAAAGATAAAGGCAACAAATGGAAAACAGTAAAAAAAATATGGTAGCTATTAACTAACTGTATCAGTAACCACTTAAATACCAATTGTCTATATATACCCATTAAAAGACAGAGATTTTCAGAATGGATCAATAAATAAGACCCAACTATATGCTGTCTACAAGAAACCCACTTCAAATATAAAAACATAGAAATTATGATGACCAACATCTTGAAGAGGCTGTGACATGTTAGAACAAACTTAATGCTAGATGCAAATGATCAGAACAATGCAAGGAGTGCAACACTAATGGCAGTGTTCCTGTAAGGCCCAGATACCTCGTAGATCGCTTTATTATTTGTCTGCCCTGCTTCCAGCTTTTATGGCCTGATTCCAGCTTTTCCTTCAGTGAGCTACATCTGTAATTCTTCTTTGGCCTACTGTTCTCAGGCTACCAGAGCCACTTGTGCAGAAAGCGGAAAGTATCTGGACTTTACATTCTCACCACCACCACACCCACACTTTTGCTTCACATCTAGTCCTTTAAGAACAACACACAGTGTAGCAAGATAAAAGGCCACCTTACTCACCTGGGCTCCGGACAAACTCTAAGGTATAATTTACACGCCAGAGTTTCCTTGCAGCATCGGGCTCAAGGTATCCTCCAGAAGTTGTACCAATGCATGGCTTCTTCACACTTCTTCTCTCACTTCCCCCATTTCCTTTCTGTGTTCTCCAGAGAGCACTTCCCTTGGATCCGAATCCCTGTCTCAGGGTTTGCTTCTGGGAAACTCAATCTAAAACACTGTATTGTAAGCTTTCATAGCACCTCGTACTTCTACTTTATATTATTCAACTCATGGGCAATTACTTGTTCAAAATCTATCTTCTCTACTAGCATATAAACTGTGTAAGTCAAGGGACTGTGATGTCCCCACTTATGCATGCCTAATTTCTAACCTACTTTGGGGTACATAGATTCAAATACTTGTTGGATTATAAATGAATGAATGAACAAACCAAGAGGGTCAAGATTAATTAGTGAAGTATGGACATGTTTGTAATTTTTAAGAAGAAAACAATGCTTTATTGCTTTTAAGTATATTTAGTGAATTAACCTAAGATAGATAAGCAAGCCTTGTTACTGAAAAATAGAGGTCTTCAGAAATATGCTTGTCAGTTTTCAACATTCTAGGCATTCTTTCTCTATATTTTCTACTCGGATCACTTTCCTTTAAAAAGAAGGCATTTAAGAACTCATACAACTCAACAACAAAAAAACCCAATCCAATTAAAAAATGGGCAGAAGACCTGAACAGATATTTCTCCAGAGAGGAAATACAGATTGGGAATATGAAAAGACATATGAAAAGATACTTAAGGTAACTAATCATTAGAGAAATGCAAATTAAAACCACAATGAGATATCACCTCACACCTGTCAGAATGGCTATCATCAATAAATCAAAGAACAACAAGTGTTGGCCAGGATGTGGAGAAAAGGGAACCCTCATACACTGTTGGTGGGATTGCAAATTGGTATAGTTACTACGGAAAACAGTATGGAGATTTCTCAAAAAGTTAAAAATGGATATACCTTTGACCTAACCATTGTACTTCTGGGTAGTTAACCAAAGAAATCCAAAACAATAATTCGTAAAGATCTATGCACCTCTATGTTCATGGCAGCAATATTTACAATAGCCAAGATATGGAAGCAACCTAAATGTCCATCAACAGAGGATTGGATAAAGAGAAAGATAAATATTGCGTGATTTCGCTTATATGCGGAATCTAAGGAACAAAAAGAACAAACTAATAAAAACAGACTCACAAATATAGAGGACCATCTGGTGACAGTCAGTAGGGAGAGGTTTGGGGGGCTGGGAGAAAGGAGTGAAGGGTTAAAGAAGTACAAATTAGTAGTTGATGGTTGTGGGGATGGGAGCATGGCATAGGGAATGCAGTTAGTGTTAATGTATTAGCTTGGTAGAGAGAAAGAGGAGAGAAAGAGCAATTAGGGGGATCGTTTTATAAGCTATATAAATGTCTAACTAAAATAAAATAAAATAAAATAAAATAAAAAAGAATCAAGACAGGAGGTAGCGATTGCCAAATAGGTAGCAATCACACTGAATACCAAAGTCATCCTAGCCAGACCTCCCCTTAGGTTCCATCTTTCTACTTATGATGAATCGAATGATGTTCAGAATATGATTCTTTGAACAACATCAGCAAGACACAACACGTGGTGTGAGTCCAAAATCACCGCTGCTGCTGCTGCTCATGTCTGCTAGGCGAGGCCTCAGCAAATGGATCAGGCCATTAGAGTAGTAAATACAGAAGAGAAAACTCGTACATTCATCCACACCCAGCGGGCTCTTCATTGGAAGAAAAGGGAACTGACTAATTCTCTTGGTGTGTGCTCTTAGTCACTTAATGATACCAAATTGCTGCAAGTAGATTTTCAGAATAATTTTAAGACAAAGAATACAGAAAAGAACACATGAGAAAATGTCAGAGTCCATTCTCGCTGCTAACCTGCATAGAATTTTAACTATTTGAATTCTTTGTTTCTTAAAATCTTTTTCCAAGTCCAATTTTTCCTCTGTGAGTTGAATACACTTTATCCAATGTAAATGCCAATTTTGAGTTGTAACTTTCGAAAAAATGTGTTCATCAATTATGATATCTTGGCTCCAACTTATAGCATCATCTCTTTGAGAGCTAAAGAAACTTTGTTCCAGATAAAAGAAATAGGGTCCCTGCTGTGAATTGAAGAGAGTCCTGGTGAGGAAAAAGTCAATGTGTATTGTCAGCAAAGATGTCTTTTTTTATAAAAACCTCATGCTGACATTTTTTAAAGTTATACCATTTGAGAAAAGAATGAGAACTATGTCTGACTTTACCCACTAAAGGAAGAGATAGTTTAGGTAATTTTTAATTCAATAACTAAATAGGTTTAACTGTAAATAAAAATTAATTGTATTAAAATATGCAATTTATAAATTCCAAACTTTGATGAAAGGTTTATTCATATAAGCAAAAGTAAAAAGGAAATAAAACCCCTTAGTCCATGGCAGAATTGTTTTTTTGTTTTTTTTTTGTATTGTTTTGTTTCTTTTTTGCCTTTACTGTGGTTGATTTAGAGCTTCCTTAATGCTGCTCCTGTGGCTTTATAGTCACTTGGTAAAGACAGTCTGATAATTAGATTTTTAAATTCATGAAAGAAGACACAGGAATAGTTAATTGAGACTAAAAAATCAGAAAAGGAAAATAAGAATTGATTAAAAATAGGAATTAAAAGATACTAGCCATGGTGGTTAATGCTGTTTATATGACTGAATTTGTAAACTTGACTCTGGACTTTCTGGCAGCCAGACAAAAGGTCAAACATTGTCAGTTTAAATACAAGGTAAGAAGTGAAGTGGGCGCGGGGAGGCCCTCACTACTTCATTATATGAGACAAACATTTTCCAATTACAAATTCAAGACTGAATTTCTCATTTGGGATTGAATATAAGAGATCCTGTTTGATCAATGGACACTAATGCTTGGTGACATTTTTACAGCAAACACATGGCATTTCATGAAATGATACTTGCTTAAATATATAATACAACTGAGTGAAGGTGATTCTATGAACCAAACTTACGTGACAAGTTACTGTGATCTAATTTGTTTTAATATACAAAAGTAGTGAGTACACTTTCTTTTTCTTAAATGGAACTTTTCCAGCCAGGCTTTTGTTAAGAGCTAGATGGTAGAAAATTAGATTATATTCTCCAATCAATGATTCAAAAGCAAAGTTTTACACTGCCTATGCATTGAAGAAAGCTGCACATGCTTTGTAAAACAAATGAGCAGATAGAGTGATCTTTTCTTATAAATGTTGACAAACAATCTACTCTTCTCCTTTTTATTAACTGATGATGTATCTATGCCCACAGGTGAGCATTTGTTAGAAAGCCAATAATTTTTGTTAGGAAAAGATTTTAGATCTGATCCAACATTTAAATAAGCTGTCAAATTTGATACCCTCACACGGCATAAAATGATTTTAGCTTAACCTCACTTTGTCTTTTGGAGAAAATACAGTGATGCCAGGGATTACAGCTTCCATTTCTACATGACGCTGTATGCTTTAGCTATAATAACAGCAATGATAACAGCATTATTTATTGCAAGCTTATTTATGTGTGAAGCACTGTTTTCATGTAATCTTCACAAAAATATGTGAATTAGAAATTATTCTCCTCAAAGTTTATACAGCTAATAAGGGTTGGAGCCCAGGCAGTCTAATTTCAAAGCTGTGCTCTTAACCGCTATGCTAAAAAAGAACAACTCTAAGAATAAAAATAGGAGTAACAAACTCATCACTAGGCAATCATGTGATTGCCTACACTGGAAAATCAATAGGATACATCATCCTTCAGGCTTACTTGATAAGAGATCAAGAAAGGAAATAAACAGACTCAAACTTCTATTATAAACAACCAGAAAAAAGTGTAATGGAAACAAAGATCTTATCCACAAAATCAAAACTATAGAGCATCTAGGAATAAATACAATAAAAGATGTGCAACACCTTCATGAATAAAACTGCAAAGCATGATGAAAGGATATATACAAATCTAAATTAATTTAAAAATTAATGAATGGAAAAACAATATTCTATTCTAAATAGATAAATTCAATTAAATACCAATCAAATTCCCAAGCAGGACTTTTTTTTAAAAGTCAATTTTATGTGTGTGTGTGTGTGTTTTTTATGCCCAAGCTCCCAATCCTCAACTTTCGTAACAGCTTGTTCCCTATGCCTATGGGTCTGTTTCTGTTTTGTTCATTTATTTTGTTTTTTAGATTCCACTTATACATGAAATCATACAGTATTTGTCTTTCTCTGTTTTACTTATTTCACTTGGTGTAATACCCTCTAGGTCCGTCCATGTTGTTGCAAATGGAAAGATTTTATTCTTTTTTTATTGCGGAATAATCCATTACACACACACACACACACGCACACACACACACACACGAAGATGTTGAAAATCTTTTCACGTCTATTGGCAATCTGTATGTCCTCTTTGGAGAAATGTCTTTCAGATCCTCTGACCTTTTTAAATTGGAAATTATATATATATATTAGTGTTAAATTGTATGAGTTCTTATATAGTTTGGATATTAACCCCTTATCAGCTATATCATTTGTGAATATATTCTCCCATTTATTAGGTTGTCTTTGTGTTTTGTTGATGATTTCCTTTGCTATGTGAAAACTTTTTAATTTGATGTAGTCCCATTTGTTTATTTTTTCTTTTGTTTCCCTTGCTTAAAGAGCTATTTCCAAACAGTATTGCTAAGAGTGATGTCAAAGTGTTTACTGTCTCTATTTTGTTCTAGGAGTTTTATGATTTCAAGTCTAACATTTACTCTTTAATCCATTTGAGTTCATTTTCTCTATGGTGTAAGATAGTAGTCAAATTTCATTCTTTACATGTGTCTGTCCATTTGTGCCTATTCTACTTATTGAAGAGACTATCTTTACCCCATTGTAGATCCTCACCTCTTTTGTCATAGATTAATTGACCATGTAAGTGAGGATTTCTTTCTGGGCTCTCTATTCCATTCCATTAATCTATATACTTGTTTTTATGCCAGTACCATACTGCTTTGATTACTGCAGATTTTTAGTATAGTTTGATATCAATGAGCATGATATTTTTTTCTTTGTTAAGATTTCTTGGGCTATTTGAGGTCTTTGTGTTTCCATATAAATTTTAGGCTTAACTATTCTAATTCTGAAAAGAATGCCATTATTATTTTAATAGGGACTACATTGAGTCTCTATATTGTTTTAGGTAGGAAAGACATTCTAAGAATATTAATCCTTTCAATCTACCAGTACAGTATGTCCTTCCACTTATTTGTATCCTTTTCTATTTCTTTTGTCAATGCCTTATAGATTTCAGAGTACAGGTCTTTAAACTCTTTGGTTAAATTTATTCTTATGTATTTTATACTTTTTGATTCAGCAGTGAATGGGATTTTTTTCTTAATTTCTTCTTCTGATTATTAGTTATTGATCCTAGAAATGCAACAGATTTATGTATATTGATTCTGTATCCTGCCACTTTACTGAAGTCATTTATTCTAATAATTTTTTAGTGAGGTCTTCAGGGTTTTCTAAATATAATATCATGTCATTTGTAAATAATGAGAGTTTTATTTCTTCCTTTCTGATTTGGATTCTTTTTATTTTTATTTATTTATTTTTTTATCTTACTGCTGTGTCTAGGACTTCCAATATTATATTGAACAGAACTGGTGATAGTGGGCATCCTTGTCTTGCTCCTGATTAAAGAAAAGGCTTTCAGCTTTTCACCATTGAGTATGATATTAACTGTAGATTTATCATATATAGCCTTTATTATGTTGGGATATATTCCTCTATACCCACTTTGTTGAGAGTTTTCATCATAAAGGATGTTGAATATCAAATGTTTTCTGCATCTATTGAGATAGCAATATGGTTTTTATCCTTTATTTTGTTAATGTGCCGTATCACATTAATTGATTTATGGATGTTGAACCATGCTTGTGTCACTGAGATGAATCTCACTTGCTCATGGGGTATATTCCTTTTAAAGTATTATAAAATACAGTTTGTTATTATTTTATTAATTTTTTTCACCTGTGTTCATAAAAGATATTGGCCTATACTTTTAAAATTTTTTTTGAAATGTCTTTGTCTGGTTTTGGTATCAGGGTAATACTAGTTTCGTAAAATGAGTTTGGAAGCATTCCTTCATCTTCTTTTTTTTTTTTGAAATAGTTTAAGAATGATAGGTTTTAATTCTTTGAATGATTACTAGAATTTACCTTTAAAACGATCTGGTCCTGGACTTTTATTTGTTGGAACTCTTCTTTATTTTTTTTGATCACTGCTTCAATTCATTGCTAGTAATTGGTCTGTTTAGATTGTATAGTTCTTCCTGGTTCAGTCTTGGAAGGTTATATTCTCCTATAAATTTATCCATTTCTTCTAGATTATCAAATTTGTTGGCACATAACTGTTTATTCTTGAATGATTCTTTATATTTCTGTGATGTCGGTTGTAACCTTTTCTCTGACATTTATGATTTTATTTATTTGGGCTCTTTTTTTTCCTTGACCACTTTGGCTAACAGTCTATTTTATTTATCTTTACAAAGAAACTGCTTTTAGTTTTATTGACCTTTTCAATTTTTTTTAATCAAATTTCTGCTTCATTTATTTCCTCTCTGATCTTAATTATTTCCCTCCTTTGGTTTACTTTGACTTTTGTTTTTTGTTTGTTTGTTTGTTTGTTTTAGTTCCTTTCTTGTAGAGTTAGATTGTTTATTTGGGATTTTTCTTGTTTCTTGAGGTAGGCATGTATAGCTATGAATTTCACTCTTAGCAATCCTTTAGCTGAGCCCATAAAATTTTAAAAGCCGTGCTTTCTTTTTTCATTTATTTGAAGATAGTTTTTGATTTCCTATTTATTTCCTCTTTGATTGGTTGTTTATTTCCTCCATTGGTCGTTTAGTATCATGTTGTTTAGTCTCCAAGTATCTGTGTTTTTTCCCAGTTTTCTTCTGTAGTTGATTTCTAGTTTCACGCCATTGAGGTCAGAAAAGATGCTTGATATGATTTCAATTTTCTTTATTTTTATTGAGGTTTGTTTTGTGGTCTAATATGTGATCTATCTTGAAGAATGTTCCATATGCACTTGATAAAAAAGATATGTATCCTACAGTTTTTGGAGGAAGTATTCTATACATATCTATTTGGTCTATCTCATCTAATGTGACACTTAAGGCTATCATTTCCTTATTAATTTTCTGTCTGGTTGATCTCCAGTGATGTGAATGAGATATTAAAATCCCCTACTATTTTTGTGTGATGGTAGATTTATACCTTTATATCTATTAATAATTGCTTTATATATTTAGGTGCTGTTATGTAGATATTTATGATTGTTAAGTTCTCTCCTTAAATGAACCTGCTTATAATTATATAATGTCCTTCTTTGTCTTTTTATTCTTTTATTTTTTGTTTTAAATTCTATTTTGTATGATGAGAGTATTGCTACCTCAGCTTTCTTTTTGTGTTTATTTGTATGGAATATCTTTTTCCATCCCTTCATCTTTAGTCTATTTGCCTTTTGATTTGAAATGAGTCTCTTGTAAGCAGCCTAAAGATGGGTTATGTTTTTTAATCCATTCAGACACCCTATAACTTTTAATGGGACATTTAATACATTTACATTTAAAGTAATTATTGATAAGTATGTACTTATTACCATTTTGTTAATTATTTTTTGATTGTTTTTATAATTCTCTGTTCTTTTCTTCTCTTAATCTCTTCCATTGTGGTTTGCTGATTTTCCAAGTATTTTGTTTGGGTTTCTTGCTCTTTGTTCTTTGTATATCTTATGTAGGTTTCTGGTTTTTGGTTACTATGAGATTTATATCTAGCATTCCATATCTACAGCAGTCTATTTTAAGCTGATAGGTATTTAAATTCAAATACATTCTAAGAACTATATTTTTACTCCCATCACTCCATGCTTTGTTATTGATGTCATATTTTAGATCTTGTTGTGTTGTACATCTCCTAACTAATTATTGTAGCTTGAGTGCCATTAGATACGTTTTCTTGTGACCTTTGTACTAGTTTTTTAAAGATCTCATTCGCTCTGTTTATTAAATATTTGGCTTTACCAGTGAGATTTTTTTTCTTTCTCTTATTTTCTTATTTATGGTTATGGCTTTTCCTTTTCTGCTTAAAGAAGAGCTTTTAACATTTCTCATAAAGCTGGTTTAATGGTAATGAAATCCTTTAGTTTTTGCTTGTCCAGGAAATTTTATCTCTCCTTCAATTCTGAATGATAATTTGCTTGGTAAATTATTGTAGGTTGTTGGTTCCTTTATTTCAAGTACTTTAAAAATGTCTTGCTGCTCCCTTCTGGCCTGTAAAGTTGCTGCTGAGAGTCAGCTGATAGCCTTATGGGGTTTCTTTCTTTGTACATAACTCATTGTTTTCCTCTTGCTTTTTCCAGACTGTCACTTTGTCTGTAATTTTTGCCATTTTAATTACAATATGTCTTGGTGTGGTCTCACTGGGTTCACCTTTTTGGAACTCTCTATGCTTCCTGAGCCTGGATATCTTTTCTTTCCTGGGTTAGAAAAGTTTTCACCCATTATTTCTTTAAATAAAGTTTCTGTTCCTTTCTCTCTTTCTTCTTCTGAGAATGTTGGAGTGCTGAATCTTAACCCAGAGGTTCCTTAAGCTATCCTCATTCTTTTAAAAATTCTGTCTTCTGTTCTGATTGGTTGATTTTTCACTAGTCTGTCTTCCAGGTCACTGATCTGTTCTTCTGTATTAGCTAATCTGATGTTGAATTCTTCCAATGTATTTTTCATTTTGGTTATCGTATTCCCAGGTCTGCTTGATTAACTCTGCTAGGTTCTCCTCTAGATTAAATTTTTTTAAGGGCAGGGACCTTGTTTCACTCATTTTGTCATGTTTCTTCAGGTGCAGGCCCTTGCACCAGAAAGCATTCAATAAAAGATTTAATTCAATTGACAATTCTATTTTGGAAAGGTCAGAAGGACCAAGAAAGAGAACACAGTATCAAAATGCCTATTCTTCTCTTTTCAATCAAAATTCAGCAGAAACTAAAAATATTCATAAGTGTGTATTGCCTCAGCAATCCAGAACAGAAACACTATGTTTTGCAAAGAATAGGATTAATTCAAAGCCCTACGGTTTTGCCAAAGTTAATGATAAAGTTTTAGAAATAATTTAATATAATTTTATTTCAATAAAATTTATATTTCAATTAAAATTTATTTCAATAAAATTGATATCAAATATTTAGCTTCTCCTATTCATCTGTCACTTAAACTGAAATAGCCAATATTTTCAAAGCACTCTCAGGTCCTTTCTCTGTTGGATAGATTGCTTTGTACAATTCACACTATATCTATTCTATAAAATCCAATTTCTGCATGAAGTCTGTGATCAGACTTTATAATCAATTTTCCACATTAGGCAGGCTCTTTAATATGGCTTTCAGTCAGAATTATTTGATCTCTTTAACTTCTGCAGATAGGCACAGGGATCCAACCTGTCTTTCTTAAGTTGTCGATTGTCATTTAAACATAAGAACTTTTTTTAGTAGTCATTATCAAATATCTTAAATGCAGAAAATTCCCTGAGCTACTTCCCTAACTTAAAAAGCCTAATTGTATTTCTCAGACTACTTCTAAAGAAAACCTTCCCAAATATGACAGTCATGCTCCATACAGAAATGTTGGGGGAATGTGATAGATTAGGTTCAGGGAAAATATCTAACCTAAGTGATCAACTCAAATAAAATCTATATAAATAAAGTCAGACAAATACAGTCAATATGACATTTTTAAATTTATGTTTCCCTAAGAGGTTAACCTGAAGTATGTTTTACTCTATAAAAATAAATCTTTAATTCTCCTGGATTAAGCATATTTATAAGATCACAAAAGGAAGTCAAATTAAGTTTCCCTAGTTACTACAATTCATTGGCATTCCTCATAGTGTGTCCAATACCTAATATTAGAAAAATAAAGATCCAGAGCAATTTTAAGTAATATTCTGAATCATATGTCTTTCTGCCTTAAACATTTCTCTCTCCAAGTGCATCAGAATGGGAAAAATGGTACTGATTAGGAAAAGACATTCTATATAGCTTTCCAGCTGGTCTAGATTTCCAAATTGGGGTAAGGAGTCAGATTTTTCACATTTGCTTACTCACTGACGTCATCTATGAAATATGAGCACACTACATTTATTGACTTCTATACGCACTTAGAACAGATACAAAAGGGGGCTGTCATTGCTTCCCAAGGCAGATGGGCTTTTATCCAAAGTAAGGTGCTGGGATAGCCTTTTGAGAGTGAAGGTCCATCACAGAGTCTTTCTACCAACAAAATTCTCATCTTAGATAAGACTGGGAGATCTCGTCACCTGCTCTTGGTCCTAGTTGTCCAAACCTTTGTTGGAAGGGCTTAAAGTTGTGTGTGTGTGTGTGTGTGTGTGTGTGTGTGTGTGTGTGTGAAATATCCATAAAGAGTTGCTTCCACCCAGTCTTTTTGTGGTTCCTCCATTCTCTTTTCATGTGCCCTCAGTCAGCTTTGCCTCTTTGTCACTTAATATTAAAATATACTCAAAGATATTGACCAAACTGTTCCTGGAAAATACCAAACATTCCCACATTAAAGCCTTTGCATGAGCTATATATGCTGCTTGAAACCATCTCTTACCCAATCTGTAATCTGCTGGGTAACTTTTAAAAATGTCCACTTCAGGCTATTGCTGATTACCCAATCTATAGTAATCACCAAGTCTATTCTATTTTAATGTTCTGAATAGTGTTTATAACTGATGTGTTCCTTGTTTATTGATTTGGAGGTCCTATTATGAGAACATAAACTGAGAGCAGAGACCTTGCTTGTCTGCCTCATTGCTCATCCTCATATACATAGTATCTAGAACAGTGCCTGATATATATTGGATGCTTGATAAATATTTGTTGGATGAAAAAAATATTATTATAGATATAGCTTACAATGTGGTCTGCTGAAGAAACATATCCTTATAATTAAATGATGGAACACTATTTTGACTTTAGTCTAGTCTCATGGTTAGCAAGGATTAGTAAACGGTTGTGAAACAACAATATATATACTACAAAATAACATTTTGCCATTGTAAGTATCATCATTTGCTCAGTCTTCAGAACAGGACAATTTTCTTCTGGTCTGCATGTAACTTTAAGAAAGACTGTCAACTTGATTACTGGAAAGTGTCCCCTGAACTGAAAATAACATGACAGCATGAAATTCTGTCTCTGTAGCTGAAATGGTCTGGATGTTTCCTCACCAGCAGCTGATGTCAGACACCCCTGTATTCCACCAGACAGGCAGCCAGCTGAGGGAAGCTGTGACTGTAGTCAAAAACTATATAAAGTGTAAAAGATAAAAGGATTAGGTGTTGTTTGAAAAGAGAGAGGGGATTCAACTCTATTCCTAGAATATATGGAAGGTTTTTCAGACTTTTGGGGACTAAACAGGGAAGCAATAAGCTGGAGATGCATAGATGCCAAAGCAGCAAAAAGGCAATGGAGAGTAGTTGAGCATCCCTTTATGAAAATCCTCTATCTATACCTCTCAGGGCTTCCCAGGTGTCCTGCCATTTCAGGGTGATTACATCAATATTTATAGCACACTGCACTAGGGTGTTCATGTTCCCCAGCAGGGGCGATTAATATGTGATATCAACACCTATGACAAGACACATTTCATTTCTGTCAACAAAGAAGTGTACCACTTTCTCTGTCAGCTGAAGACCTAAGCCTTTTATTTTGCACAATAAACCATCTATAGCTGGATCTGAAAGATAGATGTTGAACTGCAGTCAATTCTTTGAATAGGTTTCTTCAACTGTCAGATGGCCTGTATCAAATATAAGGATTTCTACTTTTGGTGGGGGATAAGTGAGCATTATGGGGATGGGTCTGAGGGAAGATTTGCCTGCTCTGGTTTTCATAGCATGTATTTAGCACTGAGCTATATACAACAGAGAAAAAGGCAGGGGTCTGTCCTCAAGGAACTTTTAAATAAATCTAATAAATATTACATGGTAGAAATACAGAAAACTTTAAACATTGCTTTCTTTTTAAGACTTTGAGGGTCTACAGAAGTGTTAATTTCTAGAGTTATGATAAGATGATAAAATGGACCACTATGGATCCCATTTATATAAAAAGTTTTTGCAACTTTTCCCTCAGAAAATAGAAAACAAGGACTAGTTTTTAGATAAGAGGAATGTGTGGTATTGTTTTGTTTTGTTTTGGTATTTTTTGGTGGTGTGAGAATAAGCTTACTAAAGAACAAAAGATGGGTGACCCCTGGCTGCAGATAATGCCCCTGGGTGTTACTGAAGGTTTTCCTTGTAAAACTGAGTAAGCTGGGCTATAGTTTTCCTGTTCATGCCAGCTCAGCCCACCTGAGCCCCATGCCCACAATTTCTAGAAATGAATATGCTTGTGCTCTTCCTGACCCATTGGATTCTATGCAACATATCTTTGATCTCTTCTGTTTTTATCACTTATATTAATGAAGAAATAGATCTATTGGAGTTATAAATATCATTAAAATATTCATGAAGTTATTAGGACAGCTGCTTGATAACACATATACCAGTCTTAAATTCTTGTCCCTGGTTACTAGGCAAATTGACTCTTAGTAAAATAGCAAAATATTATTCGTCATGTGGTTTCTGAAATTTGATTACAAAATGATCCAGATGATGATGCTAGCTAGTATATCTATTAAGAACACATTATGTTCTCTCTGTGATTTACTTATGTTATATCATTATCATAATCATTTTATTAGGTACATTTCATTACTATGCCTATTTTAGAGATAGAGAAACAAATTCTTAGATTGAACAGTTTGCCCAAGATCTCAAGAATAGTAAGTGGTGTTGCAGGAACCTGAATTAGTTTTTTCAGACTCTGAAGGCTTTTTATCTTTGATAAAGCAGGGTATTATCCCAAAGACTGCATATGCTATCCAATAATTTATTCTGAGCATCTACTGTTTTCTCAGCATCATCCTATATACTCCGGGAGATATACTGCCCTGGCGTTGTTTAACTTTGACTTCAAATGTTTACAGTTAAGAGACAAGTCAAATATACATGAGTAAAACAATTAGATAATAATTCAAAAGGAAGTAATTAAGTGCTGATAAAAGAAAACCAAGTGCCAGCCTGGTATCACATATAGAGCCTTAGACTTGAAATCGGAAACACAGATATAAATATAGTTTTGTCACTTATTTTTACATGCCTTTAGGCAAATTATTTAACTTTGATCTCCTCACAAGATAATATTCTCTGTTGTGGGCATTTGTCTCTTTTCTCTACTGGACTCATAGCTAAGTCTTGTGAAGTCTGCATATAAAAACAGAAAGATGTGTTTCAATTAATGTCTCTTTCTTATTTGTTTGTTTGTTTATTTTTATTATGGTGATGTTGGTTAATGAAATCCAGTAAGTTTCAGGTGTACAATTCAACAGTAAGGCAATGTGTGTGTGTGTGTGTGTGTGTGTGTGTGTGTGTGTGTGTATGTGTGTATTTCATAGTGTTCACCACTCATAGCTAGATTTCTTTCTGTCACTACGTATTTGACCCCTTTCACCCTATCTACCTCCCCTGCATAAAGCCTCTTTTAAATATAAGAACACACCTAGGACTGCCTGGGTTCACCTCTGAGAGATAACATTAAAGATAAATCTAGAGCAAAGTGTGCTTCCCAAACAGCCTTTGTACCAGGAGGATTCTAACTCTTCCTCAGAAGAATGGCAGTAAAGGCCCTAGGGCCAGAAAAGCAGTGACAGAGCAGCCAGGGAGGAGCAGCAGTGCCAGGGAGCAGGCGAAAGGCATTGGTGCCCAGCAGAGCAGGAGCAGCACACAGGCGGCACATGGGAAGGAGTGATCAGGCCCATCACAAACCTTTGCAGGGCTGGGGCAAGAGAATAAATGGAGTCAACATAACGTATGTCTAAATATTTACAAGTTGTAAATAGAACTACTAGATTGTCAATAAAATCCTACCTTCTTATGATTCTCAGCTTGATAGCACAGAGAGCTATTGATCACCCCGGGTGGTAGCCTACAGTTCATGACCTTTTACTTCCTAAACAGGCTCTGTCCAACTTCACAGTGGCCTCTCAGATACAATGTGGCTGTCCCAACCTATGCGCCTGAAGCTCCCTCTATAACCTCCATGAGAAGCTACACTTGGCTACCCCTCAGGCCTAGAAGAGTGCTTTGCAACAGTGTAATTGGGTAGCTAAGAGCTGGCAGGTGAGTGCTGCTTCTAAAGCAGGTAGAATCCCACAGGAAGGGTAAGTTATAATTGCAAAAAGGTAGACAGCTAGCTCCTTGCAAGTGCCATAAATATTTTTGGAGCAGTAACTCCTACAAACTCTCTCTCATCTAGTCAAAAACATAATTGTATCCCTAGCACCTAACTCCAGACATGATACATAATGACAAATAAGCATTTGTTAAACAAATGCATAGACAGCAAAGCTATGTGCTAGAGCCAAAAGCTATTTGAATCCAGAAAGAATTCTTTTAATCAAGTCAGAAAAAATGAGTGAAAGAATGAATGAATGAATGAAATATTATTCAAAGGAAAACTGGGGTACTGTCCCTGTCACTATTATATTGAGAGTGACTAAATAAGCAAGTTCAAGTTGAGAATCAAAATACTTATGGTTCAAGCCAGAAATTCAAAAATAAATTTAAAAAATAAAAATTGTCCATGGTATCAGGGAAAAATTCTTTGAGAAATGAGTTTCTCAGATCATTATTCCTTGCAAATGCAGACAAAGCCTAAGGAACGGTATACATGAGGTCTCTATTAGATTTTTCCAGCACTGAGGCAACTCACAATAAATAGGTATAAAATTTATTTAAATTATGTGCATCTATAAATATTATAGTCAGTTAGATTTATTAGACATACTAGTTTTTCCTATCCATATTGGAATGAAAGCTGATATTTGATAAATCTAAGCAATCTTTTATCACATAAAACAAAATAAAATGGAACAAAATACCAAGTTTGTATTTCTTACATTTTAAAAAAAAGTAATCCCAGGTTCTCTCTCACAGGAACCTGTCCTACCTTATCCTGGAAAGAAACCATGTAAGGGTTCTGGGGAATTTCGGGACAGGGAACTGAATATATTTTTAACTAGTTACCCTCTCAAGAAAGTATTTCTCCTTAGCAGCCTCAGAGTCTGGAAGAATATATCCTTTACTTCTATATCTGTTTAAGATTAAATGTTATTGAGATTCCTACTCACTAGGATTTCAATGAGACACCTAAGAAAATCAAGGGATTCTTTTATATCCCAAAATGACCTCTCTCAGAAACATCCTTTGTCATCAAGGAGACTAACTCTAGGAAGCCATGATGAAGGATGGCCATTAGGTGACGTTCTTAGCAAAAAGAATGATTGGGAGTAATTCCCTGACCTTCTTCCTGTTCAAAATGAAGCATCCATTTTTTAGTCCTGTGAGATTTCCTCTATATAAATACTGCTCAAAACCCTGGCTGTTCCATCCTGTATAACTTTTGCCTACTCTACTGTTCGTGGACTAGGTTCTTTGGCTTCCCTTTGCCTAGTGCATGTCTAGCTTTACTTGGTACTTTCCATTCCTTATTTAATAATGGATGCTGGTTGACCAAGAACTTTTCAATTTATCTTGTCCCGATGCCCACCAAATCAATTTAAACACATTATTTCTGTCAGTTACCATCAGATAAAGTATAAATTTTGAATGTTCCCCGTTTGCATTTCCTGAAGGGTAATGATACAAAGTGACACATACTATTGTTGTGTTCTTACATGTCTGTAAGAGAGAAAGAGAGAGAGAGATAGAGAGAGAGAGACAGAATGGAAGGGAAGGGCATGGCAGAGGGGAGGGGAGGGGGGAGGAGAGGAGAGATGAGGAGAAAAGAGAATGAGAAGAGAGAAGGGAGATGGGGGAGGAGAGAGGAAGGTAAGACTTGTATTTTTATTAGTTTTTGCAACATATGTGTATATTATAAGTTGAAAGGTTGTTAATTATGAAGTAAATATTTCTCTGACTTGGCCATACTCAGAGAAAATTCATCGCATATTATTTTATTTGGAAAGCCTTCAATATTTGACAAAATGTAATAATGTTAGTTGAAATTGAGACTAAAGTAAGGGACGATTCTAGGCAAAAGCAGATAATGCTTATACTCATAGCAAGAGTCCCCTTTTTGCTCCTTTCCGTGTTAATATAGTGTCTTTATATTTTATTGCCCACCACTTTCTGTAGACACCTACTTTCAAAATGCATCTGGCAGTCTTATTCACACTGAAATGTAAATGATACCTACATGCTATATGTTACCTCACACGGAGAGATTGTTTTTAAACAGGGCCTACAATATCAAGTTTAAGTTAAGTTTTGACAAAGGAATTTTGAATATTAGCAAATTGGTGGAGAGGACCTGAATAATTTTCACTTAATCCCTGAAATCACTTACAAAGGAGGAAAGACAGCCCGTACTGAAATGCAGGAAGATTCTGATTGATTTTCTATTTCTTCACAGTGGCATTTGGTGCAATGTAGAATGATTGTCTCTGTGCTTGTGATGATTTGCAGAAGGGTAGTTATCTGCATGATTTCTCAGCATGAGGTGGCGGCTGGCAAGAAAAACTGCACTGATTGCAGTCTTCCAAGAAGAGAAAGAAGTGAGTCCTTGGGACCAGACATTTTTTTCTATGAAGGGAAAGACTGAGATAGGCTGAGGACTGTGAATGGATGAAATGGGGAATGGAAATGAAAGAAAGACTTATATCCCTTATGAATCTGTATGGACAACTTACTTGTTAACATTAATGTCCCCCAAAGTCTTAGGCTATGAAAAAACTGAAATCCACATTATAAAGAATTGAAATTAAAAAAGAAAAAGGGCATTATCAAGAAGGGTTCTCACTAGCGACTCTATCTCTAAATATTTGGAGTGATTTTTTTCTTCTTCCTTTAATCCAGGCTACTCATTTAGGAAAATGTTATTAAGTTTCCAGAAAGAAAATCCATGTGCAAATGAAAACTTGTAGTTTTGCCAAATTTACCACCTAAAAATTTCTGGCACTCTGATTCTCTAAAAAGAAATCTTTTACTATAGATAGATGCCTGCCGATGTCTCTGATTAGAAATTCTTTGGAGAGAAGGAAAAGAGAATATGGGGATCCAGTGGGTCTTTTTCCCATTTGCTAGGAAAGTGTAAATGCCCACTCACTGAGTTTAACCCAGCACCAGTCCTATACTTACCATGCAACTGTTCTTGCTTTGTATGATTTATTATTACTTTATCGATTACTGACAATTTTATAGGTTCCTGCCTCCTTTTTTATAGCAAATGTTTCATACACAGACAAGCTTCTGGGAAACAGGTAGAACCATTCACTTAGACTCAGAGGTCCCTATGGGCATTGGCATCACTGGTCACGTGAAAGGCTGTGGGCTTATGGAAGCACAGAAAATAACATGTTAATATATAGTTTATGTACGTCATAGGTTTTCCCAGGAGAAAAGGATAACACTAAAATTTGCCATTATAACTGTATTTTATTCATTCACACATTTAATAAAAATTGAATAAGCACTTGCAAAGCACAGGTGTTAAACACAAAATAGTCAGAGCCTGCCTAGAGATCACAGTCCAGTATGAGAGATACCCAAAGCATCTTATACTTCAAGTATAAATTAATTACAATATTCATGAGTATGATTAAGGAAAAGTAAGCATATTATGAGGAGGTATAACAGTGGGAACTAATTTAGTTTTGAGGAGCCACTTAAGAAATCTCTAGAAGCTGACATTCAAAGTGAGACTTTTAAAATGACCAAGAGTTAGCCAGACAAACAGTTGGAGGGAAGAGAGTTTTAGGCAGGGGTAACAGTATGTGTGAGGGCTCTAAGGCAAGGAGCTTCTCTGTTTGATAAACTAAACCTTTGCTCACTGTGGAGATGATGTTTTTCTCCTTTCAGATCTTGCCTGTAGACATCTAGTTGTTCAGTAGGGTACAAACGGGAAACGGATGTCATAGTCAAATTAGAATAATTCAAAAGAGTTTAGAATATATAAACATGTGGGCAGGTTGTAGAGGAACATAAAAGATTTTGCAGTTAACCGTTTTGCAACCATGGAACTATTACTACCTTCAGATTCAAAGACACAAGTCAAAAGCATGTAACAGAACCTGACAGCAGAATATTGTGTAGAAAAGGCTGTCTTGAGTAAAGCAATGACTTTCAGTCCAAAGACAAGCTAGCCAGAGTTGGTTCCGCAGTGAGGGACCTCACTCTCCTTCCTCCCTCTGATCTCCAGCTGGGACACCCCACTAACCACACCAACTAGAAGACATAGGGTAGGGGAGCCTCTTGATGCAGTCCACACAGTTCAGCCTCCCCAGACAGAGAACAGGGCAGGTGGAAAGGAATGGTGTTGACCTGAAGGAGCAAACAGAAAGTGCCCGGTATCTAGGAAGAAGGAATGCCAGGAAGAAAGATGACTATTAGAACAATCATATTCTGATAAAGAAATAAAAAATAAAAAATTAGCAGCAATCCAACCCCACTTCCATTTTTTTAATGAGTTTCCTCATTTCTGTTATTTCTCTGCCCACTTGGATCAATCTGCTTCCTGGTAATAAGATATTTGCTTTTAATCATTCACCCTAGGAATACAGAGACCTGATATTGCTCCACTTCTCTGCAGGGATCTCTACACTCTGCTTGCCTGCTCCCCTAAATCTATGCTCCTGGAATATTTTCACCCAGGATATAGTGTGGGATTCCAACTCTACAGGATGCATGAGATTCACCTTGGGAGCTTGTTGACAGGCAGAATCCTACCCTTGCGGGTTTTAAATCAGTAAGTCTTGCTTGACACTGGGGAATCTGTATTTAAGATAAGAATTTTAGGTGATTTGGAAGCATATAATCCAAGGAACACATGTGTATAAACTGCAATATCTGCTACAGCAAAGGGCGCATATTACTGAGTCGGTAAATTTCTGAAAACATTGATGAATATGCCAATATTTTTAAACATAGAAATTTTGGACCTAGAAACTTAGAGCTAAAATAGAAACTAAACTATGCAAATTGTTTTATATTGTTATATATTTTTGATGTGAACAAGCTTTCTCTACACGACATATCAGTTTTCTATATTAAGATTTCTCTATCAGGTTTTACTTTAGAACAGAAGTTAACAAACTTATTTATTTATTTATTTTGGTAAAAGACTAAATAATAAATATTTTAGGCTATGTTGGCCATATGGTGTCTGTCACCACTATTCGGACTACAGCTGTAGGGTGAAAGTAGCCAGAAATCCTACATAAACAAGTGGGTGTGACTGTATTCCAGTAATACTTTGTAGTCACCAAACTTTGAATTTCAGATCATTTTCATGGGCCATGAAATAACATTCGTCGCCTTTTTCAACCATTTAAAAATGTAAAGACCATTCTTACCTCACAGGCCACACAAAAACAGACAGCAAGCTATAATTTGCCTGGTACCAGGACGATGCTCACTGAAGATGAGCCTGTTTCCCTTTTGTTAAAATAAAGGTAATAGTTGCACTTTCATTTTACTGATTGCAATACTGATTTTCAAAATCCTGATATTCACTTATAACTGCAGTTCTTAACCTTGGCTCCATGTTGGACTCTCCTGGGAAGAGAGATAGAGCCTCTGACGATAGAGCCACAACCCAGACCAATTCAATCAACACCTCTGGGGAGATGGGATCCAAGCCTCAATATTTTTAAAGCTTCCCAATGTGCAGCCAATATTAAAACTCACCACATTTTACATTGCTATTTTTAAAAACTGAAACACTGCTACTTTGCTGTGGTCATGCAAATGTTTGAGACATTGGTCAGCAACTTAGTAGGACATTTTTATCTCTGTCTCTAACAGCCTCCTCTTCTGCTTCCTGCCCAATCCCCTTTCCTGACATCTTCACTGTAAACCATTCCTAACTGCTCTTTGTCACTGGTCACATGCAGTATTTGTTAATCTTCCCCCAACCCCATATCAGCCCCACACAAAAATCCTGGGATGGAACTGGCTGGAGGAGTTCATTGCACAAGCATAGGCCTCAGTGGGGAAAGATGAGGAGATGGTAAGCAAAGAAATCAAAACTGCTAAAATCGGACTCTGTGGCCAGAGCAGAAAGTTACCCGAAAGCAACAGTAGTGAGAACTCCACTTGGGGAAACAAAATAACAGGAAGATGCTGAAGGCCAATTGGACTGACCACGTCGGAGGATATAGCTCCAAGTGATCTCATTGGTCCCAGGATGAAGAGGAATGGAGTCCAAGTAAACATGAGAGCCCAGCGATGTCGCTTAGTGGCTAACAATTTATATTTAAATGATATTTTTGTTTAACACTTATGCTTTTCATAACTTTAATTAGATATATTTTTTCAAATGTTACTATTAGAAAAGCATTAAGTAATTTGATTTCATAATTTTGTTAAATTATGTTCACTTTTTTCATAAAATGTCAATATTGCAATATCACTCAAAAGATTAAAAAAAAAAAAGCAGTGCTGTCATTTTCCCCAGCATTGGAATCACTACTCTCCCCTCCTGATGTCTGTGCTGCTTCACAGGATCTCTTCCTGGCCACTCTCACTCTCGCTGCAGGTGAAGCACCACAATCTAGAAGCTCCACAGTTAGCACTAGGCGTCTCTCTCAATTAGTACTAATGTTCCCCTCAAGCTGACCCAGCTAAACCTTTCCTCCCTCACTTGCCAGGGTTAACCTGGTTTACCAGGGTTAACAGTGCCCTCTCTTCCAGGGACTATGAATATTACGTGAGGCCAGAACTAGATAATAAAGCATATTTGATTGACACTGGATCAATAAATCTTGAATTCTGCGGCTCTGAAGGTAAGAGGAAGAAATGGACCCTGTTAAATGTAAAATCAGTAGGGGTAGAGCACTGTCAGGAAAGTTAATATTCTCTCAGAATCCAGACAGTAATCAGACACATGTCATGTTTCTTAATATTAGATCAAATCTGGGCACCTTCATGGGCTTAAGGGAAGCTATTTTTTCCCTTTCAGAATTATTTCTTTTAAGACAAATGCATTGACTACAGAGAACAGCCTCTCATGTGTTTTCCCCTTCCACTTTTCCCCATTTTATCTCTCAGAGCTCAATACTTTTCCTATTTCCCATGTAGCTTTTTCACATTTCTAAAAGAATTGGAAAAACTTTGTTTTTTAAAAAATCTATGAATTTAAAAATTCATTGTTGAGTATGTCTCTAGTCACAGCCAAACAAATTTTAAATGAATATGCAATTTCCTTTTGATTACTTGGAAGCTAAGAATGATTGTGCAAAGGCAACATTTGGTTGAGTGGGAATTCACTGTCTGCTGCTGAGAGCAAGGCTTGCTATAAACATGTAAACAACAAATGAAGATATATTTGCCCAGACACAACCTCTACAGGGGTCCCACAATTCTGCTGTTCCCGTAACATTTTCTTGAGAATAAAAAAATTACTTCAAGGGCTATAGATAAATCCTTATATTAGAAAAACTACTTGATTTCTCCTCTCCATACTCCAGAAAAAAATAGTGCATTACTAAGACAATTATGAAAACCTTCACAACTATATTTCTAAATATACTGCATTATTAAGAGATGTCACTTAGAAAAGGTTTAAGCATTTGTGATCTCACTATTTTTAAGTTGCTACCAAGCTTGATATATGGCTTCTGAAACTGAATCTGCCAAGATAAGCGAACCCTACACAGAACTTTAAAAACTATTTAAAACAACCGCAAATATGGAAATCTCATGAATAAAACTTTTCTAAAACCAAGAAAAAGACTAAGATTTGTTCCCTTCTCTAGACTCAAGGGTGATGCTATCCGTGAAAAAGAAAAAAAATACTTCCTTACTTTGCCCTTGTACCCTCAACCAGAGGACACTGAGAAACATACGGTAATCACCAAAATTTTTAATATGCACACTTCCATCCACCTCAGTTTCTCTGGGAGAGCCTGAGTGAACACACCAGCTAATTAGTCACAGCTGTGAGCTCCTTGGCCTCGTACCAATATGGAATGTGCTGTTTCACAGAGATATGAGTGCATTGCAGAAGCCCTACAAGTGCACTGGTGTCTGCCAGGCTCCTGGGCTTACCACAGTACAACCAGCATATTAGACACTCAGAACTCACAGGCCTGTGCCCCATCACATCTCCACAATCGCAATCTTAAATGCACTCATTATATAATAAAGGTTAAAATGAGTTAAGCATTCAACTCAGAGAGTTAGAAAAATAATAACACAATAAACCTAGAGAAAAAAGGAAATACTAAATTTTTATATAAAATAGAAATCAATAAAAACATAAAACCACTAGAGAAAATTAACAAAATCAAAAGTTGATTCTTTGAAGCTATTAATATTTATAAAATATAGATATTTCTAGTAAAATGAGGAAAAAGTACAAATAACCAATATATGGTTCAAAAATTGGAACTTATCAACTGAGTGAATATTAAAAGCCAGAATAATGTGAATAATTTATATCAATAAATTTGAGGACTTAGATGAAATGGACAATTAAAATAATAAGCATTTATTAAATTCACTTTAGAAGAATTTTAAATAATAAAAATAAACCAACAACCATTAAAGAAATTGAATATGTATTTAAAATCCCATTTTCCCTGTTCATTACTCATGGTTTATCCATACCCAATCATCCAACTCACACACACCACACCACACACACACACACACACACACACATGCACACGTAACCTCCCCAAAAGGCTTAGGCCACATAGTGTTAAGAAAATATTTCCCAAACCTCAACCTCTAAGAAACAGATAAAGTTTATATAACGAGAAATGTTTCAAAGACTATAAAACAAAGGAAAGGTACTTAACTCATTCTATAATGAATAAATAATCTGGAATCAGAATTGTGCAAAGATATACAATAATTAGATACAGTGAAATAGCAGCAAAATGTCTAAATAAAAGCTAATCAAATTTTTCATAGTAAAAAAAAAAAATACACAGTGCCAATACCAAAAATAATTAGCCCTTTTAGGATAAAAACTGATGGCAAACAAGAGATAGTAAAGAATTTTCTTGATCTGACAGAAGAAATCTACCCAAAGTCCACATTTAATATTATAATTTATTTAAGCTAGGAAGTGGATATATTATGGGTATTTGTTATATTTTCTACATTTTTCTTTATGCTTAAAATTTTTCTTCATAAAACGATAATTAAATACAGTCATAGGAGAAAGAGGGAAGAAAAGGAAGAAATGGAAGAAAGAGAAGGAGGAAGGGAGGGAAGAAGAGAGGGAAGAAAATAACATTCACTTATTGTACCCTGTTAGAAAAATCCTATTAACATTAATAAAAGTTTGGATATATGCAAAGATGCTAGAGAAAGGTTAGCAAAAAGTAAGATTTTTATCGAACTGTTTATCCAGCATTGATTAAGGAGGCAAGAGAATTTGAATCTGACACACTCAAATGTCTGCCATTTGAGGTGTTAATTATAAAAGAATGGGAATAGTTTTCATCGGATTTTGTTATCTTTGCTGGTTTCATCAAATGAATGAAATAGCTCTTAAAACAAATCACCTCTGGTGACATTTTCCACAACCAACTTCTGACTATTGAGTTAGCCTTCCAAATACCCCAATATATACAGATTGTCCTAGAGAATAAACATGAAAATCTATCTATTCTATGAGAAATAATGTTCATTGCCCTTTGTAAATTCTTTGATTGGGCTAGCTTACATGTCAGTTCCCCTTATCTTTGTTAAGCTTTTATCAGTCTCTCTAAATATAACCACACTGTGTGCCTGGGCGAAAATAAATAAAAACTAAATTAAAATGAAATAAAATAAAATAAAATAAAATAAAACAAAACCTTAGACAGCAAAGCTGAGAATAAGATTCTCTTTTTTGTTCAAACACTGCGAGGTTCTGCTAAGAGGCTGAGTTGTTCCTAGCATCGACTTTTTCACTTTTTAGTACCACTAATGCCTACTTGAGAGAAAGTTCCCAAGCTTTGTTCAATGTAATCCTTAACTTGCTGTGATGTGCTTGGACACATTAAAATTGGTTTCATCTATATTAATGCAGCACCCTCTACACCCTTTTGCCTCCATAGTCATGATATAATTGATTCCTGTTCTGAAGAACTTTTCCAATTCTCATAATTTTGTTCATTTTATTAATTTTTCTTCTAAAACATGCATGTGTTACAGAAGAAAAATCATGAAACTACAGTTCTTAATGTTAATGATCAATCTAGCAATAATGAGAAGTTTTATATCCCTAGCTTTATGCTTTTTTCCCCAATTTTGAGATCTCATAGACATTGTTGATAAACGTAAACTACCCCCAGAAAACCGTTAGTCAGAAATGCCCTGGAAGCTCTTGGATGGAATGGTGAGAACTCATTTTAAGGGTTAGAACTCTGAGAAGAATAGTTTTTCTGTAGGGAAGTACTCCATTCCAGATTCCTTGTTTTCCTTTTTCTTGGAGGGTGTGGCAGAAGTTGGCTATAAAACTCTAAGTGGCTTTCTCAGTAAATACTACTAATAAAGAAGCCTAGTCCTTTGTTTATTCCCTTGCTTGAAACCATCACATACCAATTCACCATCTCACACTGATTTACTGTCTCACTTCTCTCCAGAGTAATTTCTTTCTCAAAAAACAAGAAGGTCCTAATGTTCAAATACATTAACCAGCCATATGGTAAGAAGTGGTCCCACATAGAAGTCCTTCCTGTGTCTAGGAGGGGGAAAGTACTACATGCTGTTCAGCCATCTTGGAGGTGAGTTAATTTGGATAGTGCTCCACCACCTCAGAAGTATTTACATGAGAAGCAGCCTAAGTTCAATCGTAAAATGGAGATGATAGAGACCTCAGGAACACAAGATGTGTTTGCAAGTATTCAAAATAAGTTATTTCTATGGAAGTGTTTGGAGGAAAACAAAGAGGATTATATCTAATTCTGCTTTACCACCAAACAGTTCTCAAGGTACGTCAATGTTATATGTCTCTCCTGAGGAGGCAATATTTATAAATTCCTGTCCCTTTACTCTCCTGATCCATTGTAGTCTGTCAACATACTCTATTATGTGAATCAAAGACTTCTTTTTTGCCAATTTATTATGTGTATAAATATCTGTAACATATACATGGTATTTGTGGTTTGGTGTCATATGCCTTTAGCTACATAAGGATTTAACTTAAATAGGGGCTATGTATTATGTAAACAAAGGTGCAGTGACTTATCCTATTAAACAAATAACTGTATTAGTTGTATATACAGTATTTGTATATAGTGTATTGAATTTACTTAACATAGAAGGTAAAATTAAGGTTAGGTCTTGAACAAGGTTTAAGTTAAGGAAGATCTCACAGCACACAGATCAGCTACCTCTGGTAGCTGAAAGATCTGCAAGAAAAAGAAACTAACACTAAATGGTAAGGCAACGAAATTACAAGTTTTCACCATTAAATTCCTATTTATGAACATTGTCATAAAGTTTCAACCTAGACCATACAGAGAAGAAACAATAATTATAGACTGACATAGACCAGAACGGCCACCTTGTGTAACTGAAAAGTGGTTGCTGGAACGACATGTCCCACCCAGGCCCAAGCTCCCACTATGGTTGCCAGCTGCTCAGTCCTTGTCATGTGTATGCTGGAAACCATAACCAAATATTAAAGTTAATCAGAATCAATTACAAAATTCAGAGAGACTTCAAATGTAGGTTCCAGAAGAATATGCTTAGGCATATACTAGAAAAATATGGCTGCTATAATAGAATGTAAGTATTTACGTTATGCAACTGTATCTAAAACCAATAAAATACATTAATATATATATATACCTCTCTTTATAAAAGGTAGAGAATATTTTTAATCTGTTACATGCTTTAATTTGATTTATCAAATATTTATTTCAAGTCTAATATGACAAACTGTGTTGGAAAGTAGGCAGACATAAGTATATAAAAGTATAATTTTATTAAAGTATACTATTAACAAAAGTATAAAAAGTTATGTGGATTGCAAAGTGGATAAAGTTATTTATAAAGAGTTGGGTGGGTCAAAAAACTAAAAATGGAAGGACCAAGGATGAGTAAAGAATGGCAGATAAAGTAAGAAGCCCAGAATGTGGTTAGGAGTCATGACTGGTCTGATTAGTGGGAGCCCAGGGCATGACAAGGGAATAATATAAGATGAGGCTGGAGAAGGAGGGTGGGACTGAATTATTTGTAAAAGTTCTAATTCCTAAACTGGAAATCTTATTTTTAACTCAGTGGGCAACGAAGAGTCATTGATAGGTTTTAAACGCAGTATCATATAGTAAAGATACTATGAGAATAGGACCAATAAGAATAGGGTAATACCAAAGATAGCACCAATAAGGATAGCAGAAATAATAACAGCTTCAGTGTTGCCTACTTATAGTAACTATACAGATATAGAAATAAATCCCGTAAGAAAACACTAAATCTTTAAGAAGTTTATAACCTGCCCCGAGGCCTAAGCACATCTCTATTTTTGCACGATCACAGCCCATTTGTTCTTTCTTTTCCTGCTTTCATTAGTAGGAAACTAGCATGTATTAGGACTGAGCTGAAAAAAATTCTTCAGTCCTGAAGCAAGTATTTAACTTGAGCAGTGCACATTGGTAAGGCCAGAAAAATTCAAAGAATAAGAGCACGATGAGTAATTAGTTTTAATTAGTGTCAATTGCAATTTTCTCCTGAAAACAGTTCATGCTGAGGAAGCAATGGTATGGTGTAGGCTGAACATATGCCAACAGCTTTTTAAAATTTCACCAATTTTATATTTTTAAAAAATTGAACATCATTTTATTTTATTCAAGAAGATTGATTGGGGGAAACAGCTTTGCTTAATGAGATAATATTGCATGGGATTGTTGGCTTCTGTGTAGCTGTCTGAATTTGGAAGGGATCGTTCTCACTTGGCTCTGTCTTCTGACATGAAATGAGCCTTGAAGATTAACCATGTGGTATGTGCGCCCCCAATATCACATGCTGTCTTGTACTTACTGTCAACAGGAGTTTCTTTTTTTAAAAAAAATCCACTCACATCATTTGCCTCACATTAATATTGGAACTTCATATCATTACCAAGTCAGGAAACTTCAGCAACTGATTATGAAACAAGGTTCCCATGTTTGCAAAATTTCCTATTGGCCAGTTTAACACCTGTCTGTGCAATATTGTCATTGCAAATGCACTGGACAGCCCTTCACATCTAAAATAATATATCTCTCTCCCTGGAGCAAAGTCCAAAAACGGCATTAAATTCAGAAATGTGCCTCAAGGCAACATCACATTTTGGGTAGCGTTTTTTTTTTTTTTTTTCTAATTTAACATGATAAAATTACATGCACATTATTAGATCTTCAATTAAAGAAAAATGCTTATGTTATTAAAACACTGTCAGGATGTTTTTATTCTTATTTTTTGCTATTATTACTATTATTATTACTTTTAAAATGTCTTTACCTTTAATCTTCACAAAAATCAAATAATCTCACCATATTCAGTCTGTTTTGTAAATTATTCAATAAATATTTATTCTTAGAGCTGCTGCAGCATATAGCCATTCTCCCTGCTCTTCTCCCTTAATGCACTTATAAGGAGCTTCATTTTAAGTAGGATGTGACTTTATTCTCTATCTCATAGTCTCTGACAATTTTCAGTCTCAAAATGACCATTGAGACATGTGAATTGAGGTATATACATCAGCTCAGAGTACCTAGCTAGACTTGTGTAGTTTCATGGTTGCTGCTTATAAATTGTGTTATTAACTCTAATCCCACGTCTTTTCCTTCTGTCTTGTCAAACAAAATTTTAGCTAAGTCATCCACTTAAATATTTTTATATTTTTCCATGGACAATACGCAAAGTTTGCAAAACTGCATCTGAAGAAGCAGCTGTGCTCTTCTGGTTTTTAAGTGTTTAGGTAAAAGTGTACAGTCTGAAGAAATGTATAGTTTATTCTCAATTATCAGTTTATGTGGATTTAGTAAGCTAGACTGTGCTCAACTTGAAAATTATCCAAAAGAGATCATTTTAAACTCATTTGGAATTCTGGATGTGGTTCCTGCCTCCAAACAAGCCCTCTTCAAATACAGCTTAAATTTATGGTTGGAGAGAACCTCTGAGAAACTGGGGTCTGAGGTCATTACTGGGGCCCGGGAGCTTCTGAGAGGTATGGATATTCTGGTAGGGGGATGGAAACTTCAAGTGTACATGGGTCTTAGGGAAATGATCCCATTGGTTCCTACAGGTAGACTTATGGGACAACGGATCCAGTGTACCAATGACTGCAGGAGTGTGGCCATGGAAGAAGGATGCAGAGAGTCAGGCATTTAGAGGTGCAGTGGGGGCTCCATATTCACCAGTCAGATTTCCTTGTGACAGGTGATAGAAATTATGGATTTTTAAAAATTAATTTATTCCATCCACCATTAGTGGCACTTAAGTCACATATTTAATCAAATTTTGATATTAGCCTAAATAAGATACACCTTAAAATCTAAATCAATAACAATTTTAACTTCTCTTGAGTCATCTCTAATTTTGAATTTTTCTTGTGCTTCCTTTCTTATGGTGGAATGAGACTGGCACATACTTACATAGTATTTTGTCCCTTTTTAAAGAACTTTATACCTACCATGTACTGTGTTCCTGGCTTTGTAGCCTCTTTTGATAATTAAAAAATGAATAAAATATGTTTGTCATCAAAGTCCTTAATAAATGTTACTGTGTCAGATAACAGAGTATAAAGAAATAATTATAATTCAGTGTTAAATGTGATAATAATTGAATATACAAGCTACTAATAATATAATAATTATATTTATTGAGCACTTACTGTATAATAAGCACTCTTCTACCTTACTTTTTTTTTTTTATCATATCCTGATAACTACCCAATGGTGAAAGCATTCTTATTATTTTAAATATGAGGCCTCAGTCGAGGCATAGGGAAAAAAATATCTTAATCTAAGCTCACATAGCTATTAAAAGATGATGTTAGGATTTGATCCTAGGCAATCTGACTACAGAGCACCAAGTGAGAGGTCCTCAGTGCAAATGAGGGAGTGATTTTCATCTCTTCCCAGAGAAGTGATTCATCTCTTGCCTGGGTAGGGTTTTGAAAAATGTAAAGAAGTTAGGGAGGTCAATGGGGGTATGAGACCAAGGGGCTTGAGTAAAAATGTTCCTGGAAGAGGGAACAGCCCAAGAAAAGACACAGAAACAGGATAGAATCTTGAAACTATAAAGAGTTCAAAAATTCTAATCTAAAAGTATGAGGGAACAGAGAGTGAAAGATGCATCTGGAGAGAGGAGCTACTGAATGAGGCTGCGGGGCCTTGAATGGCATTCTGAGCAGCTTAGGTTTAAGAATGAAGGCTACGAAGGAGACACGAAAGTGTGCATGAGAAGGAGTGTAGTGCTCATATTTGCATTTTAGAAAAATTGACATGGCTGCAATAGGGAGAATAAATGGGAATGGGAGAAGATCCAAGACAAGGAGATAAGGAGGGACTTGTTATACATTCCAGCCTAGGGAGGCCTGGAGAGCATGGGCGCCCTGATGAAAGAGGGAAGGAGACAGATTCGAGAAATCTCAGAGGAGATGAACAGATTTGCGTAGCCATGTGCAAGTGAGAGAGTTGGAGGAGATGAAACTGACTCCAAGAGTTTTCCTTAGGTGACTGTGCGGATTATGGTTCATTTTAAATAATTAACTGTGGGTGAAATCACTTTCATTGAAGACATAAAAATTGGAGGTTTCTTTTGAAAACGGAACAAAAATAATGAACTGTTTTAAGTTCTTTTGAAAGTCAAATCAAATGCAACTTTGCTGACATAGTTATCTAATAGCTAGGAAAGTGTTACAAAACTGTGAGGGCAAAACATCATCATGATGCCAAAATAACTCCTTTTACATTGCATTAGTCATCATTATATAACAGCATTTCCCACGCCTTTTAAAAGCTTACATTAAATAACAGGAATTCTTAGTTTCTTTATCTACACAATAAAGATAGTGTCTATAGTACCATAATCATTTACTGCAAGAGTTTGCAACCTTGGTGCTAGAAATGATTTCTTTTTCTGTTTGCGGAACCCCAGTCTCTCCCGAGGACAGGGCCAGCTGCAAATAAAACACTGAATACGTTCGTATCAGCTTTCAAGGAGCCCTTCTATAGAGGTTTATGGAACACAATCTAAAAATCAGTACTCCATGAAACTAGGAAATTTTCCATGGGCTTCTGTTAAATGCTTTCCAATTATAAACTGATTTTAGTTCATTTCCTTCTGAAAAAAGTCTGGGATGAATGTTTATAAATCCTGGGAGGAATCAACCATAAGGAAACATATCCCTCACCATATCCAGAGACATGATAAGGAATGATTGTTATTTGTTTAATTGATTTTACAGGTATGGACCCCGAATGGAGACAGTAAGTTTAATTAGAATGATCTTGCAATGAGCCAAGTAAAAAGAGTAGTCAAAATGTGGCTGGGGGTGGGGAAAGAGAAGAGAGGAACAAATAAAAAAACCAGAAAAGTCTCATTCACACTGTATTTAAAAGATGAGTAATATCTTATGCTTTCCCAACAAATGTCTAACCTGTGTGCTTTTGTAAGTTACCAAAGCAGTAATACTAATATTAACACCAGCCCCACCAACTCAAATGTTATAGAGCCTCCGAAGTTATCAGACTTAAAACACTGTTTTAATCAATCAAACAAGCAAGCATTTCATTAATTCAAATAATGTTAATACAAAGATTAGTTCACAATAGGTGTTCATAGCCATAAACACACAGTGATAGCCTCAATCTGTTTCTGTATCAGATTGTAGTAATGTGTACACACACACACACACACACATGTTCTATATTCAACTGTGTTTAAACACAAATATTTTTCCCCTCAGGGACAAAACACACCCTGCAGGGAAACTTACTGTAATATATTAAACAAAAATACTAGACTAGGCAGTTATGCTTAAATAGTGCCCTGTCATCAGTAGAAAGCAAGGAATATACCTCACACCTCATCAGCACAGCTCAGAAGTCTAGGAGCCTCTTTTTAATAAGTTGCTTGGGTTCAGAAAAGTAAACTCTTAACAGTCACTATCAACTGGGTTAGGTTAATATGTTATGCTATGTTATGTTATGTTATGTTATATATTATATATGTAGCATATATATTTTTATGCATTTATTTTGTAAATTGAAAGCTCTGTTCCTGTTTGTTATAGAATAAACAAAAGCGGTATTTCATCTACTTGATAATTCTAAAGAATTAGATACCACTAGAACAGTGTAGATGAAAACTAGATTCTAGACTTCTGTAGAAATACAAAATGTTTTGTTACATGCAAGAGAGTAAAAGGAATTGTTTTTAAAAGAAATCCTTTAAGAAATTAAGAATTTCTTTGGACTGTGTTAAGGCTCTGTGAATATATTCGTGGTATTTATGTAAGGCATATATAGTTCTGAGCAAACAATAAGCACATAGCAGGAAAGATCCTTTTATTTCCAAAATAATTTGTTGGATTAAAAGTTTCACATATCTTAAAATATTTCCATTCAAATTCCTCAACCAAGATTTCATTTGCATATGCAATACAACATTTAGCAATATAAAAATAAACCCAACTCCCACTGAATCATTCGTGAAGAGGAAGTCTTAAACATATTCAAAGGGCAATGAACCAGTTGTACAATCCAGCAGTTATACATCTTGATATAAGATTAAAATTTCCCAAATTCTTAGTTGAGCCAAAATGAGTCAACTATAGGAATGAGAAGGTATATATAGTTCATGGGGATGGTACAATGGAGCAGCAACCAAAGAGGCTCGAATCTCTCCCCTCTGTGGGGCCTCTAAAGGGTCTTTAGACTTTGAAACTCAAATGAGGCCTTTGGTTATCTCTTTCCATGCTCAAGTCAGCTCTACTTTTATCTAAATGTTTCCTGAGCATTAACTGTTTGGATGGTAATATTATTTTACCTCATTCCCCTACCCCCACCTGAACTATTTATTACACTGGGGGAAAAAAAAATCCAGGCATCTGGGAAGTGTCTGCCTGTCACTGCCACAGTGACAGAGCAGCTATAAATGTTGAAGGAGATGTGACTTGCCTTGCAATAAGAATCTGTCTCCTGCAAGGCAGACAGCAATATACAAGTTGTACATCTAGCCTGAGTCGTCAACAATGAAATGCAAAATGCTGGTTTGTGTGCATCTAAGGATATTTGCCATTATCAATTAGTTTTGGTTGGTTTCCCATGGGGTCAGATTTTAAAAGATCTAGAATTGGCAACTTGTTTTGATAACTAAGCTTTTAATTATCAGTTGTGCTTTCCAGAGACAATCCAAGAAGATAAAGACTTTGGATTCCTGAGGTGCTGATACCCAAACATTTCTCTAGAAGGATTGTGAGTCAGCCTAATTAGGGAGGTGATTTCCAGTCTCTAATATCAATCTAGAAACACTCATACTATACATTTATATTTTAAATATTAAAGTTTACAAAGCCAGTGCAGTTTAGAGAAAAAAAAAAAAGCATTGAACAGAGCAGCACGGTCCCCAGATTCTAGGAATAGTCATGCCATCATAGGTGGAAATCTGGGTTCTTAAAAAAGTCATGTTACCTTTCTAGGTCTGCTTCCTCTTCTGTAAAAAGGAACATTAAATAGATGATAACTAAGGCCCCATGTAGTTCTAACATTCTGCTATTTGAGGAAAGACAGACACAACTCTCACTGGGTGGATTTCTTTGCTCCATACTAATGAGAACAGAAGGCTAAGTGGGTTTAAGTGATGTAGCCAAAAGCATATTTCTAATAAGTGTCAAACCTAGCCTCCGGTAAACTACCCCTACCCTTTCATGAAACCATTAAGAAGGTTAGCAGGCAGTGTCCCTGGCCCTTACCTAGGATTGCCAAATTTAGAAAATAAAAATATAGGTTGACTAGTTAATTTTGAATTTGAGATAAACAATGATTTTTTTTTGTATAAGTACATCCCATATAATATGCTAGATATATTTGCATTTGAAAAGTATTTGTTATTTATCTGAAATTCAAATTTAAATTGGCATACTGTATTTTGTCTGGCAACCCTACCCTTGCTCCATAAAGGTACAGAAGTTCAAGGTACCTGCTGCTCCCACCCACCTCTAAAATCCATGTGGGTATCCTATGCCAGAGTTTCTTAGAAACGAATTCTTCTCCATTCCAAAGCAACTCCTCTCTTCAGAATACTGGTACTCCAGACAGAAGGAACACTTCCCTATTCCTGAGCATCTTTCTTTTACTGGTCTTATTTCTGAAGATATAGATCAGGTTTCTGGCCTTCTGTTGTAGACAGATTCCTGCACTTGATTCATCCTCGTCCTTTGTCTGACACTACAATTGTCTCTATGCTGCAGTCTAAACACTGACCTGCTTTCCACTCCTCTAGATTGAATCTTTAATTCCAGATTCTTAGCAAATGTTTTGAAAACAGACAATTCTGGTCATTGTGATTAGAGTCTAGACTATATTCCTGGTGTGAGAACTCTCCACAGGGTTGTCCTCCTGCCACTTGCTCCTGCCAAGACTTTTCAAATTTCCAAATATTATCCCTCACTCTGAGCTTGGCACCCTGTCACTTCTAGCTTATTTCAGAGTGAACATCATGCAGAACAGCCAATCTTAAGTATGGATTAAGAGTTAGTCTAGAATCTTTGCTTTTATATGAAACGATCCACATCTTCACAGTTGGTTAGAACTATGCTGTCCTATATGGTAGGCACCAGCCCCCCTATTAGGGATTTAACTTTAAATTAATTAAAATTAAATAAAATAAAAAAATTCAGTTCCCCAGACACACTAAGCACATTTTAAGTACTCAGTAATGACATGTGGCTCCTGACTACCACATTGTTTGGCAAAGACATGGAACATTTCCATTGTCACAGAAAGTTTGAAGAGCATTACTCTAGATCAAGGGCCAACTAACTTGCTCTGTAAGGGCCAAATAATATGTATTTTAGGCTCTGGGCCATATGTTTTATATCTCATATTCCTCTTTGTTCTTTACAATGCTTCAAAAAGTAAAAACTATCCTTAACTAGTGGTCATACAAAAATTGTCCACTTGCCAGATTTTGCCCACAGGTCATAGTTTGCCAACCCTCCTCTAGACCATTCCTCTTATTGGAAGACCCAACATGCCCACCTCCCTATATTTCTTATTATCAGCAAATTTATCTCCTCGATGATCTCTCAGTTAGCTCCCCTGGCTCTAATCACTCCACCTCAAGTCCTCAACTTGCCTCAACTTCAATTATACTCATTTGTGTTTAGAATCACAAAAAATAATATTTCATATAGGTTTCCTCCTGTGAGAAGATTGAAGCCTTTACAATTATTTTTACCATAGTAAGTTTACTCTCTCCAAAACCAGACGACGATTTACATGAAGGCCTCCCTGTGTCTTCCATTCCCCTGTCCCACTCCTCTGAATTTCTGAACACCTCCTCACGCCCACATGACAAACTGTTTGCTACGTGACTGAGTTTTTTCATGCTATTATGGGATATTTGAAAATAAAAAAGCCTCATAAAGCTTTCTTGTGCAGTATGATTCAATGACAATATGAGTTACATATGCATACGTTTTTCATATATTCTATAATCTATGTAATACATAATTATTAGACTTATTGCCACACCAAAATAGAAAACTGGGGAAGATATTCTACTCTTTCACATTGCTTAAGGTTTTTCTTACTTTCTGTTTTCTCTTCATAGAAAATAAAATTGGAGAAAGAAGAGAGAACTAGGATATATTAGGTTAAAACCTACTTTTTGGACTGTAACCGACAATGTGGGTTCAATAAAAGAATATAATATTCAGTATTTTAAAAGTTGTATGTGAATCCTGTCAATCCATCAACTACAGCCACAGCCAGCTAATTAAAGTACAGTAATTGCTTTTTAGACATTTCTTACTTCAACCTCAGTTTTCTCTCCTGGTTGGAAGAATGAATGAGGAATCTGGCTGCATTCAACTCTAGACCAATATAAATGTCCTTTTAAAGCAAAGACAACTGACCAACTACCAGACAAAGCCATTTTATTTTTAAAATCTATATCTTTGTCTTCCATGTTTGAACTTGAATTATAGGATTGCTGCATTATAATATAACTGTTCTACAGATGATTCAGTTTATTTCCCCAAGATCTGCTTATAGGTGTAAATCTCAACATTTCTTCCTTCATGTGGAAAGATACACCCACATTCATTCAGGGACTTAATTTACTTTGAAATCAATTTCATTTAACATGCAGCATAATCTCAATATTTAACAGCTGTGTTAACAGGAATTGATATACTGAATGGTTCTGTTAAAAGCTAGAAATCTGATAGCTTGTCTCTACAAAATGTGAGAAGGCACAAAAATATACAGAGGTGTAAAGTGTAATGAAGCTGAAAAGAAAAAACTTAAAAATCAATTAGCTGGCATCTAATGTTTGAGAAAATGACTGCCTTGATTATATTTTAAATTTCTTTAGAAAAAAGATTTTCCTTCTGTCATCTGGTATTATCTCTAACTAGAATGATAGAGACTTGGGCTACAATTCAGTATAACAGGATACCACATTTTTCATGATAAAAGAAAAACTGTAATGGATATATGACCAATACCTGGACTGTCTTTATTATTTTGTGACTTCATCGTGTGACTTATGATGCCGGAATCTGTACCAGTTACTGACACACTAAAACAACCAGGACTTGGCAACCTCATTTTCTAAAAGTCAATCATGAGGGGGACAGCACTAAGTAGATCATGAATTCTGTAAGAGTGAGCAAAATGGCCCAATTCAGCAGCTTCTCTTCAGGCAGGGACCTGGCCCACTGCAGCAGCGTGAAACAGGACACTACATTGACAGCCTGTGCCGCCAAGAGGGTGTGACAAGTTGCTATTAGATTTCCACATGAGTAAGACCATTTTCCAGTTCTTTTGCAAAGAGCTGACAGATCTGATTATAGAGACAGGCTGCCCATCCGCAAGGAGAAATCGATGTGCACAAGGAAATTGTTATCGTTTTTGGAGTCCTGCTATAAACAGGGAATGCTGATTTCTGCCACACAGGGGTGGGGGTAAGGTTGCCAAAGGTTGTCATGACAGGTGAGACTAATCTTTATCTAGGAAATTCAGTAACTTTCTGTATGTGAAGATTGTTTTAAAAAATAAAACCACCAAAATTCATTTCAGACAATGAATAGAATCCTGGGTATCTATTTATGTTGTAGATGAACAATGTGGTAAGTTGCCAAAAGGTTTTACACCTCCCTGCAAAGTGTTATAAACCTCTAAACCTAAATACCGGAAGAAGTCCTTTCAGATCTAAGCAGAAACTCACCACCTTGGTAAGAATTAACTGACACTATTGGACACTGAAATTTCGAGAGAACTGGCTGATTAAATTAAGTTAACTCCTTGTGTGTGCATGAGACAGTTAAACCAAGAAGAAAAGCAATGAAGAATGATTTGTCAACTTGAAAATTTTATAATCATAAAAGTATGTTGGAGTGGAAAAGAATGATAGAATGTCAAATGCACACAGAAGGCTAACTGTTTTCATGGAATCAAAAACTGGAAAGATGCATGGGAGAATGGATATTTATAAATATTGTTCTGCAATATCCAGTATGAATGGTGCTTTAACTCTTACAGACTAGTACTGCTTCATTGCATAGAAAAAGCTTCTAGCATGAAAAAGAGCAATTCATTGTTTCTCAATGTTTCCCAAACTGTGTTCCCTGGTAACAAGTCATTTGGTTAAAAACAAAAACTGAAGTTCATCATCTAGTTTACTTTAGAAAACATGTAAGCTGTATATTCCACTTATGGACTGATAAGGGACACTAACATATTATGAGCTTTAGGAAAACTTCTGAATTAAAAAAAACGTTAATTTTGTTTAGTCAAGAATTTTTCAAACTTATGCACCATGTGAGTGCCCTGACTTCCCAACACTAAACAGCTATCAGGGTTCTGTGAAACTATGACCTGTGACATATTATAGCCAAAAAATATTCTTTATAAACCAATTCTTTTGCCCTAATCGCTTGCTCAGCAAGCACTCCTATGATCATAATATAGGATTTGGTACAAATCTACCTACCTGCAAAGCAATGCCCAGACGGAAGGCCTGTTCCAGACTTTAGGCTACGTATACACCCTACTTCTTCTCTAGGGTCTTCCTGCCACCAGATTAATTGCTAAAGTGAAATCTGAAAACAATAGCTGAGATCCTGAAGTAGAATTTTTGATTTGTTTTCAGATTTCCTCTATCTCTGTTTCATTGTTAGGAAGAAGTGGGTACATTTAGAAAAGGATAGAGAGAGGGAGAACTTTCATCAATTTATCTAATAGTTAAAATACACACACACACACACACACACACACACACACACACACACACACACACACAGAGCCTGTTAAGACCTTATTAATAAGGGAGGAAAAAAGGGGCAGGAGAAGTAATAAAAGCTACAAATTGCCTGTTTTTGCACTTTAGACTCTATGGCACATCCTGGAGCAGCATTTTTCAACTCCATGTCTCACCCCGCTAACAGTGAGCTATGCCCAATTAGAATTGCTGGAGTTGGCACATTTTATTTTAAATAGCCAGATAGTAAATGTGTTAGGCTTTGTGGGGCCAGAAGGCAAAATTGAGGTTATTATGTAGGTACCTACATAACCACTGCAAATATAATCAATTAAAAAATATAAACTATATTCTTAGTACACAGGTAGTTGAAAAATACAAAAACAGATAGTTGGCTAAATTTAGCCCACAAGCTTTTGCTTGCCGGTCCTGATTTAGAGAATGGGCTCTGGAGTCAGACAGTTAGGGTCCTGGCATTGCCTGTAATTAGCTGTGAGACTGATTTGGGAAGTACTTAATCTCTCTCTTTCTCAGTTTCTTCGTCTATAAAACAAAGGCGATAATAATATCCTTATCTCAATTGATAGTTGTAAAGATGACTTAGTTAATATGTGGGAAGCATTAGGACCCTGACTGACAATAAGTGCTCGATAAATGTTTTTTATCGTTTTTTTTTTTTAAATAAAGTAATTCATATTAGTCCAACAGACATTGAGATGCACCTAGCTCTTTAAATGATAAAATCAGAATGGAGTTTATGTTTAGTGTACCAGGAACCCCGAGAAATGTGGTGACTATGTGAGCTCACTCTACCACGTGTGTCGCTCTGAAAAAGCACTAAGAGCCACTGATGTAGTAGATTAGGATACTGGGGTTCTATTTATAATTCTGTCCTGCTTCTTATGAATTCAAGATGACTAGTTATTTCATATCTCCGTTTATCCAGTTTACAAAATAGCATTAGCAATACTTTACAGTTCAGGAAGTATGTGGATGAAATGAGAGAGTAAGTACACTTCTAGGTTCTACACTTTATATGACATTTAATGTAACTTGGACATTTTTATTTACCTCAGGGAGTTACCAGGACTTGTACTAAATCTGAAAAGGGAGCTCCTAGGAGGGAGTTGGTCCATAGTTGTATTGGAGACAAACCTTCCACCATGGATCTGCCTTCTGAATAGGCAGGAAGGCTGGAAACCCTCACTGAGCATGCAGCTTGTTATCTTTGAATTTTATGGTCTGAACTGAGTTGAAATGTCTAAATCTCCTACAATTTAAAATCTCTTCAAAATGAAAGAAAAATCTTTGAAAAGAAAGATTCTATAACATTACAGAGAAAAAAGAACCAATGGCATTCATATCTTTGAAAATTTAGAAATTCCTTTAGGCTAGAAAGCAAATGAAACAAGATTGATTTAAAAAAAAAAAAAGCAGAAGGAAAAAAATAGACCTAAAACACCAGAGGTGCAATGAAGTAGTTGAGAAATTCTAAGCCTGGAGTCCACAAATCCACGAGGCAGGCTCATAATAACTAGGTGAAGAAGTGCATTCGGCCTTGCTGAATTCATTGGGCTTGTTCTTCATCAACCTGCAGAGATGATGAGAGCAGTGTTTACTGCCCCCATATGGATGCCCTGAAAACTGCTGCCTGAAAACCTATGGATTTTCAGTTCACAGAGGGCTCACAGTATACAGGGGCACTGAAAGGCAAGAACAGTCTCTAAAAAGGACACGAAGTCGAAAAGGACTTCTGCTTGCTAACTAGAGCTATTCTGTGAAGTATCAGTTCAGACCGGGGAGAAGACCCAGGCACCAAAGAAGTAACCCAGCCACCCCAGGTGACTTGACAGAAGACAAAATCAATCCTAGGCACACATCGGAAGTCACACCTGCCCCATGATAAACAGTTTCAGGCTCTGTAAGAGGATGAATATGAAAGAAAAACTGAGACGCAGAGAGGTTTCAAGTATGAGTTTCAGAATGAAAATACAGAGGAAATGGGATGAAAGGAATAATAAAGAATAAAGTCAAATCCTATATATGAAAAAAAAAACTCATCAGACAACTGTATATATCATTAGTGCAAAAAGCCTGCAAATGATGGTGAAGTTTCAAGAATCTAAATAGAAGAGAAAAAGTCAACAGCTTTACTAAAAAAAAAATTGATAAGTAAAAACGTATCTACTGGCATGGGAGAATCAAAATGACATTGGATTTTTTTTTTTTTATCAGTAACACTAGTTTCTAGAAAACTATAGAATCATGTCTTTAAGAGTCTGAGAAAAATAACTTAAAACTAGTATACAAGTGTGAGAACAAAATAAAAATATGCATAAGGATGCATAGGACTAAGAATATTTACTTAGATTTTTTGTGAAAAAAAATTTGTTTTGTAGGGGGATCCCTACAAAACAAAAAATAATAAAATTCAGAGATAGGAAGGCATGTGGATACAAAACAAAATTTAAAGAAAATAACTTTTTTTTAGACAAAAAAAGGGGTAGGGGATGGGAACTTATAGCTAAGCCTAAAAATTGCTGTTGTACAATTTATAAAAAAAATCAAAACATGGAATAAAATCACAAATTATTTTAGTACGAGAGTTGATAATGATGGAAGAAATGCGACTAACAAAAATAGGTTACCTTCTTATTTTTCATCTTAGTTGAAACAAATCATCATTCCAATTTCTATGATCCAGTGAGTATAAAACTCACCATCCTGACCCATTGTGTGCCTGCTTCATGAAAGAATCTAAAGGTCCATGAGATGGTAATTTCAGAGCCCACATCATCGTTTAAAACAGAAGATGAAACACACCCTCCCAAAGTCCTGACTGGAGTTGCAAGGGAGACATGCTCAACATCCCAACACTTGTGAGCTGGCTGGATCAAACAGAAATGAGTTTGGTTTTTTTTTTGTTAGACTACAGGCAAGTCTCATTTAAATAAGGCTGGAGAGAAGGTCCTCCAGAAAATATCATGGCCCATCGCACCAATCTCTGGATGCTAGGAATATTCCTGACTCTCTACTGAAAAGATTTGTAAATCGGTGAAGGACTGTACCCTTTTCTTTTCCAGATTTTAATCAGCATGCTAGATTGCATAAGTAAGGCTCATATTGATCACAAAAACCCATATTTTCCCAGTTATTTTATTACTGAAATGCAGTTAGGGGCTAAATTGGTACAATAGCATTTGCCTTGTAAACATTTTATAGCCTTGGCCTCCGTCTTCCTTTTAATTTCTGTTTCTTCTTTTGAGATTGCCTTTATTTTTATATGCTTTAAAAATGTAATGGAATGTGGATAAAGAGGACAGACAGCCCACCTCTATTATTTACTATATCACATCACTCACCTTTAACCTTAAAGATTTAACGGTGTGTGGGACCACTGTGTACAGAACCATCTGCTAAAAAATCACTAAATTCACTCATCGTTCTTAGCCTTTGCATTAACCAGGAGATATTTTAATTTTTTTAAATCAATCCAGCTACAGCAGTAAAATCAATAAGAATCATAACTTTCTAAAAATAAGGATTCCGGCAATGAGTTCTTAATAATATCAAATGCTTCTACAGAGAGGGTCTTTGAGAAATAAATGCATACCTTGTTGACCAAGAGAAGACAAGAAAATTCTTTAAAAAAAAAATCAGAAATTACTAGAAAATAATTTTCTCACGAGGAAAGAATTATTCAGGTCCCCATAAGGAGTTAAATCAAGGCCAGAGGAGTCTAGGATCAAAAACCAAGGATGGCAAGTATTATCTCATTCTCACTTCGATTTTTCATGAAGTCATTCTTCTACCATAGTTCATTCAAATCTCCATTTTACCCAACTGCCAAAGAGCGAGACACTCACTTCTGTGTGGCCAGCTGAGATCATAATCTACCTCACGTTCTTCCCATTTCCATCAGTAGGCAGAATGGAGCTCTCTTCCTGTTATCCCTGTCATATCTCTCGATCCTCATCCCTATTCTGAAGAAGTTTTCTAACATCATGGTGAGCATAGGTTATGCTATGAGACGTTAGCTCCTCAATAAGAGAGATATGTCTTTTTTCTTACGGCCTCATTATGCTTTAACTACATGTTGAAGAATGTGAACAATGAGGGAGAATTAGACTTGGTGATGCAGACACAGCATAAAACTCAAATTGTCAGACTGAGCATATATGTTGGATAAAGCAGGACTTACGGGAGGAATTGGAAAAGAAATACAAAGTCCAAGGAAGAGAAAATATCATGGCCCATAACACCAATCTCTGGATGCTAGGAATATTCCTGACTCTCTACTGAAAAGATTTGTAAATCGGTGAAGGACTGTACCCTTTTCTTTTCCAGATTTTAATCAGAATGCTAGATTGCATAAGTAAGGCTCATATTGATCACAAAAACTCCTACATTTTCCCAGTTATTTTATTACTGAAATGCAGTTAGGGGCTAAATTGGTACAATAGCATTTGCCTTGTAAACATTTTATAGCCTTGGCCTCCGTCTTCCTTTTAATTTCTGTTTTTTCAAGACTCGGAACAAATGGCTTTCTGACTATAAAGAATCCATGGTTCCATAAAAGCACATAAATCTGAGTAATTTAAGCAAACTTCCTCAAATGGGGTGTCAAGGAGCAGGGGGATTTGTTGTTATTTGGTTTTGGCAATTTCTTTTTCTTTCTTTTTTTTTTTGGTAGCAATGATGTTTTAAATTCTAACTACAAAAATAAACATGATCTTTACAGAAATTTGAAAACTACAGAAAGGATTGAAGGAGAAAATTAAAATCACCCATAACCTTACCACTTAAAGAAAATAATTATTATTAAATGTGTTTATTAATCTTTTCATTCATAGGTAAAATACAAACATACATAACATATTTATGAAAACAGAATCAGTGTGTCCATATAATTTCAACTCCATCATTTTTCAAAACATGATATTGTGATTATTTTGTCTTTTTCTTAAATTTTATTTAGATTTATTTTATAACTCAGTGTTTCATTTGTATGTACTGTTTTTGTTGAACTAGGCATTTAATACAAAAGTTTTAATTTTCATTATAAACAACATTGCAGAAAGCATCTTTCATTTTATTCACCTGAAGCAAACACTATTCACACTTCTTAAACTGCTCTTATCAAGTCCCCAAGGAGCTAGATTACTGCCATTGCCACCTCCTAGCAACAACACACTAGGTGAAAAATCGGGAGAATATCAAATGGTTTCTTCTGAAATTGGAGATGCTGTTATATAGAATGGAAAGAGGGAATAATATATTGGCTCTCTTTTGCAACGTGATAGTTGATAATCAGACACTGGGAAAGCACCTCGCAACTGTAATGGATAGCTGAATAGTAGCACGGTCAATTCTGAATAATTTTTATAATAGAAGAGAACTTTTAGTGAGATAAGAAAAAAAGATGGACAACGAGTAATCTATACAGCAATCCAATCAAAATGGAAAACCATTGGTATTTGATTTGAGGGTAGATAACATTTTTTAGGCAGTAGGAATAATTCTCTAAATTCAGGCTTTAAATAATAACACATATTAGCATTGCCTGAGCTCACACAATCCTGAATACCAGTATGGAAAATTGATCAGAAGCAAGGAAGTTGGCCGAAGATTAAATCTGTGGCTCCAAGTAGCATGCATCATGAGTCATCAGCATGCAGAAAGCCTAGAGCAGCTGTGTGATGCAGTGTTGATAAATGGCCATAAAACATTTTAATTGAAGCCGTAAAGAGAAACAAGTGGAGTTACAAAAAGTAGTCAGCACTGAAGACAATAGTGACGAAAGAAAGTAAAGTATGATCTCTAATGCATGCTATGCATGAGAGTTTGCTTTAATCATTTAAAATCCAGATTACTTGATGATAGACATGTTACCCAAAAATGCATAAACAGTCTATTAGGTGCTTGAAGTATTTTTCTTATTGAAACTAAGTTGAAAACTCTGGTATAATATATATAATGAATTTCAGCTTCCACTCAGCATGCTCATTACCTCGATGCCAAGTGTTGCATTAGGTGCTTCCACTGTATATAACATAGAAATAATTTCACCTTGGACTGCTGATAACACAATGGTCCCGTCCCCCACCTCAATATAGAGGGATCCTGATTCCTTGTTCAAAAAAACCATATTCTCCTAAACACCCTCTTCCTTTCCTTTTGAGGGCTCCAGATTCGGCCTACCTTGTTCCTTTTCCATGGCTACTTCCAGTTGCTTCCACATGTGATTTTTTTTTTCAATGGTGAACTGAGAAAATGTTTAACAACAAACTCTTCAGGAAAAAAATATGCACATATACATTCTGGCATATAAAACCCTTTACTAGTATAAGGGACGTGTAGCATACGATTTACAAATAATAATAAAAATAATACAATATACAATTCCATATAAGCCACTGATTCTCATAGGATGTTCTAATTAATTTTTGCCAAATTCTGGTGTCCATAGCCAAGCTATTATTGCAATTGACAAACAAATGTCATCTTGACCGAAATGTTGGATGATGCTTTCATTTATATTAACGAGTAATAGAAAGTGAAACAGAAAAGATATATGTAAGAAGAGCACTTGTTCATCAATAATGTGAGTGGTTTTTTTACCAGATGGGAAATAGTTTTCAAATACTGAAATATTTCCTGAATTTTTTGTGCTATTCACAATGCAACATATACAGATACAACACAGTTTTAATTTTGAAATGCATTATAAATATTTCAGCATCATTTTCTTAAATTTACACTAGAGATGAGTAAATTTTAGCTCATGGGCCAAATCCAGGCCTCCTGTTTTGATAAACAGTTTGATACACAGGAACAGGAAAAGTCTGCCAACTTCTGGCCTAGATGATCAATTAAAAACAACAACAACAACAACAACAACAAACAAATCAAGCCTTAATGTGTAACATTTGCTATTTCTTTGGTATAAATATTCCCCGCCCTGGGGACAATTTTAAGTTACTCATCCGACCACAGAATTGGGGGGAGATGCACAGTAGAGCACTCTTCTGTAATATTTCCACCAGGTAAATACACATAAATACCCTTGATCATATATAATAGTAACATGTAGTAAAATAATGAGAAAGTGCTGAGTTTTGAGTATTTATTATCTGTGTTTTTTGATATAATTTATTAAGTTATAAGTTTCAATAATTTAATTTTCAATTAGGCTATGTTTAACAACCCACTTTCATAATTCACTGAATCTGACAGTTGGCTCTACTGAGCCAGCAGGAGCCACACTCCTCTGTCCTCACTGTCCTCAGCTCACAAATTCTCCCCTCTGTTCCAGTCCCTGTCCCTCAACTAAATCCATGTTTTGGAGATTTAGTAGGGAAGGATGGACTTTTGATATGCTAAACAAGAAAATAAAGGCCTTTTTCTACCTCCTCCTCTGTCTTTAATTCTCTGCAGTTAAATTTAACAGAAGAATTCAAAGTTCACCCTGAAAAAAGGGTTAAAGGTAGATTTTTAAACACTAACAATAAAAGATCCCTCTATGTTGTAAAGAAAAACAACTCACCTCTGAATCTGGTCATTTGATCTGAAGGAGCTGGGACTAAGGTGAGTGAATTAGTGTGATAAAATCAGAGATAAACAGCCAAAGCGCTGAATGTCAAAACGAGGAGTGTAATGAGGGGTGAGGATAGAAGGGACTGAACAAGAGTGGCCAGAATGCATGACTAAGATTTATAAGGGCTAACCTTCCCCAACCTGTGAGATCTGAGATCTGAAGCAAAAAGAGGTCAGGAAAAAGAAGAGAGATGGATTAGAAGATCAAATTGAAAACAGCAGTAATACAGAAGTAAAAAAGGTCATGATGGTACTGGCCTTGGATCCACAGCAACATGGTAAAAGTCAGTAAAACTCAAACGCTAAAAAACAGCTACGCTGCTGTTTACCATTATTTTACCAAAGCAATTATGGTGGTTGAAGTGATGACAGTTTGGTTATTTTCAGTTTCATACTCAACGAAATAAAACATTTAGGCCTCAACAGAAGCTCTATTATGGTTTGTCTCTTATCTTTTTCTCTCCTAATTTAATAGTTTTCTCTGGGTTTTAAAATGGAGTGTTTTTTGGAGTGCATTGCATAAAGCCTTACTGCCATGAGTTATTTTGTGTTTTTGTGAAAAAAGATATTCTGTAATTAAATAATTTGGACAATATTGAAAATTGTCTCCCCACCCTTAGACTCACAAATGTATATTACTAAAAAGATAAATGTTAGAGAAGTCTAGTAGTAAAAACAAGAACAACAAAAAACTAGTATTATTCTCCAGAATACACATTGGAAAATGCTGAGCTAGACCCTTAAAGCTACAAAGACAACCTCATTTGAATAGATATGCTGTACCCTGTGACAATGCAGTGCCACAGGCAAGTACTTTCCCACCACAAAATATCCCTCTTTTACTCATTTACATATATATGTATATGTAAATGAGTACAATGTATAAAACATTAAAATAAATATATGAAAATATACTATATATAAAAAACATATATAGAATCTATTTTATATATAACAAAATATATTTTTTTAATTTTATAATGGGTGTTATATAAAATAATATCTGAGAAGACAGTCATTTTTGAGGCAAATTGGGATAATAGATGCTGGATGTAAAGCGTGGTGGACAGTACATGAGTCATTACAATATGTAGACCCTAATAATTGACTCAGGGTTATCATGAAGATTAAATAAGATATAAATCTGAGTCAGCAATATTACCTTCAAATATGAAAGGTGACAGTGTCAATCAAAACAGTTGTTTAAGTTGCATGCCTTTAAAATTGAGATATGGTCCCTGAAGTTTCTTAATCTAAAATTTAATATTGGTGAGCTTCTTATTTAATACAGATTCCTGACGTAGGACCTTTGATAGGTAAACTACTCATACTCCCTTTGAGAATCATTATGCATGAACATGCCAGAACAATCCATATACAAACATGCCACCTGTCAGGTTCTGCAAGGCCTCTCTTCAACAGGTATAAGAATTCTGGCCACATAGTATTCGTCACAAACGAAGGTTTTACTACTGAAACATTCCTGAGTTAAGATCAGTTTCAAAGTGAGGGGTTGACAGGGGTAAATCTAAAAATCTATAGACAGTAATCATAGAAAGAATAGCCAAGGGGAATATAAAGATGAATAAATACTAACCAATTCAAATGCTTATATTGAAGGTATTCCCCGGTTATCATAGTCTAAAATCAATAGAGTCAATGCCTGCTTTGAAAATATGCAAGAATCACTTTAGTAATTCCTCTGGATCCTATGAGAATTAAATGATATGTAGTTATGTCACCTCACTAAGGGTATGTCAAATAGCAGGGACCTGAAAACTCGGAAAAATACTCCTGCTCTGACTTCCTAATGCTTGAGGAAGCGTCATATGACTTCATTACAGACAAGATTTAGCATTTATATGTCCTTCAGAGATGTGACAAAAGTTAATATTATAGTAATTTGTAAAAGGTGAATATAATAATAGTAATGGCTAACATTCATTGAATACTTATTATATTACAGGTCCTCAAATGATTATTTTTTTTTAATCATCACGAAACCAAATTCACTGAATTGAAGAGTAAACTAAGACAGAGAGGTTAATGAACTTGTCCAAGGCACATATCTGATAGGTGATACCATCAGGATTTAATCCAAAAGTGCCTCTCTCCAAACTCTGCACTTCTAACTGTTCTTCCATAAAACCACTTCCATGCTTTATTTTCTTTGAGCAAAGATTGATATACTAGTTTCGAGAAAAAGGAAGGTTTCTGAGAAAAAGAAGATGAAAAACTAGGAAGCCAAGAAGTGTGGAAAAGAGCAGGCACAGAAGGATGCAGTCCACCAAAACAAAGCTCCACTTTATACAACTACTTTCACCATGCGGTTAGGTCTTCTTAGGTTCTTTTCTGTCTTTCTTGACCCTTTAGGACTTAGTAAGCAGGACCACATTGGGCCATGTTTAAGGAGGCTTCTTTATTAAAATAAGTGAGTGAATATTGCCTACTACTGACGAATTCTTCTGATCAGACCAGACTTACCATAGTCACTCAATGATGATTAAAAAAAAAAAAAATGTAGGTGACTATATGGAAATTATGCTTTTATTCAGAGTTTACAAACCTATTATATTTGACTTGCTGATAAATAAGCTTTTAAGTAACCAGGAAAGGTAGGTAATCGAAGTATTCATTGAGAATTGAAAAGACTCGAGTATCAGTATCACTTACATGTGGAATCATAAAAATTCATAGAAACAGAACATATAAGTGGTTAGCAGGTGCTGGGGGCTAGGGAAAATAAGGAAAGGCTGGTAAAAGGATATGCACTTTCAGAGATGAGATAAATAAGGTCTGAGGATCTAATGTATAACATGGTGACTATGGTTGGTACCACTTCATTATATAATTAAAATTTGCTAAGAGAGTAGAACTTAAAACATCCTCAAAAAAAAAAAAGATAAATATATGAGGTGGAGAATGTGTTAATTAGATGAGGGAATACTTTGACAATGTATGTATGTATGTGTATATCTATTTATCTATCTATCTATATATATCTATAGATATATATATCTATATATATCAAATCACCAAGATTTGTACTTTAAATATCCTACAATTATTTGCCAATTATGTCTCAATAAAGCTGAAATTAAGAAAAGAAAAAGTCTGAGTAATGTTGCAGTAGAGGAGCCCCACTGTTTTAAAGAGATAGTTACACATTTGCTGACTCTGTAGTAGCTAGCAATGCAAAGACTGCTCTCAGAGTAATTTGTTTGATGGCCTCAGCAATTCTCAATGTTAGCTTCAAGAAATATTAAGGAGTCTTAGGCTATGACCTTATACTACTGGAGAAAAATTAATGACTGCTTTATAGAATAAATAAATAAAATGCCTTATTTATTCAAAAACGTAATCCGATATGATAAAATATACTTTGGAATAAATGATCACAATGAAAGTTGGCTGCTATTATTTTTCAAAGGGCTGAGGAATGAAATTATTAAATCATGAGAAAATGCCTTAGGAGACTTTGATTCAAACTCACTGATTTGAAAAACATACATGGAAAATAGAATTATCAATATGCTTCCCTGTGACAGAAAGCAGAAACAATGTCACCTGCCTGACAGATAGCATTTTAAATTGATATTTCATGACCTCATTTTAAACAGCTTCTATTATCATCTTTCCATGTTGGAGCCCTGACTTCTAACAATGCAGCTGTTACACTTATTTATGTCAATGTGACCCTGTGGCTGAGAGATGAGTTTATATGGCACATCAACTTAACATTTGCATACCCAGACACAATATTAGTAGTGAGTTCAACATAGAATCATGATCAAGATTTAACAGGAAAAGAAATGCAACTCATTCTAGGTAAACTTAGGAAGTGAATCACATTTACTCAAATTATCCATGTTTATATAGGACGAAGTTAGGAAAAAGAGTGCACAGCTATATTCCACAAATCATAAAGAGAATATAATAAAAAATAAAATATGAATAGACATATCAATTACTAATTGGACATTTAGAGATCACATGAAATTGCCACCTGAGTCCTCAGGACCAGATTTGTGCTGCGGAATATAAGATGATACTTAATATAGAATAAAAAATAAGAAAAGGGATAGAAAACAATGCTGATTGTATGTTCAAATCTCAAATGCTAAGGTAAACAAATGTGAAAACAAGAGTCCCACAAACTCAGATTTAAATTGTGAAATAAATACACAATTAAAAACATTACATATTACATTACATATTATATATATGATATATACATTATATTACATATATAATGTAATAATATATGTAGAGAGCAGGTGATGTTTTTCAAATTTTTAATGAGTTCGTAGTATTGATTCTGCATTTAATTCATAGAGGCATATATGCTCTTGATAAATGCTTATTGAAAGGGAAGACTAGATGGAAAGATGAAGGGAGAGAGAAGAAGGGAGGGAGGGAGGAAGGAAAGACAGAAGGAAGAAGGAAGGAAGCAAGCAAGCAAGCAATTAATTAAATAAATGATACAGATAATAAATGGCAGGGAGTTTCAGGATAGGGGGGAGTGCTAGAGTGACCTCTCTACTCACTGATATTATTGCGGAGCCCAGGGAAGATATCAGGTACTTTAGATCATATGTATGGTCCATAGGTCAACAATGTTAACATCACTTGAGAGCTTGTTAGAAAGTCAGAATCTCTGGTCGCATCCCAAATTTACTGAATATGAATCTGTGTTTTAACAAGACCCCTAAGTAATTCATATGCACATTAACGTTTGAGAAGCACTGCTTTAACCTAGACTATAAAGAGGAAAAACTGTATTATGACAAGGCAGGTGTTTATCTTTTGTAGGATTAACTGCATCTAAGAGGTCACCTGCTAAATAAATAATAATGAATATGACTAAATGCAATGGAGTGTCTTGATTGGTCATTGAACAGAAAAAGCACATTAGTGGGCAAATTGGTGAAATATGACTAAAGTCTTAGGCCAATGTTAAATGTCTTAGTTTTCGTAAATGTCACATGGTTATTTGAGAGGTTAACATTAGGAGAAGCTTACTAAAGAGTATATGGGAACTCTGTACAATTTTTACAATGTAAATTTAAAATTTATAATTGTTTCAAAATAAAAGTTTAAAAATTATAGGTGTGTAGCAAAGAATCACAGTGGCATACAACACATAACTTCTTTACCTCAAGGTTCAGTTGATCTGTGCGAGGCCCAGCTTATATCTCATTTGGCTCACTCAAGAGCTAGAGAGTTCTGCTGGTCTTAGCTTGACTCATTCATTTGTCTGGGGATGGACTTTCTATTGGCGTATCAGTAATGGCCTTGTCCAAGGCAATAGAGGCATCATGGAATTGTCATTCACATCTTTCATCATAGCCATTTTATCATTACCACAGCACAGATCAATAATGAGCAAGTGAAAACACACAATTTGTTTTGATGCTAGGATCGTAATTATGGGCCAAAGAAAGTTACAAAACCTGCCCAATTCAAGGGGTAAAAAATTGGTGCTGTCTCTGTTTTTAGAGGAATAGCAAAACTACATGGCAAAGGGTGTGGGTACATGGAAGTTTAAATAAATGTGACTGTGATTTTTCACATACGCTGATGATGTCTGAATTAGCAGTGCCTTTCATTCAGCATATGAGATAATCTAGGCACTATGACTCCAACCTCATCCTCCACTGCTGGTAATATTCCTACCTTATTTGATATTTTAAAGATTATATTAGAAAGAAAAGTACTGAATTTTTCAATCTTTATGTTATTAATTTTCTTCCTGAAAGCAAATCTTAAGAAATTTGAACATAAAGCAAAAGCAAAGAGGTTGGGTTCAACTTAAAGAATATCATTTTCTCTTTTTTTCTGTTTGCATTTATCTCTTCTGAACCAAACCTGTATAGTTAAAAGAACAATAAAAACCCACCTCTATACTCACTAAAATTTTTAATCAAACTATTAAAATTTGGAATGGATACAAATAAATATTTTAAAGTTATTTTTCAATTTAAATTTCAATTTAAAAATAGATAGGTATTGAACATCTCCTTTGATAGGACTCCTGGAACTTCCATCCACAAACTTCCCTCCCACCTCATACTTTGCCTTCATATATATTAAATGAATAAATATTTTTATTTAGCTGTGCGGTTTTCAGTATCAGTAAAAGTCAGTGAACATTTATATTTGGGCTCTTATTTATACCCTAAGAACAAATCCTTGATTTATTAAGATGGGTGCCTGTTTAAATAATCTAAGCAAGAGGTGCTTTGAAAAAATAACAGAAAAGAAGAGAAAGTTTCAGAAACGGTCACACAAAGTCAGTTGCTATTACATAGATAAACTTTGAAGCAGAGTGTGACTGGGTATAAAGCAAAATAATCAAACCTCTCAAATTATTTATGTGTGTATCATTACTTTTTCTTTGTTGAAGACAAAAAAATACCAGGGTGATAAAATTGGCTTTGTTAAATGTGCCATGCAATTGGGTCACTCTTTGTATTTGGGTCAGATGTGACTCTGCTATGGTAAGAATACTGCAAAGTCATATTGTTTATCATAATGAGTAAAAAGTATTTATTTATACACACACACACACACACACACACACATATATACATATATACACATGTCATATACACAGATATAATTGATAATTACTTTTCTAGTATAATGATGAATGTAAGGCAGTTTCATAATTTAGAGAGCAAAGTATGATGTCAGGTGTGCAATCTCTCCCTTTCTTAAAATTCAAAAAATTATACTCTGTAGGTGTATATTTCACTAATGAAGCTAAGGGATATCCCTTTTCAATCTATAGAAACGTCTAACTAAATATCAGCCTCTAAATGAAAACTGTATGAAGCACACATACATAGGTTTGTGCCTATAAATAGATGTTTGTACAGAGATATTAAAAAAAGATTTATTAATTCAATTAATATTTATCACATAATTACCATGTGCCAAATACTCTAGGTGGTGGTATCACTGGATTATCGCTTCTTTTTAATTTTTGTTAGAATTTATCAGTGAAGCCATTTGGCTAGAAATTTTCTGATTGTAAAAGTTTCTAACTACAAGTTCAATTCCTCTAATAGATATATGAATTCAGGTTATATGTTCTTCTTGAGTGAGATTTGGTAGTTTGCATCTTTCGGCAAATTTGTCTATGTCATCTAAGTTTTCAAATTTTTAGTATAACATTGTTGATAAATTTCCCATTTTAGGCCTGTAGGCTATATGGCATTGAGTCCTTTCTCATCTTGATATTGGTAACATATCTTTTCTCCTTTTTCATGAACAATCTGGCTAAAATATTTATCAAGTTTATTGATATTCTCAAAGAACCAGATTTTAGTTTCATGGAATTTTCTCTCATTTTTCATTTTTCCATTTTATTTCTGTTTTTATTTTTATTATTTTTTTTCTCCTGCTTACCTTGTTAAATTTGC
>NW_006434709.1:12136406-12144323 GCF_000325575.1 Pteropus alecto | reverse complement strand
AATCTGAGACTTATCTTTTTTTTACTAATGTAAGTGTTTAAAGCTATGAATTTCCTCTATGCATCTCAAGAATTTTTATATGTCTTGTTTTCAATTTTATTCAGTCCCCAATACATTCAATTTTTCCTTTTGACTTGTTCTTTGATCCAACTGCTATTAACAAATGTGTCATTTTATTATGTTTATGAATTTTCCAGATTTCTTTCTCTTATGGTTTTCTAATTTAACCCATTTGTTATATAGCATATTTTGAATGATTTGAATATTTTTTATTGAGACATGCATTATGACAATGGTATGGTCTCTCATAGTAAAAGCTCGATGTGCACTTAAAAGAATGCGTGTTTTGATATCATTGCGTGTAGTGTTCTAAAAATATCTATTAGGCAATGTTATAGAGTTGTTCAAGTGCTCCATATCCTTACTTATTTTTGTCTTCTTTCTATCAAGTATGAAACTTCTCATTAAAACTTGGGGTGAAATTCAAGATATTTCAATATGAACTAGATGTTAGATAATAGTTAGAAATTATTTTTAATGTTTGTTTTATGACTTTACATATATGAAAAACTTCCTCACTTTTTAAAAGTAAATGTTAAAGCATTTAATATAAATTTTGCCTATAATAGAAGTTATAAAGAAAAGCATTGGAAGAAAAATAAAGAGCTATGAGAGTGAACTAGCCTTACCAGATATTAAAATGTACCACTAGCCCTCAATAAACAAAACACTATCATCTTAATTTTTCATGTTACTTGATCTAAAAAACAGCTAGGGCGACCTTGAGATTAATAACACAGTGTTAGTGTAAAGTGAAGCCAAGATACTTTGGTTATCAGGAAAATATAATTTATTCTAGTTTCTGTCAGTGAAGAGGTATAATAATGATGTTAAAGATTATAGCTCAGATCTTGCTATGAAAGGTTGCAAAGCCCTGGCCTACTGATGGCTATTCAGAAATTTAGACAGACCTAGAGGCCATAAACTAAGTGAAATAAGTCAGACAAAGAAAGACTAATACCATATGATTTCACTTACATGGGGAACCTAAAAAACAAAATAAATGCATAAGCAAATCAGAAACAAACTCATATACACAGAGAACAAACATGGCTGGCAGATGAGAAGGACTTGGGGGATGGGTAAAAAAGATGAAAGGATTAAGAAGTACAAATTACCAGTTACAAAAACAGTCATGGGAATGTAAAGTACAGCGTATGGTGTCAGATGGATACTAGTCTTACTGAGGCGATCACTTCATAAGTTATATAAATGTCTAATCACTATGTTGTACACCTGAAAGTAATATAATATTGTATGTTGACTGTAATTGAAAAAATTTTTAAAAAGTTTAATTTTGCTTCTAATTCAAAGGTGTATTTTAGTGCTTTTTGCCAAGTTCTAGGCAAAACTCAAATGTCCTTTGCTCCATAGAGCAAGTCATATGACAGTGAGGCTTGGGCTCTGAAGTCTGATGATGGGGATAACAGTATTAGTATAGAAAGCCTAAGGTGAGTTAAAACAGTCAATAGTTAGGAAGTAGTCCAATGTTTGGTATTCCAGCGATAATAGTTCCATCACAAAATAATTGATACTATGTATAAAACCATATATTACTGAATTATTTAACTGTCCATTCTTCACACTACTCCTCTCACACACTGCACAATGTCACCCCATTATGCTATTGACTATAAAAGAAAGCCATTTAGAATCTCTCCTTGCTGTCTCATCTACCAAACACACACTACATGTAGACCCTAAGCTCTAGGAGCAAACCCACGACCTCCTTGAATGTCCTTCACCTCCTAATCTACCTGGCACATGGCTATTTGTCTTTATTACTCTACTCCAATACTATCTTCTTCTTGGAAATCTTCTCAGACATTCCTTCTCCTCTCTACTTCCTTTAGCGGAAGAGGAAGAGGGTGCCCTATTGTTATGTGCCTCTGGCACCTTGAGGGTACTTTAATGCTTGCTAATTTTTTATTGTTTCAAACATTTGTTTTCTTCCTTTAAATGCCACCTGTCTGCAGGTAGGGTTTTTTTGTTTGTTTTTAAATCTATATTGCCAAATTCAGGGTTTGCTATATTAAAAGATTCAAAATTGTTGAATAAATTGAATACAGTATAAAATTGGAGAATAATAATCGATCATAAAAAATCGAAATGGTTTCCCTGCTCTATATACAAGTCACGTCTCTGTTATGTTGGAAAGAAAAAAAAAATTTATAGAAATATACACCAAGTAGTGTCATCAAAACTTGCATATGAAAGTAAAAATTTCAATTCTTGAGCCAGATGTTTTATCTATTTGATGCCAAACATCAGGATGTTTATATAATCAGCAATGATTGGTTAATTTTGTTTTAATTTTTCATCTGGTGTTTAGTATCCTGCAAAATCAATTTCTATTTCTAATGTAACATAACAGTTTTATACACATACAAAAGAAAAATATGCTTGTGTTTAGTAAAATTATCAGCTGGTTCCATTTTCCTTTTTATATTTTTACTTCTATAATTTTGTCTCTTGAGATGTTATACATAGGAGACATCCATACCCTCCTTACATACCTAAAATTTAGGCATTCCCATGTACATTTTTTGAATGAGAAGGTTAGGTATGTTGTCCCAGAGCATACAAGATTGTGGAGAGCTATGGTTTGAAACTAGGCCTTTCTCACTTTAACATCCGAAGTGTTAACATCCACATCATACTGAATTTTTGGCTTATGACTACAGCCCATCTCAACACAGATCACTTTTTAACATAGCATTTATTATCAAAGCACACACTGAAAGTCTCTTGGCATCTTCTCATGATGACTTCCCAGATCTCTTTTTATATTTTTAAATGCTTCATTCATATATTCCCTCAGTAAAATCTTCACTAAATTGTAATCTTATTATTGGTAACATATGTCCTAAGGAGCCTCTTCTCCATAAAGACATCCTGACAGATCTGAAAAGCTACCAGGATTGTCTCTCAAAATAAAAGCCAAAGACAAGAAAGAGAGAAGGAAGAGGTAGTACTGTAGTCCCAACAAAAAATTTCACTATTATATCAAAATATCAATGCTGTTCCATCAGGTATTTCTTGAATATTAATGCCAAGTGGTAGTAAGAAATATGTTCAAAAGGAGTTCTATATCAAATAAGTTTTTGAAATCTTGGATTTGGCAAAGCTAAAGTTAATTTAGCAAAGGAGTTCTCCAAACTTTTAATATGCCAAAGTATGAGCTGTAAACCTGCAAGGGGCAGAGTATTTGATGTAGTGTTTCCCAAATGTTTGTGAAAATGAAATCTTTTTATTTTTTTTCAAGGAGTATCCTGTATGACCCAAGCCAACAAAATGCATGTTTTTTCAAAGAATAGTAGTATCAACAACTGTCAACTAAGTTTTGCAGCCACTGTCCCTGGCACACAATAGGACTTAGGGCATTGGCTACTAAGGCCCTGCAACAACCCAAAGGACTTATAATAAACTTCTATAATGAACATGTATGGTGATGTCACATATATTATAAGGTCCTGAAACAGAGAGCAGATCTAGAGAGAGAACTAAATCAAACTATATTTATATTAACCTGTGACTCCTTTGAACCAAATTGTGCTAGGTCTCCTATGCACTAATGTCTCAGGGCAGTAGAATTACTTTAGTCTAATATAAAGATTTTTAAAATACTAACTCCATGATGTAGTAAAATACCACATACTTTCAGCAAAAGGAGTGGTTTCTAGGAAGAAAGTGAATGAAAAGAATCTTTAGGAAATGAGAAGCATTTTAAACTTAAAAGTAAAGCTATTTTACTTAATCATTCATGAGACCCTTTACTATTCTTCACTTGACATTTGCCTATTCAGATTTCAAGCTTCCTAGGAAATTTCTAGAGATTATATACTGTTCTTATTTCATGTTCCAAATCCCCATGTTCCTTTCTTCTAACTTGTGCCTGACTCCAATATTTCTGTTAATATAACAGACGAGATGATATTAGGCTGTTTAGACTGTCAAGTATTTGAGTTTATTGTATTTTTCCCTAAAACATTTCCTATTCATTGACAGTATTTTAGAGTCTCTACAGAAAGCAATATTCTTTTTTTAAAAGTTCTTATCTACAAAGTATTCAATCAAGAGTGAAGTCTCTATATTAGAAGAGGAATTGGATTTAGACTCTATCACCTACTGTGACCTTGAGAAAGTTCTTCTGTTCTCTAGGTCTCTTTCCGTTTACTTATAATAGTTTATAATATCCTAATTTATAGGATTGTTGTAAAGATTAAAGAAAATAAAGTCTATAAGACAGTGTCTTGTTGAGTTCATTCTCAATAAATCCTAGCTATTGTGATACTGATGGTAGTGATGATGATGTAACCAGGTTAAATCAATATTACCAGAAGGAATATTGGATTAGTATAATTTGCAAACCTTAGCGTGTATTTAAAAATCACTTGGTGTGCTTGCACCCTGGGTCCACAACCCTATGGAGGAGGACTCAGTAGGGAAGAAATGTGATTCTGTGAGGTAGGCCTCAAATAACACTGAGAAACACTGGACTAGTGGACTCAGGATTCCTCTGCTTATCTATCCTATTATGGTTTTGAATGCTTCCTTTACCCTCCAATGTGTTTCTGTAACACCTGCTCCTTGTTCATTTTGCTCTTGCTTAGGCATGGCAGACAGGGGACTTGCAGGTTTGGAGGGAAGAATGGAGAAGCCAGTATCTCCATCTACCCAACAGCTGCAGGTTCACAGAACAGCACTCCTATTTTCTGTCATTTTTTAGCAGGAATTCATTTTATCTGTAATCAGAGTGGCTCTGGTTGCTGGTTAAAGAATATATTCTTTTGAGCCAGATTTATAAAGAGAGTACAACAAAGGAATGAAAAAGATCCACTTTGCAATTAGCAAAAAAGCACTTGCAAAAACTGTAACAGAAGCAAACCAAAACCAGAAGTGGGTTAAAATAGCAGCTTTCCCTTTAGTTATTCAAATGGCCAAAATTAAATTATTGACCTAAGTGGACATAGAGGGGAAATAGAAAACTTATTATGGTTACATACATTTCATATATGTATATTACATATACATATACATATACAGACATCTATACAATTAAAAGTTTGTGACATAAAACTCCAATTGATATCACTGCCTATAATATTCAGACAATTGTTTAAATTCCCTACTTTTACTTAAAGTATGGTATACCAGTCAAAGAAAACAACACTTTACAAATTTTCCTGGAAAGTGAACACCAGGGTATTTTTTTTATTATTATTATTATTTTGCAAATAAACTATTACCTTAGCCTTCATTTTTTTGGACAGACAGCCTTTCCTGACAGCTACCTCTGAATTTTGATAAACTCATTTAGGATCAACTGTAGTTTTTCCTTCCTATGTATTCAGAAGAGGTAAAGGGTAGATGTTGACAAAAATGGGTGCCTCAGACAAAGGCTACACCCAATTGGAGTGCAAGACCCAATTGCTGTTGCCTTTTGTAATTTGTTCTGTGAATTTCGAATTGGAGTCCAACTGTGGAAAGGACAGCAGAAACCCTGGCCTTACTTTTAACAGCTAAAAGACAAGAGAATGTAAAGTCAACACAGCCCACAACCCCTTGGTCAGGGATAGAAACATGACCTTTTCTCCCCATCTCTTCATATCAATTCATCAGCCAGGAGGATGTGAGAGCCCAGACAGAGAAGAGACCATCACTTTGCTAAGGGGAGAACCAAAGCCTGTGAGAAAAAAAGAATCTTTGAAATATAGCCCCCTCAAGAATGAATAGTGATATCTTAATATTAGCATTTGTTATTATGAGTCATGATTTTTTAATGCTTTGTCTCGAGATCTGCTTTGAGTAGTAAATGTGCCTGCTTCCCAGGAGACTGAATGCCTTGTAAAGAAAACAATAATTGAGCAGGTCTTGAAGACCCAGTCATTCCACCGATAATTCCAAGGTGATGAGCTATCACAGATGTACAAACACAGAACATAGGAAGCTTATCAAGTCATTTTTTTATGTGACATAAATTATTTCTGATCAAAGCCAGCTCCCAGAATAAAGTCAAATTATACAGCTGCTCCTATGGATTATGTAAAGCAGTCTGGCAATGAGAGCTGTATGGTCTTTGTACTAATATAACCTTAAATTGGGCCCACGCTTGACTCTACAAGCCAGTTACAGCTGAAGTTTAAGAACTTCAGTAGTAATGGTGTTTTTCCTAAATGAAACAGCTGTCAAGCTCTGCCCTCAGCATATACATCAAAGAAAGTAAGTCTTTCCAGTACAATAGTAACTTTCTTTAATAGATCATCATAGTGTCACGAAACAATGTTTCCCTATGCACTTACAAAGATGATACTTTTCACATTCACATGCTAACTTCAAATCTGTCAGAGCTCAATGTTCACCTCTGAGGTGTCAAATAAAAGTGATTTGTTGGTAGAGATCCTTTATTTCTAAGTTTATTAAATTTCAGGCACATACTCTGAGAGATTGATCAATGTACTCACAAAATCCCACGTTGTCCCTATGACTCAAATCAAAAGGTCTATATCTATATCAAGCAAAAAAGTGGATTTCGTGATTATTGCAAAACTCATTTTAATTAATACTTTCTAAAAAGGGCTTTATTTACTTTGTGCCTTTGCTGAATATTTCTCAGACAAGTCCACATTTTGATTAATAAGCAAAGCATATTTTTACTTGTAAAAAAATCTATTTCCCTAATTGACTATGTGGTTTGAGGCTTGGTTAAGGCATCTTTCAAAATGCTATCCAGGCGGACTGCTGATGTGCTCAGAGAAATATCTGTAAATAAGGAAGACTCCTATATGTCCTTTCTGGTAGATTTGTAAATGGACTCAGAAAGCCATTGTATACGATCTACTTGGCATATTTTAAATAGAGTATTTAAAAATCAAAACCATCTAAATTTAGAAAAGAGCTTAATCAAGGAGGTCAATGCATCTTTCAGTTCTTTGCTTTGAATGAAAGTATTAATTCGAATGACAGCATTCTTTTAGGAACAGACCAAGAAAGATATTGTACTTTTTACTCCAAGTGCCAATCTTGTCTCTCAAGATATTCCTTACACATCCACAAATTATTATCTTGGGATAAAGTTATAAATAAAAGCAAAGCTGTATCTCATATTCCTGAGTGATCCACAGAGGAACACATGACAGTGAAAGAGATGGCTTCAAGAATTAACAGCATCAGGCACATGGGGAATGCAGAAATGATGGCATCCTCAATAGATAAATGGAGTTTATATGCAGAAGCTCCAGAAGAAAACAAGTAGAAGCTGCTTAATTTTGGCAACCTCTATTTGAGGGAACTGAAAGAAATCACACTTTCCTATGCTTTTCCAATTTCAAATACAGCAAAATTTTCTTAGATAAATCTTGATTTTAATCAGAAAGAACATCCTCAGGAACATAATAGAAACCTCACAGACAATCCAGAATTTTAGAACACATTTCCTATAGAGATATATCTGAGAGATAAGTCAATCAATATTAATCCATCTGTAATAAAATGTTGAAGATTCACTTTATTAAGACCATCTTTTCTGTTCACATATGTTAGCATTTGGATGTCCTTTTGTGAGACAGAAAAAGAGAACATAAAAGCATAAAAAAAAAAGATAGTCAGAACTCAGTAAGAAAATCTATTGGAAAGCCTCATAGATAATTTGTGTCTGCATTATAATAATATTGAAGTTTATTTTTAAAAATTTAGCTGGAGTTACAGTAAAAGCCATCATATTTTACAATGATGTACGGTACTAAAGAAATTGCGTTGGTCTCCACATACATGGTTAATACTTTAGCTTATGCAATGTTGACAGATACCACCCAATTTCTCAGTGTTTTTAACACTTAAAGAAATGTATCCTCACTT
>NW_006434709.1:12129801-12136089 GCF_000325575.1 Pteropus alecto | reverse complement strand
CGAAAGTGCTTACGTCATTGATAGCCTAGCCACTTTCTGAAGGTGTGTTAGTGTAATAATGAACTCATATTGACGATAATCCAATAACACATTTTTGATCATCACTTATACTTGTATTTGATGCTTGGAAGAAAAAATATATTACAGTTGATGAAGCTGAGCCAGAAATAAATGGACTTACCCAAGAACCCACAATCAGTGAGTAACAGAAATTGAATTAAAATGCACGTCTCTTGATTCTAAGAGCCAGACAGTGACAGACATCTAATTCAAGATAAACATGATATTTATAAATATAAAAGAATTTGATGATATCTGCCAATGAAAACTTAAGTCATAAATTTCTATATATACTTCAAGATTTTTTTTTCTGCTAAAATGGCTCTAAAAATTGTATGAGCTGTATTATAAATTGTTTGAAATATCACAAATAAAATGATGTTTGAAAAAATAGAAATGTTTTCATAAAATATAAAAATCTATTAAGTGATAGATTTATTTCTTAATTAATGCATCTACAAAAATAATGAGTCCATGCTCTCTTAATCATTACACTTCATCATTCTTATTGCAGAGATGGGAGTTCTGAAATAGAAGGTCAAAGAGCTTACTATAACATCTATCTACGTAATGGACTAATGCCTCACTCCTGAAAGAATGGTCTGCAGACCAGCAGCATCAATGTTATCTGGGTGTTTGTTAGAAATGCAGATGCATTTATGATTCACATGCACATTAAAATTTGGGAACTGGTGTCCTAAACAACACTGAAAAAAGAACATAGACATGCAGGGAAGAGAATGGCCACATACGACTTGATTTTAAGAAGTGAACAATGTCATTCTTTAAAAATATTGTTTTCCTCTAGGTCTCAACCTAATAGTATACTGGGTAAACAATAAAATTGCTAAATGTATGTGCAAATAAAATGAAAGCAATGTGTAAAACTCAAAAGCATAGAGTCAACAATATAAGGCTACTGTCAAACTAGACTAACCATCCTAGTGCCTGGGAATTATTTTTGCCTTTAACCTGTATCTGCTATCAAAATCACTGAAAATTGAACCAACATTTTTATAAATGTCTTTCTATTATTTATACAGTATTTAGTATAGAAAAGGTAAAATTAAAAGCAATAATTGTCAATGAATATGTTTTTATTGTACCACTTAGGTGGTATTCTTCCCGTCCCATATTTAAATATTATGGATCCTAGCTACCTAAAAAATGTGTCTTTAAGTATAGAAAGTCTGCTATATTTATCAGTTTCTTTTTTATATTCCATGGAAAATCTCGCAAGGGAAACTATACACATTTCTAAATGTTACACTGTTTAGTACTTTAGTATTAGTCTAATGAAACAGATTAGAATATCCACACTTATTTTATATTCATAAAATCATCTAGAAACTAAGTACATTTTTATATCATTGTCTGGAAAGAGGTCAACAGATACCATGAAATAAAGTGTCTGAGGTAAATCATTCTCCTGCAAGTTCATCCATTTTTCCTTCCCTTGAAAGTACCTGGTTTAATCTAAATTAATTTTTATGAAAGTTAGAGTACCTTATACTAGACATGTTTCATATTTTTAGAATCATCTCGGTTTTCTTGCTTCTGTATTTGATTCAAATTGAATAGCAAAAATGCACTTTCCAGTCATCTCCAATGCTACAATTCTCCCCGATCAATATGCCTCAAGCTGGTTTATTTGTGCCCTCAGCTGTTAAAATTCACTCTTTCATAGGAATCAACCCTGTAAAATACAGTTCTGCTGAGTTCAGGTGATATGTTTTGTGTGTTAGGCATAAATAATATATTCATGTTTTTAAAGGTCATTGAAAAAAATGATCAAGTCACAATGCTAAAAACAGATCTCTTATATTTTCTTTCTTTATTACCAAAGTAGGGTATTTACATGACAATAAAACCATGTGAGATAATATAATAAATATCAAAGTAGCTCATATGATTTGTCTCCTTCTATAAATATATATGTCTGCTGGGATTCTTGGCTAAGAAACTTGAACAATCAGCAGAAGAACTAATTTACAACTAAATCATTGTTCTCATAATGTCAGAATATTACTAAAATTTATCCGTGCTTCAAATTTAGGTCCTCCTCCAATACTTTAAAATGTCACAAACCATAAAAATCAGTTTGACCTCCACTATAGTTACTGATTCCTGATAAAGCTACTTCTCCAGCCATTGGCTATACATATTTTTTCATTGTGTGATTAATTTAGCTTGAAGCCAGAATATAGGTCTGGGGCATATCTGGAGAATGTGAAGATCAGGCTATGTATTGATTAACTTAGGCAAGAGGTTAATGCATTAACTCACAAAGCTTAATAGAAATTAGGTTCAAAATTGTTCAAGGTATAAGAATAATTTTACAGACTAATTTTGGTCTAGAAGACAGTAATGTTAAAGGTAGTTACAATCAGGAAAACAATGTTCAAGTCGAATATTGGGTCAAGAACAGGGATAATGGCCCTTTGATGTAGAAAGGTCGGGAATAGAGAATCAGAGCCATGAGCAGCTCCCCAGAGAGCCTTTTAACAAAGACCTTACTGAGGCACCCAACATTAAAAATCAAATCCTAACTATTGGCTACTGAGAATGTTCTGGCTTACAAAGTTTCATCTTCCTTGTAGTTCAACTACTGTCATAAGGGTCATTATAGAGCCTACATCAGAGAGGATATTTCTTTTTATATAACCTGATTGAGGTCTCCACAGATATGTCCAAATGTGTTCACTGGACTCACAAGATTACCATTCATCCTCTCAGTCTTCCTGTCTTCTGGTAATTCAGAATCCCTGTATCTACTTGACAGTGGACCAATATCTGACTCAGTCACTGGCTCCATACACTGATCCATAATAAATAATGAGATATAAGAATTTGAAGTTTGATAGAATAAAAACTTCAAATAAAATTATAAACATAAGTCTCATTTCAATCCCTGTAAGGAAATTAAGAGAAGTGGTTTCATGTCTATTGTACACATGCAGAACAAGCATGCTGGGAAGTTCAGTGATTTGCCCCAAAACACAAGCCAGTGAGGACAGTCAAAATAAAAAAACCCAATGTTTGTTCTTCAAAATCTACTATATTGTATAAATTCAGTTTTAATGAATATGCAACATTGATGTTTAAATGTCTCAGGAATATGTTTATCATTAATCTAATTATGAAACTATAATGTCTGTAGGTTTCTGAGATTTTTTTAACCTTCTCTTCAAGGTTTATACCTTAAAATATCTCTGTCCATTGGCCCCTGGTTTAGTTCCTCTCCCAAACCTCTATCAGCAGTCCAAACTTGGGGGTACATGGAGAAGAAAAAACTATTACAAGTTTATGCAACAAAGAAGGGCAAGCAACACTACACTTCTGTCCCCCAATATTTATGTTTTGTTCCTTTTTTATTTTTATTTTTTGATGGAATCTTTGCTTAGAAATGACCGCCTAACTAGGGACTAGATTTCTCAGTTTATGTTCATCTAGGTGATGCCAATGACTACTTTTCTCAATGGAATGTAAGAAGATACAATGTGCATATTAATTCCTATCCAAAGTAGTTAAGAATTGGGGCAGGTTTTCCTCTGGTCTCTTTTTCCATTCACTAAATAGAGAGGTATCAAGGGCCCCTGAGGAAGGTTAACTTGTGAAATATAAGGGGCTTACATTCCTTAATTACCTAATGAAAGGCTGTCTGCCCAGGAATACCTGAACTTGACTGCAAAGTGAGCAAAAAATAAATTTTTATTGTGTAGAGCAACTGAGGCTTGAGGAGAACAGCTAGCATCACCACATGTAATGTAGTTTCTAAAATTCTTCTTTTAGCGCAGTGATTCTCATCAATGGGCACTTTCGTCCCACAAGGGATATTTGGTAATGACTAGAGATATTTTTGGTTGTCATAACTGGGGTGGGGGAGAGTTGCGCTACTGGAATCTAATAAGCAAAAATCAGGGATACGTCTCAATAGCTTATGATGTAGAAGACCTCTCAGCCTCCACTTCCCAGAAAAGAATTAACCAACTCAAATGTCAACAGTGCCACTTTTGAGAAGCTCTATTTTAGTATAAAGGAATAACAGAATAATAAGTGTAGAAGGATAAGTAAATGTCCATAAATGAGCACATTAAATCTTGACGTTTTTGAATTAGTTTCATCTTATCTGTGAAATGGAGGAGGATGTTCAATACTAAACCTAAGATCAGAAGTAACATGCTCTTAATCAACTGTGTTCCTTTTCCTTTTTTTGCCCCTGAATTTTATCAACTCAATCCAATGTCCTCATCATCTAATTAGACTACAAGTATCAGATTTGAGCCTAAGAGCAGGCATGGTCAGAATGGGCCACTCACAAGCAAGTCAGCCAATTTCAAAGCTTTTTTTATGGCTTGCTCATGCACTTCCTTTCTGGGGCCTATTCTGTCCAAGAAGCCCACAGAAGCCTTGTATCTTCATAGATACAAGAACCATGTTAAAAATAGAAAAGGTTAGGTCATGTTTGGTAAGTAGATTACTTTAGCAAACAGGTCTTGTTCACTGCCATCAAATGTATTATTGTTTTAGCATTTGAGTATATGGGAAATGCAGACAAAAAACTGCAAAGACTTCCTATGCAACTTTAAGGTTTGTTTCCCTAAAATTACATGGCCCCTTTTAAAATGGTTTTAATTAATAAAGAGATTGTATTCATTAATTTTCTGTCTCCATCTATTTATATTTCCTTTGCTTAAATTGTCATGATTGAATAGAAAATTGAATGACAAGTGGGCTTACAAGCTTAAAATAAACAGCTATAATTTCATCATAAATGAGGATCACTTCTCTTTGACAGGATGGAGACTGCCCACACTTTCCTAGAATTGTTTTGTGGCATTTTACATCAAACTCAGAACAAGAAACATTAGGCACCTTGACAGGAACTGAGAAATTTTTTTAAGGCATAATAAAGAACAAATATAATAGAGCCTTCAAGAGTTTTAATTCATTTCAAATAAATGTTTTGGACAAATAGAGTATAGATATTTTCCAGGATGCACTGTCTCAAAGTACAGTGCTGAAAAAAAAAGTACTAAATTATATAGTTTGGATAAATCATAAAGAGGTAAATTGAACAAACAAGAAATGATTTCCCCTTTTTATTCTCACCCATAAATAATACATTCAGGTCAGAAATAAATTCAATAGGGAATAATTACATGTTAATAGTGTATTTTCAAGTGGATACAAAATGATCATTGAACACTTTCTGAACATTTATAATAATATAATAAATGGTAACTGTTTTTTAGAACACAGAAACCAAAGTTCTTGTACTTTTGAAGTACCCAGGAATTGATGCCTTTTTTTAAAATATAATTTTGGAGGCAAAAGCCTGAGGGCTAAATTTGGAAGAAAGCTGAATGATGAGAAGCATAATATACTAATAACTCATGAAGCTCTGCATATGGGTGGATATTTCTTTCACTCTATGGGAGTTATGCGCTGACTGGCTTTGGACTAGCAAGTATTCCATAAAATAGAAATGAGAGGTGACCCCTACAAATCAGAACAAAAACAATTATATGAAGTGGTTATGTAGTTTGGAACAGAGAGGTATGTTAGAGAGGGACCTTTGAATAAACTAATATGTGATCAGGAATCAGTATTGACTTGAATCTCTGAGTATTTCATATGCAAATGAAATTTCTTTATTGTCATTTCAGTTACTAGGGAAAATGATGTCATTTCTCAGACTTGCTATTTCTGGTTTAAGTATTGCAGTGAGACCATTATAATAAAATCTGTCAGAATCAAAACACACTGGACCCAAACAAAAGAGCAATGCAGGCTCAATTCCTAACAAAGGCAATAAAAATCACCTCTCCAAAGAATTCAGTGTTTTGACTTTGAACAAGCAACCTCATGTTCTACTGTTTTATCAATGGCCCTTGTCAGTTCTCTTTCTCATCCTCAAAGGGGTATTATATACTGACAACAGAAAGATAGGAAGGTAGGAGACAGTTAGATAAAATGTATTGGCAAATAAAATCTTTTTTAGGATATTCAATATATGTATATAAATACCCAATAGGTACATATAATTACATAATATTTGTTTATGTAGTATAAATCTTCATCTTCAGCTCTGGACATTTTTCTGCATTCACACAAACCATTAAACTAGAATATGGTCTTAATAATAAATTTTAATCAACTCATTAATTTATTCTATAAAAAATGCTGACTACATACTATGTTCCAGAGACCAATCATGGTGTAGGG
>NW_006434709.1:12002957-12129542 GCF_000325575.1 Pteropus alecto | reverse complement strand
AAGAAGTATAAGACATGGCTCTCAAGGAGTTCATTTTTTAGTTAGTAACACATATCATTGTAGATCATTATGGTAAATACAATGATAGATGTATGTGCTAGGAAATTAATAGTTACACAATGCAGAAATGATTAATTCTACTTCATTGGATAAAGCTTCACAGAACACATTGAACTAAGACTTGAAGAATAATCAGGAATTCCCCACTAAGATACAGAAAAAAAACTAGGGCAGGTATAAGAAACTATATATATATACAGATATATATATATATATTTGAGGCATGTGGTGTTAGCTGTGTTTTTCTAGAATCACAGCTTAAGGCAAAAATTTATATGTTAGTCCTTTATTGGTGAGAGAAATCCCAAGGAAGTAAGGAGGAAGTAAATGGAGAGTAAGGTATTGAAGGAAGGAGAATAAATAAGATAGAAAGTATTACAGAGCTAGTCACTGCTTGAAATCCAGCATGACTGATTTTGCTTGATCTATTAGGTCTGTCTTCTGAGAGGAAATATTTACTACTGCATTTTAAGAGAGTCTGTCCGGGAGGAGAAGGATTAAGAATATATTCGCCATCTCCCATTTCCCATCAGTCAAAAGTTCAATTTTAGAGTTGCACATGCATAGGTGCCAAGTGTATACTATGACATTTCACACTTCATTAGAAACCAGAAAGGCAGAGATACAGAGTATAGGCATGAGACAAGGTGCTGTCGGGTGAAGTTATCACAGATGTGGGGTATAATAAGGGGTCATGGTCCAGGGGCATATGAGGTCAGAATCAGTTTAAGTGGTACTTAGAAGGTGTCTTACATGGCCCACTTGCACTCTTTGAGTTGTTCATAGCATCTACCTTAAGGAGGACATACTCAATGTAGAGACCCATCCAGGCCCTGAATTGAGGAAGGAAATTCCTGGGTTCTAGTTAACAAGAGAATGGCCAAGAAAGGAAAGTATAAGCCTCTGGGGAGAGGAGCAGGGACATAAGAAGTCCAGAACAGTAACCTTTAGAGCAGCTGTCCCTAATCTTTTCGGTACCAGGGACCTGTGATCCTATAAATAAGAATCTAATGCCTGATGATCTGAGGCAGAGCTAAGGTGGTGATGCTGGTACTGGGGAGCGGCTGCAAATACAGATGAAGTTTCACATTCTTGCCCGCTGCTCACCTCCTGCTGTAAGGCCCGGTTTCTAACAAGCCATAGACTGGTACCAGTCTGTGGCTCGGAGGTTGGGGACCCCTGTTCTAGAGTGTAGGGCCCAGGGTAGAGATCTAAAGATCTAAGAATATTATTGTTTGAGAGCAGTAACCATTATTTATATAACTTTGTAGCCACGGGTGCCTAACAACGTAACATCATACTTCAATGTGTAATTTTAAAAAGTGAGACAATGAAGATAACAGGCAAGGATGGTCCCAAAATATCAGAATACGGAAAAAGAGGGTACAGGAGATTTGGGCTCTAATGCAGGTGTGCATATTATTCTGATTCTTTTACTAAATGAATTTAGAACACTAAAAGCTTCCTATCTAAAGAAACAAAGAGATTTAATTGAGTAAATTCTAAACCCCTTTCTGGTTCTAAAATTCCACTTAAACTTTCAGCTTATTTCAACTCATTTCCACTACTACAAAAGTAACTCAAAAGTAATATTGTATATGTTCTTATCTTTTTGTAAAAAGATAGTAGTAACATAAATCCCATGAAAAAAAATCACAAAACTAATAACTATATGTTTTTACTGGATTTGGATGGATATGTTTTCTAAAGCAGTGTTAGGTTTTATCTGAAATTATACCCTGAAATGTATAGCAGCTGAGAATGAATAAAAGTAAACAAATGCCATTTGTTTATTTTATTATTGTTACACTATTGTAAAAAATAAAATAATAAAAAAAAAACCTAAATTTTATCCTAGACAGAAACTAAGTCACCAAATCTGTTAAGAATTGAGACGTCCCCAGTAGAACCAGTTTAGGGAACAGAAAGACTAGAAATTTTATGATGATTGGCCTGGACAACGTGGACCACAGAAGCACTCTAATCTAAGACTTGTCACATTAATAAAATGGTTACTCTCCTATGCCCTAGTCTTGCCAAGGGCCACGCACAATAACCACAGAGATCCCAAAACTATAGCCTGAGGCAGAAATTCTTAGGATATACCCAGTGAACAAATGGACCAAAAGTCCTAAGATTCTTAGATTTTTGTTTTAGACAGACCTAGAATTTCCAACTTTTTTTTTGTTTTTTTTGCTGTGTAAAAACATTTTAAAAAGCTCTTCTATTTACCTTCATCATCATCTCATATGGGATAGATCATTAAGCATATTTATGATATTTAAAATAGATATAATTGCAGAATAAAGTTCAGTCCTTTAATAAATTTGGTCTTGTGTGGCCTGTGTGGCTTTAGCATTTGGAAACTTTTTCATCATTGTACAAAGAAATTATATTTAAGAAGCATTTCTATAGATATTGTGATTCTACTAGGGTATTGATATACTCTCCAGTCTTGTCTTCTCAAAGATTTTCATGAGGGCTTACCCTGTCTGTTAATTTAAACTGCAAACTAAAATTCTTATATTTCCAGGACAGATCTCCGAATTGAGTGCAAACAGGACAAACATTTGTTTGATGGTTAGAAACTTTAAACTTCTAAATCTTTTGAAATGTATTTCTAAATATTAAAATAGTGATTTTAAATGATACTTTACACAGAAAGACTGTCACAGGAACAAAATTAACGTATTAAAAATATCAGAGACAATGACATTTGCACCAGCAGTGTACAAAGGTTTCAATCCTCACCAACACTTGCCATCTTTTTTTTTTTAATAGCTATCCTAATAGTTGTAGTTTGTACTTATATTTCCCTGATAATTAATGATACTAAGCATCTTCATATACCTATTGGCTATTTGTATATCTTCTTTGGAGAAATGTCCATTGCCCATTTTTTAAGCAGGTTTTTTTGTTTCTTTGTTTTCTTTTTTTTTGCTATTGAGTTTTAGTTCTTTATATATTTGGCAAATCAACTCCTATCAGATATATGGATTGCAAATAATGTCCCATTCCATAGGCTGCCTTTTAATTCTGTAGTTTCCTTTGTTGTGCAGAACCTTCTAAGTTGTAGTCTCACTTGTATTTGCTGTTGTTGACTGTGCTTATGGTGTTATACCCAAGGAAATGATTGCCAAAGCCAATGTGAAGAAATTTCCCCACTCCGTTATTTTGTAGGAGTTTTATAGCTTCAGGTCTTATGTTTATCTTTAATACATTTAGAGTTAATTTTTGTGTATGGCTCCAAAGTTTTTTCTTTTCCTTTCTTTCCTTTTCCTTCCTTCCTTCCTTCCTTCCTTCCTTCCTTTCTTACTTTCTTGCATCATTCCTTGCTCTCTCTTCCTCCCTGGTGTCTTCATATTCCTTCCTTCCTTCCTTCCTTCCTTCCTTCCTTCCTATCTTTCTCCCTCCCTCCCTCACTTCCACCTTCCCTTTCTCCCTCCCTTCCCCGCTTCTTTTGTTGTTATTACATGGGAATATGCAGTGTTCCTCACACCATTTGTTCAATTTTCCCATTGTGTGTTCTTGGCAACCTTGACAAAGATCAATTGACTGTATATGTGTGGGTTTGTTTCTGGGCTATTTTGTTTCACTGGTTATATGTCTGTCTTTATGCTAGTATCATACTGTTTTAATTACTGTAACTTTGTAATATATTTTGAAATCAGGATGTGTGATATCTCCAGAATTGGTTTCCTTTCTCAAGATCACTTTGGCTATTCTATCTTTTTTGGTTCCATATGAATATTAGAATTCAAATTTGAATTAGCAATTTGTATTTGTTTTATATGCTTTGCTTTAACAGCGGTTACCCCCACAAATCCTTAAGTCCATTTGCATTTTCAGTTAAATATAACATATTGTCCAATATTACTATTTCTTTCCAGATTATATTTTGAAATTAGTTTTTCCACTAAGAATTTCTTTTTAGCAAGACTATTACTAAATATACTCTCATTCTATGTTTTATTGAAAAAATTTTTTTCAAGGTATATTTAATTGATTTAAGATTTTTGTTTGTTTGTTTGTTTGTTTGTTTGAAGTGATCAGTTCCAAGCACAATCACGACAATGGTAGAATGGAAAGATGAGGGTTCTGGTGGCATGAATGAAAATGAGTTGGATTAGGAAGGAGGCAAATAAAAACTTGCCTGTATGCCACCAGAACAAGAATTTAAAGCCATTTCAAAATTTCCAGCAATAGCTGATGCAAACACAATTTCCAATCTGATGTTGCCTCCTGATATTCTCCTTTAATACTTACAACACAAAATATGTGTTCTTCATATCTACGAGAAGAGAACTGTGATTTTTAAATATATTATAGAAGATATGAAATCTTTTTGCATGTCTTGTGACATTAATCTTTGCCAAGTGAAGTAACTTTTATAGAATTTAATTTTTAATGTGTATTTGCAACATTTCAATTTATAATTTGATTTTCTTTCTGCATGTCCAGCACTACCATGCAATGTACTGTTGGTGATGAGAATATCTGAAAACAATACAAATCTTATTAAACATCCTCCTCAAGGATTACGGCAAAAATGACTTTGAAACTTTGAAGTCTGTGAGAAAATAAAAGGAGAGTTCACCTATGTCTACAGACACAGGTTTAATTAATTAGTGTGTGAAAGTATAGATCGCACTTTTAATTAAACCTGTTCAATGACAGCAGAGACTTTAGCTATCAAACAACAAACGAAACTCAAAAGCAGTAACTGAATCTACCTTATTTACCTCATGATAATTACCTAACACTGGAGAAAATGCTCTGAGACTGAAGGTCCCAATTTTAAAATTAATTTAGTTTTCTTAACTGTTAAGAACTGTTTTTTCTTTTTCAGGGAATATTTATTGAATGTATATATAAAATGTTAATTTACAAGAATACAAAAAAGTTATTTCACTCATTTATTCCATTGACAAATATTTCTTAACTACAGAATGGATGCGAGGCATTTGCATAATTTATTGCTGTAAAACAAATTACTATAAACTCAGCAGCCTTAAACCATAGACATATATTATCTCACAACTTCTTTAGATCAAGAATCCCAGAATGGTTTAGCTGGGTTCTCTGCTTCAGTGTTTCTCACAGGCTACACACAATCAAGGCATTGACCAGTGCTGGGGTCTCATCTGAGGCTTGATTGGGAAAGGAGTTGCTTCCAAACTCATATGGTTTTCAACAGATTCAGATACTTATAAGCTGTCAGATGATGGCCTTAGCAACTTGTTGGCTGTTGAACAGAGACCACCCTTATTTCCTTACCACGTGGATCTATCTATGTGGCAGCATGCTTTATTAAAGCCAGCTAGGGTATTTTGTTAGAGTCCGCTAGCAAGATGGAAGTTACAACCTTTTATCATGGACATGATATCTCGTCACCTTTACCATATTCCATTGGTTAGAAGCAGGTCATAGGTCCTGAGCACAATCAAGGAGAATGGATCAAAATACCATGAGGCAGGATAGCCATCTCAGAGTCTGTCCGTAAGAGCATTGCTCCAGGTTCTGCAGAGTTGTGAATAAGACAGACAAGGTCCCTGTTCTTATGGCATATATACAACAAAAATGTGATTGATGCATTGATAGACTTTCCTTATCCTGTATCACTTTTGGTTGATAATAATATATACATAGGAACTCTGCAATCTGTGTTTGTATGATAAACTAAAAGGGATGGGGAAAATGAACAACAAGATCATTGAAGTCATCTAAACACAAAGTAATGAGATTCTATTTTAGCCTGAGAACAGTGGAATAGAAAGGAATTAGCAAATACATAAGATACCATGCTGCTCTTAGAAAAGGGAGAATAAAGAGGAAGGCAGCAAGGGTGGCTTCTAAGTGTTCAGCCTTAGTATTAGGGAGAATAATGATGTCTATAAATACACTCTAAAAGGATACTTATTTAGGAAAAAAAAATAATGAATTTGTTTCAGACATGATACATTGAAGGTAAAATAAAAACTTTAGGTGAAATTGTTCTCCAAAAAGTAAGTTTGTAAGAATGTAAGTTTCAAAGAGTTCAGAGCTGCAGAAATAGAAACTGCCCTCCAAAAATAGTTAGGTTTTGATTGAGTGGGAAAATCTGCTCCATCCAACTTGAAGAGTATATAATGGGAACGATATTTCTTTAAAAAGGAATAATATATTTTGATGTTAGAAGAATCTTTAAGAACAATCTTGGTTTTATCTGCCTCAAATCTGAAACATGAAAAACCTGAGATCTTGAGACATCTTTTATACCTTGTTATCTTTCCGATTCTGTGCCTTTGTCACTGCTGGCCCTCTTGGCACACGCTTCTCTCCTGTCACCTTGTCTAAATACTGATGTTGGGTCCAACACCTTGGTTCTAACTCTGGAACTAATTATCAGCCATGAAACACAGGCAAGTTGCTTTATACCGGAGTCTCATATAATTTCTAGAATTGAGGAAACTCATGTTTTCCGCCAATCTTAGAGTTTTCATTAATGCAAATGGCCTATTGATATGAATAGTTGTAATAAATTAAAGTGGAACTATTATTATTACTATTATTATTAAAGATTCTTGTGATGTTGTTCTCTTTGTTCCTTTTATATTTATTATGTTTCAAATTGTATTGGTTTCTAATTGTTTTATACTTAGCTCTTTTGAGTTAAGGAAGATCTCAAGTTAAGGGAAATGACCATAAATATACCAACTTTTAAGTATCATAGTACTTTTCAAATATGGGGATGTGGTAAATATTCAGGAACAATTTAATAATTTGACTTTATAGAACATATTTGTTTTGTTATTGTGTATCTACCTCCATTCTAAGTTTCATAAGGGCAGAGATTGTTATCTCTTTTGTTCACTTTTGTATCCCTTTTCCTAGAGAGGCATTTGTCACATACTAGGCATCAATAAATATTTATTGAATAATGCTTTAATTTATCTTTATTTAGATTAGTTTTATTAAAAGAAAATAATATTTAAACAGCCAAGTTAACCATGCACTGGCATCATTATTCTGATGATTCAGGAAAAATTATATTTTTAAGATTTTTGTTATCTAGAATATTTGATACATATGGACTCAGTATAAGATGAGTAGTGATATTTGGAGAGAAAGTTGAACCGCTAAAAGTGTTAGCAGGAAATCTTCAGGTTTACAAGTGGTAGTGTTTTTCCTTTTGTTTTTATAACTTTGCTGTTACAAACTTGCTTTGCTTTTCCTTTGGGATATTTTGAAGCTGTAGAATATTGTAATGAACAGATGCTCTCTCTACAGCCTCAGTTATTAGTGGGCAAGTCTTTGCTCATGTTAGGCAGATACCTGTTAGCTGCTATATAGTAGAATTGCACAAATGTTAGCCAGACTTGAAATAGACTGTAGAAACTAAAGACTCCCATGACAAGTCTCAGAAACTGTGAAAAGATTAATGGCCAAAGTGGGGAGGAAATTAAAAGGCACTGGATTTGGTTTCAACTACCAATAGCACATTTCTTTTCATGAAATAGAAGTGGTCGGAGGAGAAAAAAAAAGACAAAATAAAGAAGCCACAGGAAATGCCCAAGAGTAAAATAATATCAAATAAAGTTTGAAAGCCTCTGAAAATGTTCTATCAAAGTAGATTCTATGTTTTACATGTTTCCTCTTTGCATATCATAACAGACTTTGGCCAATATAGACTCAAGCATAGGCTATCATGAATTAATTCTCTTAATACATACTTAATGAGGGCCTATCACATAGCAAACACTATACTGAGGATTTTTTTTCTTCACAGTCTTTGGTCTCCATGAGATCATGCATTAACAGTGAAAAATATGTTAACATACCAATATAATATATGATTGGTTCATTTTTCAAAATTGATTTTGAAATTTAAAGAGCCTTTGGGTTGTCAAAACAACAACATAGATAATGGAGATAATTATACACACACATTTTAACTTCCTCTTTTATCAACATTACATTGCAACCTTCTACTTAAATGAATCATTATGTTTGTTCACAAACAGCAAGGAGTCAGACTCAACCTCTTCAGTACAGCAGTAGGTAAGAAAGTCAGCTTCTTGGAGCAAGGGATTGCTTCATTCCTTTAGCTATCATTTAACAAATCAAAGCCTGAAATGGGAAGATACAAACTATGGAAATCTCTGCATAAAGCAGATGAAGTACTCATTGTCACTTAGGTTTAGTAATGAGACTGGAGTTTGGTGTAAGGAAAAGACTGCACAATTGCATCCTAGGGGATGTAGGAGGAAGAAGGAGGAAGAAAGGCAGGAGAGAAATAGAAGCACACATCTCAATTTCCTCTTTAGTCTTCAGCTCAGAAAGAAAGAGTTAATGAGGCAGATAGTGGTGATACCAAGGACACCCACTCTTCTTTTGGAATTATGAGAAGAAAAAGCCTCACAGCCACAGTTGTAAAGTATATATGGCGACTCAGGATGGTCATTCACTAAAGCCATTGAGGTGTCATGATCATGAGCCTGCTGAAACCCATAGCACATAGACAGAACCCAGAAACAACTGGGAGTCAAGTTAAGGAACCTACAGAGGAAATCCCAAGAATGAGGCAAAATGGCTTTGGGTGAGAACTGCAGCTCAGACTCCTGGCACCTGACTGACAGGGAGTTGTTGCAGCTAGATCTAAAGGGGGCGCATCTACAGACCAAGCTGGACCTCAAGTGAAGTCGAATCACTTAGGCTCTGGAAAGGAGGAAGGACTGTGAATCACATCAACTATGTCCTCCATCCATGAATACCATGTGAGCAAGCTGCAAGCAAGGAGGAAAAAGGACATTGTCCCTGAGATCAGAGGAACCAGACCACATTAACCCCTAGTTTTTTAAGTTTTTCTGTCCTCCATGACATCATGTAAGTTGTATTTCTACTTGCAAAGCTCAGCCACCACTTTGGAGAGAAGTTGCAGTTGTAAGGAAAAATTAAAATCTGGAAGCCTGAGCATTCTTTCCTAGAAGTGCTGAGCAAATCTGTAGCGACTGTATGTATAAATTGTAGGAACAGATGATACCTGAAATAGGAAATGACTAAAAGATACCCCCTCAACACATACACACACACTGTCCTGCCACCCTTCAACTGAACGATGGATGGTCATTGACAGGGAAAACAAATTAGTTATTGATAAAGTAAAGAAGCTACATTTTCTCTAAATATCTTAGCTATAGTATGAGTCAAATGTAGAGATCCAGGTATATAGGTTTTGGCTACCAAATAAAGAATTCAAGAGGTTGCCTATTTCTTCTCTGCCCAGACATATTTTAAGATAGTAAAGGAAGGAAAAATCACCTTTTTAAAATTTTTCTAGAAGAGTAGAGTTTAACTCAAAATGGAATTTAAGGTCATAGCTGGTTCTTTTCATTTCCCTTTTCCTCCTCTTTTCTTTAAACCAAATTTGCCTCCTCTTTTCCTCCTCTTTGCTTTAAACCAAAAATCTAAATCTCCCAGTTACAGGAACAGAAATTCCATTCTGATTCATGTCTTGAATGTAAAGGAAGAGAAATGAAATAAGAATTATAGTGATTTTAATATATTCGAAGCTCTGTTCTGGGTGATTTAAATAGAGCACAGCAGCTAGGGTTATTTATGGAGCCTTACTTGGTGCTGTTCATTGTGTATGATACATACATTACCTCATTTAATCTTTACATTTCAAACCAACCCAGAGGTATTTATCTCCATTTTATAGTTGAAGACACTTGGGATTAAAGAAGATAAATAACATAAAAAAAAACCCAAAAAACAAAAAACAACAAAAAAAACAAACCCACCACAAGTAGAGTAAGTGGTAAAACAGAGATAAAAACCCATGTATGTCTCATTCCAAAGCTAATGTCCTTCCCATCAATCCAATTGGTCTTGTAGAACCATTTAATATTGAAAATACTCTTAAAAGGTATCTCTCCATAATTTATTATCTGTAATAACATAAAATTCTGGAGGAACACAACAAAATAAAAATCCTTGAAGCAAACCATCTGGGAAAAAGGGGACCAGTGAGAAGAGAATCGGGCATTAAAGAAAACCCAAAGTTACTACAAATTTCCCAATGTAGTAGCTCAGTCTACACTGCCTAGAACAGTGTCAGGGACATAGTAAACATTGAATAAATTCCTGCTAATTAAACAGACTTCACTTCTCTGATGTTCTCATTTTCACTTGCCATATTTCACATCTTCCATACAATTAAATATAATTCTGCATCTTCCATGTAGAACCATATTTCAAATATTATTCTGCTCTCTTATCAGTAATGATTTTAAGAGAACTGACATTAATGCCAACATCAACTTATATAAATGAAAAAAATTCTGGAAATTATATTCCAGTTTGTATTTTTGGACCTTTGTCCATTTGGCTCTGTATTTCACTAGGTGAGTTTCTCCTAGGGGCTATATCTCCTATCTATCCCAATTGCTGTGATAGAAATGAGCATAATTAGACACATGTTCACCCTGAATAGACACTGCGAAAATATTTTCCCTGGAAGAGTTTAACTTCAAACAATTTTATTCTATTGAAAATTGCTATGTGTAAAAGATTGTGCAGAATGCCTACAAGACTGCAAGGCAAGTTCAAACACTAGTCTCAGGCAACTGAACTGATGAAAGGAGGCATAGAAACTGGAAAAAGCTTAAAGAATAAAGGCAAAGTAAAAGAAGAGATTACAATAAACCTGTAACAAGGACCTGTAAGCTTTCTTGGTGGAACAGTACTGGTTAGATAAGGCAGTAGATAAATTCTTTTTATAAGTTAGCAGGCACCATGGGCTTGCCATGGATTTCTCAAGCTTTCTTGGCAATGACTCTCTCCATCACTGAGCCAAACATATAAAATCACATACCTGTAATCACTTCACCTGCATCCCACTGTCCCAGGGACTGTCTCAAAACTCATCCTCCTTTACTTTTACCCATGAAAGACTTAAGATATTAGCGTCTCAGAAGTAGATGCATACTGAAGAGGTCTCCTAAACAGTTGAGTGTTTTAATAATCCAAATGAGAGAACTGGTTTTAGTAGGATTCTTGGTAGTTTAAAATTCAGGGAGAAATATTGTGAGAGGAGAGTGGTACAGATCAAGGGAAGGCAAAATACCCAGTTTAGTCAGGCAGTATTGGTAAGAAATACTAGAGCATAGGCTGTAGAGCTAAACAAAGTGGAGATTAAATCTTGTCTCTAGCATTTACCGGCTACATAGCTTTGGGCAACATCAATAAATTAGCAACAATCATGTGGTACATATTTGGCAATTATATATTGTAGCTACAGTTATTATACCATATGATTAAACAGTATCATTAAGATATGTGACAGTGTCTGGCATGCAATTCTTGCTTAGTAAATGTTGGCTTAGTCAGAATCTGCCTTCCACAGAACCAACTCATAAAAGCAACTCTGATGCCTGATTATGTAGAAAAAGAAAATACATATTTGTGTGACACAAAAGAATAAGACTTTGTTCTTTTTCTTCTATGAAAGAAATATGATTAAATTTTTCATAAGTTGCTCCACTTAGTGTTAAAATGATGGAATTTTTTTGTGTGTGTGTGAAAGCCAAGTCTGGGAAAAGATTAATATCAAGCTTCAACCACTAAACCCTCTTCTACTGTTTTTAAAAAAGTGTCAACATAAGAAACTGAAAACATTAATTTTGCATAATGATATATGAAGCCAGGTGGAATGAAGGAAAACAGAGTATGTTTTTTCTCCAGTTTTGATTTCACTAAATCTAGATAATTTGTATTTTTTAAAGACAGAGTAGTGCCCTGGAGTCATATCACTTTGTATGCCAATATATGAAGAGAAAGCTTGTATTTTTGGTACTAGGAACAGCTGATAAATCTTCCAAAAGTCTTTCTATCTCTACCCAATCTATAAGACACCAAAGATGTGACAAGAGGATAGGAATCACGCTCAGCAGGAGGGAATTCTCTACCATGTTATTGTTGATTCATGAAGAATATTTCAAACCAGAATTATTTGAGAGAAGTAACCAGTTCAAATCAAATAAATAACTATATTGAGACTATTTTTAAAAAATTTTTATCAGAAGGGAGTTTTCTCTGTTATGCTTCTCAGGAGAATAAATGAGAGGTGAACAAACAATCAGGCAAAAGGGCAAACCAGACTCACAAGAGACAGCACTGAATTCTTATTAGAAAGCAAACTTCAAATACCTACTAGCTTGAATGGCAACAGATGGTTGTATAGTTGGAGGGTTTTAAAACTATGAAACTCACTGAAGAGAATAAAAATTATCAAGATTTTCATTTACGTAATTCTCTTACAGTTGAAGAGGAATATAGCTTCTTAAGGACTATGGGCCCAAAACCATTAAGTGTAGAAGACAGACTTGTCAGATCTGCATTCATAAATTTCCTTAACAGCATAACCATTTAACCACTTTACCCTTATCAGCACTGTAAGCATAGTAAAATATTAGTAGTAATAATCAATGCTTTAACACATCTTGTTAAAGACAAGATGCCTATATCTTAACCCTAAAGCTGCACTTTCCTTGTCAGCCAGTTGGATAACATGAAAATCCTTAACACTTAAATCTTCCAACTCTTTCAAGAGTTCAAATTCTTCCTTTATTGTCTGAGGCTCCTTTAATGGGGCAATTCTATGATTAGAGGTAAAGATAGCCATAGTTGGGCTGTTATAATATGGGGCAGATACTAAATAAGTATCAGGTAAATTTAGTTTGATGCTATTAGAGCTTTCATTTTTAGATTGGGGTTGAAGATTGCAGCATTTGAAAGAATAGCTGTAAATAACACCTGGAGTCCAACATAGGAGGGGAATGACCGTGAGAGAGAAAAGGAGGCAGCACAGTTCCTATAGTTACAATGGAAGCCAACAGGGATGAAACCAAGAACAAACAACTTCATAATTTAACCTTAGACTGGCTGTCTTTGTTCTAGAATAAAGAGAGATATACACAAGATTGCTTCAGGGCCTCTATGCCCCAAAGCTATGGTCCTGAATGATTCTATATGTGTGTTAGTATGTGTACATCTGTGTGTGTGCGTGTGTGTGTGAAAGAGAGAGAGAGAGAGAGAGAGAAAGGGGATGTGGGGAGGGACTCATCACTCTATCAGGTTGGAAATAATCCCCTGTGTACCTTCAGCAAACTTCTACTTGTATTTAAAATCATAATGTATATTTCACCTAGACAGGATACCTGACTTCTTTGTCTTCAGAACCTTAAAGTTCACTATATTAATGAAACTTCCTCTGGAACCCCCAAATTCTTTGCAAATACCTGATTTTTTCTCATTACATTATTAGTATTTATGTTTCTATCTTCCTCATTAGTCTCAACTCCTGAAAGGTATGGATTATATCTCTTCGTATCTTTTCATCCCCAAACTAGCTTAGTCCTTGACCTATGTAGATCCTTATTACTAAAATGTCAGTAAATTAGTGAGTTTTCCTGTTTAAGCTCTTTGGTTAGAGATTTTTGGTTGCAAGTAAACAAACTTGATTCTAGCTATTAGGAATAAATGATAACAAATTAGATTGGGGTAGCTCATAGAGTAAAAGAAATAGTTAATGGACTAGGTTTAAAAAGAGAAAGAGCCAGGGCAACCCTGGGAATCCAGATCGTGTGCCAGTGCGTGATTTCCTCAGGGAGCTCTATTAGAGCTGTGCTGTGCAATATAAGAGCTACTATGACAATGTGGCTATTTAAATTTTAATTAATTAAAATTAAATAAAACTAAAAATTCAGTTATTAAGTTACTCTAGCCACACTTTATGTGCTCAGTAGTCTCATATGGCTGATGGCTATTATATTAGCACAGATGTATATTTCCATGATTGCAGAAATATCTACAGGACAACACTGAGCTAGAATGAATCAGTCTCTTATGTGAATCAACTCCATCCACTTTTCCATCCCGTGTCATGCCACTGAAGATTAAAATTCAGGAGAGAGTTTCTTTGGCTGAGACTGAGTTATGTGTCAATCATTTTACTAGGATCATACAGAATATATCAATGGAGAGCAACACCCAGACTATTCATAATATGGAAGACATAATTTCCTTAAAGGGAATTGTAGTTCTAATATTAGAAGAAGCAAGAGTACAATCTGGGTAGACAAAAAAAAAAAAAAAACCCAAACATATACTACATATACTTGCCCTTGCATATTCATATATGCATTATAATTTTAATGTGAGAAATGAGGACGGCATTACCAGATATCCTTCATTATCAGTCAACTAATTAGAACAGAAGGCAACCTCTTCAAAATATGTGTTCTCTAGATAAGCATCTGGGCGGGGGTATGCAGGACTGTTTGATGCCATGCCAAAAACCCTGGCAGGTAGGGCAGAAACAGAAAATGCTTGGGAACCACTTGCTCCATATCTTTATGTCTAAATTATACTTTCCTTTAAGCCCACTCTGGTGATAAAAGAAATGAATATTCTTATCAAGTTTGGAAAGGCTAGCATTGCTGGCTTCAAGGGGTCATTTTTTTATTATGCAGCAGTCTTCAGCTTCAGCGGGGAAGCGGGAGGGAAAAAGAGGTTTTTTGTCAGGATATAGCACCACCAATACTTTCATTTTTACTGCACAAACTGCCTTTGTTCAACATTTCTAGCTTGATTTATGATTGCAGATCATATCTCACAGTTTCTTGTGGTCTGATGGTAATGTGTATACAGGAAAAATATCTGAACCTTAAATTGGTTGCAGCATGAATTTCAGAGTCAACCTGCCAAGAACTCAGCACATCTCTCTCTGCCAAGGTTTGGACAAGAGGAAACAGTCATATAAGGCATGAAAATAAGAGTTAAAAAGAGAGATTGGGATAGTAATCAAGAGACTTGGGACATTGGTTCCAGCTCTGAGCCTCAGATCCTCCTTGTGTAAAAAGAAAGAATTGGATTAGGTAATCTTCAGTGTCTTTTTGGCCCCTTAAAGTTCTCTCATTTTGATTGTACTAAAACCTGACCATTCTGTCTGTGACCTCATCCCTCTTAACCATCATCCCTTAATATCTTCTGTCTGTTGGATTCATAACACTGGACCACATTAGCTTGACACTTTTTGATGCAAGACCTTGCATTTTGTTTGCTTTATTTTTCCTTTACCTCTCCAATACAAAGCCAAGCCCTTAGTATTCCCTTGCCTTTGGAACTTCTTTTTTCTAGGGCTAAAATCAGAAGCAGTTTGAAGTCAAGAGCTCTCTCTTTTTTTTCTAGACATAAACTAATTGAAAGGATTATTCTGAATGTCTCCAAGGAGATAAAGGAAAAGGAGTTCAAAAAGAAGCAAGAAAGAGAAGAGAAAGTTTTCCCAGACTGGGGAAGTGGGAGAGGAGTGATTACTTGTCAACATATATGTTTCCCACATTTTTTTAAGACAGGGATTTGACACATCATAGCATAACTAAGGGGGTTGGAAATTTAGGAAGCAGTGTTCCCACACTCGAAAAATATCCCCATGCTTACTATTCCTAGGCACAGAAACAAGGGAGTGGTAAATAATTTGCCGAAGCCAAAATAAAATAAAATAAAGTAAAATGAAATAAAACAAAATAAAATAAAATGAAAAAAGGATAAATCAGGTTGGGGATTCAGAACTGTCTGGCTCTGCAATGTATGTTTTTTGCAATAAACTTCTCTGTACATTACTCAAAAGAGCATGCGAGAGAACTTAGCAAATGTCTGATGAATGGGGGGATAAATGAAACCATAAATGAAAGGGTAATTATTTGTAAATCACCAAATTAGATGCCAAATCTCTTAGTTTGTGCTAAATATCTTAGTCTATGCTAGTTTTGGAGCTTTTTCTGTTAAAAAGAGGTTGACAATTTCTAGTCGTTTGCAGCCATTATGATGTGTACTTCATCGATGTTACAGGGTGGAAATAATGTCTATTCTATATTTGGCATTATGAACATTCAGCTCCAGGAGATAGGTCTAAAATTAGCATTAGAAAATCACTCCTGGACTCAGTAGAACTTATGAAGATTTCTGTTTTCAGACACCATAGCCAGAGGAAAGCTTTCTCATGTAAAGAAATAGAAAACAGTCCACTGCTGAGGATAACTTAAGGACAAAAACAAAAAGTCAAAGAAAAAAGGGCCCACATCTACTGGGCCACACAGAAACAGAGTAGGGTACTTCTGAAAAGAAATCATTCTTCTTCTCAATTCCCCACCCCACATGCTCATGTTATCCCATTTAAAGGTGAGGCAGGTTTACTGAAGATTATTTACCAACAATTTAATGCTCAAAGGAATATAAGGTCCAGACTCCCTGGTCATGTTTGCAGATGATGATTTGTAAACAAGTCCTTAAATGGATTTCACTACCAGTCTCCTTCTTCATGGTCTCTATGGCCCAGATATGGCATAAAGAGAAAAAACAGGCGTCATTTCTTATATCTCGGAAAAATTACTTCTGGGACAGATCGAGAAATATATATTTCATTCCAGAATAGGATAGTTATACATCCTCGGCCCTCCTGAGAAGTTGTACAGTAGAAAAACTTTAGAACATTTTCATTATCTTATATGTATTTTAATTATTTTGACTTTACTTCATTCCATCCATTATGGTGGCTGCCTTTGTCTATTATGATTGTTAATCTTATTCAATGTTCCTAAAGACCCACAAAGAGCTTATCTCCATTATATGTGCCCAAAAGGTAAATCCACTTAAAAATAAGTTTTAACAAGCAATCCCATCCCGACAAATAGTTCTCTCTTCTTGTTACTAAGAAAGATGGACTAGAGAAAATCGAAATAGGATGTTAAAATGGGATGTTTCTGATTTCCTACTCTGGAGAACTGCTCAAGGTACATTTTGGAAATGTGCCCTTGTTAGGGAAAGTGGCAGACAGCCATGCTGACAAAAGTCCTTTAGCTTTCACTCTCTTTGACACGTGCTAATGCCTGAAACCATGACTTCAATACTCTGTCGGCTCAGTGCCCTCTGCTTCCAAGGTTCTCTACAAGAAATTAGCACAATTCAAGTGTGTGGTAGTTTATTCTATCACTCTTTTGCTGGCTATCTTTAAGAAACATCCAAATAAAATATTTTAGTTAAAGAAATCACAAAAACCAATGACAAATCATTTCCATTCTCTTATTTCCCTAATATGTAATGGAACAAGAAAGGAATTGCTGAAAGGAAATTCAAAACTAACTACCTAGTGCGTCAGGCACTTGACATATGTTATATCTTTCATCCTCATAGTGATTATTAAACCCATTTTACAAATGAGGAATCTGAGGTTCCAAAAGGTTAAGTCAATTGTTATGGCACATAACTAGTATGATTTTTACAATGGGCTTTTCACAATCTTTGCTGCCTAAAACTCAGGAAAATAGAACTCTCAATGGATTTTCCAGTGGATTGAATGTGGGGACTAGGGAGAGGAAGACACCAAAAAAAAAAAAAAAAAAAAAAAGGATTCAGGGCAGCGTTTCCCAAGGCCCCGTGTTATAAAGATGTTAGTGGATGTCACGCACACACATAATAACGGGTGTCTTCAAGTAAGTTTGGACTTTATTATGATTCCTTGGGCTTTAAATGCTAATATAACTGTGACTCTCTATGAAAGTGAAGGTATGTAAAGTTTCAAACTTATGTAACCTTGGACCATAGAGCATCTCAAAGGCTCAGTCTTCACTTTGAGAACTCTTGTACTGAGTTGCCCAGAAATTGTGCTTATTAAAAAGTATACATGAATTTAATAATAAAATAAAATTTAAAAGAGTAAATGTGGAAAAAACTTAGTTCTAGCTTATATCTCAACATATTATACATTATTGCTGTTGTTTATGCCATTAAAGTTTGTTTATTCTTTTTAAAAAGTATACAAAGAAAATATTTCACATGTAAGCTTTGAGTAAAAGGTAAACATTATTTTCTTTAAAACAACAACAAAAAGTTTTTCCTGAATTTTTATTAATTTTTCAAGTTTGATTTTTAACAACTATAATCATAATTAGGAAGTCTGCAAATGTTCCAATTCTCTCTTTCCTGGCTCACCTGAAGCTAAGTATAATTGTATAATTTACTTTCTGTGTATACAACACCACGCAGAAAATAAGAAATCACAGTGTCAAGTTCTCATTTGTTACTTGCCAGCTTGATAAAGATTTGTGAAATTCATTCAACTTTTTCAGAACCTCTGTTTAGGAAAGTAATAAGTGCCTTTCTTGCAGAATTGTTCTCAGGATAAAATGAGGATATCCAAAAGTGTGATTTGTAAGCTACAAAGCACATTACACATAAAAGGTATTATTCTTTTTTAAGTTTTAGATACAACAAAACAAATCTATAAATGACAATTAATGGCATATTGTATTTATATGATTGTGGTTTCTATAATTTTACTACTAATTGCCAGAGAACATAATTTCCACCCCATATAGTTTACCTATATTCAATTTGTCTCAAAGCTTAATAAGAATTAGTCATATTTAGTTACCTTCAATTATAACACTGAAAATAACTAAATACATACTTTTTAAACTTATCTAGCTATTATTAAATTATAAAGGCACAAATAATTATAAAAAGAATTTGTATGTTCCAAATACATGTTTATCTTTATTCTGAGTTAAATTGATTTTCCTAATTCCTGGTATACGCTGATGGTGGGCCAATTCTCCCTAAATGCTGTATTCACTAAGAAACAAATTACTTATCAAGGTTAGAGACAAGGATTGGTAGGGGGTAGGAAATGAACACAGGAAAGCCAAAATGCCACCTAGTCCACAATTTACCGAAGTGGAAGAATAGTTTCTAATGATGAAGATACCTATTTCTACTGAGAGTGTTTTACTGTCAGAAAGAACCAATGCCCTGTTCCCTTCAGGACTGGCTTCTTCCTGCTCTCTCCATCACTTCTCTGGCCCAATGATGATAAAAGGTCTGAAAACCAAGCATGTTGGAGAGTTATTAAAGGAATTGAAAATTTTAACCGTGGGTTGGGATAGACTTAGGCGAGTCTCATGTCTGGAGGACAGAATAAAAACCAATAAATGAGGATTAGGGATGGTAGTTAACAAGATGAATAAAGAAATCCATTCAATTAGAACTTGCTGAAGTGGAATGGGCTGTGCTTTCCCTTTGCTCCAGAAATATTGCTTTTTCCAGGCTCCCATTATTTGAGGTAATGCTACTCAAGGTGATGTCTGCCAAGAGCTAACAGCTTGTACTAAATTGAAAGTTTCATGCTGCTTCCTTCATAGAGAAAGTCTTGATACATAGTCTCTAGCTTAACATGAAAAAAATGTCAGCTGACCTAAACGGTGTGCTTAGTGACCTAGTATATTTACATTTTGCTGAAAGCTATCTATCTTGCAAAAGGCCTAAATCAAACAGAGGCTAATCTGTGGACCACACTTTCATCTTGTTCTGTGTTCCTTCCCTTCCCCCTACCAAAAACCTCAAGTATGCAATCTTCTAAGTCTTTTTGCCCTTCTCTTATAAGCAAAGTAATTATATACATTCAAGATATTATGAACAGCTCTAATTTTAAATATTCAATCCCCTGTTCCACAAGGTATCTGTTCTACCACAAATAATAAAGTGTCAAAAGAGGCACACTAATTTTTTTCCTGAAAATATGGCATAAATGAGCTATCCTTTTGCCTTCTCACTAAAGAATATTAGAAAAGCATGAATACTATATTCATTTTCTCATTCTATCAGTGAAGAAAATATTGTCAAAGAAATAAATGTCTAAGCATGTCAATTCACACCATCAGTAGTGGGATAGTGCCCATTGTTAGGGCACTGGGACCCCTTCTGATTCCCCTGAAATCTTGATATACGGGGCAGTTCCTTACTCCATCCTTGAATTCAGTAGTCTTGTTAAAAAATTAACTTAAATGCATACCTCTAATCCCTGAGGATTGAGGCTATCAGGCATATAGCTGAACCACTCCTCTCCGCCAGGGAGGTGGCCAGAACTGGCCTATAGGCAGTAATCGTTGCACAACCTTCCTGCCGACATTCCTCTGATCCCTTCTTTGAACTTGAATAAAGGCATCAGAATCCATTATCATGAATAGGATAACAGAATGTTAATTCCAGAAGCAGGATCTTTTCTTAGATCTAAAGTTATGCACAGACTCAACATACCCACCCCACCCGTCCCCCCCAAAAAAGAGGGGGAAGTATTTCTTCTAGGTCTGGGAAACATGCATTCATAGGGAAGAAAACAGTATTATAAGTCCCGTAACCTTATGTACATTGCCTTTAAAATTTCTTTGACAGAGGCCTTAAAATGTGACAGACATATCAGTCTGATTAAACTTGCAAAGAATGCAGAATCTTAGAGTTAATTGTGCAAATTGCCTGCTAATAAAATATAACATCTGAATATGTCTAAAGAAAAAGACTTTTTGGCTAATGCCATTTTGTCCTCATTTCCAGCCCTGTTATTGGGCTCCCAAGGAGCTCCAGCCATTGCAAAGCACTGAAGAAAGATTAGAAGGTGAGAGTAAAGGAGAAGTCAGCGAATTTCTTTTGCTTTGTTTGTCTTCTGCAGTATCCTTCTGCAGTGATTATTTCCCTTCCACAGCTCTTTGAGAGACAGTCCCACCCTCTGTGACTCATCTCCCATGAGCCAAACCTCACCCTAATTGAACTTCTGGCTATCACAGGATGGTCCTTGCTTCCAGAATTTGGAAAAAGTATACTCCTAGACCTAGCATGGTAGCTACTTCCTCCTACTGCTAATCTCAGTGATATCCCTTTTGGGTTCTCCATTCTGTGATCATCTATGTAATCAATTAACTGTTTTAGATTCCCCTCTATTAAAACACATGGAGTGGTTTTAATATCCTGACTGAACTTTGACTGATATAGAGAATGTTAATAAAGAAAAATCAGCCTTGAAAGCTAAAAAGATTAGCATAGAAGAAATCCACATTAGAGTGACCATTTAGGCAAATATATAAACATATAAGAATGTGACCTCTTTTTATCCTAATGTTAGTTTTATCTGTGGAGAAACAGGTAAAGCAGAAATTTACATTCTCCATGTCTAGATTAACTAATGCTTTTAAAGCTATCTTCAGATTATAATTTTGAAATTCATGTAGATTTGCCTCTGTAAGGGAAGTGCACTAACTAGTGAATATGAGTGTCCTATCTTGATTATGCTCTATTTTCATTAAAAAATATCCTACAATAATCTAGATATAAAAACAACCTATCAGTCTATCAATGGATGAATGGATAAAGAAATTGTGCTATGTGTAGGTGTGTATACCACATACATATTCCATCGTGCATATATATGTATATATCTCTCTCTTTATACTCACAATGGATTATTATTTAGCCATAAAAAAGAATAAAATTTTGCCATTTGTGACAACATGGATGGACTATGAGGGCATTATGCTAAGTGAAATAAGTCAGAGAAAGACCAGTGCTATAGGATCTCTCTTACAGGTTGAATAAAAATAAATAAATAAATACATACATACATACATACATACATACATACATACCGAGCTCATAAAAACATTCCTCGCGTTTCAACCATGATCATCCAAAAGACTGATAAATATGAGACTACCCATGAGAGTTTGATCCTCCTCTTCAATTACTGTATAAAGTCACACGGAACTTCAGAGAATTATAAGCAGATCTCTATCTTGAATAGAGTAAATGGTGACAGAGAGAGAAAATGATCTAGATAGAAGGCTGGAGAGGTTGCAGGGGTCGAAATATGGGTGGCCTAACATTCAAAGCTAGAAAACTTCTGTCTTTTACATTTAGGCAATCAGATGTCATAAGAAGGTTATAAATTATGCAGCAATATAATCAGATTTTTTTTGTGTTAAAAAGGTGACTTTAATGACTATGTAGAAATTGGACTGAGTGAAGAGTGATAAGGGACAACATAATATGCATTAGATAAATTTTAAAAACATACACCCAATGCTCTTATTCCTGCTAGGACACATATGATCTCAAGCAACTGGACAGTCAGTGAAGGACCTCAAAAGATTAAAGAGTAGAAATTTTGCCTCCCAGCATCACCCTGTAGTACTAAATTTCAAGCCCCTTCCCCTCTTCTTCATTATATCTTCCATTAAAATTAGATCTACTTTCATTTCTCTGAAGAAAAAACAAATTATAATCTAGCTAATTGCCATTTCCAGGCACATGAAACGGAATAAACCAACCAGGCACACTCAGCACTTTGGCATAAATCAGCCAAGCACATGGAGAGGACAGCAGCAGAGGGTGGACAAAAGTGATGTCGGAAAAGGCAATGAATGAAGGAAGCTGCTTATTTCATGATTAAGAATGACTAGTAAGAGGTTAATGTGAGTTCCTCATAGGCAAGGACATTTGCATCCCTAGTTACGTCCATGGTATCTGGCACATAGCAGTATTTCAGTAAATATTGGAAGGAAGAAAAGGATGAAATAAGGGATGAACGAGAACATGACAAGAAATATAGAAAAGAAAAGGCAAGAAAGAAAGGAAGGAAGGAAGGAAGGAAGGAAGGAAGGAAGGAAGGAAGGAAGGAAGGAAGGAAGAAAAAGAAAGAAAGAAAGAAAGAGAGGGAGAGAGAGAAAAGAAAAGTAAAGGAATAAAAAAAGGAAAAGAGCAGGGAATGAGAGAGGAATGAAAGGAAGAGGGAGGTAAAACCAAAGGAAAATTTCATTGGGGGAATTTACAATTATTCTAGCCAAATTACATTAATAAAATTTATAAATGGACAAATTCAGAAAACTAAAGGATCTAAAGAGGCTTCATTTTACCTTTAAAATCATGATTAAAATCAGATTGTTTTTCTTAAATCTAAGGTTTCCATGATGAACATAGATGTCGACATTTTAGCCCTCCAGGGAAATTCAGGAAACCAGTAATTGTTCACTCAGCTGTGACACCAATGAAAAAGATCTAAAAAGACTAGAACATTTGGCAAAGAAAATAAATCACTGGATTCATGAATACTTTGATGTGATCAACAATATTTTCTGATATTCAGAGAGCACATGTCAGAAAGATGGGCAAGATCAGCTCTCAAGAAGCTGAAGACATCAGCTTTGAAACTTTCCGGCTACTTCCCCTTGGCTTGCCTTGACTGCTTGTTAATGATCCCCAGGGGATATATGCATTAAAGTTGATAGAAATATAATTTGTACAGTGTATGTATATGTTAAGGAAAATATCAAACTGAAACACTTCCTCTTTATTTTAGTTTGCTGTATCAGCAGCAGAAGCCTTGTTCAGCTGCCTGAAGTTTGATTTTAGTTTTGTTTGTATTTCTAATGAGCTTGGGGCCTTTATAAAGAAAGTTAAAAGCATTTGAGTAAATGTTCCGAAATGTTATTGTCATTTTAAAATTCTACACATTGGGAAATCTGAGTTGTACAATGTCAACTTGAGAAGGGCTGAATTTACAGCTCCTAAGATATCCAGTACAGTCCCTTTACAAGTCTACAACTGTATTGCATCAAGCTCATTAACCTGTAGACAGTTTTAAAGCCTTTTGCAAAAAAAAACTCCTCTCATTTACAGTATTGAATGAGTTAGGTACTGAATGCTTTGATCTTTCATATCTGTCCAATTTGTGAAACTTATTTTAGAGATGAACTGTGTTGTATATAGTCCCCTCTAAAAATAAAATTGGCAATTCTTATTTTTTTTTATGTTTCAATCCCATTTAACACAGGGAGCAATTTACTGTAGTGTTTAAGAACATAAACTTTACAGTTGGGTAGCTTACACTTGAATTCCAAATTTGCCACTCACCAAGCTTAACAATGTTGGTTAAGTTACTAAGTATATCTATACCTTAGTTCTCTCAACAGTCAAATGATAATAGTAATACTATCTACATAACTTCAAGTATCACTGGGTATATTAAATGAGTTAACTCATGGAAATTTCTTATAACAATGCCTAGCACATAGTAAGCACTCATGAAACATCAGGTGTAATGACAATACTTATCATTATGAATGCTTAATACCATTTTTGCCAATCCTTAGCTGCTATCGTCCCTACCTTCCCATACCTAAGTTATGTTTGCTTCTAAATTTTCTTGACTTTCCCTCAGCTTCATCCTAATTTATCTGACATGTCCAAATTTTGTTATATTTCAATGTAGTATACATACATATGTGTTCTTTCTTTCCCCCTCACAAACATACAAAACTTTTTACAAAACAATATTTACCTTTAATTTATATAATATAATTGACCTGTTCTGTTCTGTTCTGTTCTATTCTATTCTATTCTATTCTATTCTATTCTATTCTATTCTATTCTAGACTAGTCTATTTAAAAATAAATGATTGTCGTGATCCATTAAATTGATTTCATAACCTAGAAATCAATCATGGCACATGTTTGAAAAATAATTTTCTAGAGCACCGTTCCCTAACTTTTTGGCACCAGGGACCAGTGCTCCTATGAGAATCTAATGTCTGATGATCTGAGGTGGAGCTGAGGTGGTGATGCTAGCGCTGGGGAGCAGCTGCCAACACAGATGAAACTACACTTGTTCACCCACTGCTCATCTCCTGCTGTGCAGCCCAGTTCCTAACAGTCCACAGACCTGTACTGGTCCACGGCCCAGGGGTTGGGGAACCCTGTTCTAGAGGATAGAGGTTAATCAGATAAACTACTATATTATTAAGAGATGATGTTAAGTAATGAATTAGCCATAGAAGAATAGATGTGCTTGTTATCAGAGGCCTAAAATGACTTTACCTAAAAAATGTGTGGTAATTATGGGAAAGTAGAAGAGATATTTCACTAAAACAGATTTATATCTGTTCCCTAAATCCTTGTTAAATGAATCCCATTCAGATGGCCAACAGAAAAGATACTCAACCTCACTAATCATCAGAGAAATGCAAATCAAAATCATGATACTACACCACCTCATACCAATCAGAATGGTTATTTTCAAAAAGCTGACAAATAACATGCACTGGCAAAGATGTGGAGAAAAGAGAACACTTGTGCACTGTTGGTAGGACTATAAATTGGTACAGTCACTATGGAAAATAGTATGGAGATTTCTCAAAAAACTAAAAATAGATCTACTATAAAACCCAGAAATTCCACTTCTAGATATTTATCCAAAGAAAACAAAAACATTAATTCAAAAATATATATGTATCCCTATGTTCATTGCAACATTTTTTGCAATAGCCAAGATATGGAAGCAACCTAGGTATCTATCAACAGATGAATGGGTAAAGATGTGTGTGTGTGTGTGTGTGTGTGTGTGTGTGTGTATCTCATACAAAGGGATATTATTCAGCAATAAAAAAGAATTTAATTTTGCCATTTGCAGCAACATGGATGGACATAGAGGGTATTATGCTAAGCGAAGTAAGTCAAAGACAAATACCATATGGTTTCACTTATTCGTGGAATCTAAAACAAAAAATAAAACAAACAAAACAAAATACAAAAAAAAACAGATCAAACTGATGGTTGCCATAGGGTGTGTGTTGGAGGGGAGGGGGTAGATGAAAAAAGCGAAGAGGAATATAGTTAATAATATTGTGATATGTTGCATGGTGACAGATAATTATTAGACTTGGTGTAGTGATCACATGGTAAGGTATATAAATGTCATATCACTATATTGTACACCTGAAACGAATATAATATTATCTACCAACTATACTTAAGTTAAATATATATATGTGTATATACAGACACACACACACACACACACACACACACACACTGCATCTACAGGCTAAAGTTAAGAATTGAGTAGTTGATTCTATTTAGGAAATAAGCTAATGAGTTATTATTTGATTCCATGACAGTCAAAAATATGGGTTAACAATCTTTTTTTGCATGTGCAATGAACATCTTTGGCAGCCTAGAGAAGTCTGTGGACCCCATCGAGGGTAATGTTTTTCAATACATACAATTAAACAATGCAATTAAAAATAAGCCAATTATATTAAAATATTGACCTATTTATGGGGCCCTTGAAGGTCCCTGGAACCCAGGTTAACAACTGTATAGCTACAGCAAAATACATACACACACATTTATTTTCCTACTGTGCTCAAGCACTTTATTGAAGAGGTAGATAAAAGAACTTACCCTTCAATAAATCATATTTAGTCTACTAAAATTTAAACTAATAAATAAAAGTATTTTTTATTATCCTTTTTCCTTTTTCTGATGTTAGGGTCATATGCTCAGGTTTGAAGGTAAAACCACATTTCTGCAGAATGCAACCCACTAGTAGCACTACAAAACTAATAGTTATTTTGATAAATCTATTTATTATAATGTCAATACAAAATGATCTTTAATCATGTACACTTTATACTTTTCCTATAGTCCAGAAGATTTCTTTAAAGAAGATATTTAAATCAATCAAAAGAGAAGGAAGGAAGGAAGGAAGGAAGGAAGGAAGGAAGGAAGGAAGGAAGGGAGGAAGGAAGGAAGGAAGGAAGGAAGCCAGCTACCTGCCCTGGTTCTCAAAAGTAAAAGAGGATATGGGCTTGGACTGAGCCATAAGTAAGAAACAATTAGACTGCAATTGAAAGTACACCTGAATTCAATTGAAATATATACTACTATTATTAGTTATTTCCTAACACTGTGACTCAGATGAATCCAGAATTTTTGAAACTTTCTAAATTTGTCTTTTGGTTTTATATGTTCAAATAAGCCTTTTTACCCCCATTCATTTTATTTTTATTTTATCTTTATATTATTTTGATCTTTTACTGCTAGAAAATTTTATAACATGATTACTTGTATATTGAGGTCATCTTATTTCTGAAATATCAAGTCAATCATAAATCTTGCTCGAATGAAGTTCTCTCTACGCCTGAGGAATCTTTCCTATGTGATCAGCCTTGCTAGCTTGCTGGAAACACATGAGTGACAGACAGTTCTGAGAGATAGAGAGTAGAACTGAGATAAACAGAAACATATATGAAAACATAAAAAATAATAAAAATTTAAAACATATGCAACTGCAGCTTCTAGTCACTGGAATTCAACACATTTATTTCCATGATAGTCCTAAGGGGTGTTACATAATCTAAAAGCACAAACTTGTTTCAGAATGAGAAAAATCAACCCAACAATTCTACTTCCATATTTACAGTCAATTACATGAAATATTCAAGCAGGAAATTACCACAGGACCTAAATCATACACAAATAATTCAAATTGTAAAGGTTTGGCAGAATCATGAAAAGCACTGTTTTTATTTGTGAAACAATTGAGAAATGTAACATGTAATTTGGAGAATACACCAAGAGTGTTTTACAGTAAAGCCTGTCATAATCCCATGTTCCCAGAAGATATTCCCCATGTACAGGCTCAGCCTCTGACATTCTACTGAGAGCTAGTTATTAGCAGGTTAGAAGGGATGCCTTAATTAGCACAAAGACATCTAACAGAGTTTTAAATGTGAGATGGCATTACAGTAGTAATTTCTGTTACTGATCACAAAAAGAGAAAACAGTTTATTTTAAACATTAGACAAACTGATTAATGTCCACTTATGAAAGTGACTCACTGAGTACCTAATATCCAGCTGCCATTCTCTTTGGTGCTTTAAAGAAGAAAGGTGAGATAAAACAGCCCTTACCACAAAGAAGCCCCACCACACTCAAGGAGATATATATATATATACACACAATTTTTTAAAAATGAGTTTTATATAAAATCATATGGTATATAGCAGCTAGCATTGTAGATTATATTATAATTAAATGTGAATTTAGTTCCAAAAATTCATCACAGGTTTTTTTTAAACTACTTGTGTTATGATTAAATCTTCCATTTTATAATTTTTTCAATATCTTTTTAACTATCACTTAAGGTGGAAGAAAGTTGTCCTCATGTCAAATATTAGGCATAATGTAAAGCAATTATCTACATAGTTATAAGGTTTTAATTGAAAGGAATACAGATATCGAGATCACTGAAGCTTCTTCATGTCATACTGGGTTATGGTTAATTAGAATGCAAATTGTGAGGAGATTGGTTTTGTAACCATGAAGAGGTGTACAAAATTAAGCCTTGTAATTTACAATGATGAAATTATCTACTAAATATTTATTGATGGTATATCCTAAACACTTGAGATATAGAGGTGAATTAAATACACACGTAACAATGTAAGATACAAATATATACATTAGTGGAAAATAAGGATTGTAGTAAATATGTTCTACTATTTTGGGTATTTTGGTAGCCACAGAAAAGTACGACTAACCCTTCTGGGGTACAGGATGGACAGGAAAATAGTCAGGGGAGATTACACTGAGGTGGTGGTGTTTGAGGTAAATTCTAAAGGGTAATTTAGAAACTGAATTCTCTCATGAGTCAAAAAATATTTCTGGAGATACAGAGTAGAAATGGCATAATAGGATATCATCTTCCAGATACAGCATGTAAAGAGCTTGGGAATATTGCTCCAATCTTTACAACAGAAATAGTTAGAAAAATGGAAATTAATGACTTTTCTTGGACCCATCAGAGATCTGAGGTCTTGAGGAAAATTGCCACACCCAAATCTGGAAAGACAAGAGCATCTAGAGAGTCAGAGCTGAGATCTGCTTACCTGGAGAAGAAACCACTGGAGCCATAATTTGGTAGCAACACTTACATGGTAATTTTGATGAATTGTTGGAGGCTGAGTGTGGACTGGCTTTAGAGTGATAGTCTCGGTGCTGTAGTCTTGGTGGGGAGTGGGGAGCTCACAGTTTTGTGGGCATTACCTCCAGGAATTCTACTAGGTTCTCACAGTGAAGATCCAAAATTATTCCTTTGTGGTTCTCGCTGGGGGAGAAGAGGAGAATATTTGTGAAATAAGCCCAGAATCTCCTCCATAACAAAAGCCTACTCTCTAGGAGAAAAGGTTTGACTGGAGCTTTATGTCGGCTGAGAGGAGGGGCTTCCTTCTAATTCAGTCTCTTCCAGCCTCTTGTCTCAACTAAGAAAAAAAAATGGTCAACAGGGATTAGGGCTTCAAGGAAATAGATTTATTCCTAGTCAAATTAATAGAATGTTGCTACCAAGGAAAGGAGTGGGAATGGGAGAAAAGAAAAGCTATACCTCTTGAAAAACCCTTCTGAAAGTCACAGGCTCTTTAACCCAACAAAACTCAGAGATATAACAAGAAGAGTATAGGATATTTTCCTTCTCCAACACTTTACTACCACATCATCGGAGACTCAATATAGTAACAGTGGATTACAGATGAAAGAGCTGTAAGGCACAGAATTTCTCTGAGGAGGAATACTTAGTAAAGCTCAGTCAAGAGGAGATAAAAACATGGACATAAGAGAAGTCAAAGTCTCTAGCTCCTGCACCTATAGCATTCATTAGGCACAATAAGTTCTCAATATTGTCAATGCATTCAGTGACTTTAAGCGAAAAGACATATAAGGAAACCAATTTTACCATAACTAAAATAAACAAGAGTTAACTTCTTATGGCATCTCGTCAATATTATAATGAAAAAGGCCCAACTCATAGCCAGATTAACATAAATCCTTACACTGAAGGCCCATTTATAACAGCTTCTATTATCTGATAAAATGTGTCCAGGTTTTAACAAAAAAGTTACAAGGCATGCCAAGAGGCAAGAAAAACAAAGTCTAAATAAATAAAAAAATCATTAGACCTAGAAACAGATGTGACTTAGATGTTGGAATTATCAGAGAATTTAAAGTAACTATTAATAAAGTGTTCAGGGATCTAACAGAAAAAGTGGACAAAATACAAGAACAGATGGGTAATGTAAGGAGAATCAAAAGAAAATGCCAGAAATAAAAACACTGTAACAAATATGAAGAATGCCTTTGATGTGCTCATCAGTAACCTTGAATATAGGTCACTAGAAACTTCCCAGATTAAAATGCAAAGAGAAGGTATCCAAGAACTCTGAGATAATATCAAAAGTATAACATACATAATTGGAATGCCAGAAAAAGAATAAAGAAATTAGGAGGAAAATATTTGAGGTAATAATGATCAAGAATTTTTCAAAATTAAAGACAGACACTGAGCCACAGATCAAGAAGCTCAAAAAAATTCAAAGCAAAAAAAAAAAAAAAAAGTCACTTGGGCATATCACATATAAATTGCAGAAAAACAAAGACAAACAGAAAACTGTGAAAAATGAAAGGTATAGGAGACCTTATGTATAGAGGAACAAAGATTACAAGCACAGTGGCTATTTGATCAGCAAGAAGAGAGTGTTTAAAGAAAAAAACTCCACCAAACTAGAATTATGTATCCAGCAAAATTATCCTTTAAAAAGGAAGAAATCAAGACTTTCTCACATACTAAAGAACCTTTATTGACAGCAGACCTGCCCTGCAAGAAATGTTAAAAGTAGGTCCTCAGACAGAAGAAAAATGATATAGATTAGAAAGTTGAATCTACATAAAATGAGGAGTAAATTGAAGATACAAGATTCCAGCCACTTAGGACGCCGCACTTGCCCCCTTTGAGACAACTGAGGGTTGAATTAACAACTTATGAACAACAAATGAGAGGAAGAGACTCAATAGAGAAAGTTGGAACCTGCAGAAGCCCTCTGAGGAGCTGCTGAAACTTTCTGAGCCCGAGGAGCCTGTACATTCCATTGTTTGGCCCCTTCCACTTCAACAGGACCGGTGGGAGCTCTATTCCAGTGCCTTGGCCTGTGTGCAAGATCACTGCGCTTACATCGACAGGAGCCTTTTGCCTCTGAAGAAAGCAAGTAAGCAGAACAGGGCATCACCGCACACACCTGGCCCAGCATGCTACTGACCCAGGCACCCGAAATGCCTGCCTGGCTCCGACTGGTTTCCAAAAACTACCTGGCACATAAAATCTACACAGAGGTCTCTTCTACACGAGACCACTTTCAGCACAACAAATGAGAGACTATGGAGAAGGCTGGGGAGCTGCGACAGGTCTCCAGGTATGGTGGAAATTTTCCTGTGTCCTAGGGGTCCCATTGGTTACAAACCCCTCCTCCTCCATAACATAGGCAGGGCTTTATCCAGGGCCTCTTATCTACTGCAAGGTTGTTGCAACGCATTCCCAGACACATTGCAGGAGCTTATCGTGGCCCTGGAACAAAGGGAGTAAGCAAGATCAATAGGTCATTACTACCTGCACCTAACCCAAGCCACGGCCAGCTGGGTGGGTCAGTGCCCCGGGTGCATTAGGCACCCGCTCACCTGCTACAGGCCTGTCAAAACCACCCAGCACACACAGCCTACATAGAGGCCTCTTCTACCTAAGGCCACTTTTTTGGGACTGGAAGAGATGGCTATTTTGTCTAATTCATAAGAACAAAATAAAATAAAATAAAAAGACTAAAGAATATCTCAAATGAAGGAAAAAGAATAATTCCCAGGAAAAAACCTATAAGAAAACTGAGGTAAGTAATTTGCCTGATCAAGAAATCAAAGAAATGGTCATAAGGACCCTCACCACACTTGTGAGTGAAAGAGAGGAACTTAGGAAAAACTCCAACAAAAAGAAAGTATAATAGAGAAACATCCTTCTATTGCTTATAGATTATCACTATCTGAAATTTCTGCATCACCTTTAGTTCGTCATGTCTTAAACTGAATTAAATTCTCACCTTTGTTTATATTAGTGATGAGCCACCTCATCTACTGATGCCTTCCTCCGATTTATGGTTTTTCACAAATATGCTTCTACTATTCAACTTAGTTTGTACAGCAGAGGAAGCCAAAATGTCTCTCAGAAAAAACTATCTGCTTATTAGGCATTTAATTTAACAAATGAATTTATATTTTCTCTCCTTTGCATTTGATTGATGAATAATTGAGCTGTGAGGGGATTTATTGTGGGCGAGGCAGAATCATGTGAGAATAGCAAATTCTTTGCTCAACATTTATTTTTTAGCATTTGTTTTATGCTTTCAGTCCTCATAAAGATTCTTATAGTGCTGAACTTCAAAATTTCTAGTTTTGCTTTGATTGATTAAGACAGTAACATGAGCAAAATCAAATTGTAAAGATTTTGTAGAAATGTTTACTACTTTGGTTTCGATTGGGATTCTTTTGCTTATTTGTTTAGATAAACAATCTATAAATCTTCAGTTATCAACCTGAAATGCTGTATGTAGATTGAACTATCAGGCATGCAACTCTCACCCTTTTTATCAAGTTTAAATAACATTTTTCAACCTAAAATATTTTATCTGAAAAATAGTATTGCGAATCTTGCCTGGAATCCTTGAAAACTGATTAAGGCTCTATTTATGTAACTCATGGTGTACTCAAAGAATATGGGCTTGTACAGACAACAGCCTTGGAAGAATTCTTTTAATTTAGAATTATCACACCTACAAATGAATTTCTTCATGGCTAAACTTATATTATGGTATCACTAACAAGTGGTTTGCTATTTTGCTAAATAGTCAACTTTTGAGTGTGTGTAGGATAGATAGATTAGAATTTTATTAAATAGTGAATATTAATTTTATTTGTATTTTAGCAGATATACTAATGTTTTTCTAAATATTTATTTAATAATATTTTCAATCCCTTTTTACTAAGAAATTGGTGATACATTTAGCTGCATCATGTCTGAAGAAATGTTTCTATCATGGCCCTGTTTGTATCATTTTTTGAGGTCCTGACCTGATATCACCTCAAGAAAGTTTTCTGAGTTCCACCCTGTTAGAAGTTAGGTTGAAAGAGACATTGCAGATGGTATTCAGTCTCCTTCTGCAGTTTCTCAATAGTAGGCTCTACCTACTATTTTGCCTTACTTTTTTCTTTACAGGTGTTAGATGCTAGAAGTTAAGAAATTTTATCTCTTCCAATATATGTTCAGTGAAAGGCCATGGCTGCCCTAGAAAATCATTGATCTGTGCTATTCAGACATTCCAGGTGACAGATCACTTTTTGGGGGGGGAGAAAGGATGACTTCTAGATTGAGTATCCTAAAAACACAAAACATTACATCAGTGTTCCCTCCAGGTTTACTATTAAATGATTAGGGTTTGCTATTTACCTGATTCATTCCAATGTGTACATATGAGATGACATCTACAGAGATTTGTGAGCTTTTCAAACCAGAGAGCCAAATTATATCAATATTCACAAGTGCTATAAAATGAAAAAGTGTGAAAGTAAGATCTGAGATCTTGAATACCTGCACCAAAATTCATTCCTTTTTCACACTCAGGTTTTTTCTCCATCCCTATATCCTCTCTCCTCTTCTGTTCATGGTGTCTCTTTTTAAAACCTCAACTATTCTCCCTTCCACCTCTCACAAAAACTAGATAACAGGTAGCTTTTGGCCCAACTTAAAATTTAACAATTTTATACCTTTCATCTCTTACATCCTGTTTAGTAATTTCATTTTAAAAGATAGTGTTAAAATAACCTGTTGAAGGTGACAAGTATATTAATTGGGGTATGTTTTGGAGGATTTCTTGGAATTATTGACTTCTAAAACTAAAATGTGTTATACATTTTAATCATATATTTTTGGAAGAGAGAAGCCATATTGGCTCCGTAGTAAGTCAAATGTGGATAATAAGTTAATTCTTGGTCAATAGACTATCTGCTTAATGTATATTAGACCAGGAAAGCAGCTCAGTGCCTCAATTTTCCTTTTTGAAATAGTTTCTTGGCCTCATATGCTATTAAACCCCTGTAATAGGTAATTTGAGCTCTCATAATAAAGAAGAAAAATAGAAAATAATGAGATATAGATAAAAATCTTGCTATTTTAGCAGATATACTAATGTTCTTCTAAATTTTTATACTTTGTAAGGATTGTACTCCATATAGAACTTACACTGGATGCTTTTAATTATATAGAAAAATCCTGAGGCTAAATGTGAAAGACTGGAAATAGCGTAGCATAATTAGTTATTAACATCAATTGACGTCTCACTCTGTGAGGTACACAGTACAAAAGAAATAGAAAGTCAGATGTGGGCTTCCTTGCAAACGAATCATGTACTGGGGAGATAGAAATAAAAATGGGGACACAGTCCTGAACTTTCATGGCTACACATCAAAAGGGCCAATGTTATTAAACTCTATTTGCATTACAGTTTGAAATGTGTAATCTGTTCTCATATATAGTATATATTAGGATCTCTTAGGATACTGTGAAAACTACAGGGTGTGGTGGAAGAGCATGAACTCTGGTTTCGGATAGAGCCAGTTCTATATCCTGTTCTGCCTCTTAAGTTGAAGATTTAAACATCGCTGATCCTCAATTTCTTCATTTGTATAGGGAGGCTAATAACATACCATTTATTGCTGCTTTGAGACTTAAAGGAAATAACATATGATGCTCCGTGTAGAATGATGACCATATAGTAGGTGCCCAATAAATATGCACTTCTCTCTTATTATCTTTATTTTGAAGATGAGGAAACTATAGCCTTTTCTTGGTACTAGGTCCTAAGTCTCCTGAACAAGATCAAGCCTTGCTCACTATATCACATTGCTGGGTTCATTATGTGGTCTGAAGGCTCACTATGAATAATATCTTAATTCCAAGCCTATGCTAAGTTCTTATTTTAGGTCTTCTCTAGAGGTTTTATGTTCTCTTTGGTTTAATTAAGTTTATTTGATAGAAGAAAAAAATATACATCTGTTGTGCCCCATTCACAGATTAGGTGTTGGCATCTGATAAAATATTTGATCCTTTCAGAGATATGAGCTCCACAAATTTCATTGTATCTTGCATATCTTATACATAATTCATAAGTTGTACTGTTCTTTCTCTGCCATGTATCAGAGTGGGTTGGTGGCATGACAGTGACTAGATGAAAATATAAAGTCAATGGGAAGATGGTAGGACCTTACAAGGATCAGACACATAGAAAACAATACCAAGAAAAATAAGTGGGCATGGTATTGGCTAAGGCCAAACATATGTCCAGAGTATTCCAAGAAACACACCAACCTAATGAAAGGAATGAAAGTAACAATGCTTAGAGGATGTGTGGGCATGTGACCTGCTTGGGCATATTCTCTGATTTAATTTTTCTTTACTATTTCTTTGGAAAACCCAGAATACTACTGACATAGAAGCATATTTGACCTTAAAAGGAGTTTTAAAAATTTTAAAAATAGCTTTATATAGCTTAATTACCCTTACCAAATGTGTTTTGTATAGATACATTACTTTTTTCCTGGGTAGGTTTGGTGCAGATACATTGAATAAGATCAACAGGAGATGAAAACAAGTCTATAGGGTTCAAGAAGATGACATCTATCTCTAAAGTTATTAGAAAAGTGATAACTTTTGTCCATGGCTGACTGATGTATATGGAAACTAGAAAAAAAATATTTTTCTGGGAATGAATTTGTCCTTCTACATAGGGCCAGTTGGAAGGGAAACTTTCCATCTCCAAATATCTTCTCTAGAACATGTATAAGACTTTTTCTCAAAAGTAATATAGTAATATCTACTTAGAGTTTTCCGTTGGATTTTAAGTGACCAGAATTCAGGAAGCTGTTGGAGAATAGATTTTTCCCTTTAAAGTAAATATGATTGTCATTGTTTTGGCTTGTCTCCTTCATAGGCTATGAGGTTTATAGTTCTAGCTTCTTATCAAACTTATTTTAAGGAACAGCAGGTTCCAAAGTTTCTCTGGGTATGTGTATTGTTTATTCAATGGTATGCTTCTCCAGATGACCAGTGTTTTGAAGGAAGCAATAATATTATTAAAATTTAAATGCTCGACTGGGAATTTCTGAGATTTTGAAGCTTTAATATTCCCCAAATCAATATTCCCCCAAACTGTAAAATTGAAAAAGCAGAGGTATTTTTTTAAATATCTACTGAGCCTATGTAAATGTATTTATCTGCAGTTATAGCAGTCATATCTAACTATCATAGGATATTAGAACTAGCACAACTTGAGACCATTTCTTTCAACATCTGGTATCACAAATAAAAGTGAGACCCAAAAAGGTGAAGGTAAAGGTCCTAGTTATCTGTCAAATAAGTCATAACCATCTCTCTTGCTATTTCTTTTTCACTGTATGATGCATAATGCACACCTCTCTTTAAAAATTTGGCCCAGAAGAATTTCCTTAGAAATCTCATTATGTGAGGATTACGGTGCTGAGAGACAGTGATAGCTTAATGTCAACTCATTGATCTGGTGCAGATTCATAATGAATGTAATTAATACACAATTATAGAATGATAAGATTCCATTATTGGGTCCTTTCAATTTAAATATTTGTAGAAAAGGTATTTTATTTTCCTTTTCACATATTGAGATGATCCAATGAACCTCACTTTTTATGCTTCTTTTTAAAATTCCAGAGAGAGGTTTGGTTTTCTCACAGCATCGTTCTATGGAGAACTCATTTTAAATAATGAGAAATTAAAGTGTCTTTATTCTAGCTTCTTTGGCATTCCTTGCCTGGACCTCCTCGAACACTAGAATGACATAGGACCTGGAATTAAATTACAGTCTACAAAGTTGTCATGTTGTAATCAGTCTACATGATTAAAGTTTGTCATTCCTCTATAATGTTTGCTAACAACAAAAACAAATTGGTGGCTAGGTTATTTTAAGAAGCATGTAGTACAATTCTAGCAAACTGAAGAGACCTTAGATGCAAACAAAAATCACGACTTCTTCACTCTGCATTTTTAACACATGCCACCTTGTAATTCATTGGTTGGATATTCACTTTATGCATTTTTGTTCAAAGTAGCTAGGATATGAAAATAAAGAAATTAGTTAGAGATTAGGCTAAAGAATATAGAATAAAAACATAAGTTAATGTTAAAGCCTTGCTTTAGAATTCATCACAAATATTCATATTCAAGTTCTTTATTGAAATTTTTATATGCAAATTAGTGCTATTTGACAATTTGATTTTTTAATTGTGGTATGATTTTGCTTCTTTGAGTCTTAATTTTCTCATCTATAAAGTGGAGATTGTGATAGTTCTGACGTCACTGGAGTTCTTGGTAAAATGAAGAGAACACCTATCTACTTGAAAATATTTTGTATGTTTTCAAAATACATTGGTATATATTTATAATTGTATTCTATCAAGATGCAATTTGACAAGATACCTAGCTTTATTTCCAACTCTCAGATTCTACAGCACCCACTCACTCTTCATCGTCTATTATACCAATGATTTCATCAAGAGCCAGCCCATTTATCTTGCCAGTGCAAGTGCCTTTCTCTTTTCTACCCTCTGTAGCATATTAATTATAACTTTGATTGTTATTCATCTTTATATCTCCTAGCAAGTGCCTAGCTTGGTGCTTGGCACCCATTTAATTAATAATCTTGTTGCTTTCAAACCAAGTATAGTCTATAGCTATCATTCATTGTACAGCATATTGCAGAGAACCAATGAATTGGCTGATCGAGTTATTTAAAACTCTATTCCTAAGAAAACGTTGGGAAGATCAAATGCTGTCACCTCTGCATCTACCAATTTGTGCTATGTTTCAAAGAAAAAAAAATAGAAGCAGGAAACGTCACCGAGCAGTCAAGGAATGAATTGGTTACTGCAAAACTTTCTTCTCTCTTCTCATGACAGTGTAAGTTGGCAGCAGCTCTCAATTCTTACTAGGTATTGACCAACTGTTGAAATTACTCTATCATTGAATTTATGAAGCTAAACTTGGTTTTCATCTCTCTACACGTGATCACCTACATCCACTAAATAGAATGACAAGAGTCACCGCCTATCTATCTCCTTATAAGGATCTTTGAGACTATCTTTGCAAAGTATTTTAAGGCCGTTAAAAGAGAGATACTCCAAACATATACTGGCATTTTCTTGAATTTCAGTGCTCATCTTAAAAGTTAATTTTTTTTTTTTTTTTGGTATTCTTGGAGATAGTATCATAAACTGGCAGAAGAGTTTTCAGTACCATGTTATCAAGAACCTATGCTCTTTTATTAAAGGAAAAGGAACACATCTAAATCTTTTGAAATATTTACCTTATTCTCAATAATGTGCAAAATATCTAAGACGTTGCCTCTGAAAAGTATAATAGGTAAATAGCACAGCACTCCTAGAAAATAAGGTCATTCAAAGCAGCAGTTAACAGGAGTCATTTTGTGACAATAGTACTCTCTTCTCAGAGCTGTGATGCTCCTTTATTGATATGGAGGTTCTTGATCTCAGCCTAACCATTTTCCTCTCAGGCTCTTTGAAATAGAATGTAAACTCTCTCATGTGTTTTGCTATTTTGAGTTAAGATAGACAAAAAAGGGAATACAGACAATTTTACCGTCACCATTCCTGTTATCTCAATTATGATATAGGTATTTATGGTTTAGGTGGTCTCAATGCCCCCCAACTTTCTAACAACACCTCTCTTTGTGATTCTCTTCTCCAACTTTTCCTTCTAATAAGAAGTGTATTCTTTTACAACAACTCCAGAACTTCACAATATGGCTCTAACTTGCTTCCTAGCCATAACTCTCATTGTCCTCTTTAGGTGAAGTGGTATTCAATACCAACTATTCCACTCGATGTCTATTTAACCTTTTATTATTTAATTTTCTAGTTCCTATATTTCTGTATTTTTGTTGTTTCACAGCCTCTGCTTTTCCTTCTACCATAATTATAGGCCATGTTCAAATTCCATCTTTTTTAACCATCCTAGTGGGGAAGTGGCTTCTATGTTTTTGAAGGTTCAGTACTATCCTTAGGTATAACTACTGTTAGTATTTTATTGTTTTAATATGTGCATTATATCGCCTGTCATACTGAAAGCTCTATAGGGCAGGATTTATGGATCAACCAACCCTCTCAAGATCATATTCCTAGTCTGTGCTCAAATACGTATTGACTTGAAGATACCTAAAACCATTTATCATACCACTGTGGTCAGTGCTGCAGGCCCTGAATCAGAAATTTTAAATGGCATTTTGTTAATTTCATAAATCTTCACAATGATGCTTTAAGATAATTACTTTTACTATTAATTTTTAAAAAAGGGAAACAAACTAAGAATCAAAAAAAAATAAAGTGACTTGCCAAGGTCATAGAGTTAAAGTGTCTGGAATAGAGTTTTGAACAGGTTTATTCTACTCAAGAACTTCATCCCACTAAAACTTAGGCAAGAATTCTAATATTAAAATCAAAAGCAAAAGCGAAATAATTTCTACAAAGGCCTATCAGGCTGTTATATGAGAATAGAGACCCCAAAACTCCCTAAATAACTTGAGTATCAGAAATATCCAAAAATTGAAAATTCAGCAATAATTACTTATCACAGATTATATGCATGTGTTATATTTACTGTCAAGTTTGAGTTATGCTTCAAACCATGAGATAGATAGATTCCTTATTCTACACTGCTTGAAGCTGATATATTTAGAGTCAGCTGTAGACCAACTTGTAGGGGAGAAAAAAGGTTGTGTTCTATATGCTATTGTGCCTTTTGCTGGAATATGGCCTCACCTACATGAGCACCTCCAAAATTTCTCAGTCTTCCTCCCATCTTCCACTGGGAATCCATGTTCAGGTCCAATTTCTGAGCCAATGTCAATCAAAGTAGGCCCTCTGGGGCTTATAATTATGTCACCTGTCTTAGATCTGGTATCTAGGTTGTGATTGCTAATTCTCATATTATCCCCATGTCCTTTTTGCTGTCAGAATATGTCTTAGTACATCTGGAACTGATTCCCCTAGGGAGAGAGTTTAGATGTGGACATGGGAAGTGCAAACTAAAGCACAGTACAAGATTTGCCAAGAGTGTAAACAGCTAAGTTGTATTAGAGCAAAAAGGCTGCCCAAATGGGCTTACCAAAGAAATAAGATGAAAGTTCTAGGGTATAGAAGTCAGAGTGGGTGTTAAATGATTTCAAGCAAAGGAATAAGCAGATAGGAGCTGGTTCAGAGAAGTCCAAGACTATGGGAACGAGATGAGAGCCTAGGAGGCTCAAGGCAAGAATGATCTTCCGGGGGCCCAGGGCATGTTCTGATGTCAGTAAGATGATGCCATAGGTAAGGCTTTCTTATTTTAAAAGCTTATGCCACCTTTCTTGTAGCCTCTGCTTTTCTCTTTTAAGGTAGCCATCTTTACGAGTTGTCTGTGTTATTTATTCATTAAAAACATATCTATGTGATTAATTCCATTCAATCACTCATCCATTTAGCAGAGGGGATACAGTGCCAATCATAAGAGAGTTTTCAGTTAAGCCAGTAAGATAGAAAGGAATCAAATAATTATACAAGTAGTTAAATAATTATAATTTAGAAAACTTCTATGAAGGAAAAGAATATCGAAGGCTTCCATGAGGAAGAATAAAAGATGAGACTAAAGGTGAGATGTTAACCACCTATAGGAGGCAGTGTGTGCCTTTGGCAAAGGAAACAGAAAAAAACAAAGAGAAGTCTGGTGGCAATAGGGTACTGCAAGAGATAAGTGAATGGCATGAGAAAAGACTGGAAAGGTGAGCAAGCACCGATAACATAATGAAAACAAAGTATAGTAGCTAACACAGCCTACTTAATGTGTGCCAAGTACTGTTTGTTCTATGAAGTTATTTTGCAATATCATTGTGAATAATACACACACACATATATTTCACTTAATAAAAAATTCACAAGGCAGATATTACTACTATTATCCTAGATGAAACATCTGAGACTCAGATAACTTAACTAACTCCTCAATTCATCCAGCTAGAAGGGGTAGAACCCAAATTTTAATCTGGGCCACTGAGCTTCATAGGCTATGCCCATAACCCCCAGTCATAAATGCTTTTACACAGTTCCTTTAGATTACATTAAGAATTTAAACTTAATCCTAAAAGCAATGGAAAGTACACTGAGAGGTATTAATAGCAAAATAGGATAATGAAGCTTCACAATAAACCATAATTTGGGCGATTGGATGGAGAATGGATTGGAGAATGATACTAACTAGCGGGTTGTTGAAGGAGGTAGAATACTCTGTACCTAACAAATTCATAAATTTATCACCTATCTGATGGGAGCTTTGAGATAAGCTGATCACCCACCTCATATATTTATCCCAGAAGGTGCGGAGATCTAGAGCTATTTCCTCTGAGCCACAATTTTGTTTAGTGCTCCCGCTCTTCTCATATAACTCTAAGCGGTTTGGAGGATTGGCAAATTATTCGATATTCTAATATTTCTTATTGAAGCCTGAGTAGTTGCCAGTAAGAATCAGGTAATTTCATCATGCATTCTTTCCTGAAATCAGCAGACACATATAACTCAAACCAATTTTAACTAAATTTTAAATCTAAAGTATAGACAGGGGCTCAGGTTAGTGTAAATTGAAAAGATAATGATAGCATTATTTTAACATTTACCATATATTTTCTATATGTGCTAGGAATATAGCTTTGAGGGATTTGAAAAGCGACTTGTTACATCAATATAGGTTAATCTGATTTTAACAGTAATAAAAGTTGTTGGCTTAATTACATAATGATCAGATTGGGCTACCTAACTGAAAATTACACAGGCTACTGGACCCACAGGAATGTTATGTATCTATATGAAAATGAGGGAATATATACTCTTTGGTATATTTTCAAAGTATTTTTCCTGTTTTACAAAACTTTTAGTAAAATGCCACTACAAGAGGAAAATTACATATTGTCTCTCAAGTGCTCTGAAGTTCTCTTCATTTACAATGAAAACAATATGTATTAAATTTTAATAACTCTTGGGGGGAACTATTAGGAAGCTGGCAGATGTTCTGTTAAAACTGAGTTTTACTTGCTTCTTAGCTATAAGTTGAGAACCTCTAGATTATTAATTATTAGTAAAGATTTTGCATTTCATTAAGTTAATCCTGTTCCCCAAAGCCTTTTACTTCAGGAAATCAATTGTTCTCTCTTTTGAACTGTAATGTTGGTATGATTAGGTAGGTTTTGTGAACATCTGTGATGTATTTCATCTCCATAACTAACAGTGGTATTTTGAGAGCTAATGCTGTTAAGTGTGACATTTGAGGCTAATTCTCTTCGACTGTAATGAGAGATTTTTGATATGAATTAGTAATGTCGTTCCACCTAAACTGCACTAAGTGAAGACGAGATTTAGCAATTTTCTAACTAATTCAATTTATGTATACAGTCTGTAAAGTAAAATGAAATCTACTTTCCTTGTACAAATTTACTTTGTGTAACCTTGGGTATTCCACAAACAGTTGTTACCTGAAATCATTGTGGATGATATATATAAAAGCAGGATGTGTATGGGTTATTTAGAACTTGAAACAACAAAAGTATCATCTTAAATGTGTATGCCATTTCACACTTTCCGAAGTACTTATCTCATATGTTACTTGAAGGAAGGGTACAAATAATGCTAAATTTGTAGATTAGTTTTCAGGATTACCCTTACAAAGACTATTAAACTTAGAATTAACTACTTTGTGAGTTTTACTCCTTTGAGTAGTATACTATAACTTAAGACTGTTATGTGGCATGATGTGAAATTCATTCATATTAGAAGCTAATTAGCTTTTGCTTTATAGTTTTAAAGGGAAATTAAAGCATGAATATGTTTCTGTCTTGCTAAAAATGCAATTGGCTATTATAAAAAATTAAACATTTCCCCTGGATCACATTTTCACTCCTAGAGATGATGAAAGCTGGGCACAGCTTTCATATATTGGGAACAATGTTTTTTATTTTTAAGGCATTACTAAAGAGAGCTAATCCATAGTTTGGAATGAGCTGGCTGTAGGATATTCTAAAATGAGTAATACTTGTTCTTCCATCTTCCGTCTTGAAACTATTCTTTAATTTTACTTTTTGGGAAAAAAATCAGGTTTGTTTAATGGTTGTTTAAGTAGAGAGTATAGCTATTGCTTAGGATATACAATGCAGGAAAATGACAGAAGACATTAAACAAAAAATCCAAAAAGCTCAGTGAGCTTTGTACAGAATAAATACTAAAACAAATAAACAAAGGCAAACAAAAAGAAAACCCAAAAACACAAATGAGAAAACACACACACACACACACACACACACACACACACACACCCAGGAACATCCTAGTCAAACTGCTAAAGACCAACAATAAAAAAATCTTGAAAAGTCACATTACAGAGAGAACAACAAAGATAGTAATAGAAATGACAGAAAATAAAATAGGAAGAAATGACTGGGAAATAAATGATGAAAGCATTATTGAGTATGGGACAACGTAAAGCAACCTAAAACTGTGTAATTGGATCCCCAAAGGAAGTTTGGAACAAGGAACAGGGGAACAGAGGTTATTTGAAGAAATAATAGATTTTTTTTTCTAGATTTGATGAAAATTATAAATAGGTCCAAGATGCTTAATAAACCACAAACACTAGAAATATGAAGACAATTACATAGGGCCATTCATAACTACATTGATTAAGATCAGTTATAAAGAGAAAATCTTAAAACAGGGAGAAAAGACAATTATATGCAAGGGAACAATGGAGCAACATCCTCATGTAACAAAATTAAAAAGCCTGTCATCACGATTTTATATGCAGTAAGTGTTACTCTCAAAACTCAGGTAAGTGATGTCATTGGGAATGGCTGAACAAGTACTTCCAAAATTTATCTCTCATAAAAGTAATGAGAACACTGGCAAAATCTGTCAAAATCAACTTTTTAGACCTCTGAAAATTAACCTAAGTCTTTCAACAATCCAAGGAGTATTTATTCAAGAACAATGGCTGAATCTTGGTAAGAACAGTGAGATTTGTGGTATTTAATCTTGCCCTGTTAAAATATCCTTCTCCCAGCTCAAAAGCAGTTTTGAAAACCAATAGTCCCTTAGTCGTGGATAAAAGCAGAAGCCTAGCAACTACCGGTGAGAGCAGAGAAGGTTTGGAGCTCCCCAAAGCACCTTCAAGACAAACTGTCATTATTTGAACTGTCTGGCAATTCTCTTGGAAGTCTCATGCACAGAATTTGTCTTTATTTGACCTTATTTAGACTTGCTCTGAGTGGAGTCTTTTCTCTGGGGGCAGTTGTCAGTGGCAATTGTTCAACATCACAGCTACCTGACAACAATGATAATAGTCAGGATGAGCAATAGTCCCCCCAAAAAAAATCTAAAGGAAAAGATAGACAATATGATATTTAGAGTGCGGTATGGAAATGTCACATGCGCTCCAAGACTACAAACGTACACAGGGAAGCACACATGGCCAGGGCTGTATGCATGTCTGAAAAGACAAGACCCTAAGTTCTTATCGCTGGCTGACCTTGAGATTTTTGCTTAACAAGAAAGTAAAGGCTAAGGCAGAATTGTAAACTGTTTGCCTGATAACTGAAGTTGTACCCCGACATACACAAAGACTGTGAGACTTACCTGTTCCAGTCATTTAAAAAAAATCCCTGTGCAATGATTAGCTGACCACTGAGCTAAGCTAGCAGAGTCCTCAGTGGCCACACACAACAAAAATGCAAACTTTATAGAACTGCTTCAAGAAAGTCACTAAACTAAACAAACAGCAGCTAAAATAATGCAATACAGAGTAACAACAAAAATCTCCGGAGTGGCCACACTGTATTATTTAAAATGTCCAGTTTTCAGCAAGGATTAGGGACAGTATACTTTAGCAGAGACACAAGAAATATATCCCATTCACAGGAAAAAAATGTAGTCAGTAGAAACTGTACTTGAGGAACCCGAGTTGAAATTACTAAAGAAAACATTTAAATTAGTTATTTTAAATATGATCAAGGAAGGAAGCCATATCTAAAAACTAAAGGAAAGTATGAGAATGATGTCTCATCAAATAGAGAATATCAATAAAAAGATAAAATTTATTAAAAAAAACATAAAAATTCTGGATTTAAAAGGTATAATAACTGATGAAAAATTTAATGGAGGGGCTCATTTGAGCTGTCAGGGGAAAAAGAAAACAATAAGCAAAGTTTAAATTTAGTCAATTGAGACTATCCAATCTGAGGAACAAAAGGAACAGAGAATGAAGGAAATGAACAATAACCTGTGGGACACCATCTCATGTACCAACATACACATAATAGAAAGTACGTGTATGAGAAGAGGAAGGGGAAGAATAGGCAGAAAGACTATTTCAAGAAATAATGCCTGTAAGCTTTAAATTTTCATGAAAAACACTAATATACATATCAAAGGAGCTTAACAAACTTTACAGTACAAAAATTCAAATAAATCTACACTAGAAACATCAAAGTAAAACTTGAAGACAAGGACAAAGAGAATCTTGAAAACTGCAACAGAGTCATTCAACATGTGTAAGATTAATAGCTAATTTCTCATCAGAATCCATGGAAGACCAAAAGCAATGGATGGCATATTCAAAGTGCTGAAAAAAAAAAAAAAAAAAAAAAAAAAAAAAAAAAAAAAAAAAAAAAAAAAAAAAAAAAAGACTGCCAACCAAAGACTGCCAACCAAAGATGCTGTATGCAGCAATTATCCTTCAAAAATTAAGTAGAAATTAGCACATCCAGATTAAAGAAAGAAACTGAGAGAATTGGATACTGGAAGAAACACTATTTTGAATTTGTTTGTGCTTCAGAGGACATCATCAAAAAAGTGAAAAGATGACTCAGAGACTGGGATAAAATACTTAAAAAGAACCAATATGATAAGGGACTTTCAAAAATATTTAACGAACTCTTAAAATTCAACAGTAAAAAACACAAATAACCCAATTTAAAAATGGCCAAAAGATCTGAGTAGGTATTTCTCTACATAAGGTATAGAAATATACAGTGAGCACATAAAATAATGCTAAACATCATTTGTCATTAGGAAGATGCAAATTATATCTACAATGAAATACTACTCCATATCCCTGAGGATGGCTATAATAAAAAAGAGACAATAACAAGTACTGATGAGGGTGTAGAAAAATTGGACCCTCCTACATTGCTGATAGATACACAATGATATGACTACTTTGTATCTCTTAATCTCCTTTACCTTTGCATATAGTTTTAACTAACACTCCTCTGACTAATGAGTTTGAGCTTGTTTTCCATATTTTTATTGACCATTTGAATCTGTCTTTTGGGAAATGCAAGTTCAAGTCTTTAACCCATTTTTCTACTGGATTTGTTATATTTTTATTATGGATTTGTAAGAATCTCTTAAAAATACATACATTCAGTGTACAAATTTTTTTGATAGTTGTTTATTACAAATATCTTTTTCCGGTGTATGTCTAACCACTTCACTTCTCCAATGGTATAGTTTAGTGGACTTTCAATGTAGTCTTATTCACTTATTTTTGTTATATTTCATTTTTAGTATCATTAAGAATTCTTTTCTTAATTGAAATTCATGAAGATATTCTCTTATATTATTTTCTAGAAATGTTATTGTTTTGATTTTCACATTTAGTATCTTTGACTTGGAATAGAATTTTTGGTATAATGTGAAGTCATGCTACATTTCCCCCCATATCTGTATCCAATTGCCCAGAACCATCTTTACACGTACTTGCTGTACCTTCTTTTTCATAAATTAACCATTCATACATGAAGGCTTTCTATTCTGTTCCATTTATCTATTTATATATCTTTGCATCAATACTATATTGTCTTTATTACTAGATATATATTTTCTTAAGTCTTGATTTTCTTATAGAAGGGTTGAGCAAACTGCAGCCAGTGGGTCAAATTGATCTGATAGGAAAGTTCTCTTGTGACAGCACATGTTTGATAAGATTGATAGTCACTAAAAAAACAAATCTACAGTGACAGAACCATGAAATGCTGCCCTTTTGTCACAGAGCGGGGCATTACAGATGCAACTTTTTGGAGGGGCATATTCACTTGGTTTACTAGATATCTTGGAAAAAATTCATTCATAGTACTGAGCTTCTGTACTCCAGCTAGATCCTGCATGTAGAATAATGGTAGTCCCCTTGACCTCAATTCAAAATTGTTAGAAAATGCCAAGGTCAAGGAATTCAGTTCAAGGTGATTTTTCCCAACTACTTTTTACCCTGGTAGGCAGGTCCAAGGGTAGGCTCCCAGTAATCCTTTGGCATCCTCTGGCAGCTTAAAACTAGAACTGGAATTAAGAATTCTCATTCAGCCAAACAGGAAACTTGCAAAGTTAAAATTTGCAATGTAATTTTTTAAAAAAGACCTTACATCTGCTTCACAGAGTATAATCCCTCCAACACTTTTGAATTTATTTGTCAATGATATGGCATGTCGTGACTAATTATACGAATAATAATATAGCGTATTTAATATCTATTTTAATCATAGAAATTAAAATGCAATTTCTGGTTTGAAGTCAAAAAGTCTTTTTATTTTTAAACATTGAAGGACAATATGGACAGCAGACTGAAGAAACAAATATCTTTTGGGAATAGTCACTCTGCAATACTCTTTTCTAGAGAATTATTGCTGCAAATTCTATTTTTACAATCTGATTAATGCATGTTCATGAATGTGGTTCAAATAAGACTGCTTGATTTTTTTTTTAAATTCATATTGGCTAGTTTCGGGGTAATAGTTTCCTCTCTTTATCCATTGAGAAGTCATTTTAAGTGACCATATACAGAAGTGAAAATATAACCAAATAGTATACAGTAATGGCCTCATTATGTCAATAGTTTGGCAATGGCAAAAAATGCCACTTGTTCTCAAATTGCTTGACCATGGATCAGCATTGTGCCTTTATTCTCTAGTCCTACCTGTAGTGTGCAGTTAAGTCTGTAGTGGTTCCCCACCCCAAGCCATCTAAATTAAAGCTTGGGAGATGGTTTAGTGGCATTTGGCCACCTAAAATATTTTTTAATAGGATATCATGCATAAAGAAAAGCATGCAATAAGTATGCAGTTCAATAAACTATCATGTGAAAATACCTGTATGATCACCACTATTAGAAATAATGTTAACACTGCAAGCACTCAAGGGGCCCCTAACTTACTTCCTCCCAGTCACTAAACCCGCTGTACCACCAATAATATATGAGATTTTTGGTTGTTCTACATCCTCAGAAACATGTAGCATTGTTAATCTTGTCCATGTTAGCCATTCCAGTGGGTATGTGGTGGCATCATATTGAGGTATTAATTTAGGGGCATTCTGCAGTAAAATTTGGCCTCATTACTGTCTAGGTCCTCGAAGCCTAATTCTCTAACTATCCCAGAGATACTGAAAATTACCAAATATCATGAAGATGTTTGATTTCTACTTTAATTATTTAGAGTGACTTCTATTGTTTGCAGCTACAACTCTTGCTGATATCGTGAAGAAAGATCATATGATGTTGGGAAGTAATTAGTTAAAAAAAGAAAGACATTTACAGAGAAAAATGGCAGAGAAAGAGGAGGTATACAAGAAGAAATAAATAGTTGTCTGATGGGTTATTGGAAATAGGTAAGCCTAGGCAATAATAATATCTCTAAAGACCAAGTCTATTTTCTACCTCACATTGCCTTTTTACAGCGATTAAAATAGAACTGTTGCCAGTCAGTATGCTAAGTTTTGAGAAATACATAGGGGTAGTTTTGGAAAAGTGAGCAATGGATGCAGAATTGAAAAGATATATCGCTGACAAAGACGTGAAGAAATTGTAAAGCTAATTTCAAAAACTCAACTTTGCCTCCTTAAACACAGATACTTCTTGGTACTTTCCAGAATCCTTTACATTTTCATAAGTAGTATTCATATTATTAGCATGCTTTTCATTTAATCTTTTGTAAGAAAATAAGTAGTGTTACTTGACCAGGATTTTCCAAACATAGCTCATCATGGAAATAAGCAATTCTGGTTCCAAACCCAGGTATAATAAGTCAGAATTTCTATGGAGGGTATCTGGAAGCCTCAGATGGTTTTGGTGATTAAAGACTTGACGACTGTTGATATAAACTTCAGTTCACAGAAATCAGGTATTTTCTTTCATACCAAAGTTTGGGGACGTTTCCTCTTAAAGAAGAAAACACATGGAATGTATTACTCTATCTAAAGTTATGGCAACTCCCACTTATGTACAAAGAGAGTTTAACAAACTTGTTTGATTCAAATGAGCATTGAGCATTAGTTGATTTCTTCCTAAGTTTTTATCATATGATTTTTTCCAAGTTCAACTCTAAAGTGAAAAATAAATACACTGGAATTGAAGTCACAGCACTAGATTTGGGTATTATTTCAGCTAGCCTCTAGCTTTGGAAAAACATTCAGTATCTTGAGCATCGTTTTTCCTAATGTATTAAATAGAGTATTGCCAGACTTTGTGTGAACTTTATGTGTGGCGTGTGTGTGTGTGCATGGCTAGCTTTAATTGCACAGAAGTTGTACACTAAGTGTGTCATTACTTTCTTACATGACATTCTATTTAAAGCTAGAATGACTAACATTATACTTCTCTTGCTTCTCAGCTCCCTCATTGCATGACAAGTTTCCAGATGACACTGTGTTTAATATTTAAGTAGTGTTACAAAACAGTTTACAATTTCCTTCTGCAGTAGTCCACCCTTATCCTAAAGGGATATGTTTCAAGACCCCCAGTGGATGCCTGAAACTGCTGATGGTACTAAACTCTATATATACTATTTTATTTCTTATACATGTATATACTTTATAGCTTCTCTTTGTCCTATCCAAATTGCCCATTGCACTTTGGGACCATTATTAAATAAAATAAAAATTACTTGGACAAAAGCACTGTGACACTGTGACAGGTAGTCTGATAACCAAGATGGCTACTAAGTGACTAAAAGGCAGATAGCATATACAGCATGTATATGCTGGACAAAGGGATGATTCACATCTTGGGTGGAATGAGGCAGTATGGTACAAGATTTCATCATGCTACTCACAATGACATACATTTTAAAATTTATGAATTTCTATTTAATATTTTCAGACTGGTCGACCATGAGTAATTGAAACTGCAGAGAACAAAATCTCAGAAAAGGGGGGAATACTGTATAAACTAAGAAACTCTTATCATATCTCTCATTCAATGACAGCATTCTTGACTTCTAAAAAACACACATTGGCTTGAAAAGGTGTTCATTCATTTGACAAATACTTAACAAAAACTTACTATGTCTCAGGCTCTGTTCTTGTTTCATGGGGCATTGTGTATAGTAGTAAATAAAAGAGTTCCTAATTTCCGAGATTAAATTCCAGTAGTTGGAGAATAATGTAAATGTGAAACTATCAATTCATCTGAGATTCATAGAATTTAAGCTTAAATCTACTGTAGGTATTTTATATTTGTCCACTGAATTGCTTTTTTTTAAAATTAAACTAATATTTCTAGCATAAAGAAAGAATTATGCAAGTGTATAACTTTGGTTCTATTCAGCAGAGTACTAGATAAATAAGTAGAAAATAGATTTTTCCCATTAGGTTGCATTGATTTTAAAGGTATACCATTGAAAATTTAAATGAAAAAAAGAACGAAGATTTTTAGCAGCACTGCTTGAAATAATGGTAAGAGGTAGAAAGATTTTCCAGTCTCCAACCCTGACATCCTAGAGCCAAAGGTGAGGAGAAGGGGATTAGAGTCTCTGACTGTCCAGTATAATTGCGAAGGATCCTATGGTACAAGACCATTATAGCCCTAGAACAGAAACTAAGTTGGCAGCAGAGAGGGTACACATTGCAAGTCAGAAAACCAGTCATGAAATGAGAAACGAATCAATAGTTTTTTAGCTGGAAAAAAAAAAACGAAAACAAAAATCCCCCAAACGCAGGTAAACCAAGATTTAAAAATTGAAGACGGGAGGCCTAGCAGGAGAGCAGAAAATTACACCTAGGCATGAATGTAGTACAAAGAAGGAGTGTCTAGGAATAACTTTGGCAGATATTGCTTCAGACTGCTGCAGCCTTTTGAGCCACTCATGCCTGACTCAGGCAAGACTTTAATGAAAGTTTCTAGCTGGATAAGGAAAGGAGGGAACTGCTATTCAATTCTGTTCAATAATTACTAGCTGCTTTTTACATATGCCATTTTATTCAATCTATGTTCCTTATTCTAAGTGGAAAACCAAGGTGTATAAAGACTATGATTTAGCCAAAGTCCCACCAAGTTAGTATGGAAACTAAAACGGTCTTCTGACTCCTGGCAAGGTATTGTTCTGTTCTGTTTGTTCTGTTCTATTCTAATTAACACCAACTCTTGCTTAGGAAAAAAATACATGCCTCATCCATATTTAATATATAGCTGTACTTATTGCAAATGTAATGTTTCATCTATTAAAATACTTGTTAACAAACTGCTAGAGTCAAAGCAAAATATTTGTATCTATTAAAATGTACAGTCATGAGCAAGAAGAGACATTTCCTAAACTTAATTTTTGAGGCTGGAAAAAACTAAATTTATAATGACAACATGTTGAATATAAGTATTGAAATTATTTTTTCTAACCCTTGCTTCAGCAAAGAATTTGATGATGTTTCTCCCTTATTAAACTTTTTTATTAATGAGCTGATACATAAAGAAAAAACATGGGAGGCGAAGGTGGGAGAATTCCAGGAACAATGAATAAAGATTCTATGATGTAAGAGACATCAGTTCTTCAAGAACTTAAAGAAGCCAGCACGGCTAGAATGCAGAGAACCAAGAGGACTGTGGAGTTAAGATAAAGTGTGGTAGGAGCAAGCCATATAGATTCTGGAAGAATTCTTGGCAAGAATTTTAGTCTTCATCATAAGCTCAGTAAGAAGCCAATGGATTATTTTGATCAAGAGGTGGGAGTGTAGTCTGATAAAGTTAGGCTCATGATTTTTAGATAACTCTATCTATAGATCGAATAGTTATTGTAAGGGGATAAGAGTAGATACAGGAAAGTCGGTTAAAAGGCTGTTGCAGTAATGCAGGAGAAAGAAGTGTAGCTGAGGGATTGTGGCGGCTTTCACCATGGAGGTGGGTAGTAGAAGAAGAAAGAAATGAACAGAGATGGCATAAATTCTAGAGGAAGAGCCAGCAAGATGGACTATTGGATTGGACTTGAGGAGAAAAAAAAGGACTCCAGAATACCTTCTGGGTGTCCGACTTGTACAATTGGATGGAAGGTGGTAGTGTTTACTGAGAAGAGAACACTGGGAAACAGACTCATATGCAGTTCTGGACATGGGTCCTTAAGTTATTTCAGTAAAAAGCTTTTAGAGATTGGAGTATATAGTTCTGGTCTAGTCTGTAGATAAAATTTTGAGAGTCATTAATATATGAGTGATAATCAAAGCCTTCAATGGGGATGAGATTCTATGGAGAAAAAGTTTTGAATGGTAAAAGAAGAGGGCTAAGTCTGAGTTTTGAGTTATTGAGGGAGTACAAGGGGACAAATTTGTAAAAATGATAAAGGGGAGCATAGTATCACCTACATCAAAGAAAGAGAATTCTATAAGTGAGAGTGGTTAGCAGAATTGAATTCCACTAGATGTCAAGAAAAATAAAGACTGCAAAATGGCAGCTTTCTGTTAATAGTGTATGTGGAGTTAAGCAGGCAGCCCAAATGATCGGTTGTTCATGTCAAAGAGGTACTTTATTCCCCAGTTGCTTAATGGCAAAGAGAGGAAACTTATATTTGTGTGCAGAACATTCTGGGGGCAAATGTGAGCATACAACTGGTGACCCTGGGAAACAATTCCAAGGAAAAGAGACCAGAAATTAGTATTGGAGGTACCGACTAGCGCTAGCCCTAAATTAGATTTTTCCTGCTCTTTCATTCGCAGCGTGGTTTTCCATGGCAACCAAGTTTAAATGGTTCTGCTAGGTGAACAGGTCAATACAATCACAGTCATTTGCCTTATTACTCGTATTTGTTATATAGGGAAGCCCAAATTTTTATTTGAGAGCCTATTAAAATTCGGTCGAGCTTTTTGTCACTGTTTCAGTTCAAGATTTAATAAGTGTTTTTGCAAGCAAAGAAAAATATATATTAAGAATAAATTTAAGTAAGTAAATTTCCACTATATAAATATCAAGCTTTAAATGATAGAATATAATAAATTTTAAAATATAAAAATCTATTATATCCTGGTGGAGAACACAAAGGGCTAGAATAAATAGCTGTGCAAATCAAATTGTAATCTAAAGTAAAACATAAGACTTTGTGAAGCTCAGCAGAGTCTTGTAAATTCATTTCTCCTCATTGAATACAATACTAAATGAAGATATAAAACATTTTATTTATGAAAGATAGTAATGCACTGATTTTAATTTTCATACATACTATCTTATACTGAAGAATAAAACTCTTGATGTAATATTTTGACTAAGTTGAGGTGGTTTTCCTAAAGCGAATTTAAACAATGGAGATGCAAATTACATGGTTGTTCATACAAGCCTATAAAGTGGCACTAAAATCTGGCACAAGTCCTTTCAGCCTATGTACACTGCTATGTGCTCTGTGAAGTGACAGATATTTTGCTGTTGCTATTCACATGGGAGCGATTTTGGCCAAGTAATAAATTGATTGAGTTTTGATTTTTAGGAACAAAATAATTGTAAGGATCCAGAATTTGTTAATTTATAGTTTTAAAAAATGCCTTCTTGAGATCATTTACAGTTCATTCTAGGTTTAATATTCTTTTTGAAGTGAAAATAAAAATAACATCAATGACAATTTAATTTTAGGTCTCAAGAAAAATACAGACTGAAATTGCAAACTTTAGAAATCACATGCCATTAATGGAACAAAATAATTGTAAGGATCCAGAATTTGTTAATTTATAGTTTTAAAAAATGCCTTCTTGAGATCATTTACAGTTCATTCTAGGTTTAATATTCTTTTTGAAGTGAAAATAAAAATAACATCAATGACAATTTAATTTTAGGTCTCAAGAAAAATATAGACTGAAATTGCAAACTTTAGAAATCACATGCCGTTAATGCATCACAAACTGAAAAAGAATTAAAGCCTTATTATTATTAAATATTTACTACAGTTCAGGGTTTGATTTGATTAGCTTATGTTGATTTCCTGGAAAGATAATACAAGTTTGGATTTATCTGTGCCCCAAGCTACTGATTATTGCAGATCATTTGTTCTGAGCATCATCTGAACTTGCAGATGTTTATCTGTTCCTCAAGCATTTATGACAAAACAAAGCAGGATTGCTTGCTCATGGAAGTGAGCAGTTTGGCACAAAAGTTCTATTTTAAGCTAATGAATTCCACTTGGGAAAACAATGCTCTAAGTTACAGGGAGAATCAAACACTTGACTTAAGAAAAATGTTAATATTTTGAAAATCCCACCTGTGAGATGTTTGTGTTTCCGCAAGGCTGTGAAGATGGCCAGCCAGCCTTTATAGCTATTCCCCATTTCATTATATTCCACTGTTTCAAATTCAATGATGTGACTATTCTCTCTTTCTCTCTCTCTCTGACACACACACACACACACACACACACACACACACACACACAGTGTGCATGTGTGCCACTAATTCTTTAAGCTTTATTCTACTTGATATTGTGTATATCAATGCAAGGTATTTTTGCTACATCTTTTTCATGTACAGAATAAACAAATATTAGAATCCTTGGAACTAACAATAAAAATTGAAGAGAGAAGGGGGAGAACCTAGTACATCTGTATGTTTTCTCTATTTCTTCAAGGTCTATTAGGCAAAGCAGAACAAGAAATGTTGATACCATGAATCACTGAATTATGGTTTAATAAAATTTATATGCTCTAATCCATAATGTCTTAACACTACTCAGGTGTTAACTCAGGTATTACCTTCACAAAGCCTTCCTCTATGCTATCTGAAATATGCATACACCATCCACCATACTCTATACCTTTACCATGATTCATGCACTTTCTAGTATTTTCACCATCTAAAAATGTGGTTTTGTTAATGTTGTTTTTGTATTTATTTATTATTGTTCTCCACTTTCACCCCACATAAGCTCCATAAAAACAAAGATGACATTTTCTTCGGGGACAGAAAGTCCCTGGCAAACAATATTTTTAGCAGTTTTATATGTATGTGTATGTGTATGTGTGTGTGTATATATGTGTATTACATGTATTTGTATATATATAGTTAATTTAAAATGCATTTTATAGTGTATAATTTAATTCAGAGTTGTGCATCCATCACCACACTTTTAAAACTTTTCACTAAAAAAAACTTTTCCATTAATCCAAGAAGAAACCCTATACCCCTTAGCTGTTTCCTCTTTCCTTATGTCCTCAGAACCCTAAGCCCTAGCAACCACTAATCTTTATGTCCTATAGATTTTCCTGTTCCAGATATTCCATATGAATGGAATCATATAATATGTGGTCTTGGTCTTTTATGACTGGCTTCTTTTACTTAGCCCAATGTTTTCAAGGTTTATTCATGTTGTAATATTTATTATTTAAATTTTATGACTGAATAATATTCTACTGTATAGATATACCACACTTTATTTATTCATCAGTTGATGAACATTTAGGTTTTTCCCATTTTTTGGCTATTATGAAAAATGCTACTGTGAATGTTCAGGTACAAAATTTTACATGAATATATGTTTTCAATTCTCATGAATATACAATTAAATATAAGAGTAGAATTGCTGGGTCATATGGTAGCTCTATATTCAATTTTTGAAGAACTGCCAGACTATTTTTCAAAGTGCTGCAACATTTTACATTATTATCAGTAGGGTATAAAGGTTCCAATTTCTCCACTTCCTCCCTAGACAACATGTTCTATTATACGTCTTTTTGATTAGGCCCATTCTAGTAGTTATGAAGGCAATTATCATTTTGATTGTACAGTAGTCCCCTTTATTCATAGTTTTGTTTTCTGTGGTTTCAGTTACCCTTAGTCAACCACAGTCTGAAAATATTGAATGAAAAATTCCAGAAATAAACTATTCATAAGTTTAAAATTGCATGCCATTCTGAGTAGCATGTTGAAATTTGGCCCCATCCTGCTCTGTCCGGCTCAGCATGTGAATCATCCTTTTGCCCAGCATTATCTCTGCTGCATAAGCCACCCACCCAGCCCATTAGTCACTTAGAAGCCTTCTGTTGTCAGATTGATTGTCACAGAACTGCACTGTTTGTGTTCCAGTATAAGCATACCTCATTTTATTGTGTTTAGCTTTATTGTGTTTCACAGCTATTGCATGTTTTACAAATTAAAGGTTTGTGGCGATCCTGCCTCAAGCAAGTCTTCCCACACCAAAAAGACTATGACTCACTGACAGTTCAGTTCTTGGCTAGCATTTCTTAGTAATAAAAGTATTTTTAAATAAATTAAGGTGTAAAAGTATTTTTAAATAAATTAAGTATTTTTAAATAAATTAGTAATAAAAGTATTTTTAAATAAATTAAGGTGTAGCATTCAACAGAATGCTATTGCACACTTAAAAGACTATAATACACTATAATCATTAACTTTCATATGCACTGGGAAATCAAAAAATGTGTGTCACTCACTTCATTGCAATATTCACTTCATTGTGTTGGTCTGGAACAGAACCAGCAATATCACGAAGGTATGCCTATAACCCTTATTTTATTAATAATGTCCCTTACATCATTCATATAACTTTTATTATAATATATTATAATTGTTCTTGTTTATTATTAATTATTGTTAGTCTCTTACTGTGCCTAATTTATACATTACTTTATCATAGGTATGTATGCATAGGAAAACACACACACACACACATATATAAAAATATATTTGATTTGGTACTATCTACACTTTCAGGCATTCACTGGGGGTCTTAGAACGTATCTCCTGTAGATAAGGGAGGACTACTATATACACAAATTTGCTTACTCTAATTTGAGTCAAAGTTAAAGTTTTAAATATTAAATATAATCCCGCATTATTTTGCATGTTTTTTTAACTTAATTCAGTGAGTAGGACATTATATATGTGTGTGTGTTTGTAAATTTTTTTTGAAATGTTTGAGTAAATACTTCAACTTTATTTATTACCGGGAATCTTCAGTGTACTCCTGTTATGGACTGCATGTTGTGTCCCCCACCAAATTCATATGTTGAAATCCTAATCCCCAATGTGATCATTTTTGGTGATGGGAACTTTAGGAAGCAATTAGATCGTAAGGGTGGAGCCCTCATAATTGGATTAGTGCCCTTATAAGTAGATTAGAGAGTTTACTACCTCTCTATCTCTGCCATGCTTGAGGACATAGCCAGGAAGAGAGCTCTCACCAGGAACCAAATCAGCCTTGATACTTTGATCTTGGATTTCTCGGCTTCCAGAACTGTGAGAAACAAATATGTGTTTAAGCCCAGTCATTGATATTTTTTGTTATAGCAGCTTGAGTCAACTAAGACAACTGCGATGAATTTATTTGTTCTAAAATAATAGTAATTATAGAATGGTGTTAATCTAAGTGTTCTATATAAGATGACAATGGATCGCAATTTTGGATTGTGCAAGAGAAATTTTAGAGTCTCTGCATAGTCTAAAAATACCAGTGGACTTAAAGATGGAGGCAGAAGTTTACTTGCGGAAAGATTTGTGTTTATATGTGTCAGGGAGGGAGTGTAGGGTGAGTATTTACTTGTCCTTAGAAAGTATACTCAAGAAAAAATAAATGTGTCAATTATAGCACATTCTACTTAGAATTCTATTATTACCGATTCAAATACATGTCCTTTGAAGGTGTGAGAAGACTCATTTCTTTTATAGGGCATTAAGGAGTACAGACTGTATTGTAAGAACAAATTGTAAAATAAGGAGAGGAGTGTGTTTATACCTAATAATTCAAGGCAATTTTTCTACCGCCTCTCCTCTTTCCTTCCCTCCATTCCAACTTTCCTTACTCCTATTGAACTTATTCTAGTTGGTAGAAAAGACAATTAAATATATATATCAAATAAATATGAACATGTAGATGAAAGAAAGGAGGGAATGCAGGCTGTGAGAAGGATTTAAACTGATGAAGAACAACACCTAGAACACCTAGTCTGCATTTTAAAGGTATCTATAGCTGCTGTGTGAGACACAGACTCTAATGGGGGTAATAGTGGAAGCAAGATGACTGATAGGAGGCTACTGCAATAATCCAATTGAGAAATGACATTTTTTTTGGATTAGCAGTAGGATTAGTGAGGAGAATAGATAGAATAGTATATTTTGGATACAAGAAAAGAGAAAATGAAGAGTTAATGATGGCGTATATGTTGGTGGGGTCACCTTACGATTTTTAATGCTACGACAAAAACAAAACAAAATGCTTGATATTTATTCTGTGGACAAAGAAAATAATATGGGTACTTTCCCAGTTGTAAAAGATAAAATCACAAAAATTTATTCAGTAGATACTTATAAATATGAGGTGACGTCCAACAGTTGTTTGATTTTTGTCAAATCACATTAATTTTCAGATATTCCTATATGTTTTCATAGTTTTCTGAATGAATAATAATAACCAATTATTATTTGATTATTATTAAGCAGAACCTTTGTAGAAATTCCACTATTCTCTCTCATAACTGGTATTTCTGTCATAGACATTAAAACACACTCTGCCAAGACCATACAGGATATAACACATTGCGTGAAAGATGATGCAAACCGTTTCATTATGTCCCAAAACAAGATTAGCTTTCTGGAAACAGAATTGAATGAAAGCATATTAAAATGACCAGTGGTTTTAAAAAGTGGAAGAAATATGCCTTTATGTGTAACTATGTCTCTCTTTCCAATTCATAATCGAATGAACTTTAAATTAATGGTTAAACTGTTAAATATAGAAACCTTCAAGATTTATACAAATTTTATTGTTCATAGAACATTTTATCAAAGCAAAGCTTTGCTTTTAATGGATTTGAGATTTAGAAAATAGTGTGAATTCAGAGTGCTATCCTTGAGCACTGTTGCTAAATATAACAGAAATAGACTTGCTTCTAGACATTTCCAAACTCACTGCTGACTACTTCATTATTTTGAAAGTTAGAAACTAGACCAAGGAGAGAAATAAGCAAATATAAGCTATAAGGCTCAAGTTCTCCCGCCTTGAGGAGCCCAGATAACAAATATATGAGTTAACTGCTTTTTATTTAGAGTGAAGTCCAGGATTTTACAAGATTCCTCTCCTGAAGTATTTTTAATGTTCTTCATATACCATCCCATATTCCGCAGATTTTGCTTGCTCTATACTCAGGGTCAACAAAGTATAACCCAGTGCCTGAATTTAATAAAGTTTTATTGGAATGCAGTCACTAACATTTAGAGTTTCAACAAAGACATTATGGCTCACCAAGCCAAAAATGTTTACTATCTGGCCTTTTATAGGACAAGTTTACCGACCTGTGGTCTATATTATGTATCCAAGCCCCACTGCTACGCCTCAGGTGTTGTCCTCTCACCATCCTCCGGAAACAAGCAGTTGTCCCTGGACCTTATCTCAATGGAGGCATGAGCCCCAGACGCAAAACCCAAAAATATGGTTAAGACCAAAAAGTGATATTTAGCAAAGATATACAAAGTCAAATTAGGATGGTGGCTTATGAGAAGGGCAGTGATGTCAAGGTAAAATTTTGTTTCCTGATCTGAGAGTTTGCTACACAGGTATGTTTCATTTGTGAGAATTCATTGAGTTGCACACCTATAAGATATGCACATATCACAATTTAACAAAAAGTAAAAACTATATATTGAGAGTATTGCTTAAGGTGAAGAATTATAGAACTCACAGAAAAACGAACAAATTTCAAGTAGGATTCTATTTCACTTAGTCATGGGCCATGCTTCTGTTTGGGGTGCTCCTGTTACGTTTTTACTTAGAAGCAAATCTTAAACTTGGAATATTTAAAAAATGATTAACTTAGTATACCTTTGCCAATATAATGCTCTCATTAGGCATAGGCTATGCTTTTCAGTTAGCAGTGGCCTTCTTTCTCATTCTCCTTAGCTCAGGGCTGGGCGCCCTATTCAGTTGTACAGAAGCTCCCACGGATCTTTCCTTTACCCAAACCCAGACTCTTCATTCCCTGCTTTTCTCAAAGAAACAAAGAAATGCTTTCACCTCCATTCAACCTCATAATAATCCTTACAATGATACAAGGGTGATCACAATGAAGTCGGGCTCTCACATTATTATGCAGAATTATTAATCTAGTTGTCTTGAATGTCCATTCTGAATAAAATTTTTCTTTAGTATAAAATAACCAAAATGCCTACAAAAGTGCTCCTCCCACCCAGCAAAGTAAAAGAGTCATTGACCTTTATGATGACTTCTCCATGCCCTAGCAAGCTATTGGCTAATATTTGATTTGACTGACTGCTTTAAAATACCAGTTTGCCCATCATGAGAAGCTCACAGATCTATTAGAAAACTGTCAGTGGAGTGCTACCACAAATTTAGGAATCAACACGCTACCTTTTTTGATGCACTGTTTCTTGCTTTATGTGAGAACCTGCGCCTGGAAAGTTTTATAGAAAAGTTATTCTAGGCAAGTACCTATTCTAGGGTACTGTACTCAAAACAGTTTATAAGTACCACTGTGTTTGTGTGTCAATTAGTTAGAATCATACACAATGATGAAAACACTTGGCAACTACATTCACAGTTTAAACTGAGATAGTTTTCCAGATGCTACCATGAAAAATTAAAACTAGAATTACCCTGACAAAGAAACAAACAAACAAAAATATTTTGGTATACTTAAAAGAATAACTATTCATTCTGAGGCTGTTTCCCTTAAGCACCTTTTGGTTCACTCAATCTTAAATCCATGGAAATAGTATCATGAACCTTCACAGATCTGCCCCCTCCCTCCCCCATACCCAGGCAAACACACTATTAAGAACCTGTTCTCTTTTAATCTCTCCTAACTTTCCAATCATCTTGGCTTTGTATGGGGAGTCCTGGATTTTTCTGCTTTACATGGGTGTTTCCCCGGGCTGCTGCTTCCAGTAATTGTTGGTTACCCTCACTCTTGGGCCACAGGCTTAAGATGGCTCACAGGCCTGTACCCCAAATAGGCCTGCAGCTTCTCTCTAAACCCAAATATTGTGTTTTGTTTGTTCGTTTTTAAAAGGGAAAACAAGCAATGCTGCTTTAATCTTCATCTCATATCATCTCTATCAAAGCTGTTAATTGTTGTCTGTAAGTGAATGCTCTTCCAAGCAGGTTGTTTTGAAGTAGAAATCATGCTGTTAAACACTTTTACACATATGGATATGATTCTCATAGTCGGAGAGCCCTGTTCAATGTGGACTTAGATTTTAGGCATGAACTATAGATAAGATACCATTCCATAATTTAATATGATAGTATTGCTTGAGTTCTAATTATTTGCACCTGTGTGGGGGAATACAACTAAAAGTATGACTAAAACACAATCTCTACTCACAAGGGTCTCAGTGTTAGCTGCTGCCCAGTTGGAATTCTGAGGCCTATGTAGAAAGACCAATTGCCCTGGTTTCTGCAGGAATGATGGGGTTTCCCAGGTTATCAACTTCCAGGGGTAAAACCAGGAGTTTCAGGCAAACAAGAATAATTGGTCACCATAATGGAGTGATTGATTTACTTTCTTGAAAACTTTCTCCAAAAGAAGATTGTAAAACCTTTGAAAATATATAATGTCAAGGATGTTTTAGCATAGAGTCAAACTAACTCAAAACTAACTCTGTCCAAATGTAATCACACCAGGGATTGACTGACCATCCTTTAGATTGCAGCTTAAGTGTTCTTCAGGATGGTCTTGCCATACCTTCCTGAATTGGTCAAATTCTCTATTTTAGAGTATCATATCACAGTGCTCCTTGCCTTTTTATAAATCATTTGTCACAGCTACAGTTTTATAATTTTGTTTGATATTGTAATTTTTTTAAGGATGTCACTCTGTCTCTCTATGTTGTAAATTCTAACAAGGCAGGGACTATGTCTGGTTTTGTTCAATACTTTATGTCTAGAGTGTAGCAGAGTCCTAATACAATGAGCATTTCATCAGTCAGTTGAATAAAGGGATACTGAATTAAGAAATAAAAAAATGAATGAAATTTTAATTTGAAAGAAATAAGAGATTAAGTATTTGGGATATGGGAGAATTTCTTTTGGTATATCAATACTAGGAGAAAGTTTGAAAGAAGAAATTTCGACTCATCATTGCTATGTAAACATTTAAAAATTTGTGTTGTAGACACCGCTGGACAAAATCTGTGTTTTTTAATTATCATGCACATTAATAGAGAAACATGCATGAGTATATAAAATGTTTCACATTCATAATGGATTTTTATTGTGATAATGTTTAGTGGTGTGGAGAATTTCAGCCTAACTAAAATTTCTTTCCATAGTACTATATTGTTTGTAGATCAAGTATTGATAAATATTATAATTATACTTTAATCTTGTTTTCCTTTGCTGGGGCTGCTATTAGCATTTTTCCTTTGCAGATATGGATGTTACATAAAGTGTTGCTTTTCTGTAATAATGGGAAGATTGAAGCTGTTTCCATATTTGATTTAAAGCTGAAGCTGGGATTCTAAGAATTATCAGTTACAATGTGTATGTGTCAATTCATGGCAGTTTGTGTTCAGAAAGCTGTGTTTTTTGTGGTTTTTTTTTTTGTTTGTTTGTTTTTTTCTGAACACGTTAGTGAAATAGGGCCAGCAAAATGTGCATCCAACTGAGAGAAAACAGGAGAGGGCATTAATGGACCTTATTTTGATATGTCACCTCAAAGTTGCCTAAAGAACCCCAGTGAAAAATCATCAAAACAGCTAAGGATTTTGCTTGATTTTCCTGTGCTGATGTTTTTTAGCAATCATGACATCTGTTCAAGTACTTGGTTACTGAGCTAAAGCTACAGAGAGCTGGGCTTACATTCTGTTTTTTAAACCATTAAAAGTCAATCTAGGCAAATGGTTCTCACTCTTGACTACAAATTGGATTGCCTGGGGACCTTCAAAACCACCAATGCTAGGAACTACCCCTCAAGATTAGGGCTGAATTGATTTAGGATGTGACCTAAGCAGCTGGAGTTTTGAAAGCTCCTTGGGTGATCCTAACGTGCAGTCAGTTAAAGACCATTGATGTAGGACAACTCAGATTAAGAAGGACTTTACATAAATCTAAAAAAGCAAGCTCCTCTGTATGATGATGATTTTTTATTGCTTTGTAACTACTACTGAAGAAGTGTTCTCCAGACTAGCAGCATCAATATCACCTAAGTTGTATTAGAGCATATTAGAAATGTAGAATCTTAGACCTACCAAATTAGATCTGCATTTTAAAATCAAGTGTTTTGAACGTTTCTCAAAGTAAGGTTTGAGAAATATGTGTTTATAGCACATTTATTTCTTTGTTGCTTTGTTCCTTGCAGTGTTTCCCCAGCCTGCTTGTCTTTTGCTATTAAATGGACTTCAGGTATCAGTGGAATGGATGGTCAAACAGCTGATCATTTAAATCCCCTAATTTGGAAGCTTCTATGTCAGAAATTGCCTGCCCACTGTGCACATTCTGAGTGTCTTTGAATATGAAAATCTACTTCTAATTATGAAAAAAAATCCTTTATTAGGCACAGTTCCCCTGGTGGTACTGGATTGTACATTAAAGCATGTTAATATGTATTTCAAATTCTGGTCCATTTTTCTGCTGAAAGATATTTCAGGAATTCAAAAACTTTATTCTGTAGACTGATGTTTCAAAGATAAAATGTTTTTGAATGCTTCTAATATTTTATCTTTTTCTTAACCTTCAACAGAAAACATTCTCTCAGAGCTCAGTGTTAGCTATGAAGAATACTGTGGGACTTTAAGTTACCCTTCCACTACAGAAATAGGGAAATCTGCATCTGCCTGATTTTGTTATTTAAGTCAATCCAGTTGTAGAACAATTCTGATGCAGCTTTGTCCATCATAACGAATTATAGTTTAATGGCCTAATAATAGATTTTGAGTAGTTCTGTCTCATTTTTCTGAAATTAATTGTAGAGCAGTCTCTTGTGTGCTGAGTCAGCACTTGTCATTAGCACTGATCCCATCCAAGTTGACATTGTATCTATTACACTCCCTTCCTTTGACAGATTACTATGACTGTATTTCTTATTGTAAATTGATAGGAATAACATGGAACAAGCTTGCCTGGTATCCTACAGTGACAAAAATGAATTGGTTCATCATCAAGAATGATAATGTGGTGTCGAGTCCCCAACCATGTGGTTTTCTCACACATCTTGTGACATTTTGCAACAGTTGGTTTATTGCTAGTTGTATTTTTTATAATGTATTGCTAGTGGAAATTATTTGCTGCAATTCAAATTTGTCATGCATAATAAAGAGACACAGGGGCTTTCTGGAAAAGGGAAACATTTGGCAGAAGTGGGAGACTTGTTTTGCTCTTCACACGAACTTTATTAATGTGAAATAAAGTCAGCATGGATATGGGTAAAGACTGAACTGCTTTATTGGAAGGGATTTCTCACATAGTTGTATAAAACATCTCATTCCTAAATTCTCAACCACTTAACATTAAAGGCATATTTTCTGGCTATTTTATGCCACACTGGGATTGAAACTCTTACTGAGTTTCATGATTCGTGAAATGTGGCATTCATGTCACCCAACCTTTTTAAAGACTTTCTTCTTTATCATGACTTGGAACCTGTGTTCTCTCCTAATTTATTTTTTCTATTATTTTCTTTTTTGGTGAAGCAACCCTTGGTTGACCTCACAGATTACAAGGACCTTGTCGGTTTACAATCCCTTATTTTTTAATTTTTTATGCCAACAGTACCTTGCCTTCCTAGGTGGTCTCCCATCCAAGTACTAACCAGGCCCGACTTTGCTTAGCTTCAGAGATCAGATGAGATCGGGCTTGTTCAGGATAGCATGGCCATAGACTCTCCTAATTTCTACCCATTAAATCACACGTGAATTCTTGCTCTCTGCCTAGCCTCTTTGGACTGGTGACTTATTTGGATGTTAGACCTGGGATTTTTAATTTTGCTGATCATTTACCTAAATCAGCTTTTCGTACTGTAGCTCCTAAAATCCCCATGCTAGAACTCCTTGACCTCAGATTTCTGTTAGTTTTAGAGGAGAAATTGGATGCAATTTGACCTCTACAGATTTTGGGTTTTTTGCTTGTCTTGAGTTATGGCTAAAGCTCAAGGAATGAAGTGGTAGCATTTGCCCTTGGGATGTTCTCTTCTTTAGGTAGAGCTCTACCAGAAACTTTAGAAATGCTTTAGGTTGCATTCCATGCCCCACTGATGTGAAACACAGTGAGATGAACCATTTTTCAGAGCCTTTTGAGGCCTTCTAAAAATGATGAGCAATGTGTGTGATGAAAAGGTGAGTATGACTTCTGGGGATCTGAAGCACCATCATGATTTAATGGCACGTCATTGTAAATTTCTTGAACTCAATTCCTCCCAATAACCATTCACTTTAAGGGGGAGAAATGTTTATAATTTCTGTGGGTAGCAGTTCTTTTCTAGTTGCCAAAGTCCTTGTTTACTTACTCCAAGTCACTCTGCCCGAGTCCACTCCTAGAGTTAGGGGCAATGATTTAGGGTTTTCCTATTCAAATGGGAACCTAGTGGCCCTCAAACTCATATCTACTTCTTAGAAGCTGGCTTTGAAAACCACAGTGGGAAAGGGACCTATTACCACCATAGCCAATTTCATTTCAGCAATGCTACCTACAAAAAAGTTGGACACCTCATGATAGTGTGATCTGATCTGGAATAACTACAGTGAGCCAAAAGCTTAGCTAACATAGGGTCTTGCTGCCTAGGCTAAAGCCAACAGAAACAACTTCATGTGCTTATCAAGTATATCAGTGCTTGTAATTATAGAACCTGAAAACAGAGCACTTCAGGGCAATTTTTGTTTATTCATTTTAAATCCAATATTTAAGTGAGCACTTACTATGTCTGGTACTGTCTTAGTCACTTTGCATATATTGTCATGTTCACTCTTTATAGTGGAGTTGCTATGTTGAATTTATTCTCTTTGCATATGAGGAGGTTCAGGCTTAGAAAGGTTACATAACCAATGAAAAGTTCATCTAGGTATTACCTGTTGGAACTAGTATTTGACCCAAGTTCTTAGCCACTGTGTGATTCTGTGGACCAGGAAGAGCTAAGGAGGCTTCCTAAAAGACGGCATGTAAAAAAAGAGCCTACTTGGAAAAGCTTGCATCAGAATATTTCAGTTGTCCATTATAACATTTTCAAAACACTGAAGATCACCTTCAGAGATTTCTGGTGACAGGACACCATCACCTATGACAGTTGGTTCCTGGTCACAGTTTCAGGTAACTGGAGAGGCTGCTGCCCTTCATTTCATCCTTTGCATGTTCCTGGAATATCATTTATTTAGATTTAATCTCCAAACTACCCTGCTTGAATATTGGTAAGACTGTCCTAGTGTTAATTGGCACCCCGCTGAATATGGCATATTTTGTCTTCTATGCTGGCCCATCAAACTCTGTCATTCTGTTTTTTAATAAGACCTTATATTACCACATGCTTTCGAGACATCAGATATCTGACTTCAGCTCCCAGTTATTTTGGTTTTGACATTCTGATCCTTTATTAGTGATCAGTGACCGCAAATATACCAACTGGATACTTGGTGCAAATATACCAACTGGATACTGGGCCTTGGGTAACACAATGGAGTTACTGTTGTAAGTTTTACTCATTGTTTCTCACTGCATCTCTGTTCAGAAAAATTACTTTCACAGAAATTAGAGCTTTTATTCCTAGCATCCCTCATCAACCTGTTAGTACATGGGAAACTACTGTCTATCAGAAATTACTTCCAGTATGTAAAGTGATAGTTTAAAGAAAGCGCTAATGGAAAAAAAAAAAAAAAAGGACTAGTGTCAATGGCTTTTCAGTGGGATGCTATGCAACCAAGTAGAGGCTTAGTCTGGTCTTAATTTAGGCACAGAACAGCCCACCTACATAGAAAGCTGAATGTTCCTTGGTCTCTGTAATATATTATTTCATTATTTAGGTAAGAGATCAAGAACACTTGGTATATTTGTCATGGCTCACTCTTCTCATGTCCATGAGAGTGATAGCTAATCAATCACAGAACTGTATAACCCTGAACTTGGCTGTACCCTCACATTTTTCACCACAGTCCAAGCAGGTTCTAGCAATTGATAAGTATTGGCATATAGGATGAAAACTCCTTGCCATTCTTTGCCATTTCAGATTGATGATATAGATTTGGCTATCTGCCTTGCTCTTTATTTCAGTTTTGCTCTCTCCTAACCTAGCTCCTCTGTTTCACTAGCTGCAGCTCAATCTTATTTCCCTTCCAGACTCTTGTGATCATGCTCCTCTCTCCCAATTACTTGGAGTTGTAATCCAAGACCTGGTAACTACTATGCATGTCTCCCAGAACAAACAGATCTATAGTAAAATAAAATATTTCATCACCTCATAATCTGAATAAAACTATCAATAAAATAAAAGAGAAAAGCAGATACTTTGTAAATTTAGAATGAGAGCAAAAATAAGAGTAAACATCAAAGCTAATCAAAAGAGAAAATGATTGGGCCAGATACATGAGAAAGTGATGATGGCTATTGCTAATGTGTCTCCTTTTCTTCCTTTTATTCATAAAAGAATAATTATTATATAGTATAGTTAATCTCTCACCAAAAATAATCTTCCATTAAACATTAAACTTTTCCCTAAGTAGCTCTATTCCCTCTCCATCTCACTGGAGGAAATGGCAAGGGGAAAGAGGGGGGAAAGTTATATGAGGACTTTAATTTCCTTTAGTAAATTACTCTTTGATTTTCACTGAGCTTCCTTCAAATAAATAGGCTCAGATATTCTATCCAAATCATCTCACTATGCAAGTAGGCCCCCAAATATCTATCTTGCCTAAACTTTACTCTCAATATTTCTTGTTTTCAGAGGTACAAATAGAAAGGAAATCAAAAGAAGTCTTCCACTGAATCTTTGAACATATTTCATTAGAATGAAAAGTTTCTTAGAAAAAGATACTATCTCAATGATGTTTCATGACTTGGCTGTTTGGAAAGAATGGTAAAATGGAAAAAAAAAAAACTTTTGTTGTGATGTTTCAGAAGTATATTTTTGTTTACTTCTGCTAGCAGATTCAGTTTCAATGAGAATAATTTGGAGTTTATATTTATATTTTATTTGTACTTTGGAATATATTTCTCAAAATTAGGCTCAAATCTAGTCAGACCTTAGATTTCAGACATGTGAAAAACTTGCCTGAAAGAAACACCATAAAAATGTATGTGTATTCCAAATCTAATGACTATCATCTACATAAACAGTCATTTATCAAGTAGAGATTAAGTCTAAAATTTTTTGCATTAAGCAACTTTAAAAATAGCATGCACAGATTATGATTTAGGTGATAGGGACTCAAGTTTTTTTTTGTTTCATTCCATCATATTATTTATAATCTATAAGTAAAGACTAATTTGACTTTGATCAAATCTCAGAATGCTAGAAGTATCAGATGAAGGCTACTACTTAATCACTCCATTAAGTTATTAAAAAAACGTTCTGGTGTCTCTTTAATTACAAAAGTCTCATCACTCTAAGAAGCAAGAAAAGGCAGAAACAAGGTTGGGAAGTAGAATAAATTTTCTTGTAGCAGTAACAATTTTAGGGGATTAAAATTGCATTGTAAAAATGTACTACTTGTATTATGCCATTAATGTGATATCTCTGTGATGCCTCTTAGTAACCTAATCATATCCATTTTTTCTGCCCCTCTGCCTGTTAGGGTTATAGCATGGTTAAAATTTACCTGTTAGACAATCAAGATGTCCTTTAATGGATAAATGAATGAATAAACTATGGTATATCTTGACAATGGTTTATTATTTATCACTAAAAGAAATTGAGCTATAAAGCTATGAAAAGACATGAAGGAATCTTAAATATACATTACTAAGTGAAAGAAAGCAATCTTAGCAGCCTACATACTATATGATTCAGAATGTCCAACTATAGGACATTCTGAAAAAGGTAGAACTATGAAGAGAATAAAAAGATCACCAGTTGCCAGGGGTTAGAGAGGAAGAAGAAATGCATAGACAAAGCACAGAGGATTTTTAGGGCAGTGAAACTATTCTATATGATACTGTAACAGTAGATTCATGTCATTACACTTTTATCAAAAGCCAGCGAATAAATACTGAGTGAACCTTAATGGAAGTTATAGGTTTTGAGTGGTGATGTTATCCATCAGTTGTAACAGATGTGTCATTCTTGTGGGGAGACTTACATGTGAAGGGTCAGCAGGTAATGGGGACTCTATACTTTCTGCTCAATTTTTCTGGGAACCTAAAACTGCTCTAAAAAATTAAGTGTATTTTAAAGCAAAAAATAAACTGTAACTGTTAATAATGTTATACTTAGGAAGACTATGCATAGTTACAGTGATCATATTTTTAGAAACAATTAGTTGGACCTGTGGCTCATCAAAAATTGTTTTCTCATTTGTGAACTCATTTATGGGCAAAGAATTAAGTTGCATTTTTCCTCATTTAAGTATTTATATAGAAATGAATATTTCATAAAAATATGTAACAGTTAACACAAAATTTGCATTATTTTATAATTCATATGCTATACATGTTGGTATATTGTCTTACTATTATCTGAAGATCTCAACTTACCCAGAATTATTTATGCTTATTTTCTTCAATTCTATTTCAGCTGGATTTCTTAGAGAGACTTTACAATCTCAATGGCCACTGCCTTTTCTGATTCATCCAAACTATTTAATTAATTAAAAATAGACTTTAAATTTTCATGTTTGTACTTGGTCGTTAATGCAAAAATATGTATATACTTTTCGTGACTAGTGAGATGGATTTTCAGGATAATGAATAATAGAATAATAGTTAAATAGTTTGTTACTTTTGATCTGTAGACACATTCTTTGACTCAACTGTTTACTAATTTCTCACTAAGCTTTCATTAAGGACATGAGAAATATTTTTATTTGACATAATACAAAGACCACTTTGGAAAAGACATAATATCATGTCTATATTATACCATGAAGAATTTCTCCTCCACACACCCACCCCAAATTCATCCAAGATGAGTAATAATTAACAATCAGGTTTCATCTCCTAAATATTAGTGTGTTCTGATGTGTGTTCTCTGGGCTTCAGAGGTTAATAGATATTATATAAAAATATTTTGTCATCAAATATATCTGAAAAACACTGTTAAGTAGGTTTCCCTTTTTGCAGGATTTTTCAGATTCTTTAATTTGCTAATATGCAAATGAATCACCAAGCCGGGGTAGTATAGTGTATTTTACGATGGGGGCATTTGTCTTTTTGAAAGAGCATCCTGCAGAGTGACTGTATCATCAAGTATCTTGGAAAATGTAGATTTAGTCAGACAATTAATGCAGATGTCACTTGACTTTGAACCATTTCTAAATTATAATAAATCATCTTTGACAATTTTCCATCTGTGGTTTTGAGTAGTAAAATTTTAGAGAAATTTTCTTCTTCATAATATAAGTAGAAAATTTTCCAAATCACTTTGTTACTAATTTGTTCTGTACCTTTGTTTTGTAAATCATGACCATAATAAAAAATCTGGCTTATGAAACAACATACATTATATCTTAAAGTTCTCAGAAATTTTCACAGTGGTTGGCATTCTCAACTGAAAAAATATAAACTCACAGAGGGTGGAACATATTAGTATTCTCTCAAGATGAGGCTATTAGCTTCAGAAATGATATCCAATTTAACATAATTGGTTTGCACTGCTTTTCTACAAAAGGGGAATTTTAGTGTCTTCATCAATACTCTCAAAGCTTGAAAAATGTATGTTTATGGTCATTTTAATTGGATGAATAGCAGATATATTACATTATGAGAAACTCTAATCTTTCCCACCATAAATTTGGAAAAGGGACTGAAGTTAAACTATTAAAATCTATCCACAAGTGATGTGATCAGCCATATGTAAGAGGGAAATAAAAACATTTAAATAAGTGGGTATAGTGTCTAAAAACTATCAATACCTTTTATTGCCACCAATACCATGGTGAAGTGAACTAGTTATAATCTCAGTGAACATACATAAACATTGGTATATGATATAAGTTTACTGTGGAAAGCTACCTAATTACATTGTACTGTCCAGTGAAAAACTATGTTTGCAGTTAGATTTTAATCCAGAGAGTGGCCCAAAGTGAACTATTTATTAGAGTGTGCTCTGGAGAGTATGAAAACATAAAAATGCCATTGTCCCACATTTGTAAATTTTGGTTTAGTGGACTTGGGATGGGTGCCAAAATTTTGTATTTTTAACCAGATCCTTAATGGATCCTTATGCGGCCAGCTTGGTGCCTTTTTTGTGAACCTGCATTTGAAGCCACTGATGTAGACCTATGAAAGCCCAAAGAGGCAGAAGTGAGAAGCATTTATTTATCGATAACTGGAGGAGAGACCGTGCAACTGGCGAACATAAATATACTCACAAGAAAACTACAATCTATGTGGATGGAGAATAATTAATCAAGTTGCCAGAATACTCACCTCTTTTGGTCTTTATTCAAGACTTCGATTTACTAATTCAATATAGTAAATTGTCAGATAACAGGAAAGTTTTGTTCTGGTTGCCACCTGAGCATTGTGGTTAAGTGAAAGTCATATGATCTATTATTACAAATTAATAAAGTTGATTAAACTGATTCATCAACCTTAGCCGTGTCAACAATGGAAACCCACAAAATTACAAGGCTTAACCGTGGGTGATAATGACACCTTGTGGATGGGTGGTATCTTTCAAGTTGGAAGGGAAGATAAATTGCAGCTCACTCACCTCAGGTTTGTCTCATGTCTGCTGTCCTCTCTTAGACATGCCATCGCAAGCTAGGTTCCCTGAAAAGTAGAATGAAATGAAGAAATCAGAAGAAAAACTAACGATAACTAGAAAAGTTATTATTGTTGTTGTTGTTGTTATTATTATTATTATTATAGATTTTCCTAGATTTTGGTTAGGCAAAGCTTGCCGTTTTGGCTCTTTGTCATTGTACATCAGCACCAGAGGACTACAGAATGAAGTAAAAAGTGCATAACTTATCAATTTTGTCATTTCCTTTTTGTATTAGCCACAGGGTCAGATTATTGATCATGAGTAACAAATCAAAACAAATTAGTTTGCTCTTGAATCTTGAGAGCCTTCTCTGGCAGTCTTTCATATTTCACACAGACACATCACAGCAGTGAAAGACCTCCAAAGCCCTATTCTAATTCAGTACTCATTTTCGCTCCCCTCTTTCTTTCTCCACATCTACTGCTAAGTCTCATTTCCCCAGCCTATTGCCATAGATTGTTTGTCTGAAATAAAGCTTTGTCTCAGAAATATCAAACATAATGAAAAAAGGGGGGAAAACGCGGCAAAGTTGGCCACTGAAATTCCTGAGGGCCTCACATTCATAAAGCACACAGGTTTTGCAAATCCATCAACTAAACTTTGAAATGAAGGTACAGTCATTTGGCTCTTGTTTCTGGGCAACTCTAAGTCTTAGTGTTCAGTTCATTCACTACATTGAGTTTATTTCGCTATAAAATATAATCGCAAACATTTGGAGAATTATGTATATATCTATAGGACGAATTATCCAAATCAAGTTTTAGTCTTTAAAATTTTGGAAAATAAGAAATGAATTACTAATTTAAGAGAGAATATTTTAAATAAATATTTTGTTTTTGTTAATATATTATCAGATTTCCAAGATTTAAATTTGTATTTAAAAACTAGGTTAAATATCCTGACTACTCATTAAATGTTTTGCTTTATACTTGTCTTCTCACATTTGATACAGAATAAAGATTGAGGCATTTAACTATATTAGATACACACACACACAAACAGACACACACTTTTGCTCCAATTCTATCATGTCATCATAAGATAAAATGGATAATATCTTTAGTTCCAGACTTTGCCTAAGATATGTATGGTGCTAAGATATGTTTGAGAGAAGGAAAGTGAAATAAATGTAATCTGAAAGAAGGAGTTCTATACCTACATTTGTGTCAATACATAAAGATGGTCTCTTTCTACTTGTTTTTTTTAGAATCACTACAAAACAAAACAAAACAAAAGACCACTCTGTGTAATAATTTTTTGCCCTTAAACAACTTGAGAAGAATGTCTTCCACTTAATCCTATGATAAATAAGTAGTGATGGTATTTTTAAAGACAAGAAAACTAAAGACAAAAGATATCCAATAAATTTCCCTTTCTTAAACATCTAGCTATGTAACTGTGGAAATAGTTCTTCCTGAGCAGCTATGGTAGATTAGGCTTCATGGAAAAAAATTTTTTTGCTTCCAGAATTCATGTTTTTCTCTCTATACCACAACATTGCAATGTAGTTGGCGTGAAAAGGCAAATAATTCATTTATTTATCAAGCATCCATTAATTATTCTCTTGAAGGCTAGCACTGTGCTGAGTAATTCTGGGAAATCACAGATGAAGTCAATGAGCATATATCTCCATGTATGTTCAAAAATAGAAGGAGAAATGAAATATCAGTAAATAGGTACCTATTCCACTACCAGTGTTACTCAACTGCCTTTGATATCTTCCTGGTGATTGTTTCCCAGAATTATGTTAAGAGATTCATCTCGCCTCTCTCGATTTTCCCTTAACTTTTGCAGTTTGGGTAGCAATAACAAAATTCAGTACTCGATTAGTCAGGGTGGCTAACTGTTGTAACAAACAAGTCTAAACTCTTGTGGCTTAACACAACACAAGTTCATTTCTTACTTGTGGCATTGTGCAAAGCAAGCTGAGAAGGTTATGGGAAAAGGGAAGCATGGGAAGCACTGTGCTTCAATCACTCAGGGACTTGATGTCTTTCTATTTGTGATATTGTTATCTTTTATACTTGTTTTATAAGATTGACCCTGAATGAGGAGAAAGCATATGAAAACAAAACAAAACAAAACAACGATTTTTATGGGGCTCATTTTCATCCACTTACCATTTGTTAGAATGTAATTATATGTCCTGACCTAAATGCACTAAGTTGGAAAATGTAGATTAACTGTATTCCCAGTAGGAAAATAAAATTATTTTGTGAATATAAAAAAATTATCTCTCCCACAAGTACTTTTTGCCCCATTGTTAATTTAAGAGGTTTGATTAACAGAAAATAATACCTAAATTGAAGATCAAAAATCAGTTTTCTAGAACATACATGGGCATGGAGAAATTCTAGACTTCTCATTTATAAAAAAAACCATACGCCCTAATTCTATTTGCTCATATCCCCCTGCATTAATATTTTATTTCTTACATGGTCTGAGCAGCCATAGGGAATATCTGCACTTATGTTCAATCTCCCACAATCCCTGGAATGCATTTCAAGACTGATGTTCAGAAGTATTCAGTGATCTTCTTCCATTTCTGTCTCAGCAAAAGTGATAGATCTGTCCAGTGATATTGGCTCTGTGTCATTTATCCATTTATCTAATTTTGAAAAAAAATTGTGTTCGATGTCTACTTTGTACCAAGTACTATATATAAAACAGTGGTCAAAATGAACATGGTTCTTGCCTTCTTGAGCATTTAGCTCAGTTAATAGGGCAAAGCGGGGGCAGGCATTAACCAAAGAATGGCATGAAATGAATATACTTCTAAAAGCTGATTTGTATTATGAAATAAATTACTGAGGGCTGTGGAGTATATTACAAGGGTACTTATCTAAATCCTGGATGATGTTTGAGAGCTGAAGAATAAATGAGCATTAACTAGGAAAGCAGAAAAGTGATCCTGGGCAGAGAAAACATTCTCCTCATTCTCACTCCCAGTAAAAATGACTCTGAGGCTTCCACTTGCCATCTTTTGTGAAGCAACAGACCCTATAGTAGCAATTTTGTGTATAGATTTCCCACCAGTGTTACAGGATAGAGAAAAACATATGAACCCTTTCTGAAGTCTCCAGGGAAATAGAAATTAATCTCTGTTGACAAATTAGGAATCTTTTTTTTCCTCCTGTGAGTCTAATGCTTTCACTGTCTTGATCAGAAAAGTCAAGTCCTATTTAGGCTGGATTTCCCTGTAGCTTTTCTGACCACGTACATCCTCTAGTACCCCTTTTCTATTCACTCATACATAAATCCTGTTACTTATTTTACAAGATATGACATGAGTAAAACATTGACATAATTCTATTGGCATTCAACTATGAAATTATTCTAGAAATAACTTAGTATAAGTGTTCATTTAAGTGTCATAAATTACCTCAAACAATGAAGAAGAAAATAAGCTCTGAAGTAAGTGCATCAAGCCTTAGTTAAGGCCAATACTTTACAGATAGGAAAAGAAAATTATAACTATGTTTCAAAAGAGATCTAGCCAATTGATGTGGAGTTGGCTAATATTGATACCAACTTAAAGTCAAGAATTGATTATAGTTTAAAGAATTACTTTTAATTTTTGTTTAATTTGTAGAAAATTAACTATTTAGATTTTTCAAGCAATGATTAACTTGGTTACATGTATTAACAGCCAAAATACCACTTTATTTCCAGCTCTGAAATATAAGAATGTAATTTTCTAGCAGGCTTTTGAAAGTCAAGCACAACTGAAATTACAATGGACAGTAATGATATATAATCAAGGCTGAGCTTGTTAGCTAAATAAACAATTTTAATTTGTGTTTGAAGTGTAAACAGAGGGTAATAATGAATTTAATTTGGTCCCTACTTGGATACCAGTTGACATTTTGTCTTTATCTTAGTCATTAGCATGGTGAAAACGTTTCCAAATGTTTTTGTTTTGTTTTATATTTGTTTTGGTTATTACAGATATATTTCTTTAAAATCATTCATAACTCATTGAAATATTTTATTTGACAGGATAACCTTGGCCCACATACCAAGAAATGTTTTTTAAAACCTTCAAAGTAAAAGACAAAAGATGTTCCATCCAGAAACTATAACATCAAAAAGAGATTAGAAAATCTACTTTGCCCACTGTGTTTTGGGGTAGTGCATAAATAACCCAACAACTAAGAGCTTTAAGAAACATATTTTTCTCCTAAATGAGTGACCATTATTTGTATTATAATATAGTAGAATCTTTCTTTCATCTGTGACACCAGATGAACTTTCTTGGTTGCACCAAATAGCAAAAATTTGATTCACTGTCTTTCTACATAAACATAACTCTTTATGCTGTAAATAGTAAAAACAAACAAAAACCAAACAACAACAACAAAAAAACAAACCAAAAACCAAACAAACAAAAAAAACCCTGCTCAAAGTGGCATAAACTATGACTATTGGTGCACACAATTGAATCATTCAGAGATAAAGCATTAGGTTTAATTGTTTAACATGTTTACAAGGCTGAGATCTCATTTCTCTATGTTCTTTCATTTTGTGGTTCTGGCATTGTCCTATTGAGGGAACTTAAAACCACAATTATTTATTACGGTTCATGAGTCATGATGATGGGCTAATCTCAGTTGGTTTCTCTACAGAGTCTGTGGGTTGGAGGGTTCTATTATTTAGACTGACCTGGTCTGAGGGAACTGGGTTGGTTTAGGTCTGTTCCACCTGATACTTATTCTTCTGGGACTGGTAGGCTAGCCTAGGCATGTCCTTCTTATGGCAATGACAAGCTACAATAAAACAACAGAAACACAGAAGTTGTCTTGAAGCCAAGACTCAGAATTTGCACATCATAATTTTTGCTACTTACTATCAGAGCAAATAACAAAGGCTGCTCAGATTTAAGTAATGAGAAAATAATATAGAAAGAAGAGATTGGATAAAGGTTGAAGAACTGGGGCCAGTAATGTAATCTGTGAAAACACCCAGGTAACGAAGTACATTTTTTTAAATGTATGAAGTTCTTATATAACAATCAAAAGTTAGTTATTCAAAGAAAAAAATTCAAAGTATAAGAAAATATAACACATCAAAAGGAATACAAAGAACTTTTAAACATAAATCTCATTAATATACCTCAATCTCATTTATAATTAAAATAATACATATTAAGATAATGAATTACTTTTCCTTATATCCAAGAGACTCACAAAGTTTAGTTTTGGTAGTAACTTGTGTTGGCCAAGGTGTGAAGGTGCACAAACATTTCCATTTTCTTTTTGTAGAATCCTAATTGTTAAGACTTCATTGATAGATAATTTGGTAATATCCATCATAATATGAAATAAGTGTATTTTTTAAAACAAGTTTTACTTCTAAGAACATACCTTCTTTTTAAATATACGTATATATATGAATAGATATATGAAGAATGTTAATCGTAGCAGCAAAACACTCAAAACAACTCAAATATCCATCGATAGAGATATGTTTACATAAATTATGATGCATTAAGTACTATATCTTGTAAACATTAAAAAAATAAAGTCTATGTTGTCTTTTGTAGGGTTTTTGGCTTTAAAAAGAATTCAATTTGAATAGTAAAAGGTATCTGAAGTTCAAATAATTTCCCTTTTATTAAGTAAATGTTTATACTATTGATGCTTACCATATATAATTCAAAATAGCCATATGGAAGCAAAATGTGCATGGCATATTAGTTAGAAAAGTGATAAGTGAAAAAAGGTCATATAAGTATCAGCCTTTTTCTACAAAATTATACACATGGACACTTGCACATAAAAAAGGCTGGACAATTGTTCACCAAATTATTAAAAGTAGTTTTAATGGAATGTTATTTATATTTATTTCCATACATTGTTTTTATTTTATTTTTCAAGGAGTATGTATTATCCTTCTAGTGAAAGCTACTTTTATTTTTTTTAAGAACATCTTCTTAATCTAAATCCACAAATGGGGAATCTTTGAATATATTCCTTTAACAAACATTTAACATATTTGAGTGCCTGACCACTTTGTACCAACTGTATTCATTTTAAGGGGCTAATACTATCCTGGTGAGGGAGCTAGACAATGAACAACAGATAAGAAAATGAATGAGTACAATCATTTCATGTAGTGTTAATACATTTAAATATCTAAGAAACCACTTAGTTTGCTTCCTGCTCAGAGAAGCTCCATTCTGCTTTTACCCAAATTTTTGAGACAGATCTCTTCTTCCAGTCATGTGCCCATACTCCTCTAACATAATGTATTAACTGACTATCTACTTTGTGAAATGCATTGTGCCAAATGCTGGGAATATGATCTTAAATGAAATATGTCTAACCTCATGGTATTTAGAGTTCTTGCTGTAGCAGGCTATTTTTTCTGTTAGATTTGTTTCTTGAAAAAGGAATTTGACCAGATTGATGGTTCTCAAATAGAGGGAGTAATGTTTTTTAGCATAATTTGGGGATTTTATTAAAGTATACATGACAGACTTACATTTCTTTATTTTACTCTAGCAGACCAACACTATTCTTTTGGGGCTGCATCTATGGAGCAGAATGTGTGAGTGGTACATTAGCTCTGAACACCCCCAGGTGATTGTTATATACTTCCCTAACTGGGAACCACTGAGTTTGACCATAGATATGGTTAATTCAATCTCCAAAGTAGTACATTGCTTGTTTAGTTAGACAGCCAGTGCAAAAATATAAATAAATAAATAAATAAATAAATAAAATAAAATTTATGACTCCAGTGCAAAAAGAGAATAAAATTTATGACTATTTCTTTATTGGATAATAAATAATTCCTATGAAAATACAAGTTGGAATTACTCCCTCAAGAATTGTCTGGTGAAATTCTTTATGTTCATAAATGATGTTACTGACTATTAGAAGCAAATGTGACTTCAAAGTCAGTGAGTGAACGGAACATGAATATATCCCCACATATAAAGTATAATGCCAAACAACTTCCATAGTCAGAATAGTCAATGAGAAGATGAATCAGCTTTATCATTTGTGTCATGAAGATAAAGCCACCAGTTGAGTTATTGGTTCACTGAAGCACTGTTTTGTTAACAAGCGAGGGTGGCTTTGGAATTTCACTCTTCCAGAAAAGAGAGGAACAGGGAGAGGAGTAGAGAGGTAGAGGGAGTGAGAGGCAAGAGAGAAGGAGGGTGAAGAGAGGAGTCTTGATAAATGCATTTCTACCTAATTTCATGGGTTATTTTTCAGTCCATCTGCAAAAACTAAATATCAACTGTGTGTCCAATGTTTAATTTAGTCATTTGCTTTTTTTTCTTTGCCCTTTCTCCATTGTGCTTCCTGGGTCTGGCAGAAACCTAAATCCTGACTTCCAGGGCACATGATGATATCAGGGAGCATGGTGATCCCAGAAGATGCCAAAACCCTGAAAACTGTGTAACAACCACTAATTCCAAAATATTTATCTCTGGACTTTTATTTAAAAGAAAAATACATTTATATTTATAATTTAGCATTATTCAGGTTTTCTCCTATATATAGTCATACTAAATCCACAGTGATAGAAGTGATGATAGGTGTATATAAAGGAAACCTGACAGATAATTTTTGGTTTGTAAATCCAATTAGCATTATCACAAGAACTTCTTCTTATCCAATACAGGCTCTCAAATTTTATAGATAAATTTTAAAAACTTCCACACACATTCACAAATGATTAAACAATAACAAAAATATTTGCAGGCAGAGGTGAGGCTAAAGAGATACAATCCAAGAAAAAGAAAGGTCTATAAAACTTTATTATGTGGTAGTAAAAATAAAAATGGGGTTCCAGTCAAGATAGAGGAGTAGGTAAACGTTATGCATGCCTCTTTCCATGACCGCATGAAATTACAACTATTAGAGAACAATAAACCCAGAGAACCATCTGAACAGAACTGGCTGAAGAGAACTCCTATAACTAAGGATATAAAGAAGTGGCCACATTGAGACTGGTAGGAGGGGTAGAAAAGTGAAACAGGCTGGCCTTGTACCTGTGTGGCAGTTGAACATTAGGAAGGATATCTCAGTTGTGGAGTTCCCCTCAATGGACCAGTCCCACATGAGGGTTCCCCAGCCCAGGGTCCCCATGCCAAGAAGAAGAGACTTCACACAATCTGGCTGTGAAAATCAGAGAGGATTCTGACTACCCTGGTGAGACAGAAGACTCCTGGAAACCCAGACATCCCCTTAAAGGGTCCACTCACAGAATCACTTACACACCGGCACTCACCCTGGACTTCGGCAGAGGGACAGCAGCTTGAAAAGTGCCAGAAACATACGAGGAAATATTGAGTTGTACAGCTTCAAGGTGAGGGCTGGAGGGACAGCTGCCATTATTCCTGTGTTGAGCCCTCCTCTTAAGTAGCCTATAGGTAGGTGACACCTTGCCAGTGTTAAGCCTTCCAATCTTGGCCTGGTGAATTCTGCTTGCTCCACCCAGTGACTTCCTGGGTCTGTGCTCCACTCAATGTGCAAATTGCTGGTGGCAATTTCATGGCTGGGTAACCAGCCTCACCCTGTGCTCTGGGCAGGAGCTGCTTCAGCAGCAATCAATGGACCTCAGCTCCTACACCTCTGGAGACAGTTTCAATGGCAGACTCATAGATACAGAGAACAAACTGGTGATTGCTAGATGAGAAGTAGGTTGGGGGGCTGGGTGAAAAAGTGAAGGGATTAAGGAATACAAATTGGTAGTTACAAAATAGTCATGGGTATGTAAAGTACAGCATAGGGGATATAGTCAATAATATTATAATAACTACGTATAGTGCCAGGTGGGTACTAAACTATTCAAGGGGATCACTTTGTAAATTATATAAATGTCTAACCTATGTTGTACATCTGACTAGTATAAAATAATATTGAATGTCAGATCTAATTGAAAAGGAAAAAAAAGAAAAAAATAAGAATGGTAATTCTAACTTTACAATTTTATACAAAATATTTATAATAGAGCATTAAATATTTAAATATATCACTTAAATGAAACAATGCAGAATTATAAAAATATATTGGCAACATTTGATTTGTGAATGGTATTAGTGTTGGATTAGGGAAGAGATGCTTCTACCTGATTTGTCACTTGTAGGTAACTATTAATGTGTCACCTTTCTAATAGACTGGCCCTAGTTGTCTACTAGGCATTTTAATGCTTTGGGGTTAATTTGCTTGGACAGAGTAGTATATAGAATAAGACAAAAACCTCACCATTGAGATGGGATGAAATCCTGCAGAGACCTGAGATTGTTGGTCAGACATGGAGGTGTTACTTTGATGAGGAGCTCTTCTGTCTAAGCATTTTGAAGGGATGATAAAGCATAAAGCATGTGGCCTAGAGTCCTTAACAGATGATTAGTGAAATGTGATGTACAGTTGATTGATTTAAGATTGATTTAAGAGCCCATTTGGTGGTTTTCGTAAATGATCCATCTTGATGTTTTTGGCTATGCCTATCACAACAGACATGTTTTTCTACGAAAAGTCTAATTTTGCACATAATTCATCACTTGTGTTTAGTTCAGACCCAGTTTTATGTAGTTTCCCATAAATATTAATCTTGATGGAAATAAGAAAAAAAAACTCTTCTACTACCATATGTGTTAATATTAAATCTAAATATTACTAGATAGTTACAGCTATTGAATCCATCATATACAAGTTTGGATTAGTTACAAATAATGTTTTGTGTCTATCTGTGGACTCCCTTCTGGGCTCTTTACTTTGTTCCACTGGTCAACCTTTACATCAATACTATACTAAATTAATACAGCATTATAATAATTCTTGATATCTGACGAGACAAGGACCTGACTTGCTTTTCTTCTTAAATACTCAGACTCCTTTAGGGACTTTGATTTCCCACATAAATTATAGAATTGTTTCTTAAATTACTCCCCCCAAAGTGATTTTTTAAAAAGTAAGATTATCACTAAATAGATCAATTTTTGAGTGGTAGTGGTATCTTTGTAATTTAAAATCCTCAGTTCCATAAATAAAATACATAAATGCACTGACTTAGGTGTTTTCTAATAATTTCCAATAAAATTTAACTATTTGATCTACAAAGCTTTTGTGTATATTTTTCAAGATTTCTAAGTATGTTATAGTTGATTGCTAAAGTCATATTTTCTACCTGTTTATTCTTGGTGTAGATACATTTTTTTTTTTTTTGCATTTTGGTTTTATGTTCAAAATTTGCTAATCTCTTACTAATTCTGTCAATATTATGTAAAATTGGGGGGGCGGAGTGCAACTACATAGAGCATAAATTACGAACTCCAGTCTCTGGACAAAATCTAGCCTGCTCTTTGTTTTATAAATAAAGTTTTCTTGAAACACAGCCATGCTCATTTGTTTATGTATTGTGTATGGCTGCTGCCATGATACAGATTTGAATAGTTTTAACAGAGACAGCATGGCCAGCAAAGTCTAAAATATTTACTATCTTGCTTTTTGCATAACATTTTTGCTAATCTCTAACGTATATAATCTTCTCTACCTCCACCCATACCCCTCCATGCAAAACAAAAAACTTGCAAACTTTTTTCATTATAATCCTTACATCTTTTAATTATTATTCTTAATATAATCCTTAACATATTATATTAAGACATATATGTATTGTACCATATGTTCAATATGACACTGAATAAAGTGTTCATGTAGGGTAACCTTGCCTTGCTCCTATATTATACAAAATTGCTTTTACTATTTGGCCATCAATGACTTACTATAACTAGTTAAATCAGGCTAAATTTTCTTTCATTCCTAATTTGCTAAGAGTTTTTTTAATTAAAATTGATACTAAACTTTGAATAATGCTTTTCTGCATATGTTAAGATGGTCATATATTATTTATGTATTTTAATGTGCTAATGCAATGAATAACAGTTATCAATATCCTAATGTATGTCAGATTGCATACCTGTTATAAAGCCAATTTAGTCATACTGCATTATTTATTTTAGAAAATACATTAATTGATTTTTAATATTTTTGCATATGTTTATGAGTAAAATTATCCTGTAATTATTCTTTCCAACATTATCTATTAGTGAGTTTTGCTATCAAGGTAATAACAGCTGAGTTAAATGTTTAAGATCAGAGTTAAATGTCTGGGACTGGAGTTTTCTTTAAGATAAGATGTTTTAACTACTTTTCCAATAAGTCTAGTGAATATAGAGTTGTTCAGGGTTTTTATTACCTTTAAAATTTTTTAAATTTTATTGTGGTAGAAGACTTAATGTGAGATCTATCCACTTAAAATTTTAAGTATATAATACAGAAATGTTGAAAATAGGTACAATACTGTACAGCAAATCGCTAAAACTTATTTTGCTTAACTGAAACTATATGCTCATTGATTAATTTCCCATTTCTCCCTCCCCTAGTCTCTGGCAACCAGCATTTCATTATTTGATTCTACTTGAGTTTGACTATTTTAGATACCTCATACAAGTGTAATCATTCAGTATTTGTTTTCTGTGACTGGTTTATTTCACTTAGTAAACATCCTCTAGATTCATCCATGTTGTCACATAGCAGAATTTCCTTCTTCTTTAAAGGCCAAATAATATCCCATTACATGTACCTACCACATTTCCTTTATTCATTTGTCCATGTATATCTAGGTTGTTTACACATTTTGGCTATTGTGAATAGGGCTACAATGAGCATAGGTGTGCTAACATGTCTTCAAGACCTTATTTCAAGTTTTTGGAAAAATACTCAGAAGTGGGATTTCTGAATCTCATAGTAGTTTTATTTTTAATTTTTGACAAACATGGATACTATTTTCCACTATAGCTGCACTGTTTTGCATTCCCACCAACAACGTACAAAGTTTCCAAAATTTCCACATTCTCACCATTATTTGCTATCTCTTGTTTTTTGATAATAGATATCCTGACAAGTGCGAGGTGACACTCCTTGTTGGTTTTGTTTTGCAGTTCCCTGAAGATTAGTGATGTTTGTATTTTTTCATATATCTGTTGGCCATCTGTATGTCCTTTTTAGAGAAATGTCTATTAGTTCTTAGCCCATTTTTTAATTGGGTTATTTGGATACTCAAATGATAGATTTTAATATTTTATCTTTAATTTGAAGTAATTTTGTTATTTTTAAATTCCTAGTATTTACCTTGTTTTTCTGTCAATTTTGCTTTGTATATTTTGATATGTTTTTATATACATACATTTACAATTGCCCTTCCATATTTCTAGTGAATTAAAATGTTCATTCTAAGTTACCTTCTTTTAACTCTAGTAATGATTTTTGCCTTAGCATCTATTTTGTCTGGTATTAACATAATCCTATCTAATTATCATCTATCTATCTATCTATATCTATCTATCTATCTATCTATCTATCTATCTATCTATCTATCTATCTACCATCTACCATCTTTCTATCAAACCAACTTGGTTGTGTAAGTATTGTCACATGAGGTTTCCATATATATATATATATATATATTTCTATCTCTTTACTTTCAAATATTCTGTATCTTTACATGGTAAATACTACTCTTGAATTTTAAATATAACATATGCTTCATTTTATTTATTGTAATCATTGATTATGTGGGTTTAAATCTACCATTATAATGTTTCCTATTGCCCTATCTGTATTATATATATTTTTTTCATTTTTGCCTTTATTTATATTGGTCGTGATTTCATTTTCATTGATTATCTCTCCCTCTACTAGTTTGGAAGCCATAGTCTCTGTTTCTTTTCCTCCAGTGTTCACATTTTCGCATTGGCAGACTTTTACAACATGCATCATTCATTTATCAAAATCTAATGTCATTTGATTATTGTTACCTTAACTCTCCTCATGGAAAATTCAAGGAACTTAGAAAATTTAATTATTTTTAACCTCTTGCTGATATACATGCTTTTTTTGCATGCATTTATAGGTAAGTGTATGTGTGGACATGTATATTTACCCCCAAACATTGCTTTATACAATATTTATTTATATTTAGCTACATTTTACCATTAATTTACTATTCTTTCTTGCTTGCTTTCTTTAACCTTCTATCTGATATCATATTACCTTCAGCCTAAAGTACATGATTCAGAATTCAGTGCATCTTTGAGTTTGTTTATTTTGTTCTTTAGAGTCCACATATAAGTGAATTCATATGGTATTTCTCTTTGTCTTATTTCACTTAGCGTAACACCTTCTAGGTCCATACATGTTGTCACAAATGGTAAGATTTCATTCTTTTTTATGGCTGATAAATATTCCATTCTACATGTGTACCACAACTTCTTTATCCAATTGTCTATTGAGGGACATTTTGGCTGTTTCCATATATTGGCTATTGTAAACAATGCTGCAATGAACAGAAGGGTGAGTAGATCTTTTCAAATTAGTGTTTTGGATTTCTTCAGCTAAATATCCAGTAGTGGAATTGCTGGGTCATCAGGTAGTTCTATTTTTAATTTTTCGAGAAACATCTATACTGTTTTCCATAGCAGCTGTACAAATTTGCAATACTACCAACAGCACACAAGGGATCCCTTTTCTCCACATCCTTGCCAAAACTTGTTTGTTGCTTTATTGATGATAGCCATTCTGACAGGTGTGAGGTGAGACCTCATTGTGGTTTTAATTTGCATTTCTCTAATGATTTGTAATTTTAAGCATCTTTTCATATGTCCATTGGCCATCTGTATGTCCTCCTTAGAGAAATGTCTAATCAGATCCTCTGCTCATTTTGTAATTGGACTGTATTTTTGTTGTTGTTTTTTTGGTGTTGAGTTGTATGAGTTATTAATTGTGGATATTAACCCCTTATTGAACATATCATTGACAAATATCTTCTTCTAGAATTATTGACAGTTACTTTCTTTTAAGCCACTTATGATGTCATTCCACTCTCTACGACTGCCTTCCAATATTACAGTTAAGAAGCCCGCTGTTAATCTTTCACTCTTTTGATTCTTTTCATTTTTTTAATACCCTTTCTAAGGTATTTATAAGGATGTATTCTTCTTTAATTTGGATTTTGAATCTGTGAATTGATGTTTCATTCATTTTAGAAATTCCTCAGGCATTATCTCTTCTAATATTCCCTTTGCTTCATTTCTTCTCTCTTCATCTTCAATTAAAGAGATGTTAGGTATTCTCACTTTATTCTGTCTCCTATCCTCTTTTCTAATTTTAAGCTTTTAATCTCTCTGTACTTCATTGTGAATAATTTCTGACCTATTTCTCAGTTCACTACTTTTCTCTCAGCTATGTTTAATAGAGTGCTAAAATTGTCCATGGAATTCTATTCATTTTTTTTTTTTGATCTATTATTTTCCTTTTTCAGATTGGGTAAATTATATATCAATCTCTCAAGTTTACTGGGTGTATTCTTTGTCATCTTCACTTGACTACTGAATGAATTCAGTGATTTTTTTTTATTTTGGTTATTCTACTTTTTAGTTCTATAATTCCAGTTTGATTCTTTAAAAAAATTAAACTTTATATTTAAGAATGGATTTAGATTTACAGAAAAATTATGAAAATAGCAAAGAGAGAGCTCATATATCTCTCATCCAGTTTCCTCTATGACTGATGGTATACATTAGCAGAGTACATTAAAAAAATGAACCAATAAATAAATTAAATCTGATACATTATTATTAGCTAAGTGCCATACCTCACTCAGAATTCCTCACTTTGTTTAATTTTTTCTGTTCCAGAATCCCATCTGTGTTCTACTTTATTCTGTTGCTCAGTTTTTTCTAGTTTGCACATTGGGAACTATGTCAGTTGTCTTCTGTGTCCCACTGACATATTCTCACCACTATGGAGTTATTTTAAACACTTTACTACTTCCTGAAAGAGTATCTCCATGCTCAGAACTGACAGACACCATTCAATAAGTGACTCTTTGCTTGGCCCTAATGGAACCATGAACCAGGCAGGGTGGGTGGTGTGAGTGTGTGTGAGTGTGTGTGTCTGCAGTTTTTCCATTGGTGTTTCACTGTAGTATAGGTGGCATTGACAAAATTGTTTTTCTGTTACTAGACACCCTTTTTTCCAGTTCTTGTTTGTTTATGGGGGTGGGCAAGGGCGACCGGCTTTTTATGGAGCTTCTTTTATCTGTGCCTGTTGGCTGTTCTATGTCAAAGGTATCTGCAGTGCCGTGTCCAGAATATGTGGGGGCAATGTGGAAACTCAAGGATCTCAGGACTTGAAGAACAACAAGGAAGTGTAGTGGTAATTTCTGTCTGTTAATTTCAATATCTGAAGGGCTGTATATCTTTTAGTTGTCTGTTGTTTTTGCTAGTTCTGAGTCACAGTGGCTTTTCTTCTCATATGCCTTTGCATTTTTATTTGGCCTTGTACTGTTTGTAAAGTTCGAAAGAAATGTTTGTTTAAACATTTTGAACAATAGGATGATGTTGCACAAGTAGTTATAAACAAAAGTGTTTTTCGACACGACAATGAATGCTATTTTTGCCAAAATTTGACAGTTTTATTAAAAAAAAAAATGCTGGGCCAAATATATAAGTTAAAGACTACTATTGCTCTATTGAAATAGCAACAGAAAATGCCTTAAAAATTAAAGAATCTTGACTTTATGCAGAACTCAGCATATTCAGCAAACACATTTGAACATGTAAGTAAAAATAAGCCTGAGATTTCAAAGGATAAATTCTAATATCTCTTACATTCTAAATAGGTTGAGCAAAAATCTAGCTATAGAGATTGTGAATTGGTGCTAAAAATAAGTTACTTAATTTTTACTTGATTTTTCTCTTAAGGAAGAGTATTTTCTTTTAAATTGGTTTCACAGGGCAAATTGAGTGTCATATTCTTGTGTAGAATATGAATTCAAACTTTAGTTTCTTGACCTCATGTTTGAAAATATCCTTGGAAGCTTAGAAGAAATATTTTTGATGGTATTTAAGAGGTCCTCAAGAGGAATTTAGTATCTCAGAAGCCATGAGAAATTAGAAATATGTGACAATGGAATTGGTTGTCTGAGGTGGAAAAGACATTTTGTTAAAGAGGAGAAAGTTGAAACATTTGGTAGCTAGTGCTGAATTATTCATTTCAAATGCTGAATACAAAGGAAATGACAAAACAGAGAAGGAATGGAAATCTGTAAGCCAGGGACCAAGTCTTTAATAAATAAGAATTTACCCAAAAGTATACTGGTAATAGCAAGAGTAGCGATTGATATAGCCAAACAATTTGAACTTCAAGGAGATCACCATTTTCTGGAAGACAGGTGGAGAAAACATGTGGAATAAGCAGTAGAAAACAAGAATACACACAATTCTTTCTGAACCTGAGATAGGAGAGAAAAATAATCCTGTCATTGAGAAGCCTGTCAGGAATTAAACAAGGAACCTTGTTTCATTTGAGGTAAGAAAAGAGTTTATGAGAACAAAGTGAGTATGTAGACATGCTGAGTTTACAGGATGCAAGTTCCAGAGACGAGAGTGAAAGATTTGAGAAAATGAGGTAAAGAAAATTAGGGATCATACAAAAAAGTAAGAGAAAGAGAATGCAAAGGGAAGGGAAGGCAGGATAGACTAAAATTCTTAGGTTAACTGAAAATAAAAACTTTAGGCTTAACAGAAAGTTTTTGATAGTCTTTGAAAGGACAATAGAGATTTAGTGCATTATAGTCCCAAAAGCTTAGCTCGGGGATGTAAGAGTTTGCAATATTATCCTTATATGTAGCATATGGTAATATGGCAGGTAACTCCCATTTTTTTTCTTTTCTATAGACTGCAATTGCATCTTAGTATGTAAACATTAGGCACTTGAAGATTTTGTTAAAAGATGCATCCTAGGCTCTAAAAATAAACATATCTGGTAAAATCCACCTTTATTCCATGACTTAAATGTGTGTAGTTAAGAGAATGTGTGTGTTGACAACAGAAGAGGTGGCTTGCAAAATAGTGTTTTAGGACATTTTTTAAACGTCTGATTTCTGAATGCTGCTCCATTATAAAAATGTCAGTGGTCCTGGAGTCTCACTGCTTGCCTACTACATGACCTTCATTGGAAGAGAAAAACTTTTTTTCTCACTTTTCCAATTTAGGGCTCAACAAAAGCGTTAAGTGGTAAGTTTCAGACATGGACTTGAATGAAATTAGACTTCTGCATATAAATGATTTGGGCCTTATATGTGAAACCACTGTTTGTTTTCTATGATGCTTTGTTTGAATATCTATGATATGTCCCAATCATCATTGACAATGGGCTCCCATCACATAAGTTTTAGCTGCCAGAATTGGTAGCTGTTTTCTGGTTTAACCAGCTTTATTCTTTGTCTAATAAGAAGGAAAGATCTTAGGTTTTAATTTTAGTAAAAACTTGATTTCTTATTCTTTTGAACAAGTCTTTTAGCATCACTGTGCCTGTTTATTCACTCCTATAAAGAAAGTGGTTATTCTTTTGTTAAAGTTTGTTTTGAAAGATGTATAAAAACATAAAACACCCAGGAAAAGTCCTGGCTTGTATTAAAGATGCATTTAATGTTAATCTTTTTAACATGAATATTTCTGTGATGATTCCATAATTTTAATATTGCAAGAGCTAAACCTATGTAATAACATGTTCAATAAAGCAACAGATAATTTGTAGTCCCATTTCAAGTGATTTATGCCTTCCCCATACACAAACATTTCAATTTTGACCATTTGGTAATGATATTGTAATACTGATATTCTAAATTTAAAATATATTAAAAGGAGAAGTGTAGTAATGCTTATTGTTTTTCTCGGTTCAATTATAATTAGCTTAGTTAGAAATCTAAAGCATTGACAAAAATCAGTAATATTATTTTTTGTCATTGCCACTGTGAAAATTAGATACTATTGATTCTTATATTTTAATGTAGCAGTTTTCAGCAGTGGTTAGTAATGAAAAAATCATTCAGTTTAAGTATCCTTGTTACTTGTATGATAATTAAGGTCACAAGGACCAAAGCTCATATTTAATATGCATAACAAGCAGAAACATTAGAATGATAAACAAATTTAAAAGGTCTTATTATTTATTATTCTACATATTGTGGCTTAGAAATGTCAAAGGTAAAAATGTTATTGAATTACGATTGTTAACTATCTTAATACCAAGTAGTAGAAATTTTAATATTACACATGAACTGAGTGTTTTGAATAATTTTATAGGCAAACATTTGATTCCATGTTTTATATTTATAAGACAAGTTTATTCTAAATGGAAAGTATCAGTCTTACATTTTCCATCATTATTCTTTTTAATCAATAAGTATTTAATGCACATACTCAACTAAGTACTGTGTTGGGTACCAGGACTGCAAAACCTTGACCCTACATGTAAGACCCAGTTAAAGCCTGTGGTTAACCCTGTCCTGTGTGTGGCTAATAGGAAGATAAATGAATAAACAAAAAGTACAAAAATTATATGATAATTAGAAATATATGCAAAATCAAATGAAGGACTAGGGTAAGGAATACCTAAAACTGCCTGGGAAATTCCAGAAAGATTTTGCAGAGGAAGCAATAACCAAAATAAGACTTGGTAGTTAAGAATTCCAATTAAATACGTGGGAACAGAGAGGTCAAATTGTGCCTGGTATACAGAGGCATGAAAGAATATGGTATGCTCTGATTTTGTTGCGGTTTGAGTATAGGATTCACAGGGGAAAATAACAGAAGATGGATAAGCAGGAGAGATAAGGTAAATAACTGTAAATTATGCTGAAGTATTTAGATGTCATCTTACTATCTATATCTGTTTATATCTATCCATGATGGTCAATTTTATGTGTCAATTTGCTTACATTATAGTGCCCAATTACTTGGTCAAATACCAGTGTAGATGTTACCCTGAAAGTATTTTTTAGGCTTGACTAACATTTAAATCAGTAGACTTTTAATAAAGCAGATTACCCTCCATAATGCAGATGAATCTCAGGAAGTCTGTCAAAAGCCTTAAGAGAAAAGACTGTGGTCTCTTGAGGAGGAAGGAATTCTGCTTCCAGAAAGCTTTGAGACTCAAGACCGCAAAACTCCCTGAGGGTATTTCTGGATTGCCTGCGCAGCCTGTTGATTTCGTATTTGCCAATCCTCACAACTGCATGAGCCTACTCCTTAATAATCTTTCTATAGATATGTAGGTATAGGTGTAGGTGTAGAGACAGAGATAGAAATGATAGAAATACATTTTCCTTTCCCCAGAGAACCCTAATATTCTTTCTTGAGAGGAGAATGAGACAAGAGAGGGACAGGAAGGAGTGATAGATGGAGGGAAGAAAGGAAGGCAGAAGAAGAGTGAGAGAGAACGAGGAGGAGGGAGGGAGGAGAACAAACAAGGGAGAGAAATACTAGAGTAGGAGGGAAAATTACTGGTGAGTGGCCATAACAGGTGAGATACTCTAATTATGCTACAGTTTGGGGAATAGGTACTCTGATCATTTCTAATCTGATCTTCTAATGATGTTGAACTTTTGGTTCTGTATCTGACTTAGAATCCTGTATTTGTCCCTTCAAGCTTGGTGTATGAAATTAGTCTCTCTGGCATGTGATTTTGTCTCTGTGGATTCATCTTCAAAATATATTTATGGCTTCATCAGAGGACAGCCATGAGGAGCCTTTGATATGTGCTCAGCATCTCAGGAAGCCCCAAGAGGACCTGGTACCACCCCAGGTGCATCCTAATACAAACTCTCTGAGAGAATGACCTATCAAGAAAAATCCATCAAATATTTATAGAATTAACAGGATAGAAGATTCAGAAATAAATTATCAGGTGTTCTGAAGCAGTTCTCTGGGGGGAGAAGGCACTGCCAATAATTTTTTTGCAAATGATGTGGAGTCTTATACAAGGAAGAGAAGCAGGAATCTGGTTGCTAGAGAGATCACGGTAGAAGTTATCACTGCTTAATGTTAACATACACTCAGTTGAACTAAGTTGGGTAATACGTTTCATTCATAATGGACAGCCTATTCCTAAATGCATTTATGGATACAAAACACTAGAATGCCCACCTGATAAGTAAAGAATTCATCCAAACTTCCTAAATAAAAATTAGTTTGTCTTACTTGGATCTATTCATTCATTCATTCATTCATTCTTATTTGGATACAACTAGTTGGCTTAGATTTGTTTCCACAACAGACTCAATATCAGCCTTGGAGAGGTCTTCTATTGAGCAAGCTGAAAATGTGATTTTTTATATAAACCGTATGGGGACATTTGCAAACCTGAAACAAATACTTTCAGATTTTTCAAGATTAAAAATATGACAAATATGTTATGGAATTTTGAATTTTTGCTGAGACCTAAAGAAAATATCACGAAAGTTTAATAACATTGTCATTTATTATTAATGTCTTTACAAAATAAAATTCCAAGTGCTTCACTGGTCACTACTCTATATCAAAATGAGGAGATCTATCTTTAGACAATGCATTCTTGGCATTGCGATTCTATCTTTATCTTTGGAAGGAGGGAACATTTAATAAAGGCCCAGTAAACTTTTGTGAATCTCTCTCTGTCCTAAGTAAGAGATCACGTTGTTTTACTTAAAACCTCGAATCATGTTTTGTGGTAGGATCCCTCACTGACGTCCCAGGAAAACATATTGGATGATATGAGGTGATAAAATGTCTCACAATCAAAAAGGAAGGGCTCATAAAATATGTAGAAAATATAACCTCTACTTTCCTTACTTACTTTCAATTCCTAGTTTATTGTCCTTAAAAGGAGAAGCAAAATTTTTTTTCCATCTCTTTAGTAAGCTCTGTAGCATATAACTGAGTGTTATTTAGGGTGAGAAAAAGTAAAATAGATAGGAGCATACATATGTGTGCATGTGTATGTGTGTATATCTATATATAGTAGAAGACAATGTTGTGGAAATTATTGTGGGAGAAAAAACATCTTTCTTGGGAATGGGAGAGGATTGGAAGGAGTGAAAAGCCAACATGTAACATGGGACACAGAGAGACGGAGAATGCATTATTATATTATTTCTAACACAAACTCAGATTCCCAAAAGGGGTAATTAACATTTCATAATATGACATCAAATTTTATAGTCCTTCAAACAGCAATTTTAAATATACTTATTTTTTAATTTACTGATCAATTAATCCTCTGACACATAGCAAATAGGATACCATTTATTCAAGCCTCATTATTCACTGTAAATTATGCCCAGGTCACTCAAATCTGGATGCCTTTGAACTATGGAAGGAAGCTTAATCTTATTCTTTCAACTATGAATAAGAACATATTAAAGGTAATTGAGAACTCAGTTATCCATATGCTTTATCTCTTTACATCTGGAAGTGTGTTTATTCCAACCTCATTTTTGAAATTAAAAAAAAAATTTAATTAAATTTACTGGGGTGACATTGATTAATAAAATTATATAGGCTACAAATGTATGATTCAATGACACATCATCTGTATATTGCACTGTGTTCACCACTCAAAGTCAAATTTCCTTCTGTTGCCATGTATTTGACCCCCTTTACTCTCATCCACCTCCTTCCTTCCCCCTTTCCCTTTGGTAACCACTAAATTGTTGTCTGTATCTATGAGTTTTTGTTGGTCTCATTTGTTTGTTGCTTTCAGATTTATATCCCACATATGAGTAATTATATGGTTCTCAACTATTTCTATCTGACTTATTTCACTTAGCATGATTATCTTAAAATCCATCCATGCTGTTGCAAATGGCAGTATTTCATCTTTTCTTCTGGTTGAGTAATATTCATTATACACATGTACCATATCTTTATCCAGTCATCTATTAATTTTTTGCTTGCTGCATAGAATTTTAGGTTGATAGTCTATTTATATTTTGGTTATTATATTAAATATATTAATTCTGTTCTCCCTTGCCTTATTTCTGCTGCTGTTCTTAATTTTATTCTCCTGTACATATAGTATCTGATTTATCTGAAGGCTTTTAGATTTTCTCTTTATCGCTGGACTTACATAATTGGATTATGATCTGCTTTGGTGTAGTTTTCTTCATGTTTCTTTCACTTTAGGTTTATTGAACAAACTATATCTGTGATTTTCTAGTTTTCATTATAGTTTTAGAAAATTTTCGGGCATTATTTTTATTTTTTTGTTTAATTAAAATTTTAAAACTTACAGTTGGCATTCAATATTATTTTATATTAGTTTCAAGTGTACAATATAGTGGTTAGACATTTATATAATTTACTAAATGATTCCCCTGACTCATCTAGTACCCACCTGGTTCTATAGTTATTTCAATATTATTAACTATATTTCTTATGCTGTACTTCACATCCCCATGACTATTTTGTAACTACCAACTTGAACTTCCTAATCCCTTTACCTTTTTCATCTCGCCCCTCCCCACACCCCCTTTCACTTGGCAACCATTAGTTTGTTCTCTGTATCTATGAATCTGTTTGTTTCATTTGTTCATTTGTTTTGTTCTTTAGATTCCACATACAAGTGAGATCTTATGGTATTTGTCTTTGTCTGACATTTCACTTAGTATATTACCCTCCAGGTCACAAGTGGTAAGATTTCATTTAATTTTTTTATAGCTGAGTGATATTCCATTGTATATATATATGCCACCTCTTCTTTATCCAGTGTCTACTGATGGGTACTTAGGTTGCTTCCAAATTTTGGCTACTGTAAATAGCGCTGCAGTGAACATAGGGTGCATATATGTTTTTGAATTGGTGTTTCGCACTTCTTTGAATAAATACCCAGAAGTTGAATTGCTGGGTCATAAGGCAGTTCTATTTTTAATTTTTTATGGAACATCCAAACTGTCATAGCAGTTGTACCAATTTGCAATCCCACCAACAGTGCATAAGGGTTCCCTTTTCTCCACATCCTCAACAATGCATGTTTGTTGATTTATTAATGATAGTCATCCTAACACGTGTGAGGTGGTATCTCATTGAGGTTTTAATTCGCATTTCTCTGATGATAGTGATGTTAAGCATCTTTTCATATATCTGTTGACCATTAGTATGTCCTTTTGGGACATTATCCTTATCAGATGTATTATTGGCAAATTTCTTCTTCCATTCAGTAGGTTGTCTTCTCATTTTGTTGATCGTTTCCTTTGCTGTGTAAAAAATTTTTAGTTTGATGTGCTCCCATTTGTCTACTTTTTGTTTGTTTGTTTCCTTTGCTGAAGAGATATAGCAGAAGACATGTTACTAAGAGCAATGTCATAGAGTTTCCTCCTATGTTTTCTTCTTTTGTTTTTGTTTGTTTGCTTGTTTTGGGTCTTACATTTACATCTTTAATCTACTTTGAGTTTATTTTTGTATATGGTGTAACAAAGTGGTCCAGTTTCATTTTTTTTTGCATGTATTCGTCTAGTTTTCCCAACATCATTTATGGACTAGACTGTCTTTGCCCTATTGTATGTTCTTGTCTTCTTTGTCATAGATTAAATGACTCAGGCATTATTTCTTTACATATTTTTTCCCCTTTACATATTTATGCCCCTTTGAGGACATATATAGAGTGCTTGAAATTGTCCCTTGGCCTAGTGGTTCCCTTAAAATTTTTTTGTCCTTTCTCTATATGCTCCACTTTGCATAGTTTTTATTGCTAAATCTTCAAGTTCACTAATCTTTTGCAATGTCTAATCTGCTACTACTCTAATCCAGTGTCTTTTTTCACCAAAATATTTTGATATCCTTACAGATATTTGATAAGCATTAAAATAAGCTTCTTGAATATACGGAATACAATTATGAGAAATGTGTTAATGTCCTGTGTATAAATTCTTTCATCTATCGCTTCTTGGATCGATTTCGATTATTATTATTTTTCCGTCTGTTTGTGGATTGTTCTTTCTTACTTCTTTGCATTCCTGGCAATTTTTAATACATGTCAGTTATTGTGATTTTCCTTTTTGTATGCTGGATATTTTTGTTTTTCTATAAATATTCTTGAGCTTTCTTCAGGAATGTAGTTAAGTTGCTTTGAAATAGGTTGATATATTCAGGTCTCGCTTTAAAGATCTGCTAGATGAGACCTGGGCAACATTAATATAACTTGGTTTAATTACACAGTCAAAATATTTGAGTACTCTACTGAACAACCATGGATTATGAAGTTTTCCATCTCAGCTGGAGGAAATAAATTTTCCCTGCCCTGTATAGAAGATTCCCCTTTAGTCTTTTGGGTGTTTCTTTTGCTCAGTAGTAATACTCTTCAAATAATTCAAGAAAGACCCTTTGCAGGTCTTCATGGCTCTCTCTGTGCATCTGTATCCTCTCAGATATTCTGCCCTGTATACTATGACTTGCTTGACCTTTTCGGATGACCAGTTTTATCTCAATTCAAGGAGAGCATCAATCTTTGCTAGGTTCTTCTTCCCTGCTCCATCCCCCAGACTCTCTGTTCTAGTAATAACCTAGGAGAAACTGTAGGACTCATTTCACGTGTTTCCTGCCTCTCAAGGATCTACTAGCCTTTACTGTCTGATGTATAATGTCTTGAAAACTGTTATATCATGTATTTTACCTGGTTTTTATTTATTTCTAGAGGAAGGTTAAATATGGTTCCTCTTACTCCAACTTGCCCAGAAATGGATGTTGTTGATGCTTTGTTTTTGATAAAGATTTGTAGAACCACTCTGCATACCATGTGAGACAATGAAACATTGGACGCTGAAGATCAATGAAGAGATTTTAATGATCATTGACTGGAACTGTGAAATTGAACTTACTTGATAACCACAAAGTCAAAATATAGTTTCAATAATTCATTTGAAGTTACTATGAATATTACCATAATCTAAGAGCTTATCTCTTCATAGTTTGCTTTTGTGAAAAAATTTTAAAATTATTTTAATATGTGCATAAATTGCATTCCTAGAGAGGACTTTTTTAGTATAATTGGTAAAACATACAAAAGAATAAAAGTAGAATTTGGAGAATAGCTTGAATGAAAATAGCTCAATGAAGAGTTTCTAAAAATATACTTAAATGTAAATTTTAATATTTCAAAATAGTCATCTTTAGCTATATTGTCTATGAAGATTGCAGACTAATAAAGAATGATATTTTATACTATTTGCATAACCTTTGTTTCTTTAGTGATATCATGTTTCCTAAGTCATAAAATTAATGGTAATTTGTCTTTTAAAATCTTTTCTGCATTAAAAAAAAATCCATGCTCTATCTATATAAACAGAACGAGATACAAACTTGATGCAATTAACAAGAAAAAAAACAAATAAAAAATTTAAATTTTTATTTGGCTATTTCTGTGCATTTTTGAAGAAACATTTGGTCATTAATTTTGTATATTTTTAAATATCCATTAATCCAAGACTATCAGGTTAAAAAAAAATCATTCATCTTTTGGCCTACACAATATCAAATGGTTTTAAATAGCTTCGCACTCTGCCTCCATCTGCTAAATGCATTACATTTTGACTAATTAATCTGTTCTTTCTGTACTTTTATTTATACACATTCTAATAGCAGACATTTCTCTACCTGAAAAAAAAGAAAGCTTGCTTTCTTAAATACTAGTGAATAGAGAGTATGTTATCAGCAATACTAAATACTTGTAATCAAATGGTTTTAAATAGCTTCGCACTCTGCCTCCATCTGCTAAATGCATTACATTTTGACTAATTAATCTGTTCTTTCTGTACTTTTATTTATACACATTCTAATAGCAGACATTTCTCTACCTGAAAAAAAAGAAAGCTTGCTTTCTTAAATACTAGTGAATAGAGAGTATGTTATCAGCAATACTAAATACTTGTAAAGTAATTATAAAAAAATTGTTATATTAAATATTTATTTAAATAATGATTAAGAGATCAAGTTTTATAGACCAGAAATAATCTTACAGCATCAAATTTTGGTGTTAATTACTCTAAAACCTAGCACAACTCTCTTCCTGAAATAACACAGTAAAAATGTTTTTTTCCACAAAATTGAAATTAAAACCTGAAAAAAATAATAACACTGATAAATTATACCCCAATCTGTAATAAAATGATAAAAATATTATTATTAACTCATTGCAGAATATTACAATTAAGGATTTTATACTTTAGTAAAAGATAATATTTAATGCCATGTGGAGAGCTATACAATTTTTGTATTTAAGATCTCTCTAGGTGTCATTAATCTGCAGATGAACTTAGGTAACTAATAAAATCATGATTTATAAAATATACACAAACTGCCATTGCAGACTGAAGATTTTTTATATATGTTCACTGCAAGTAATTTATTTTTTATTTTGTTTTAAAGAAAATTAGTCAATAAATTTCATGTAAAGTTCAGCCTAGAATTTGTTGCTGTCCCCTGGTTTGGTCTGAGATTAATTTTGAGGATACTTTATTAGTGGGTGATAGTTCATATTATTCTACAATATGAGCTATGGAGAAGTTGGAAATATTAAATAAATGGCAGATTATTAGTAGGTAAGTGACTGCTAGTACAAAAAAAAAATGAGAAATTTAGTAAAAGTACATACGGATCAACTCTTACACTGATTTAGACCAGAAGTAATTATGTCATAAGGATGGAGCCTCATCAATGGTATTAGTGCCTTTATAAGAAGACACACAAAGAGCTTGCTTCCTCTGGTCTCTGCAACGAAAGGATACAAGAAGACAGTCATGTGTAAGCCAGGAAGTAGACTCTCACCAGATAGCAGATCTTTCAGCACCTTGATCTTGGGCTTTCCAGCCTCCAGCACTGTGAGAAATATTTATTGTTTAAGCCATCCACTTATGGTGCATTTGTTAAAGCAGCCTAAATGGACTAAGACACTATTAGAGGTATTTACAAAGACAAAGCTGGAACAACTTGAACATAGTGATAATTTTGGGCTTAAAAAAAGGAGTAAAAACTTTCTGAAGTGAAATCAGATTTTAAAGATTAAATATCCTTGCTGCTTCCAAGCATAATTAATAGGAAGAGAACCTATCTTTAGACAAATCCTGGTGACATTTTTGAGTTTCAAATGCAAAGTAAAATCTTACACACTTAGAGTTTTCCTCAATTTGCCACTCTACTTCACTTAGTATCAGGTGACAATGAAGCAGCTTAAAAAGGATTCTGGTAGTTGAAGTTTGATCCAAGACATATATTTTCAACCAAATGACAGCACATTATTGGGAAAGTGTGCTAGGAAATATTATTATATGTAGTGAAATTCTGAAAATACACGACTCATAACTTTTGAAAATACATGACACATAAGTTCATGAAAAAGTTTAATTGAAGTACTGCAACTGAACTGAATTAAAATTAAAATATCATGAAAGGAGAAGATCTAATATAAAAGTCATGTCCAGCATTGGACCAAATTATAATTACATATAATTAAACCAATTTTATATTAAATATTGATATATAATACTATAAATATACTAAAATAATTTTAGAAGATATTAGTTAAAACAAATTTAATAATTATAATCGAGTTTTATAACCTAAATTACATTGTCAAATATAATTAAACTAAATTATTTATTATATCAATCTTATACTCCAAATTTTGAATCTGAAAAGTATAGATGGAAGCTCAACTACATTTTGTAAAAAGTAACCAATAATCAAATTTAAACCATGATTAATTTAAGTTCTTATAGATATGAAAAGAAAAAACCACATAGACCACATAACAAAGTACTTGCTTAAACAAATCTGTTAGACATAAAAGAAGAAATGGAGAGGGACATAATACTAGAAAGCTCAATATTTTGTACATTTTAGCAGGTCAGGCCAAATTTTAAGAAAAAGTCAAGCATGTCAATTATATATATAAAATTATTCAGATCTATGTCTATACATGTATATACATATGTGTGTATGTATATGTATATATAATATGTATAAAGCGTGATAGTCTATAATAAAGAAAGAATATAATTTTTTCATTAGCCAAAGAATTGTTATTATATTGGTCATCATTTTTCACAATGGTTACATCTAGAGAGTGGTACTGGGAAAAAGGGATGGAATATGTAATTCCTATCTTATAAACTTTTATGATACTGGTTTTTAAAATAATTGTTATTTTTGTAATAGCATTTTTAAAAGTATTCTTAAATATATAATTGTACTTAGGTCAAAATATAACTGTAATCTATTCCAAAAGGAAAAATATCACTGACAAAAACTTTTGACACATTGCAAAAAGTGTAGAAAATAGCAAAAGTTTAGTAAATACATTCCAATTCCTTAATACTAAAAAAAGCTTATCTTAAATATCTCCAGTGTCGGTAAATAAATCAAAATAGAATTTATAGACCAAAAATAAAATGAAAATTAAAATATGATACATTAAAATTATAGAATATAGCCAGAACCGATTGAAGATATTTTCTTAGACTTCCATGTTCCTATATTAAAATAGTTTTAACTCAAGAAGTAATGATACCAGAAACATTAGTAAGAACAGAAGGAAAATAATTAGCAAATATGAGTATACATTAAACTAGAAAGCAGAACAAAAAGAGTACATGAATTGCATTAGTTTTCTAGGGCTACTAAAACTAACATAAATGTGGTGGCTTAAACACTAGAAATTTATTTTCTCACGGATCAGGAGGCTAGATGTCCCAAATTACGGTGTTGGCCCAGCTGGTTACTTTTGAAGGCTATAGGGGAGAATCTGTTCCATGCCTCTCTCCTAGCTTCTGGTAATTTCTTGGCAGTCTTTGGTAATCTTTGGGTTGTAGATGCATTACAACAATCTCTGTCCTCATCTCCACATGGAGTTCTCTCCTGTATCATCATGTTGTCTTCCCTCTGTGCCTGTCTGTCTATGTGTCCAAATTTCACTTTCTTACAAAAACACCAGTCAATTTGAAGGGACCACTCTAACGACCTCATTTAACTTGGTTTCCTTGTAAATCGAGTCCTTGTGAAGACTCGGTTTCCAAATTATGCCACATTTTTGAGTTACTGGGGGTAAGGATTTCAACATATCTTTTTGTGGAGGCATAAGATCTGGTTATCTGGGGGATAAATTAATAAGGATGACATAAATAGTTTAATAAATAAAAACAAATTAAAAAATTAATAAAAAGAGAAGGTCGTATAAACACAGTGGTTAATAACAGGTGATAATATGACATGCTATTTAATGACGTATATATTTTAATAAAATTTTTTAAAATACAAGAAAAATAATTAAAACATTTAGAATTATAAGCTCAAACACAGTTATTAAAACAAATATAATTCAAAATGAAGCATAAAACCTAGCAAGATCATAGCTATTGCATAATAGCTATGGTGAGTTACTTCCCATTATTTATGTCAATTATTTTTATATCTTCATAAAATTTATATTAGTATTTCTCATTCATGCTTTCAATGTATTTAATAATTCATAAGTAGGTGTGGGGAATATGTACTTTTAAATGCTGTATAAGAAACTTCTAATACAACCTTTCCTACTCTCCCCACCCCCACCACCATGCTAAGTATTTCCATTTTTAAAGATTAGGTGATTTACATTTCATATACTATACTGCCGATTTAAAATGATGGAAACCTTCCCAATTCTTTTAAGAATTGTTTCACAGAATTAATAGTGAAAGCCAAAAGAATTAATAACAAGAGTAAGAACAACACAACGGTAGAGATGCAGAAATCCTAAATTAAATGTTACCTAAATTCTGCTTTACATTAAAAAAAAATGATGCAACAAAGTAATTGCGTCCATAAGTGGTCTTAAGATATAAACAAACAAAATAATACTTTTTCATTGAGCTAGATGTTTAAAAGTCATTTATAAAATTCAATGTCTATTCTTAGTAAAATAAGCTTATTAAAATGATAAATCACATTTATGTAGAATAACAATCACAATACTAAATAGGACATGTTAGAGGCATTTGCATTAATGTCAGAATCAAAGTAAGCACATCATGAGTTAAAAGAGTAGGTTATCTCTACAGGTGAGTGAGTACATTATGTGATCATCTACCTAGAAAATCTACAAGATTAACTGAAAAACTAAAATAGATTCTAAGAGAGCTTACTAAATTAGCTGATGCAAAATATACCCAAAATAAGTTTTTTCTACACATCAACAATGACCAGTTAGAATTTAAATTAAAAGACTTAAATAAATTTGATTAAATACATTTAATTTGAAAATTAGAATAGTTTACTAATATTTTTTATTCAACAGATGATTTTTTTTTCTTAAATAGCATTTTAGTTACTTTCCATTAGACTATAAATAATCCTAGGATTTTGGAATTAAATAACACATGCTTATGTAGTAGAATCCTGGGTAAATTTCAAATTATAAAACATTTCGAAATTTAAATTTTCTCAAGTAATTACAAGAATTACTTATAAAATATAATTTTAAAATATTAAAAGCAAAAATAGTGCCTAGATGGTCAAAAGCAAGTACATTTCAAGTTAAATTCGAGTAAACACATAATGAAATGTGATAATGAAATGTGGAAAATCCTGATTTATGGATAGACTGGTTTGCAGTAATTAATGGAAATAGAAATAGCAAAAGGATATCAAATATTTGTATATATGGGTATGAAACAGGAATTATCTAAAGACTGCTTTGCCTTAGGCTGTCTCTAAGTCCTTTTTTTTTTTTGTCAGAGATAACATTCTGTGAGAGCACTAGCTTTCCACTGGACTACTTACTAGTCCAGAAAGATGATGTGAATTTACAAGTACCCTGGTGTTCTCAGAGCAGCTTCCGTAAAAGAGAGAAAAACGCATATTTGAACCTTTATTATAAAAACTCTAGAGAGGAAATTTTCTGTGTCTTTTTTTTTTTTCTTTTCTCTTTTGCCTTTTTCTCATTTCATAGTATTTAGTTTAGGTCAAAGTTAAGTGAATGTTTTAAATCTCTAGAAAAATTTGAGAGTGCTGTTTTTTTCTGAAGTATGCCATGGGGTGGTTGAGAAATCAGAGAATTGCTGCTGCTCAGCAGATACTAAGAGAACTTAAAACTGTTAACTGGGTAATAGAGAAATACACTTTGTAGTGAAAACTCCAATTATGTCATAGTCAGGAATATATTTCAGTGAATTGAAAAAATGTGTATATTTATTCCTCCACTTATTTTTTTTCTAAAATTTCACTTGTTTGATCTAAAAATTATCTTTTTCAAAGTAGGTTAAGAACTTCCAGGGAAAATATAAAATATGTCTTTGAAATATGAAGTTTAAAAAATAATTTAATATTTTTTATGCTAATTATTATGCATAAAAATTCTCTTGCGGGATAGCCAGCAATCAAGGACTTAGTCCAGCTCCATATTCAGAGGATGGGGCCTGAGAGATGGGCAGTAAGAGTGAAAGGCTGAGGCCAAGAAAAAAGCGTTAAAATGACGGGTAGAAAATAACACTTTAGAGAAGAGGATTATAAAAGTAGGTTGCCATGACTATTTTATTCTTTTTTAATTCTAGCATGGAAGAAAATTTCAAGGAAATAATAAGTTATAAAGACATGAATTTTTTGCAGTGGCATTTATTTAGTGGGTACTTAATTTGCTTTAAGTTATCAATTTGATAATATAGAATAACCTATTGAAAATATTCTTAACTATTTTAACTTTTCATTATTAGATAAAGATACCAGGAGATTATCTAATACTATATTTCAATGTCACAGACTATATTTTACTTTTTTAGCTTTTAACATTTCCATATGATTGTCTTGAAAGTTTAGAGATATTAATAATTCAAGGAAGGAGAAACTAGGGCATAAAGTATAACTAGAATATTGAATTCTAAGCTAATAAGAATTATTTCATTATAAAGGATGTATTTCCATAGATGATAATCTCCCCACTTTTTCTAAAATGATCACCAAATTTGACTACAAAGGATATAAGATTTTTCCAATTATAATCTTTTAAAAAAAATCTATTATTGTTCAGCTTTAAAATAAAACGTGTTGCCATAAAAGTAATATGGTACAATACAAACTCATAAAATTAAAATGTAATTTTAGTATGATCATAAAATTTACTAAAGGGATTGCTTTAAATAGAAAGATCAGCTGGAAAACTTAAAACATAAAGAATCTTCTTTAGGCAATCTATTACTTACTTAGAAAGTGGGAACTTAAATGGATTCAAGAATCCCAGAGATTTTCTGTGGTACCTCAGAGTCCAGTGTGAGACTAGAAGAAAGAAAAGGCAAGAACATGACATTTCTAAACTGAGGTGTTTTTTATTTAATTGCGATATAATTGACATATAACATTATATTAATTTCAGGTGTATAACATAATGATTTGATATTTATACATATTGTGAAATGATTACCACATAAGTCTAGTTAATATCTGTCACCATACATAATTATAAATTTTTTTTGAGAACTGAGAACTGTTAATATCTACTCTCTTAGCAACCCTTTGATATGCAATACAGTATCATGAACCACAGTCACCAGACTGTACATTATATCCCTATGACTTATTTTAAACTGAGTTTTATGGGTCCATTTAACCAGTGGGGAATATTTCAGCTTTTTAAATATTTCGATTGAATGCCTTAGGGAGTTGCATAGCTTAAGTGAAATCCATCAGGGAATCATACTTCATAAATCATAAATGCATAGGTTATAGGTTTGTTTAACCTAAGGAATCCTAAACTAGGGCCATCCTGTTGGAAACATTTTGTAAATAAGGAAATCGCCTCTGATCAAATGCTATTAGTCTATTTAGGAAGTCAGTTATTGGTCAACTTATAAGGCAATGAGATTAAATCAAGTCTCTTCTCTGAGAGCACCCACCAGTTATGAGGAGACAAATGAATCACAGGCCAACTGTTTTAATCTGTTTCTCCCAAGCTTATATTTAGTCTAGGACATATCAAAATAGTTTGAAAGTTTTTGTTGAAAATGTTTCATTGTTTTTGTTTTGTAATAGAAAAACTTGGCCGTGTAAATTTATCACCTTTAAATGAGTTAGGTAATTTTATAGTCATTGCATAAATTGCTTATTTTGAGCTGGAGTCACTTTTTCAGAATGCAGATAGAGAAAAATCAGTACCTAAAAAGAGATGTGGTATTAATTGCTGAGTCAATAGATTTTAGCACACAACACCACCACTTAGCACATTAAAATTATTTTTATGTGAAAATTAATATCTAATGATTTTTGACTACCAATCTGGGCTGAGATTATTTAACAACTTTTTGTTCTTAATAGTATTTTTTGCTGTTCAGGCAAATACAATTTTGAAAAAACAAAAGTGTGAAAGGTAAATGTTTCCGAATAAACTTTCAAATTTTTAGCAATATATTTATTCCAACTTAAACTTGCTGTATACTCACTGGCATCAGATAGCAAGGGAGGAAATTAGAGAACTCTATACACTAAGAATTCTTTAAAATAACTATAATTCTGGCCTTATTTTTATAATATTGTTGGAAAAATGCTACCAGGCACTAAGAAACTAGATCAGTGAAATACAATTAGAATCTGCCATTGACTCTCTTATCTTTTTAATCATTATTTGAGGCATCTTCTCTCCCCCAAACCTTTCTGTTTGGTCAATATGGATTTAAAACTGTGGAAATTTTCTTATATCTACAAATTATTTTTTATCAACTCTTTAAGACAAGTGTCTTCATTCTTTCTAACTGGTAAATATTGGAAACCTATTCTGGTTTCTACTTTGTACTTTTCAAGGGAGTTTCAGCGAAGTATCTTGGCCTCTTGAACTAAGTGAAAATTAACTTCTGCTTAGTCTTGGATTTTTTCTATTCAGATATTTTGCTTTTCTGAATATCTATAATCACTATATTTTAAATGACCTCAAAATGTTGACAGTAGAAATGACTATGTGATTCTCTTAAAAAGTCAACTTTGCGATTAAAGAAGCCTGTCATTGTGCCTTAGTTTTCCAGAAGGAACACAGACGTAGGACAACATTATCTGAAGCAAAGTAGGATTGAAATCATTTTTTTCATCAAAAAAGAATATTATGAGTGGAAAAGGCCTCAGAGATAATCTAATCAAAATCTCTAATCATTGGAAAAAGAAAATAGAGGTTCAGAAAGATTTCACAGGTGGGACTACATCATTTCCTAAAGTCTCATCCTTAATCTGCTGCTCTATGTTGCCAAAACATTTAGTAAACAGCTCGCCATGGTAGAGATACTCTAATTGTCTTCCTAGTTTAAGTAGATGAGGACATTCTCAGAAAAACTAGGGCATTGCCAATGATCTTTAATTAGCTGCCTCTGCAGGTCCAAGTTAGTTTCTATACCGTAACATTTCCCAGGCAGGATGCCAATATCAGAAAAATAAAGAATGTCTTAATAACAGTGAACAACAAAAATAACAGTCAACTTGAAAAGAGTTAAGTACCTGCATCCACAGAAGCAATGACATGAAATACATTAACCATGATTTTTTTTCCCACAGTGCATTTCAAGCAATTACTTTCCAGACTGGCATTTGTCTTTTTGTTTTCCCCCTTAAAAAAGGCAATACAATTCTGAATGGCTACAGAAAGGTTTATGCCATAGATTTGTTACTGAAGAGTTAATTTCTCATCCAATGAAGAGCAATTCTACATAATTATAATTTTATTGCAGAGGCATTTTGTCTCTTTTTCTTAAAAAAGGCAATATAATTCTGAATGGCTATAGAAAGGTTTATGCCATGGTAGATTTGTTATTGAAGAGTTTATTTCACATCCAATGAAGAGTAGTTATACATAATTATCAATTATATTGCACAGATTTAGTACTACATAAGAAAAATTCTGACATTTTATTCAAAGCAAATACCTGGGATTATTTGAATTCTGACATTAGGAAGAATTGTACATTCCAGATAACAGTGACAATACTAGAAATAAGTCATTATAGTTACATTTTTCTTCTATTTTTCCATTTAATTTATAGGATAGAACATAAGAATACTGTAACATTTTCAGTAAATCAGTTTCAAAAAGTATTGGCAATAAAAATAAACATATATGCCAAAGTATAATAGGTAAAGCCTTCTTCAGTTGGAAATCATGCTTTTTATCTCATGAAAAATAGCTATTCATTAATTTGGGAAGTATAAAATCTTTCTAAAGCACATATAAATATATACGCTATAAAGTTGAATAAATAACTAGTCAATCATTTTAACCTTCACAAATAGATGGTATTTATACCTTAACATTTCTCCCAAATCGTAATTAAAAAAATAGTGTTATAAAATTTTATTCAGAAGACATAATTCTTTTAAGTACAATCACTTAGTTTTCTTAAATCATTTGCTCTGCTACAAAACTATTTTCCTAAAGGAATAAAGCAAGATGACATAAAGCCTGTGAGTAGATTGCTGGTGTCCCCATTTTTTTCATGATTTCATCATGGGAATTCATTTCACAGCTGTAATGTATGTTCTATACGTACAGAGTACTGTATTTGCTGTTATTTCTTCCACATTACACAATGGATTCATTTTCCCCTTTTATAACTAGTATAAGTGTTTTTACAAACTTAAAAAAAAATTGTATGAAAATAATTTTGAGAGCTTGAGCATGGTTTCCATGGCTACATAAAGCACTTTACTGGTATAGATTTATCATAATCTAGAAAAATGCAGTTGCTGTTTTTTTTTTATTATTATGTTATTGAAGAGTTTATTTCATATCCAATGAAGAGTAGTTATACATAATTATCAATTATATTGCACAGATTTAGTACTACATAAGAAAAATTCTGACATTTTATTCAAAGCAAATATACCTTAACACAATATTTATTTGACTTAAATTTCCAAGAACTATAATCTTAATGTTTAATAGAAATTGGTTTAACAAATCCATGTACCCTATACTTTTGAGTAATTTAAAATCAATAATTTTTCTTTTTCCTTCCTTCTTCCCTGCCTGTCTGTCTTTCTTCCTTCTTTCTTCCTTCCCTTCTTCCCTCTCTCTCTCCCTCCTTCCCCTCTCCCTTCCTTCTTTTCTTCCTTCTTTCCTTCCTTCATTCCTTCTATAAGGGAGTTGAATTGTAAAATGTCAGCAAAAGTCAGACATTAAATGCTTGGTTCCTACAACTGATGTCTTGAAAGTATGGTGATTGTATTTCTATTACAGATCTGGTCTGCTTATTACAGAACCATTTAGCTGTTGTGTATGAAAAAGCTCTATTCTGCTCTGAGATTGTTTCCAGACTCCTCTTTTCTTTCACCTATATCTTCAGAGATTTATGCATATATCTTTGAAGAAAAAGAAAAGAGCACCCAAATTAGTACAGAATCAATGATGTCTTACTGTTGCCAGTACCTCAGGAACTGAGTGACCAGCGTGGTAGTCTAGGTCTAGTTAAGGAAAGAGCAAGAATAAAAGCTCATTGTTGCAACTTTATTTTGTTGGATATGTCAAGAATTCAAATTTGAAAAATTATTTTCTTATTTAGGACAAGGTGTGTGGAGTGGGACAGGAGGCTTCCTTTAGTAGAATGTAGCATACTTCGTACCCTGATAAACTACTTGGCCTGAAGGGATTAGGTGTCTGCTAGTACCCAGGATATTGAGAAAAAAAGAAAAGCCACCCTAGTGCATAATATATCATTTGAATATGGAGAAGAAGGAATACTGAAGCCAGAGTGGCTGGATACTGCGAGAAAGAAGAGATGTGAGAAGAATCAGTTATTTCCTGGTTGACAGAGAAAGAAAACAGAAAAGTCTAAAACATGGTTCCCAAATATGGTTGCTCATTAGCATCACCTGGAAAGCTTTAAAATAATACCTATGTGCAAGTCCCACACCAGACCTATTACCAATTTCTGGGAGGAGGGTCCCTGGAATTAGTCTTTTTAAAAGTCTTCCTAAGTGATTGCAGTGCAGCAAAAGCTAAAATCAGCTTTGAGACTCCTGGCCGAAAGTGATATCACATTAATTCAAAGGACAGAATGGACACTTTTGTCATTAGTAAATTTAACATTATTAGTACACTTCATTTGGTTTGTTTTGTTGTGCTTCTGCAGGCAAATTTTCTTGAATATCTGTATGGGTGAGGGTATATTTGACTCTAGGTAATCAAACTTTATATAATTTGCTGACTTTGTTGCCCTACTATAATAGTTAGACTTAACTGAAGTACAGGGGTTTGATGTCATCTTATAGATATCATATACCTGAATTATCCCCCAAATTTTCTTCACTATTATAATCCATGAAGTCTAGAAAAGTAGTTTATTCAAAATGCAATGTAAATTCTGCCATTGAAAAATTTGGATCTTTCTTATGGAGGTGCCATGAAAAGGTTGCAGGGAAGGGGCAAGACACTGGTGTCCTCTGCTCCTGGAGATCCCTGGCTTTATATTTGTTTGTAAATAACTTAATTTAGGTCTCTTTCAAAGACAGCATGATCAGAAAAATCTAAAAAAAAAAAAACAACATAGTCAACAGGTGCAAGCAGTAGGAATGAATTCGCTACCCTCCCAGTAAAATAAGCAGGGCTAAAGGGAGGCCCTCCCATCTGAACATCTGCCATAGGTGCAGCTACATAGGGCCTATCTGCCCAGTGCGCACAATGGGCCTGATGAAATGCTAGCAAAGGAATCAAGGAACTCAAGAAGCATTGTGTGGGGAAGGTGGCAGTGAGGCAGGATGGAGCTCCTGGCAGGTACAGATCTTCGCAGCAGCCAACTTTAATCTCACTTCACACATACTAAGTATGTGTGTGTGTGTATGTGTGTGTGCATATGTATGAGAAAATATACAATTTTTTCTCTAGGGTCTATATAGAAGCCACCAATTCCTTTCAGTTTCAATCAGTGTGTCATAGAAATATTATCACTTTCTGTGTGCCATGATGTGAAAAAACTGGGAAGCACTAATATAGCTTAATTTTGAATACATCAGAAGCACTAGGTACAACAAAAATTGGCACACAGTCAAAACAATATAGTGAAGCTATTTCTTGACTAAATTCCAAAGGGTATATTTCCAACTTACATATCTTCTTTCTACCATGACACCACTGTCCAGCTTCTCCACTTTGAATTTTGGAGGACCAATAAACAGAGCATCTCACAGATCACTGGTTTTAGTAGTGATCCAGTGTAAAAGGAGCTGATCGAATTCATCTAGTGAGATATAGAAGTATTACTTAATTACTTAAAAGTGTAATCACATATTACACTTAAAATATATAAATATAATAAAATATATAATAAATTGGGAAGAATATCCTGGAGTGACTAGATATTTAAAAGCAAGACAGTAAGCAGCCAGAGAGAAGATTACTACTTGCAATACTATTTATGAATTCATTTACCCTTCATGTCACCTAAGTTTTAACTGAAAAGTATAGAAAACTTTTCTGAACCAACTTAGATTAGTGATATATGTTTAAGTCTCGGAAGATTTTTATATTAGTTTTTTTTAATTGTATAAAGAATAAGAGAACTTTATTCACCTGAACAATTCAATTTAACAGATATTTACTGAGTGTCTATTAGGGGAACAGAACATAAAATGTTCAAAAGCCTTGAGTATTGTTTGCCAAACATATTATGAATTGGATTATACAAGGAGTTGCATAATAGACAGGACAATGATTTATTTTTCTCAGTTACATTCCACTTGCGTGACAGAAATAAGTACAGCAAAATAAAGTTGAAACTAGATAAAGCCTTTATTGCCTTCTAAAGATATTTGTTATTTTACTTCTGTATAAAAATTGGCCTGTTATTCTTTGCACAATCTAAGGCTTCCTCAGTTATATCAGTTAAGACTTAGCTCCCCACAAAATGAGTATTTGGTCAAGTTTGGCTTTGTGACTTTTCTTTTTGTGCCTAATTCCCTTCTTCTCAGACTCCTCCAATAATTACAACACTGCTATCTATGAGCCCTTTTCTAGCTAAATCAGCTTTGAGATAAGGACACACTATTAGTCACACACTTCTTAAAGAGTTTAAGACAACGTGTTATTTTACTATTGACATTTATATTTAAAATTTTATCTTTAAAAATGAAAGAATATACTCTCTAAAGGGCTTGCGCTTAAGTAAAAAATCATACTTAAAAAAATTCTGGTAAGGGGCTTTTTAAAAATTTAAATTTGTTGGCTATCTTGGCCCAACAATTCAGAAAAATACTAAAGCACTTATTTATCCAAGAAATGTCTGGTCAGACATTATTTAAGAGTAAAATATCAGCATCTACAAATCTAAATAGTATTATATTTAACTTATAATCAATTTAAATACATACATCTCAATCAATAATATTTTGTAATCTTCATAAAATTTACTGAAAATTTTGAAACATCGATAATTGATTACTACAAACAAAACATGTTGCTCATGTAAAAATTCTATGTTATTTTTGTAAAGTCAAACATTCTTCCTGTCAGCAATTATTTTCAAATAAGAACCATCCTTCTTCAAACTGCTTTAGAATATTCCACATATTTTGCTAAGGAAAAGAAAATTATTCTTCCAGTAAGTATATTTTGGTGAGAAAGAAACCAGATATAGATATTATTTCCTAAAGCAACATATTTCCGGACTTTTTAAAAGATCCACGAGTTCTTGATGTATGATAAGCTAGTACTAAAGATCCCAAGAACATTATAAAGTACTTAATAATTATAAAGTACTTAATAATTAAAAGTACATAAGTAACTTGCTACTGGTTACCCACTCATCTTTCTGTCTCCACAAAAGAGCTGTACAGTGAATGGATGTTGATTGTGCTGTGCTCTTTGGTAGCAGAAATAAAAAGATAAAATTAGAGAATCTAAAAATTTGCAACACTATCATTCTATTAGTTTGGTACTTTAAAAATATCAGACATGAAGTAAATCCTGAGTATTACTGAAGACTCATATGGTAGATTAGATAACATAAAGAGGTTATTTTTTGTCTTCATAGTGATTATATATCTAGTGATCATTTAGTTAGTTCTCCTCAGATATATGGGAAATACCATTATTCACTGATCAAAAGTATTTCCCTCTTAGCAAATCTTAACTGCATGTCATCTATACAACAATCAATTTCATCAATAACTTTTCAGTTTGAGAAAATTCTGCATTCCTCATGCATTCCTCATCCAGTTAAGAAAGCATGTTTTATTACATTTTTAAAGCTTCACTCTTTCAGATATGAGACATGCTAGCTTTCTCCTCAGCATATACACTTGAAGGATCATTCCAGCGAGTGGAAAGCAAAGATAACAATTCTACAGGATGATCATAATCATTATAATAAGGTATTTATTTCCAATAAAGTTTATTTACTCAAGTGAAGAGCATTCTTGTTGGCCACATTTAAAGTATAAATGCACAAACTCTGAACACACATTGTTATAGTCATTTTTGTTCAGATATTGGCTGCAAATATTGAATGAGCCTATACAGGTTGTAAGAATTGCAGTCCTCACTTGAACAAGTTATGACCTAGAGACTTTAAATATAAAATAGTAAAAAGTAAAGTATATTTGTGTAGCACAGATATAGTTGCAGGCACCCATCAATTTGACATATAATCCCAGAGTAGTTTAATCACCAAACTAGGAGTAGGATTCATGTATGCAGCACTAAGATGCCTCAGGCCCTTCTACAAATCCTTCAACCTCTTTCCATCTGTAAAATGCAAATTATACAACTATGTATTTTCTATAGATTCTGAGAAAGTTAAATCAAACTTAAGACAATGTATATATACATCTGATATGCTTCCTCACAACTGATTTCTATAACATCTTTTGAAGAAAAAAAATTATTTGCAAAGAGTACAAGGGAGTCAGATTTTAGAAGGACTGGATCACTAAATACGAACATCAATATATAAAGGAAGAAAAATACTATTACAAAGGATTTCAACTTTATATAAGTCTGCTCTAGTTGGAAGAACTGTAACTTTTTTTACATGTATATTGTATTCATAAAAGTTGTGATTTATCTTCAATTATCGGTATTGAAAAAGTTGGGATCGAAGTAGTGTGACGAGTGGTTCAGGTTTACAGAAAATGTTCAAATTTTCATTTTTGGGGAACCAGAACCAAATCCAGTGGCCCCGTTATATTGGTGTTTATGTTTTCATATAAAATATGGTTTGCTAGCATTTTGTTGAAGATTTGTGCAACTATATTCAAAATGGATATTGGTCCAGTTTTCTCTCATTGCAGTGTCCGGTTTTATTAGGGTAATATAACCTCATAGAATAAAGTAGGAAGTGTTCCCTCCTCTTCCATTTTTTGAAAGAGTTTGAGAAACATTGGTGTTAAATATTTTTTAAACATTTGGTAGAATTCATCAGTGAAAACATCTGGTCCTGGGTTTTTCTTTGTTTTTGATTATTGACTCAAACTCTTTAGTTTTGAAACCTTCGACTGTCTCAAATTTCGGAAAACTTGGTTCAGTTTCTGGTTGATTTCTCAATGCTTCTGAGTATGGAGAGATAATGCGAGTTTGGAGCGCTTAGTCTGCCATTTTGCTGACATCTTTATTATTATTTCTACTATTGCCTCAGTGAGAAAAATCTCACTGGGATTTCCTATCTGTTGATCCCTCTATTTTATTCCTATCCAATTGTGAACTGTTGTATTTACTTCTCTCATTACACAGATTAAGTTCCATATTATATCATTTCAACCACTTTTACAAATATCCTAACTTTCCTTTCTTTATTTCTCTTCTATGTTATACTTTTATCTTTACAATCTTGGCAAATGCTCAACTATGGATAAAACCATGTAGTTGCTGTCTCCTTTCCAAACATGGACTCTGGCTCTGAGCAGAATATCACCTATCCATTTGGAATTGCTGTTAATTCCTAGTCCCTGAAAAATACTGGGTTCCCAACACTGCTCTGCTATCTTCCTGTGTTTCTCTAGTCAGTTTACATTCTCATTAGATACCTTTTATATTTTTCTCAACACCTTCTCTTCCACTTTGTTCTCATAAGATTACTTCTTTTTACCTCAAAGTCAAGTCATTGACTTTTACACACTAAATCCAGAAACCAAATTACATTTGTACCCACCATGTACATCTTCCTGCAATGAAATCAAAATGGTTTCCTTTTTCTTATCCAAAACTAAATCCTCTACATCTGCATTCCTTCTTATTTCTTCTTAGTGACTCTGACACTGTGGTTTTAACTATCTACTTGGCTTGCTGAAGCCTGCTTATAATGGCTTGCAAGAACTGATGGATGAATTTTAAGGAAATTTGAAAACTAGTTGATTTAATTTGGTAGGTGGGAAATTGGTCGATGTAGGTATATCCACCTCATGTAAATCACCAAATGCTACAAATAACATACTTTTCTTTTTAACTTTCAGAGAGATGGATGTTAAACATTTATCAGCACACCATTGCTATCTCTACCTCCCCATTAAATTTTATTCCAATTAACATTTTAAAAATGTTAATCTCTCCCAATTTAAAAAACTGAAAACAAAAGTATTAACGAAATCTCATGTCTCTCTCGGCTATTGTTCTATTGAGAGATACAACTTATCTTTGTAGTCAAGAACCTAAAATAAAATATATCCTCAACTTATAACATAGTATACTGCACATTGAAGGTGATAAATATTTTTGAATCAAAATTCTTCAGGCTAGTGAGTTCAATATTTTCATTTAGTACTGAATGATATGTAAGTTTATTTGGCAATTGCCTTAAAGATGCCCCCTGTTCTTTAATTTGTTAATGGTATTTTGAAAAATATATCATTAAGAAAAAACCAACATTCAATTCACATTATTTTTAATAGTGAAATGTTGGAAACAGTGTAAATGTCCAATAATAGGGATATTCCTATATGATAATGAAGCATTCATGCAATGTGGGAATACAGAGTTTGTAAAAATGAACTGACAGTAACTTTAAGTATAATTACTAGGAGTAAAAAGAGACTAGAAGAAAATTTGCTACTATGTTTGAAAGAAGAACAAAAGCTCTAATTTGGTAAGAGAATATCAAATTTTTATTAGGGGGGGTTTAAAATCATAGAATTAATCTAACAAGACAAAGGGGTGTTATTATATTCAATTAATATAGCTCAATTAAGCTGATTGATGAGTTTCCATGGGGCAAAAGTAGTACAACTTGAATGTATTAATAAGGAGAAATAAACTAAATTTTTTGTTGAAGTAATTTTTCCTTTTCCCTTAATATTCTGTCAATTTGTCTGAGGAACATCATGCATTTCAAGATATCCTATAGCAAAGTTTATAATAATACCAATAATTTATGCTAAGAGCCCTTCAAAATTTAAGAATAAAATCTAATATATCGGTCTGTTGAAATATGATAAATAAGCTTCTGCCTGGTAACTCAATTTATTTATCTTAGCACTGAGTTTGTAATATTTTAAAATAACTATGTTACTTATTTTCATTAACTAAAATGGTACAGTAAATAAAATATCACTGTCCCTAGGAAAATCTTTAAATACATGGAAGAGATGTAAGGGTGAATTTGAATAAAGTATTATAAATACATGTGATACTGAATCATTTGGTAGTTTTACATTTGTTTCAGATGATAGTCTCATTAATTAATTTTACTATATGAAAAAGGATGATACACTGAAAGACTAATTCAATGGTTAGCTTTTTTAAGTTTGAAGTCATAACATTAAAATTATTTAAAAACTTGTTTGGAAATGTGTCATTCAAGCTGTTATATATTTCTAACAGCTTAATGAGATGGAGAGGTAGCTACTAATTTTCTTTCAAAAATAGAAAGGCAAAATAGATTATTCCAACTGCTTCGCATGCATTTATTAATTGGTAAATGACTATAAATATTAGAGAACATTTTCTACTTCTATTTCGAAGGGCTAACTATATTTCTATATCTATGTCTCTCTCTATATCTATCTATATATATACATGTATCTATCTATAAACATCTACATGTATACATACATTTATATATTACATATATTACATTCTACATGTATGTAAATTGTAAAATTATGTAGGTTTCAAGTATACAATTCAATAATACATCACCTGTATATTGCACCATGTGTTCACCACTCAAAATCAAATCTCCTTCCGTCACCATATATTTGACCCCCTTTACCCTTATCTATCCCCCTCCCCACTGTCGCTCTGGTAACCACTAAACTATTTGTGTCTATAAGTTTGTGTTTCTTTTTCATTTGTTGCTTTCATTTCTGTATACCATATGTGAGTAAAATAATGTGGTTCTCAACTTTTTCCATTTGACTTATTTTACTTAGCATGACAATCTCAAGATACATTTATGTTGTCATGAATGGCAGTATTTCACCTTTTCTTATGGCTGAGTAATAGTCCCTTGTACATCTTCTTGACCCAATCATCTGTCAAAGGACACTGGTTGTTTCCATGTCTTGGATACTGAGGATAGTGCTTCAATGAACACCAGAGTGCATATGCACTTCTCCCAAGAAGACATACAAATGGCCAACAGATATATGAGAAAGATGCTTAACTTCAGTAGCTATTAGGGAAATGCAAATCAAAACTACAATGAAAAACCACCTCATACCAGTAAAAATGGCTATTATCAATAAGGCATGTATCAACAAGTATTGGAGAGGTTGGGGGAAAAAGAACCCTCATACACTGCTGGTGGAAATGTAAAATGGTACAGCTACTATGGAAAACAGTATGGAGGTTTCTTGAAAAATTAAGAATAGAATTATCATATGACTCACCAATCCTGCTTCTGGGTATCTACCCAAAAATTTCACTATTTTTTTTTATGTGAAAAAGAAACTACCTTATTTAAGCCATTGTTTTGGGGACCTCTGTTGTTTGTGCTTGAGTGTAATTTCTAACATCTCTAATGTTATATGTTCTCCAGTTTCCCATTATTACTACATCTAATATTTAACATATGTGCCATTTAGACATTCATAAGTCATTATTCAGGTTATAGCTGTCTCTAAATAGCATAAAACTGGACAAAAATGTGAAAAAAACATTGTAGTGAAAAACATTGGTACAACTATACCTTTCTTCTATAGTATCATCCTTGTCCTTCCTCTCCCATTAGCTTTTGAAGATCTTTTCCTATCGTATTCAAACACCTCCAAGTAGGAGGTGTTATCGTCTTAAATAACCTCACCTCCCTGATCACTCTCTACTATTTATCCCCTAACCCATACTTGGAAAATGATTGGAACCTTTCTTCTTGATTTGTCCAGGCAGTCAGCACAAAGCCATACCCAGAAGTCAGAATTTTTTCTAAAGTTTGTTTTAATTGGTAAGAGAAAAGGATCATTGCCTTTCTAGAACTGAAGACTGGAAAACTTGAGCTAAGAGCTGGTAACAGCTGTGACTCCAATATTTAAACAAAAACCAGTGTAAGAGAATGAATAGGCATAGAGCAAATAGAGTAACTCACAAAGTCTATGTACTTTCCAGTTATCAGTACCAATTGTCTCTGAAGCCTTTAATATTGTGTAGTTATATGAGTCAATAATTCTTGCATTAGACTAATTTTGTCTATAGTTTGTCTGCCTGTAGATCAGGATTTTTGGTTTAAAATGCTCAAAATTAAAAAAAAGACAAAATTTATGCCTTGTTGAATGAGTATAAGAAAAGACTCTTTTTTAAATGAAAAAATGTTAGAATCTTGTATATTGTTGAGAAATTTATAATGCACATAAATTGATGCACCAGATAAGAACGTATCACTACATTTTCTCAGAAAGGAAAAGAGATCTCAAGATTACCAGGATTTAAAATTTTTTATCTTCAAACAATCCCTCTTTCAGGGTTCTTTCTGAAACTTAAAGATTTGGTTTAATGACATATTGATTACTCATAAAACCTCAGAAAATAATCCCTATTTTTCTAGACTCTCTGTATATCTATTGGCAGGAAAATGAATTTCCTCTTTGTTTATGTGAGTAGTTCTTCAAAAGCATTAATTAGATCACACTTACTAGGATTCTGCACAGCAAAAATAAAGGAGTGAAAACTAAATTATCTCCCTCCCATATTGTATATTTTTTCTTTTTTCTTTTTAACCAGTATACTGGCTAAGATGCTTCCTTCTATGATGAGATATATTAAATGTTGTTTTGGTACACATGTCCATCCAACAGACATGAAAATTTTGAGGTTTTAAATTTTTTGAGTAGTGACCAAATTATATTTATTTTAAATTAAATCACAAAATTCTTTGCTTACATACTTTCTTACTTATGCTCCATTTTATTAACAAAATGATACAAATGACCTACAAATATGTACAGAATGTTGTAAAATAAATTTAAATAAGCATGAAAATGAATTTAAAATACATTAAATAGTGTCCCAGAAGCAGTGTGACTAGTTCCCAATATCCATGCCATCAACTCAAATGAACTTAAAAGAAGCTTGTATTTATGACCAGACATTCTTGAAAATCCAACACAAAGAGTGAAAAGAAATTAATTATTAAATATTTAGTGTCTATATCCATGCTGTCCAATAGACTAGCCACAAGTGACTTAGGCACTTGAAATCTAGCTAGTCTAAATTGAAAAGTCCTATATGTAAGATGCACTATGAATTTCAGATTTAAAATAAAAAAATGTAAATATCTCATTAATATTTTTATAGTCATCACAAATTTAATGATAATATATTGATTATATTGGGTTAAGTAAAATATATTACAAAAATTAATTTTACTTGTTTCTTTGCACTTTTTTTAGAGTAACTATTAAAATATTTAAAATTACATATGTGACTTGCAATTGTGGCTTTCATTATATTTCTTTGGGATAGAACTGGTCCCAAAAAGTAGAGTAAAACAAATACATCACTCTAGGAAAGCACCATTATTTCTAATATAGGCAATCTTCACTTTACACAATTCTGATAAGAATAGATTTTAGTTTCCATAATTTCAGTTCAGTTGAATGATATTAGTCCTCCAGCAACATGATCTAAATTTTAGTTACCATGTATATTAACTGAGAGTTATTGTATGAAGTACAAATTTCACTATTAGCTATTCATTCTACAAATATCTCAATGACCAATCATGATGCTTCCTTCACAGTCTCGGTAATTGGTTTTTGCACATATGTTATTCAGACAGAATAAATAGACAATAAAGCATGAAGTTGTGTTGCTTTCTTGTCTCTGAATAACTCACATGACACTTAACAAAGATGGATAACTGAAAGAGAGGATAGGCCAACAAACGTGAAACTAGAGTAAGTAAAGACAAAAGATGGCAGTAAAATTTTAATTAAACATATATGGAGTCATAAAAGAAATAGATGATCATAGGAATGCTGGTCGTGACACCATTTGAGAAATCCAGATATGCAGTTAGAGGATCGTGGTGAAGACTGACTTACAGACAGAAATGAAGAAAGTGGTTGTGATAGAAAGGGTACAGAGGAAGGGAAAACTGTCAAAACTTCACATTAATGGAACTTTCTAAAATTATTTTACATTAAAAACATAAAGAGGATAAAATTCTGGAAGCTAATAAAAAATTTAAAGGAATATCACAATTTACCAAGGCACATAAAAGATGCCTGCTCCGTATCCTAGGTTATAAGGTAAGAAGAAAACAGTCGCTGTTCAAACTATTCTTGATAAGTTTACAAAGAAATAAAACACTTTAATTTTCCGTGCTTCTAATGATATACTTAATAAGTATTAATTTTTCTATTTTTAATTCCCTATACATTTATCTCTAAGAGTAAAATAATTTTAATGTTTTGACATAAAGTTTTTAAGGTTATAGAACAATACAAAACAATACAAAATATTTTCTATTGATTATCAAGAGAATTTTGTACAGTTCAAGCTTTAATAGTCATTTTTAGTTTTACAGTGAGGCAAAGTATTAAGATTAGAGAGAAATATATCCTGGGGTTTCTCATAAAAAAGTTTATTATTCAATGCAATGAAATCATGTTAAATCCTTACAGTAATGTCAGCGACCAGATTTTCTGGATTGCTTTTGGTAACTCATCAATAGTGCAAAATGGTATTGAAAGAACAAAGGGGTTCTCCCATGAGACATTGTGATAAGATTCAGGCGGGAAGAAACAGTGATCATTTTTCTTAATCCACTGATAGCTTTGAAAATGGATTATCAATTCTTAAGGCAAATTTTTATCAGCATAGTTCTTGTTTCCTAATTTTACAAACAAGAATAGCAGAGTTTAAAATTATATTCTGAAAGAAATACCTCTACTGGGGATATTCTATGGCATCAGTTAAGTATAAAGGGCTTTACATTTGAACAATGAGCAGAATAATACAATTATTAAAATAGATTAGCTATTAAATCAGCTAAAGGGACATTAATGGTTTTGAAAAGTACACAATTCTGAGAATTTACCTTTTACTTCAGTATTTCTTTCTTGGTTTGAGATGCTGAATCAGTCAAGTGAGATCTGGTATTAAGACCATGGAGTGGATCAATGGACACTGCTCCTATTTGTTTTTGTTTGTTTGTTTGTTCGTTTGTTTGTTTTGAATCCTGAAATCAGCTAAAGGGACATTAATGGTTTTGAAAAGTACACAATTCTGAGAATTTACCTTTTACTTCAGTATTTCTTTCTTGGTTTGAGATGCTGAATCAGTCAAGTGAGATCTGGTATTAAGACCATGGAGTGGATCAATGGACACTGCTCCTATTTGTTTTTGTTTGTTTGTTTGTTTGTTTGTTTGTTTTGAACCCTAGTGAGTATCCCTTAAACCTGATAAAAGTGAGCACTGTCTGGGGTACTTACTGGTTTTAATATACCACTTTTTTCCACAGAGAATTATTTCACCACAACATGTTGGATCATATCTGAAAGTCATCTGCTTTCTCTTTCCATTCATTATTCCTTTTATTTTTCTTTATATTGTCTGTGGTGAGTTTTTCATATTAATATTTTGACATGAATTCACTCACAGAATCCTCATAAGGACAATGTGAGATAGGGTAGGCATTTTAATTTCCCTTTGTCGCATGAAGAAAATGAGACCACAGGGAACTGGGTGACTGTGAAGTCTCTGAGAATGTATCTGGCTGATTTCCAACTGCTGGGAGCATAATTGATTAAGGGCCCCAGCTACTTCCTCTGAAATTTATCACAGGAATGCTAAGGAAGGTTCATTCCTAGGTAACCTGAGACTCCTTAGAATAGCTGACTTTCTAATAATAAAAATTTTAAAAAGAATAGCTGATTTTGATTTGAGGACTCCCCAATGGCTGTGTTTAACCTTCCCTGGACTGCCCAACAGTCTAGGACACTTCTTCCACCCTTCCTTCCTACTCCTTAACTCTGGGTCGTAGTTGCATTATGGTCTTTCTCAGTCTTTTCAGCCCTTGCCCTATTTTCTTTCCTATAGGCATTTCCTCTAATAAAATAGATCAGGAACACCTACTGCTGGCTTTCATAAACACAAGAAATGCAAACAAAAATACTCGATGCTGAAGATTACAGCTTCCTGTATCAGCAAAATAGAGCAGCATTTGCAGGAACTCACAGGAAAGCCGTTAAAACACAATCACACTCTATCTTCTCCCATATCTACCTGCTGGAGGAGAACATGGCTTCTTTCCCTCTTGCATTCTCATATTTCTTAAAAGTGACTCTCATTTGTGTAGCTAAACTAGAACCCCTCAGGCAAAAGAACCTGGAAGATGAGGTCCAGTTCCTGCCCTGGAGGGAAGAGCATAGAAGGTGACGGCTGGTGTTGAGAATCTATATTTGGTGGCTAGCATTGATAGAACACTTCAAGAAAGAAGGGTTGCTAAAGACATAATTTTCTTGGTTAGCCATTTTACTGAACCCAGTCAACTTCTTTTGTGCCATTTTAATTGCAGATTTTATTCTTTAAATTTGACTAAGAATCAGACATTGAAATTCCTTAAAATATGATCAATCTAAGGTTAGCATCACTCCTTCTATTACCTGTATATTTATCTTTCAGTCATTCATATATATTCTTTTCTAGCTTGTATAGGCTCTGCAAGTGACTATTTTGCTGAGATGTAAGAATAGACATGTTAAGAGAGAGCAAAACAGGTATCTGCTTCTTTATCAATTTGAAGGCAAAAGGTCTTTATTTTTCTAACTTGCCTTTATGTTTTGTTAACCTTTTTCTGGGTGTGGAATGGTGGTAACAGATATTTAAACAATTTTCTACTGATAGCTTAGGTAACTTCTTCAAGGAAAAAAATCAGTGTGGTTGATGAAAAGCCAAGATATTTTGCAGTTTTTTTCTTTTTACCAGATCCTCAGCACAAATCTCCTGTTGAAGAATTTGTTTAATTTTGAACATGTACCACCTTTAAGTCACTTATTATTCTAAATTCTGAGAATAAAGTGGTAAATAAGACAAAAACGTCCCCCACTCTCATGGAACTTTTATTTCTAGTGATAAGAGCCATTAATAAATGGTTAAATCAATTAAATAAAAAAAAGAAATATGATTTCAGACAATAGCAAAATCTATGACTACAATTAGATCATGCAATATGAAAGAGAGACTAGCTGGGTATGGCACAGGACAGTTAGGACTGCCGAGATAAAGATTTATTTGAGATCCAGAAGAAAAAAAATTTCCAGCTACCTAGGGGCAGAACATTCCAGGCAAAAGAAGCAGCATATGCAAACATCTTAATGTCCTGGCAGAAAGGAACATGACATGATTAGTAATACAGAAGGTCAATATGGCTGTATCATAAAGGAACATGGGAGAGTTAAGGAAGTGATGAGAGATGAAGTTGGAAAAACAAGCCAGAACCTGTATGGTTCTGTAGCCATGTTGAGTTTATATTTTATTCTAAGAGCATGTGTATATCATTGTAGCAATGAAAGTACAAGTGGTACATACTCTAATTTGCATTTTTAATTACAAGTGGAACTAAAATAAGTAAACTTTTTTTAATCAAGATTTTATTCTATGCAATTACTACATTTTGAAAAACATTAATTTGCCATTATTTTAAAAAAGTAATATTATAAGCATTTTAAAGTGGCCTTTGGTTGTATTGTTTTTACTAATAGAAACAATACTCTGATATTAAAAATCTGACGGTGTATGTTTTTCTGATTTCCAAAAGTGTATTAAAATTAGACACATGACAACAAAGAGAGTTTAATTGTTGCTTGTAAACTGCTTCAATATTAAAGATTTATTGGTTACTTGTCCTGGAAGTCTCAATAGAGATTTGGACTATGCAAGTCCTATATAAATATTCTTTGTAAGAAAAAATTGCAAAGTGGTAAGAGGTACAGAGAGATGAAAGTATAATATCAGTGAAGAGAAAGAAGTAAACGTTATGTGAAGAAATCCATCAGATATCACTATAAAATCCAGCACTGGAAATTACTTGTATTGGCATGCTAGAATATTCCCATAAGAGAAAGACGTAAGCTTCATTTTCAACCTCACAATTCATGTACTAAAAGGACTCCTCCTTCCCTACAAAATGAACCCCAGCCCAGAACATAAGGAGACAAACTCTTCCAAAGCCTGTGTGCCAGTTATTAGAGCGAAAGACTGAGGGTCCTGAACTCGGATCCCTGTCCTAGATTGGGACAGCACTCGCCTTACAACCTCCAGCAGAACAATTCATCTCGTACTTATGTCCACTCAGTAATACAGTTTCTGTGCTCAAAGGACTTCTTCCTAGAACATTATACAAGATGTATATTCAACATATGAAAAGTTTTGAGTTTCTCTAGGAGAACATTAATAACAACAAATATTAACATCTTTTTCAGATGGGTTTAAGAAGTAAGTTTGGCAGGCAGACATCTGTGAAGCTGTACCTACAGAAGTACTTTCTCCTTAAGCTGAATTGAAATGTCCACTTAATGACATCATTTTCATACTTTCTTTTCTTGTACTCCTTCAGAAATGTTTTAATTCATTCAATCAGAATTGTTGCATATCTGTTTTATGTCAGGCAATTGTTTTCAACATTAAATGAGCCGTTTTTAGAGTAAGTCGAAGTGTGTATGTGTTTGAGTTTGTGAGGGCCAGAATATTTATTATCAGCGTAAAATATTTACTAGTTTATTATTTTTTATCTTCTATAACAATTTATTTTTCTTTTCTACAACACTGTTAAAAAAAGATAGAATACTGCATAACAGAGGTATTATGAGAAATAATACATAGCTTATACAAACTGCATTTTGATTTGAAGTGAGAATAAATTTCTACTTAGTTTCATTTCCTTTTTAGAATGATTATTGTATGGACTGTAAAACTTACCCTTCTTACTTAGCATTTTATTAAGGTGCACATTAAAAATTTTTTTCAAATGTATAACTGCCCCATTCTGATATATTTTATCTGGACACCTACCGGATAAATGAAAGTTTATTACCATTGATTCTACTAACAGAGACAGCATGGATACAACTGGATAAAAATCTCATTAAAAACATAACAAAATCCTTACACTATTCATAGCCCCTAAATGTCTATATGTTCGTACTTTTCTTTATTGCTCAACGTCACACTTTTGTTATTAAATATGTAACTAGAGGTCTTTTCTACTTTTGAGATATAATCTCTCAGACCAGTGGTTTGATTTCCTGTGTCAACCTTGCTTCTTCCTTTAAAATGTAAATAATAATGCTTGTCATTGGTCTAAACCATGTAGGTTGTATCTTTATAAGGAAGCCTTAAGGGTATATATTACTTTGGGATTTCCTAAAAGTTTTCACTCTTTTCTATACCACAACCAGACTGTGATCCCAGGTTTCTGCCAAAATTATGTTTGGTAAGTACACCCATGACTTGTACATCATGGAAACAGTTTAGTCTTCATCAGGAGACTGCACAGTCCAATCACCAAAAGAGAGGGTGGAAGAAATACTCTCAGCAGCACCCATATGGGAGTGATATCATTCCACATTCTCTGACTGCAATCACTCCTCTCTGGAAGAAGGGTCTATCTGTGTCCTTCAAAACATTAAACCTTTAGATGATGAGGCTCATCATTGACCCAGATTCCAGGGGTCATATGCTTTGGGGCTATATATGCTTATGATCTCCCGATAATCTCTTTCCTCCCAGCATATTCACACACACACTTTGAGCTCTTACATGTACACCACTGGTTTTCACCCTAGCATAAAATTCATACATTAACTCTAATAACTCACTCCATCATCCATGTTTTCCTATAGAAAAGCGCAAATGGATATATTTTAGACTTTTTTCCTGCTCAATATAAAAATCATTATAATTTGTTTAAAACAATATGTATAAAATTAGCATGATTGTGTATAGAAAATAAGAGAAAATTAAACGTTCAAAACTTTTGGTGGCTAGCGCTGGTGTTAGAGTTTTTCTCAAAAGATGAATCAGACTGAGCTTGAAAGCAACCCCCACTGAACGTTGGATTAAAAGGCACAATTCTCAGAGGAAAACATTGAAAACTCTTTAATGATGTCTTTAAAGGAAAGCACAACAAATTGTTTCTGACCAAAACTTCTGATTCCTATTTACACATGTCCCACATATAAAAAGAATTTCCAGAATTTATGTGTGTAAGTGAAATGCAAAAATATGATTTAAACATGATTTTTAAAAAGAAATTATGTGAAATACAGTTGTCAAAGTTTACATGACAAACTGTGCTGATGTGACTAAAAGCACTGCAGAGCCAGAATGGGGTAAGAAGTCTTGGTCCTGCATTGGTTTAATTTTAAATGCCATGTGCCATTATATTAAGTTATGAAGACTAAGTACAGGGTATTGTTAATGGAGGGCTATTTAAAATGGCACGGCAAGTTCATCTTTGATGCTCTGTTAAAAACAAAAAACATTCTTGGATAGAATTTTAGGGAAAATTAAGAAGACATAGCTGAGCTCAAAACAAGAACAACCATCTCCAGAGATGAGAAATGGAAAAGAGAAACAAAGCAGTAGGTGGTGCTGAATCCGCACCCAGCTGGGCAGATGCTTTTCTCTGCAGGTAATGAGACTGAAAGTGCTCGAGGGTAAGTCCGACACAGGGCCAACCTCTTAGCTTGCATCCAGAGCTAAGGAAGATTCCCCAGATGTATAAAGTTAAAAACGATATGTGTTATTTTTCACTTAATGCCCTGAATCTACAGCTTTATAGGAAGAAGTAGGCCTAGAGAAGTGAAGGATAAAGACACTTATGGTGATCAGGAGCAAAATCAAGCCAAGATCTGGCTCAGCAAAATGACCTATGATTTCTCCAATCAAACAACAGAGAAGAAATAATATCATAAAAACTGGTTAGAGATAAGAGACACTGGGGGCTGAATGTAGGCAACTGAAAAGTTATTGGATAATGATAGGTGAACATAAAAGAGAGGAAGGCAGGGAGAGAGAGAGAAAAAAGGGAACAATAAAACCTTATTACTCAAAATGAACCTGTGCACCAAGATTCCAAAATAAATTTTAAAATAAATGAATAAACAACTAAATTCAAAAATTAAAGGAAGTCAACAAAATCAACAATCGGAATTTGAATTTGCTTCAGATTAAATTCGTTTTAAGAGATGGTGTGTAAAAACTTAAAGAACATACTTTAAGATGTTCATGCATGAAGAAATAATCTCCAATTAAAAGTAAAAGGGTAATAAAAATAAGAATTATTACATCAACCATAGCTGGAGAATGACTAAACCAGAAGATAATGTTGAGTAAATATCTAGGATGAAGAAAATAAATAAAGATAGAAATTTGAAAGAGCAGTTAAGATACATACTAAGGTAAAAATGAATAAATAATATTTAAGCAATAGCATGAAGGCTTGTTTATATTACTTTAATTATATTATATTTAATATAATTAT